>NC_141990.1:148588116-149202434 GCF_049901715.1 Pseudonaja textilis | reverse complement strand
AGTTCCTGTTACTTGCCCTAACTCCTGGCCACCTAGCCCTTTGAAAGCATGCAAATATGAGTAAATAAATAAGCACCACTTTTGTGGGAAGGTAACAGCATTCCATGTGCCTCAGGGTATAGTTATACTGTTCACATGACCACATAAGTGTCTTCAGACAATGCTGGCTTTCTCAACTAAGAAACGGACATGAGCACTCAGCCCTAGATTCAGACTCGACTGGACAGCGGAAATTTACCTTTTTCTGAAGAAAACTAGGATGGAGGCAAGTGCTGATATTTAGAATTTAAGTACTTGTTATTTTTAAAGTAAACTTATTTAATCAATCACTCAATCCAAACTGAAAATACTGCCAAGCGTGCATCGATTGTTGAGAAAGTCAGCGAGTGTATATTCCTTTTACCAACTTTAGAAATGTTTCTTCACTGATACTAAGTTGCCAAAGTGAATTTCTATATTTCTATATTAGGTTATGATTTAAAAAGTTCAAAGAGAAGAATTATAAGAATGATTCTGCAAAAGTGTATAAGATTGTATTGTAGATATTAGTACTTGAAATTGAGTTAGAAAATTGAAATATGAGTTAATGTATTAAAGGGAATATACAAAATGTTTAAAAGTAAGAGTTTATTTCTCTATGGAATATTGTTTTGATTATACTATAAATTCAACCCCTTTTTTATTGTTGTTTCACTATTTCAAAATGTAGTACTTTGTGCTAAGCAGAATCAGTATGGAAAGTATGTATTATTTCAAGTGTCAAATTTAGGGGAAAGATAAAAAGTTGTCATACTTCATCCAGTGATTACAGGAGAAATATTGTATTAGAAAGAAAAGATAAATTGATAATTGAAGAGAACAGACAAAAGATACAAGTATAATTATTTAAAATGAGATGGAATAAATATAGAATTATGAGAGTGAATAGAGGAGAGAAAATATATAGAAAATACAGAATGTTAATTAAGACATGAAACAGTATATTAAGTGAGTATGAATTTGATTTATGTCTGCATAAAAAGAGGTAACCTGGGGTAAGCCGCTTTCCAAAAGAAGTTTTAGGTATTTATGTTTTGTGTTTTGTATGTCTATGTTTGAATTAATAAAATTTTAGAAGAATGTAAGAAGAATGTTGGAAGAGAATAATAAAATTGTAAATAAGACAGATGGATATAAAAAATGTATACAATCTAAAGTAAAATTGTGTTCATATGGAAATGTGATAATTTGGAATTATTCTGTCTTTAAATAAGATGTCTTATTGGTTTTTTCAGAAAAAGATCTTTTATGTTATTATATCCTATGTTTTGTTTGTCTGTATATTGTTTTGTAAAATTAATAAAATTTGTTTTTTAAAAAAAAAGAATTATAATAATGAACTAGAATTTCAACAATATGGATACCTTCTAGATTTTGCCAGAGTGATAAAACATTTTAATTCTACTGTGGCTCACTTCAGTTGTTGTTTTTAAATCCATTTCAAAAAAGTGTTCCTTATGTCTTCTGGTAGGAAGAGCACTTATCAATATTTTGACATGATAGTACTCTTTAAAGTTGCATTTAAGATGAAATGCAGTGTTATATGTGAATATCTATCCTCAAACAGCAACATCTAAGACCTACCACAATTTTACATAAAAAGGAAAGTGACAAACATGCAATGGGACAAAAGAATTGCTGCCTGATCAAACTTTTTCAGCCTAATTTGTATATAGGTGAAGACAAACTTCTATATGGCAGAATATTAAAAGGTATTGGCAAAACTATTTGATCTACATATGAAGTTTACCAGAGACAATAAAAATGTACAAACAAGCAGGTGAGTTTTCTGGCCATTCTGTTGTTCTTGTCTGCCAAACTCAGGCACAAAAATGAAGATCAGAATATCCTGTTCCCATTAAATGTTGTGAATCATCATTCACTTCCTCCAGAGTCATGATCTGACTAAGATAATTAATCCTCTAAGGAAAGCAAGCAAGCACATGTTGAATGGACCCTTTTACTTATTGAATCAATCACTGCTTTCAAATTCAGATGGATATTCAAAGCAAAGGTAATGGATCTTCTCATTGGTCAGGATTACTAGTTGTGTGTCTCAGTGCTTTGTTAAAAACTCAGCAGATTATGTTTAATTAGATGACAGAGGGCTGGGAATTGCCTGAAAAGATTATTTATCTTCCTGTAGCCCCTGATGTTAGAAATCAAAGATCTGGTACTAATACTCCATTCCTTTTTTCATAAAACTTACTTTGATTTGCCGGCATTTGAGAGGATGTCTTGTTTAAAAAGGATCTCTGCTAGAATTCAATTTCTTCAGGTTTGAGCCCTTTTCTCTGGGGAGTTCTAGAAGTTGTTACTGAAATATTGCTCACAATGATTTTGCATAGAAGCAATCATATTTCATATTCGCATGTTTTATCAGACTTCTTTTGTTCTGGGAAAGGTTAATGACAATAAGAAAGATCATGACAATAAGCTGTAACAGGATTCTGTCATGAAATTACATGCTTTGTTTGTCATTGAAGTTCACTAGCATCTTCTCCACTGTAATGAAAAAGTTGTTCTAGTACAACATACAAACCTTAGAATTGATATATGTAAATATATTCATTAGTATCAACTCAGACAAGAACATTAACAATGGGGGGTTTTCAGAGAGAAAAAAGTAATATTTTAAAGAAAATCTTTCCTTAATTGATTTCTTTTTATCATGTTTTTATATTGGTAATAAGAGAAAACCAGGGCTGAGGAAAATATGTGTAATATTCCATAATGTTTAGCTTCTCAGTAGCTTTTTACTCTCTCTAAAATCTGTAATAATTTTAGATTTCATTTTTGTTCATGCATTAATGAATTTATTTACAAGATTCCCTTTTATTTGAACAAAAACTATTTCAGGAAAATAGCATTCGGTGATACATTCCTCGCTGGCATTTTTTCAAATGACAATCCTATTTAAATGTCAGTCTTGAAAAAAAAAAACAGAAAGTTCAAATGTACAACAAAGTTATGCCACTTCCTATTCCTCACACATTAGTTAATAAAAAATAAAAATAACATAGCTGAGGCCACAATCTTTTAATTTTGGCAACTCAAAAATAAAAAGCTCTAGATAGTTGTGTTGTGATATACTCCAATTTACAGCCATTTTTTAAGACTGTAGTCCAATCTCACATTTCACTGTATATGTGCTATGTCGCTTTGCTAGCTCACATTGCAAAATAATAAATATGAAACTTTTAATTTTACTTGTGGCATTCCATTACGATAGATAGATAGATAGATAGATAGATAGATAGATAGATAGATAGATGATAGATAGATGATAGATTTTTCAATGTGTGTGTATGTATGTGTGTGTATTTATGTATGTGTGTGTGTACATAAACTAAAATACTTTAACAGTTCTCAGTTTTAATTTTTAACTTGGTACATACTGTAGGAGAAGAGGAGACAAAGCTGGGGTGGAGTTAAGGGTGACATCAGCTTAGAGTTGTTATGTTCCCACAAACGGCCCACATCCAACCCCCCTTGAATTCCGTTGACCTTTATTTAGTGCCAATTTAGTACTGATATTTAATTGACTAGATTCTTGTTTATAAAAGTAAAGCTAAAGGTTTCCTCTGTTCAGTCATTTCCAACTCTAGGGGGAGATACTCATCTCTATTTCTTAACCAAGGGAGCCAGCGTGGTTCAAAGACATTTTGTTGGTCATATGGCCAGCGTGATTAAACACCAAAGTGCATGGAATGATATTATCTTCCCACCAAGTGGTACCCTTTGATCTATTTACATTTGCATGATTTCAAACTGCGAGGAGCACAAGAGCTGGGTCAAGTAACAGGAGCTATCCAGTCACACAGACTCAAACCCAGGCTGCAAGCATTTCATCTGACAAACTCAGCATCTTTAACTGCTGAACCAACACGCCCATTCTTGTGTATAAGTGTAATAAATCTTTTGAACTGTAACTTAATGCATGGTCCTGATCCTTTGCACCTGACACATATTGAAAGATATAACCCAAGATATCAATATTGTTTGGGGTCCTCAAACATTTTAAGAACATAAAGGTATTCTGAGACCAAAATATATGAGAACTGTGTGTGTCTGTGTCTGTTTGTGTACATACATGCATTCATATATATACACGTACTATACACTTGTGTGTGTGTTCATAAAATAATATAATAAGATATTTCCCCATATTTCTCCACATTTTTAAAAAAAATACACATTTATATTAAAGGGTAAACAGGACAGTTTTAATTACACCAGGCCTGTCAAACTGGCGTCCCGTGGGACAGATAAGGCCCATGCAGGCCACACCCACCCTGGCTCTGCAAAGGCAAAAAACATCATAATACTACACGATACTGCCTGCAATGTGAGTGAGTTTGACACCCCTGGATTACACTGTCAACAGACATAATCCACCCACTCAAATTAGAATATTGTAGGTGGAAACTAACTCACGCCAAACTGCCAACATCTTCAGTTTGAAGGTCCTGATAAAATTAAGCATAGAGATGGATAGATCAAGCCTGTAGGTCATCAGTTCACAACTAAGACTGATAACAAGTTCATTAAGATATTGATCTTGACAGTATCTTAATTTACAATTCACAGATACACTGTTCACATAGGATTTACACCAGATTTACACTAATTTATATTAGCCCTATATTAGCACTAGAACATGATACATCACATATAGTATAAACCAATGTCCCAAGGTTTTGCACACTCTGCTCCCTGTTTTCTATATGCAATATATGTCACATTCTAAATAAGCCTACTTGCTACCTCCATGACCAGCTATTACCTCTGCTTTTTTGACAGGGAACGTGATTAATAAACCCTGAACTTGATAAACCTTTCTGAAACCTTTAGATTTTTCAATAAGCTCCCATTTGGCATGCAGTGCTATTGATTCAGGATGCTATTCCCCAGCAACAAAGTAAGCAACTATTTTGCACAGACCAAAACCAATGGGGTTTTTGATCCACTGAACTAGTTATCACCGCTGTAAAGCATTAAGATCATCTCTGAATCCCCCTGAATCAGCTTTGCACAAATGCTACTGCAATATCAATATTGCTAATTGCTCCTGGGATGTCAACAGGCTACATTTATGCAAAGAGTATTAGCTAGAAAACAGCCACACACATAGCCAGTCCTGGCTGAGATGCTCCTTGCCTCAGACATGATCTTTCAGTTCAGTCAAACTAGGAAGAGGATTCTCTTCCAGGGCAGCCACTGAATTTAAGCAACAAACCCCTTTGGTAAAAATCCTAGAATGCTATTTCTCAGAATGCATCATTGTAATGGAGTGATTCAGCAATCATGCTTGCCTAATATTTGATTGCAATGCAACAACACATTTATCTAATCAATTAGTTTCCAGTGGTTTGCAGCTCTTTTATTTAAAAAGGTTGTTCCTTTAATTTTCTGGCCCCAAACTGTGTTCCTAGTTCTTTATTATTTTAATTGCAAATCAATATAGAACTCCATTTGCCATAAATCAGAAACCATATCTTATATTACTGCAGTCAAAATATTGTTCTGTTCCTGCCAAATACAGATAGTCCTTGGGTTATAGCCCTAAACAAACCCTGAGAACCAGGGGTGGGATTCAAATTTCTTAACAACTGGTTCTGTGGGTGTGGCCTAATTTGTGGGTGTGGCTTGGGTGGGCGTGGCTTGCTGACTGGGCATTGCTTGGTGGTCATGTGACTGGGTGGGCATGGTTTGTATGTAAATATTGTAAATATTTATGTAAATATTGAGTAAGAACAACATTTACCCAAAAGAGGCAAAGCAGGCAGGCAGATTGAATTGCTAACAGAATCACAGATTCACTTAGAGATCTATCTATCTGCAATCGGCTATCTGAGTCTGTCACATAAAATTTGCTTGCAAGCAAACTCATAAAATTTTCCAGCAAGCAAACTGACAAAATTAACTCACAACACACTATGTATGTAAATATTGAATTTTAATTAAAAAAAAGAGCAACTTTTACCCAAAAGCAGGCAAAGCAGGCAGGCATATTTGAGTTGCTCATAGAATCACAGATTAACTTAGACCATCTATCTATGTGCAATCAGCTACCTGAGTCTGCACTGAAAAGCTTTCCTGCTTTCTAGCTAATCTAAATCTCCTGGCAGAGCAGAACAACTGATGGTCAGGGGGAAAAGAGGAAAAATAGCAACTTACCAAACCAGGCAAGTTGGATGGTTCACATGCCAGGTAAGGAGTGAGTGGGTGGGGAGGGGCCAGCCAGTAGAGTGATTTGCCGGTTCTCCAAACTGGAGATATCCGTGTGTGTAGCAATTGCAAGAAATCATCAGCTGTGCCGCCTGGACAGCTGACAAGCGCTGCGCTCAGGTGTGCAGCGTTTGAAAATCCTCTTGTTTCCCGCTTTTTCAACCTCAGTTGTGCCGCGCAAAGCAGCTGAGGAGGGAAAAGCAGGGAATAAAGGACAGCCCAGGCAGGCGGGTGGGCCAAACACCGAACCCGTTCCGTGTCAGCTGCTCTTCGCTGCTACAGGTTCTATAGAACTGGGTCGAACCGGTAGCATCCCACCTCTGCTGAGGACCCAAATTGTTGAGGGCAATATGCTGACTCTGTAAACCACTTAGAGTAGACTGTAAAGTACTGTGAAGTGATATATAAGTCTGAGTGCTATTGCTAATTGGGACCAGAATGTCCATCGCTAAGCAAAGCAACCATTAAGTGAATCATCACAGAACTCTGCTGCTTAGCAGTGGCAATTCTGGAAGGCCTGGTTAAGATTGTCAGGAGGTATGGCTGACTTGGGACCACCTGCCAGCTTCCCCGTTGACTTTGCATGATGGAAACCAGTTGGAAAAATTGCAAATGGCAATCCCATCTCCCATCTCCCAACTACTCCCATGCTAATCCAAAACATTCCCAGCTTGTGGCCCCTCCCAGCCCTGAGCCTGAGTTTTTCCAAGGCAAGCAATGTTTTCAAGTTATCAATGAGTCAACTAGTTTCTCCAGCCCTGTGTAAACTTCCTGTACTTCAATTCCCCTCACCATCTATCTCCCCCCACCCCAATTTCTGCACTTTTGTACACTTCGCACAACATGACCAAGATGAAGACACTATTGTCCTTGTTGCTGCTGTCTACCCACCCATCATCATCATCTCTGGGCCCAGCCTCATATAGCCACTGCACTGTGGGGCTTGAGATCAGCCAGGATAAATGAACCTAATGAAGGGAAGAGGAGGTGACACTGAGGAGGGGGAAGAGGAGGATGAAGGTGATGGTGCCAGGAGATTAAAGAAAGTGGTTTGCTGGGGGAGGGGGTTGGTAGCAATGGTGGAATACAATGGGGTCTTCATCTCAGTAAAGCTATGCGGGATGGCCAAAAAAGCAGAGATGTGGGGGGTGGGGAGATAGGCAGGCAGGTGGAGTTGAAACAGAAGCAGTGCACGCAGAGCAGGAGAACATGACCACTAGACACTGCAACGCTTGTACCTGCAGGTTGGTCACTAAGACCTCGAAGATTTTGTGATTGCAGAGACATTACCATAGTTGGAAGTGTGAGAACTGCCTATTTCATTGCAACACAATCACAATTTCAAACAGTCAATGAACAAATGGTTATAACCTGAGGACTATTTGTAAGGTCTGAGTTTTTACATCATCCGTGAGTCTCAAATAGATTGCAATCTGCAATCCTAAACACACAATGCAAATATATTTGTGTACCACAGAAGGGTATTTTTGGTCTGCAGCATTTAATATTATGACCAGGCTTTCCTCTCGAGAGCAAGTATTCAAAAGTACAGCTAACTGAAACTCTTCAAACATTCTTCTTTCCCACTATGTTTTGTCTCTTGAATAAATGCATGCTTACATAAAAAATATAAGGAACTTACACCAAAGAGAAGTGTTGGAAAACCACCAATCCTCTTGATTTTTTTTTTTCAGAATTTTGCCTCTGGAATAGAATGTCACCAATTCTCATAAGACAATTGTAATTTCTTACAGAAAATTGTCAGGCTCTAACTAGAACCATAAAATAATTTCAAGCAATACTAGTTTATTTAAAGTTTAACTTCTCAAACTGTAAGTAGCAGTCTCTGTGGCTCCAGTACAAGAGACAAACAATTCTGCTTTGTAAAAGCAATTGCAGTATTTAATGGAGTTGAAGGCTTCACAGTTTCAAGACGTTTCTCTGTTAAATTATTTTTAGCTGTTTGGCAGCTTTTGCAAGATGTAGAGTTCCAGGACCAGATCAAGAAAAGTTTCTGCCTACTTTTTACCCATATTGAGATTGAGGCGTTGCAAGTCCCATGCTAAAGAATAACAGCAGCTCTTCTGATTGTGCTGCCAAGCTGGCGAATTGCAATAATGTTTTAAAATCCACAGTTAAACAAATGCCCCGAATTTGGCTCTTCTGATCAGACTTCCTTTTGGGTTTGAACAAACCAAAAATTATCTTCATGGATTTAATTGCTTCCTAATGTTGAAAAAAATAGAAACATTTGAAAAACATTATGTTTGGAACACTATTTTTTTATCCTGTCTTGAAACACAATAAATATATGGGTCAAACTATAGCATTTCTATCACACTATCAAGTATAGGTAAAAGCTATTTTAGTTCAAAGTTCTAAAAGAAATTATTCTAGAGACATGTCAATCAATATTAGATTGTATGGGTCCAATTTAAATATTTCCTTTTTTCATTGGTTTGACTAAATTCATAGTACACTCAGACAAAGATTATTATGTCTTGAACAAAAAAAAATGTTCAAGATAGCATCCTTTTCACACAACATAAGAAAACATTATACAGTGTTTACTTATGACATCCCTAAGGGCAACCTACTGACTTGAAGGAGAAGGTTATGCAGCACATTCAACTTGTCCTCTGGAATTTGACATAATGATAAAGAAGACACTGAAAATTTTATTGAAAATTGTGGATCAGGATTTGATCTGACATTTCATTTTGTTCATCTTATCTTGCACATTAAGACTATCTAGGTACAAGCCTTTTATCTCCTTTTGTCTGTTCTTCTGCATTATGTGCAGAACTGCAATATATGAGGCTGGTAAAATGAGGACCCAGATTGTTGGGGACAATATGTTAACTTAGGGCTGCAAAGCATGTGAAAAGATATATAAGTCTAAATGCTACTGCTACATCACTCGATAGTTGATTTGCTTTAAATACTTTTGGTCAGATAAATTACAGTACTAAACAACACAGGGTTGATCACAAATTGTCAGATTTCTCTATTTTTCCTATCAAGCTAACATTCCCTTTTCTCTCACCTTATCCTAGTTCATGTCACTAAACACAGTGGTAAGTGTAAAAATTTATGCAGAAATGCCATACGTAATGGCACATTCATATTTAATGTTCCTGAGTTGTTATTGTTTTTTTTATGTTTTGTTTTCTTTTGTTTGATGTTTCAGGTCCTAGATTACTCCCATAAGAGAAAAATGGAAATTAAAACATTGATTGATAAGAAAAAGATGACACCCACATATGGATAACTAATTATATTCCATGCACACTACCCATAAAATTGACCATCTGGAATTAACCTAAGTCAATCCTGAACTATCTTCTGAAAAGCATTTCTATCATTACCTGAAAATTGTCACAGCTGGAATGAAGCCCATGGTGGCTGAAACTGAGCTTTTCCCATTGACTTCAGCTCAGTAGGAATTGAAATCAGCTTTGGGATTCCTACAGAAAATTAAAATGTGCTCTGACCTGTATAATGAAAACCTTATACTTGCAAATTGCCAATTATTCCTAATACTTCTTTAACAAATTCATAGAGTTTTCATTAACATTCATTGTCAACTGATGCTAAGGCTATCATGACCCTCAAATTTTCTTTGATAAAGAAGATCTACTAAGGGGGGGGAGAGAGACATAAAATATAGAAGAAATAATGATTGCAAAATGGATAATGAAGACTAATCAAGCATCCAGTCTGGGAAACACTGATAAGAATTTAGCTGATTTCTTTCATTTTGCATTGTTTTTATCTGATTGCTTTGATGTTCTGAGTCCGCAAACTTTCAATGACAACTACAACAGAACCTAGCAACTCATGGAATTATATACTTGAGGCAAGAGCAAAGGTCAGCAATCACCATTTCTACACAAAGAATCTTCATTTAAATGCAAATGTTAGCCTTTCTTCTCAACCTTTAAACAATCATTTTGTGAAAAATAAAATAAAAGCTACTAGTTCCAGTATATTTGCAGCATAGGAATCTATGGGATAATTTTATAATTTTATTTCAGTTTTTACATTACTCCATTTAAATTGTTATATAACACTGTTTAATTATGTTTCCCTATTGTTTATCAACTCAGTTTTGAAGACTAATCATATCTCTTTCAATACAGTACTCTGTCATAACTTCTTAGACTGGCATTCATCTGTATATATTCCTTCGTCCAATTCTCCAGTAAATAATTTGATCTTTTGCTTGCAAGAAATCTTTATATTTTTAGTATATGTTACTAATGGTATTAATCCTTACTGTATATTTGCTCATGTAGGCAGATAGGGATACAGTATTCTAGATTAAACTCATGACTTTTGGCCCTCTGTTTTTTCAGTTGTGCCACAAAATAGAATTACTATTACCGGCTTACTTCGCTGTGGTGCTGAAAGTATAAATAAGGATCCTTCCAGGAAACTAGCCTTTCCATTGTCTATATTTTAAGAAGCAATATAAGTCTTTTAAATACAAATAAACAAATCTCTTCTGACCTTGTAAGGAAAAAGAAAAAAGGCTTAAAGGGGCTATTCAGATGATTTACAGTGACCCAAAATGCAACTGGACTCACAGAACCTATAAATTTACAGCTACCAAGAGTCACCTTATAGGGGAAATAGATGGCATAAAAAATAAATAAATAAATAAAAACTTTTTAACCAATAGCAAACAGTTAATTCAATTAAATTTATATCAGCAAAGGATACTGTGTTATGTTCCCTTAATAATGCACACAAATGATTTTTTTTAATTATTTAGAAAAATAATTACAATTAAATTGGTTTGGATGCTTTAATTGGGGCTCTATGGGGGCAGCATGATTTCCCGCTGAACTGATAGAAAAAGACAAAGGCTGGATATTGAATATTTTTCCAATAGTGATAGAATTATTTAGAGATTTTCCTTAGGTTATTAATATTAACTTAACATTCTTAAATTATTTTAAACAGATATGTAAAATATTAATATTTTAGAGAAATCCCTAGATTTTCTTTAAGTAAATTATGGTTATCATATGATATGCTTTAGCATGATGATTGGGCTTTTAATTTAATCTTTCAACCTTACTGTTGAGCAAATATTTTTATGGAATAAAGCAAATAAACTACTATAGATACAATTAGGAAGTACTTATGTGACGCTTTTGACATAATGGATGGGGGTAGCAACTGTATTTTTCTTTCCTTTTTCTTGTTTGCATGGGTTCCTCCCCACACCGCCCCGTCTTTTTTTTTTTTAATCACAAAGGAAGAGCAGGAGGAAGATGTCAATAGCAGATTTAGGCTGCAGAAATCCTGGTGACCTACTTAGATAGCAGGCTCAAATAACTCTTCTTGTGGTCATCTGCTGATCATCTGAAATTTTTGGCTGAGTTCTGGTAGCCCTATTTAACAGCACTTCCAATAAGGGGATTTAGTTTAAATAATCTATTATTCTTCAAGCCAAATTAGAGTAGCTACAAACTAACCCATATTCTATTTTTTTAAGAAGTATTCTTCTGTTTGGTCGTGGCCCTCCTAATGTGGGTTGTTTCTTTTTATTTGTAGGCCACCTAGAAGATTATATCAGACAATTCAGCAGGAACATATAACATTTTTCAAGGTGAGGGCGCAAATGCTCTTGGAATGGCACAACAAATAGTGCATTTAACAATATACATGGGGCAAGGATTAAAAAAAAGTTGGTATAGCCAAGATATAATCGATATAATTTACTCAGCATTTAAATTTAATTAATGACATGCAGTTAATTTGATTGTTCTCTTTCTCTTTAATAATTTTTGTACTTTACATATGCTCACACAATCAACCACTTGAAAATAAACAAACAAATCTCTATATGATTCTGAACAGGGATTAGGAAATGGTTAACTCTTTTCTCTTTATGCAGCTTTCCCCTATGAAAATCTTACCCAGCCAGTTTCCGCTGCAGTGAAAATGAAGGCTTAAGAAAAATAAAGTCAAGAATGAATGGGTTCATGGGTGTTTTCTCAATGGATTATATTACCAAAGAAGCTGCTTACTACAAAGAATGTAAAAGTAGGTTGAACCGGAGCAGATATTATTTTTTAGAAAGTAAAAGCTCTGGAAGCAAGGGGTTGAAACTCCTCTCCCAGCTCCATCTTTTGAGATCTACAAAACTGCTGCACTGAAAAAATATCAATAACTTCTAATAACTTTTTAAAACATACAAGGCAATACATCATTTGATGCTTCAAGGAGGAAAACTTTGGTTACTTGATTTTATTATTTGCTTATTTGGCAAATGTTGGGCTCCAAACGGGTCAGAAAGCACCCAGAGCTGCCTACCTCACATGTCACTGAAGGACAAAGTTTAAAAAAGCAAAATAAAACAAAATAGCCAAAAATATCATATAAATAATTTATTAAAAAAAAACCAAATTAAAATGGTGAAACAATTAACTATTAAATATTATATTAAAGTTTACTACCTTTTGGGGGAGCAGGTAGGTACAGTAATCTTTAACTTATGACCATTCAATCAGCAACCATTTAAAATAATGATGGCGCTTATGCCCCGTCTGAAGTTCCATCCATCCCTGCATCTGGTCATGTTATCAAGATTTGGGTGCTTGGCAGCATGACGTCCTTATGATTACAAGAGTGCTGCACCTCCCTCCCCCTTTGGACTGAGAGACCACAGCTGGTTAGTACCACCAGCGAATGGGCCTCCTCTTCTTCCCCCCACCTTCTGAGAGGCCTAGCTCTTTTCCCTGTCTGTCATATTCATATCCAGTATGGTGAGGCTCAGCTAGAAAGCCAGCAAAGGAAATCTTTCTCAAGGCTAGAGGGGCAATCTTTCTCAAGGGTGGCCAAAAACAAAAACTTTACTGACTGACTTCCTTGCTTCGAGCTCACCATGAGAAAAAGTACCTCTCTAGCTTTGAGGAAGATTACCTTCACTTGCTTTCTGGTTAAAAAGCTAGTGAAGGCAATTTACCTCAAGGCTGGAAAGAACCTCTCTAGCAAAGTCAATCTTCCTCAAGGCTAGAGGAGGAGGAGTCCCATATATTGGTGAGTTTAGCTAATTAAGGCTTTCCAGCCTGTGGCAGGTTTCCGCGTGACAGTGGCCTAGCTAGCTAAGACTTTCTGGGCCAGGGAAAAGACCCAGATCTCTCAGGAGTGATGGAGGGGAGAGTATGCAGCAGTGGGCCTAAACATTTGAGACTTCCCAACCCATGGCAGGTTTTCATATGCTGGTAGAGCATATAGGTGCCTCAAGGCCTCACCAATCTCTTGAGGCACCTATGCATGGTTGCTTAATGACACAAAAGGGAGAACTGAGATCGTGGTCATTGAATGAAGCAGTCACCTGGATAAGTGTCTCACTTAACAACCACAACAATTTACAATCAAAATACCAAATTCAATTCTGGTTGTCAGTCAAGGACTACATGAATATATTTTCAACTTTATAACTGGATCAATTAACCATTAATCGAGAACAGACTGTTACAGAATGGTCTAATGTTTCTTGTACATCAAAATTTTAATATGATGAACAGTATTTCAGGCACTGCAGAACTGATGCAGCAAACTGTTTTACATAATCATAGTCATTATTCCTCAGAAAAGTAGCAAACGTTAGAGGTTGATTATACTGTTACTATGAAGGGGGACCTTATTTGTCTATGAACATGACAGTTTTAAGTTCAATGCAGTATTCATTCATCTACTACAAGCTGTGCAAAGTAATATCAAGCTGAAAATAACAAACTAATTAGTGGGAACAATGAAGATTCAATCTGGATAGTCTTTCTTAAGACTGCTCATTTTAAGGAATGATCTTTCAATTTTCCCTAAAAGCTTTCTGCTGCAAATTGTTACTCAAGATTAACTTCTGGATTACATTCTATAAATAATTTAAATTCTCTGAAACATTATATACTAAAGATTTCTCTACATCTCTAATATACAGGGTAGGGAAAGTTATGTTTGCAATTTCTTAAATAAAAACACAACATCTGAACACTTCATTCTTTTTACAGCCTCAATATAGTGATGTTATTTTCTATATAGCTGTGTCTAGTAGATTCTATGAAGATCAAGATGCTGGATCATTGATTTGACCCAACAGGAATGCTCTAGTCTTCTCATTTATGGTCTACCAATTTAAAGTAGATTTGTAATATAACTTGATGTTTTAACAATAAAAAACTAAAAATTCAAATTATTGGTCTTTAAAATTATTCAGAAAACAGTAGTGATGCATTCTAACAGGTTATGATGGAAAAAATAATTTCTATAGTATTTGAGTCATCTAAAAGGCTGTGAATAATTGCTTAGAAGTGCCAACACTTTTTCAAAGAAAATTATATAATTCTCCTCCCCACCACTAGAGAAGAGACTTTTAATTAGAATCTGGAATGTTTTAGACCCTTTCTTATGGAATAATGGGATGACAGAAATCAATTCCTTTATCTTCTCTTTTTAATCAAAATTCAAGTCCTTTTTACCAGGCTTTTGATGTAGTTCTGCATAAGTGATTCACAGCAAGTAAAATGGCAAATCTGCTTTCAGGGAACATTGTAATTCATAAAGTAGGCTAAGTAATTCACATACTTAAAACTTCAATGGCATGTGCTTTTCTGTGAAACCTTGGAGAATTGAGCACATGGAATTTGAGTGGTGTGTATGTGTGTGTTCCAGAAATGATGCTATTTGCAATCTCACAATTAATTCAATGAATTGCTTACTCAGTCAAGGGTATAGTTTGGAATGAGTTACAGTATTAAAAGTATGTTTAATAATGCAAAGATGATTATCCGTTATTTAATGATGCTCATCATGGTCAAACTGATCTTTAGGGATGCATGCCTAAGCAGAAAGTGGCATTATATGAACTTGGATGGTCTCTGAAGGGCTAAGCATGGCATCATCGGACTATTACTATGATATAAGACTAATATAAAGTGTTTGGGCTGTATGTTAAACTGTAAAGTCAGAAAACGGAATGCAGAAAGAAAGCTGGTAAAAACTTATCAGCAGCTTATTGCCAAGGGAACTACAGTTAGTCCTTCACATCCAACTATTCTTTTAGTGACTGTTTGAAGTTGCAATGGCAATGGCAATGAAAAAAAGTGAATTAGGAACAATCCTTCTGACCATCACAACACCCTTCCTGGGAAGTGGCTGCTTCACTGTAGTCCATCACAAAATATGTATTGCTATAGAGGCATATGGTAAGGTGGCTGGTTTGAAAATAAATAAAGATAAAACAAAGATCTCGACAAAGAATATGCTACTAAGACAAAAAGAAGAACTGGCAGACCTATTGAAAATTTAAGTCAAGATTAAGTATTTGGGGATACATTTGACAGCAAGATGTAGTACATTAAAAGAGAACAATTACATTAAACTTAAACAACAGATAGCGTTAGACTTGACGAAATGGGAAAATTTAAAATTGTCATTAATAGGGAGAATCTCAACAATCAAGATGAATATCTTACCCAGAATTTTATACCTGTTTCAAACAATACCAATTAGGCTTGGAAAAGACTATTTTGAAGATTTAAATAAAATTGCGCTGAAATATATATGGCAAGGCAAGAAAGCGAGAATAAAGTTAAAACCCTTGCAAGATACTAGAATTAGAGGAGGATTTGGTTTGCCTAATTGGGAGTTTTACTATCAAGCTACAAACTTGATGTGGGCTAAGGAATGGACAACATTAAGAAATACTAGATTGTTGACTTTAGAAGGACATGATTTGTTGTTGGGGTGGCATGCTTTTTTATGGTATAAGGGAACTAAAACACAGGGCTATTTTAGAAGACATATATGGGAGTCTCTGTGGTTAAATTGGGAGAAGATTAAAAGACAATGTTATTTGAAAATTCCAGTCTGGTTATCGACTATTGAAACATTTTCCTATCCTATAATATATAAGAAGGAACAAACAGTTAGATATGGGGAAATATTGGATGAAAAGGGTGAACTTAAATCGATGCAAAATCTAGAGGAACAAGGTATAAAGATGAATTGGTTTTCATATGCGCAAATACATTCAAGGTATGATGAAGATCTCAAAACAGAAGGATTTTATGACAAATTGACTGACTTAGATAAGATTTTGACAGGTACAGATGAAAAGGTGATTAAAAAATTGTATGGTTATTTATTGGAAACTAAACTAGAGGAAGAACAAGTTAAAGAAACTATGCTTGCTTGGGGGAAGAATTTTGGATATGGGATTGATTTAGAAAAATGGCAAAAATTGTGGTCTCAAAATTATAAATTGACAATGTCAACAGCATATAAAGAAAATTTGTATAAGATGTTTTACAGGTGGCATTTTCCCCCGACAAGAATAGCACGAATGTTCAAGAATAAATCCGAAAAATGTTGGAAATGTCATCAGATACCTGGCTCATATTACCATATGTGGTGGACTTGTGAGGATGCTAGAAAATACTGGACTAAAATCCACATGTGGTTGGAAAAAATGATAAAGAAACATGTAGACTTGAAACCAGAGATTTTTTTATTGGGAATCTTACCTGATACATATAGTAGAGATTTAAAATATTTGATTGTAAATGTATTAACAGCGGCTAGGATTGTATTTGCTAAAAATTGGAAAAATGAGAAAATACCATTACAGGAGGAAATTATTAAGAAAATATTGGAATGTGCTGAAATGAGTAGATTGACATTTGAAATTAGAGAACAAGAGGATAAACAATTTTATAAAATTTGGGACCTTTTCTATCAATGGTTAGATAATGAAATACAATAATAGAATATCTAGAATTTTAGAAAATAATGAATATATAAAGATGTATTTCTTTTTTTTGTTATCATATCTATAAAATGTTTTTAGGATAGATTTGGGAGGATTATTTGAATTGTTATAAAATAAACTAAGTAAATTATAGTCATTTCGCAAAGTATGAATGAATAAAATTATAGTCAAATGATTGTTTAATAGTGATACTAGGGTATTCAATTTTTGATTGATAATATGACTTATTATGCAATGTAACTGTAATTGAGACTATGAAATGGATGCACAAAAAATTTGTAAACCAACCAACACACTGCTTGTATATTTATGAAAGAAAGTTGGATGTTTTTATGTTTTGTTTGTTTTTGTTTGTCTTTAAAAACCAGTAAAACTTGTTTTTTTTAAAAAAAAATATGTATTGCTTTAAATAAAACCCTCTGTTCAACAATAACTATTTCCCATCATTCATTTAGGTTGCTCCCAAATGGAGGAAGAAGAATAGGCAAGCTACTGTAATTCCTCTTTGTTACATATATAAACTTTATATCATGTTATGCATCATTTTGCAGTCTTACAAGCTGGATGGTATAGCAGTATTGTTAATTTTAGTTAAGTCACAGCACTCATTCAAAACTGTAATAAGTTAGGCCGGATAGTTTGAGACAAGATACTTGCTTTAAATACATGCTACCTTGAGAGAAAACCAATTTAAAGTATGTCAAAGATCATACGCAGATTTTACTTTGGAAAGAGAAAAAAACTAAAAAAGTATTAATTACATTGTTCACCTTACTTTTTTTCCTTTCTTAATTACTTTTTTCTTATACTGTATTTTCCTTCCACTTTGCTTCCACAGCAAGACTACAAAATTAGCATAGTATAAAATACAAGAAACAATGAAATATTAAAGACAATTGATAATCAACAATAAAACTAAACCAAGAAACAAAAGAGGCTCCTCAAACAAACAAATAAATTAAATAAATACAAATACATGAGCAACAGCAAGCTGCTGTAGGTTCATTTTCTTCTCCTACAAGTTTATTGTAGGAAAAAAAGACGAAAGGCTTCCCTTTATCAGTTCCTAAAGAGAATTTAGCCTTTGGAATGACAGCTGCCAGGCCACTAGGGCAGGGCAACATTTATGAGGGTAATATTCATTTCTTCTCCTTTTCTGTTCTGGATACTTGCAGTTGAATGACCCTAACAGAAGAGTGAGCATTCATGAGGAGTGTGTCAATTGTTTGAGCTTCAAATTTCTAAGCCAAACCAATTATGTGGAATTGGAGATTCAATTGTTTGGTAGCTTTCAGAGAACACCTTATTATAGGAAGAGATTCCACTGTGAAAAAACTTTTCTAAAAAGACCCCTGGGATAGGAATTTAATCCCTTAAAGGTGCTTAAAGTGAAAGTTTTTTTAAAAAAATGTTGATTACAGCTACAGCTGTAGAAAATCAAGGGGAACGATATTGAACACCTGAAAAATGAACCATACTCATGCCCCAGTGATACTGTCAAGACATCAATACAATGGAAATTACTAGTGAAAGATCTGAAAAGATTCCTTCAGTTTTCCAGCTTCCCACCCACAATATGTATTATGATCAAACAAGCAGCTGTCAAGTTTAATGAACATAATCATGTCCACTTCTGCTATTCATTTAAAATTTCATAATCAAAGCACAATATATGAATGTACCCAAATTATCTATTCTTAAAGAAAACCGAATGAGCTTTCAGTAAGACAATAATCAAATTCCTTTGTTAAAAAAAAATTAAATCTAAATAGTTCAGGTTGATTTTTTTTTTTTAAAAAAGAAAGTACATCAGCATGAATTCATTTTTTGAAAAAAAAAAAGTCCTGCTTCCTTCCCCAAAGATGTGGGGTCATTTCTTTGTTTTTCTTCTGACAAATCTACTCTAATTTTTACAAGGACAAATATTTTATCATCAGGCCACGTATAGCCCACCCTTTGCTCAAATCCCAAGTACATTGAATATCGACTTGATTCATATTTCTTTGGAGAAAACCCAGCTTTTGAAATGATAATGCTTATGATTTATCAGACTAGTTTTCTATGGCTCAGCTAGCTTAAGGGATTGACAGTGAGATACTGAACATTTCATTTGGGGGGTTTTATATTGGCTCAGACAGAGCCAGAAAATCTTGCTTATAAGATCAGCGCATTCCAGCAGGTGTGTATAAACCTGGCAGGCAAAAGCCAAGGAGTGTGAAATTGGTTTGGTAATTGGACAGAGAGACTAAGTGATTAAAAACAAAACAAAACAAAGCACCCTGGCTTGATTGCCACCTGAAAGGGGCTTCACAATTGGATGGGCAGAGAAGACTTGGCTATCCACCCAACAGCTTCCAGTTCTCCCTCTCTCTTTTATAAAATGAGGGCTCTAGAGATGCTACTTTATGCTGTACTTTGAGAGATTTGAAACCAAGTCAAACAATTTAGGATACTGGAAGACAATCAAAAATAGTGTTTTGACTACAGCAAAAGAAAATGAAAAGTAAAATGGGTATGTATCTTTTACAAGCAGAGTATGATCAACACAAGCAAGCATTAAGAAAAAGGCCCATTGGCATCAGTGAACAGGAGTTGCCATTTCTAAAAACATTCAAATGAATGTTCCACCATGTAATTACCATTTCAGAAGGCAATCTAAAACAATAATTCCGGAGCAATTTTCTTACCAAAGACTATCTATTGTGGGTTTTTCAGTGATAATTTCAGTTGCTAGCAATTTTCAGTTTAATTTAAATATTAGTTTTCTACTTTTCTGTTAACCACCCCCTGAACTTTCATAAACTATGGCTCTTAACAATGGAGTTGGATATAAATAGTAAACTTTGCTGTGGATGTCTTTTCACAATGCTTGGAGGCTATAGCAGGGGTGGGATGCTACCGGTTCTGCCCGGCTCTATAAAACTGGTAGCTCTGAAGAGCAGATGACACAAAACGGGTTCTGTGTTTGATGCTGTTTGGCCCACCTGCCTGCCTGGGCTCTTACCTGTCCTTTATTTCCTGCTTTTTCAACCTCAGCTGCTTTTCACTGCACAGCTGAGGTTGAAAAAGCAGGAAAAAAGTGGCTTTTCAAATGCTGTGCATCCACACGCAGCGCTTTTCCGCTATCGGCGGCACAGCTTAAGGTTTTTTACCCACAAAAGCATGCATGCACGCGCAAAACATAGTCACCGAACCGGTAGTAACACTGGTTGAATCCCACCCTTGGGCTATAGGGATATGGATGGGAAACCATATGCTTCAATTGAACCCTGATAAGACAAGGTGGCTATGGGAAGCAGTACACCTGAGAATTTATCATCTTTGGTCTTGGGTGGGATTGCGCTGCCCCTGGTGCATAATCTGGATCAGGGATATCAAACTCGCATCATCATGGCATTATCACATGTCATATCGCAACTTTTTTAAAAAAAAACAACAACAACCAGGCATGGCCTGGCCAGCATGTAACATCCAGCCTGCGAGCCATGAGCTTGACAGCCTTGATCTGGATGTTTTCCTGGACTTCTGCTTGAGGAGCAGGTGACAATTGTGATAGGAGGGCCTTTGCTAAACCTCTTGTGTACCAGCAGTACTCCTTCCTGGATCCAGAAGCCCTCTTTTCAGTCACTCATGCCCTAGTCATCTCCAAGATGAACTACTGCAATACAGTCTGCCTGGGTCTACCCTTGGAGAGCATCTGGAATCTGCAACTATATGCAGAATGGAGCAGTACAAGCAGTCCCCCCCCCCCAGGTTATACATGTAACACCTCTGTTATGAAAGTTTCACTGGGTGCCAATTTACTTCCGAATCCAGTTCTAAGTGTTGGTTATCACTTTTAGAACATTTCATAGCAGCGGTCGCCAACCAGTGGGCCGCAGCCCACTGTGGGCCATGAGAAAATTTTGGTGGGCCACAGGGAAATCTCACCCCCAGAGCATCCCCCCAAAGCAATTAATCCAGGCTGCACAGAAACACAAGGCTGAGCCACCCACATGGCCCGCAGGAACCTTCCCCAACCACTCACTCCTTACCCGGCAAACTTGCCTGCTAAACTGCTATTTTTCCTTTTTCCGATCATCATTTGTTCTGCTGTGCCAGATTTAGATTAGCTAGGAAGCAGGAAATGGTTGGTTGTCTTGCTTTCTAGCTAGTCTTTAGATCTTCAGCTCTGCTTTTAAGCACAGCCAAACCTCCCTTAGGACTGAAGGTTCTGTTATTCAGTGCAGACTCAAGGCAAGCAAATTTGAGAGACTGAGCTAGCCGATGGCAGATAGATTGATCACTGAATGATTCTGTGAGCAACTCAATCTGCCTGCCTTGCCTGATTTTGGGTAAAAGTTGCTCTTTTTTAAATAAAAAAATTCAATATTTACATGCATAGCGTGTTGTGAGTTAATTTTGTGAGTTTGCTTGTAAGCAAATTTTATGTGACAGACTGAGCAAGCCAATGGCAGATAGATAGATTTCTGAATGAATCTGTGATTCTGTGAGCAACTCAATCTGCCTGCCTGCTTTGCCTGATCTTGGGTAAAAGTTGCTCTTTTTTAATAAAAAGAATCAATATATAAATATTTATAATATTTACATACAAGCCATGCTCAGCCATGACCACCAAGCCACACCCACAAATTAGGCCACAGCCACAGAACCAGTTAGTGGTCCCTGGGATCTAAAAGGTTATCTGAGGAACTATCTGTCCCAATTACATCCGCCCATCACACCTGGTTAGGAAGGGAGGGAATGCTGCAGATCACGTCGTTAATGAATTTCAAGTGGCAGGATCTAGGATATGGATGTCAAACTCACGGCGTCATGTTGCAATGTTTTTTTCCCTTTGTAGAGCTGGGGTCTGCGCGTGATGCATCCGGCCCGCGGGCTGCCAGTTTGACACCCCTGACCTAGGATCATCCTTCTCTGCTGTTGTCCCTGCCCTTTGGAACATGTTACCTCCAGAGATGAAATTTGCCCCCACTCTTCTGGCTCTTCTGAAAAAGATTAAAAGCTGGCTCTCCCCAATTAACATGGAGGGCTGTTATGCAATCCTGGGGATATCTGGTGGCTTGACGGTGATCTCTCTGCTCCACTCACCTTTTATAGCCTTTTAAACTTTAAACTTTTATTTTTTTACTTTTAACTTATACATTTTAATCTTGTTTCTAAGTTTATTTTTAATTGTGCTTTTAATATTATTTTATAACATTATTTATAAACTGCCCAGAATTATTTTAAGTGAAATGGGGATTGTACAAATTTGATAAAATAGCTTATGGCTAATTAAAATACTTCAAATGATTATTTAATTCAAAATTAAAATTTATTTTTGACAATTTAAAATATAATCCCTTGCAATTTACTAAAAACAAAAAAAGAAAAAAAAAGAAAAAAATTGCCGAGGACATGGAAGTATTGAATCAAAGTTTAATTTAATTCCTGAGAAGCTGCCATAGGAACGCCATTACACATGGTGATTAAAACTACCAACTAGAATAAGCCAAAGATTTGACATCACATGCAAGAAAGATTGATAAGCATTAATACAAATCAATCACTTAATGAACCTCTTTTAAATAAATCAGGTCTAAGATAATAGAGGGAGTGTGATTTTTCTTCAGTTGAATTGTGTCAGATTATCAGACACTGCTTGGAAAAATCCTGGTCATTTTCTTAACAAGGATTCTTAGTAGTGGTTTGTGACTGTCTCCTTTCTACGGATGACAGAACATGACTGGCCCAAGATAATCCAGCTGGCTTTATCCCTATAAGGCAGGACTAGAACTTCTAGTTTCTAGCCTGATGCCTTAACCACTACACTAAACAGGCTTTCTAACATATTGTTATGGTTAAATACTGCTCAAAACAAATTACCCTCATTGGTATGTACATGATATACAGCATCTCACAATACAAAGGCATGTCTTCCACTCCACTGGTAAAAATAACCAACACACTAAAGAGTTATCCAATTCCTATCAAACTAGTGGTCAAAGGCAGCAAAGGCTCCTTTACAAATTAATAAATATCTTTACTGTCAAGGGTGAAAGCACTACTGTCTCTCCAGGAGCATCATGTGTCATACTTCTGGAACAATTACAAAAAATTGTTTTTCATCCCCCCTCTTTTTAATTTGATTTTGGTTTTGTTTTGGTTTTGTCATTTTCATAAAATTGGCAATATGGGAAGCATTATGGGAAGAGCCTTGGTGGTCCTTCTTCCCCAATTGCTCAGTTTGACTGTGTGACCAGCTCTTGAAAGAGTCCTGGTTGTGTCAAACTTCTTCCATCTGAGAATTATGGAGGCCATTGTGCACTTAGGAACCTTCAGTGCAGCAGACATTTTATTGTAGCGTTCCCCAGATGAGCCTTACCAATACTGTCTGATCTCTGCTGACAATTCCTTCTACCTCATAACTTAAGCACCGGAGGTAAATTTCACATTTTGTTGCAAAGGATCTGAATACTTATGCCAATGTAGTATTTCAGTTTTCTCTTTTTAATAAATTTACAGACATTTCTAAAATTGTTTTCCATTTGTCATTATGTACTGAGTGTATATTAATGAGAAAAAATGAATTTCAACAACTGGAAGAATCAGGCTGCAGCATAACAAAATTGACAAAAGTAAATGGGGTCTAAATACTTTCTGAATGCACTGTACATCTCTCTGTCCTTGTCCATAGAGAAAAATGACAACCCTAAAAACAAGGCAGCTATTAATCATTCTTCATTTATCAATATAGCCAGGTGTTCAGTGAAACCCTGATCTTTTTGATAATTCCTGGCTTTTAAAGCTATTAACAAAACACACCTGGGAAAGCTTTCCCCCTTAACCCTTTCTCAACACTTTGACAAAAACACAGCTGCTCAACAGTTAATTTCAAATATAATTGCCAAATTGCCACAGGAACAAATCATTTGGTATGTGTACTTAAGGAAAAGTAATAATTACCCAGGGATAGAATAACCACATTACAGTCTTTTAAATATTTTTTAAACATTTTGAAGGCCTACTCTTGAAAGAGAAAACATGGGATATATTTTTGTTTTAGCTTCAGACCATTATATGTCTATACAATATATTTATTCAGCACTAAAAGTTGTTATCCCATCTATCCATCACTCTTCTATACTGAAATTATTCATTTATTGTACTTTTTTTTGCATATCAATTGCAATTTCATCCACTGAAATACTTAACAGAATGATTGCTTTAAGGCCAGTATCCCTTTTAATGCAATTTAATTCCATTATCCAATTTGCTTGAAGCATTTTGCTAAGAATACTGAATAATGAAAAACACTTCAGTCCATCTTGTCACTAACTAACTTTAGCTTTCTGTTTAAATCTTTGTTTCTGACAAAAATAAAGCATGATTGTATCAATACTCTTAAAAGGTATCTTGTTGGAATTAAAGCTATCTATAGTAAGTGCAATATTTCACTGTTTTTCATATATTCCACTGAAATCTAATCTCAATGAGTTCTTTTATCAGCTCATGAAAAAGAAATATGGTTGACAGTTACAAAACTAAATGAGAGGAAGGGGGGGATGGAAAAAGAGACTAATATCTGTTTTCTCAAAAACATGTTCTTCAGTTAAATGCAAGATCTGCTCCCCACAAGTTTCATAGCCATGTAGGGCTAGGGTTGCTTCTCTAACAGAATCCTCACAAAATGTAGTGGGAACATAAGTCACAGAAATAGTAGGCTAAATCTGTATTTTTCAGATAACAAGATAATTTTGTTGATGGGCTGCAACAATCTAACCCAATCATCCCCTCAATTTCTTATCATAATGGCATTATAGGAACAATAGTGAAGATTAGAATTACTGTGAATGTTCAAACAACACTTATTTGAGCTGTTTAAGATTTTTTTAAAGTTCTGCTAGAGTGTTGTTCTTTCTAATTAACATTTCACAAACTATACTTATTATTGTGTTCACTTTTAGTAACTGGAAATTAACCCCATTATGATTAATTATGAATTGTTATCAAAGAAAATATTATATAATATTTACATTCTACGCAGGGCTACCCTGTTTGTCACACTCTGTGGTAATTTGCTAACTTTCAATTAACAGTTCACACAATAGGGAAAATATGTTTTGAGCAGAGATTGTTCATATGGTAATAAAACTAATAATTAAAGAAAATGAGGTTATTCGCAGTTACATTGCTTGAAATAATCTTGTGTCTTTAAAAATGTCAATATATTGAATTTCGCTTCAGATAACTTCCTACTGCACTTTAATTCTCCCTATGTCTCTAATAATTCATTTATTTTGCTTACTCTGCAGTCAAAATCATGGTTTCAATTTCTCAGTAATAGAAATCTGCCAAAGGCAAACTTCCATACCATAACCTCAATTATAGCTTACAAAAGAGAATTCTTCACTTATTTTCTGCTGGAGTTGACACTTCACCTTAAATGAAAAATCCTACAGACTATTGGTTGACAAAAATACAAAGAATAAAGTACTATATAACAAAAGGGAAAATTTAAACAAGATTAAGGAGTAGCATTTTACTTTTTGTAAATACATTCCTGCTGTTCTTGTAGACTGAAATATAGTGCATAATTGTGACTACATTTGCAAGTAAATGAATTGATACACAACAAAATGTAACACTTGCCTCAATATCCATCCATATGGGGATATTAAAATAGTTCTCTATTTTTTTCAATATGTATTTCAAACCAGATACATAGAAATTTTGTTTTATTGGGTGAAAAAATGTTAGATAAAAAGAATCTGCAGTTGTAGATAAAAGACAGCATCATCGTCTACTTATATTGATTGAGCATTAATTCATACCAGATGAAACTAAAACAGGGCTTCTTGAAAACAAGTTGCACCAGATATATTAGCAATATAGAATTATACATTTGAGGGAAAATAAAATCAATCTAAGCAAAATGCAAACAGAGGGGTCAAAGGTCATATGGAACTTGCAAATTTTGTGCACTGTCAAGGGCCATTGTTTAATACAAAGGATTAGAAAAGGAAAACAAATGCATAGAAGATATAATATTGATTTTCTCCATTTATCTTATTATAGAATCTAAAACAGAAATGAAAAGAGGAAAAAAGCTAATCTGGTCCAGGACAACTACAAAGAACACCTGCATAAAGCAGAGCACAGTATGTCACAACCAAAAGCCAGACACCCTGCTAAAAGACAATAGTAGATTAGGCAGCTACAGCTAGCAAGGGGACCACAGTGAAGGAATGAAATAAAACTGAACTAATCAAACACCTCTTACTAAACCATTGATAAAAAACAGAAGCGGTTCTGATTTTTTCAGTTTTCTTTTCCTTTCTGATTGATGTTTCACATGCTGCAGATGTAATTATGATAGATGGTTGATTTATTGATATTGAACACATTTCTAGCTTGACACAAACAAAAAAAGTCTCTGAGAAATTAGGATTGGTGGATCTTTAGGTGATACTCCCTGAATGGCTTCATGTTGCATCAGATCTCAAACATTCCAATACTATGACATACAGGTACTCCTTGACTTACAATCTTTCATTCAGTGACTGTTTGAAGTTACAATGGCATTGGAAAAAGTGACTTATGACTGTTTTTCACACTTTTGACTGATGCATAATCTCCATGGTCATGTGAAATTCAGGTGCTTGGCAACTGGTTCATATTTATGATGGTTGCAGTGTCGTGGAGTCATGTGATCACCTCCTGAAACCTTCTGACAAACAAAGTCAATGGGAAAGTCATGTTTACTTCGCAAACATGTTATTAACTTTACATCTGCAGTGGTTCACTTAATAATTGTGGCAAGAAAGGTTGTAAAATGAGGCAAAATTCACTTAACAACTGTCTTTTGTTTAGCAACCGAAATTTTGGGCTCGATTGTGGTGGTAAGTCTAGAACTACCTATAGTCAACAAATGAATAAGCACTTCACAATTTACTGTAATACATGACCACTGTTATTATTAATGGTTTCTAGGTGCTTAATTAATGGTTCCTAGGTGCATCTAATTATGTTCCAGTCCAACTCTTTGATTTTATTAAAACCGTTTCTAAGTAAATAATGAAAGGTAAGCATTTAATGCAGTTATATCAGGTAGTTTATGCTTGTACAATTAGTTAATTGTTCCATTACAGCTATTAAGCTTTACATTTCAGAGTCAACATGCTGATTTCTTGATGGCCAAAAAGCTGTTCATCTAAGGCAGAAACTATCTTGATTCTAGTTTATGAACTACATTTATCTTGTTCTTTTTCCATTTTACTTCCACAGTCAATCTTCAGGCATATTTCCTCTGAGCAGGGCCCTCCAAGAGTGTTCTATAGGCAATATTCATAACCACTGGACATATACATAGAGCTCATGGAGGTTGGAGTCCAAAATACTTAAAACCATTTCACTATTATCTCAAATGCAATAGCTGCTTTCTGGCATCTCATTTTTGGCTTTGTGAGGCTTGTGCATAGACCTAACACAGACCTAATATTGGCTTCAACCCCCGAAAACTAAAATATGCATACTATTATAAGGTTCATAATAATATAGTTATTATTCAAGCATAAGTTCTCAAATGTATGGCAGCTCAAATGAACACCACAAGCTATAATGCTCAGATTTGCTTGATTTGGCAGGTATCAAATCAGGCATTTATGCTGAGAAACTTTAGAGGCATTGCTAAAGTGGTGAAAGCCAAGGAACAATACTCATATAACATGCCCTCACAGAATATTAAGTCTAGATCTATTAAGGCTGTGCGTTAACTGTTGAAATTTCACTTGTCATCAATTCACAAAGCTCAGTCTTACGTATGATCAGCAAATTTCACAGTCATGAAGCAAATTGCTTTGAGACAGTGGGAAGAAGCACTGGAGGTGTTCATATACTAAATGGCTGCCAGACCTGGCAAACATCTCTCTAATGAAAAAGAATCAATATGAACAGACAAGAGTGGTGACAAGCACAGCTAGATTCTACTTAAGAAAATAACATACTCCAAACCCTCCCATCTCACTTTTTGAATTGTATTTTCTCCTTATATTACCTGTGAAATTAAGGAGATTCTTTGTGTGTCAAATTGCATTGTCTTCCATCCAGAGTTTATCCAATGGAAAATTTTAAAAAATGCCTACCAATTTGCAGAATCATTAAATCATGGAGCTGGAAGGAATCTTGGAGGTCACCTACACCAACTCCAATTTCTCTTCAGTGCAAGGTATGCAGTATTAAATTTTAGTATACAGCATTCTGCAAAAGTGGCTATATAGCTTCTGTCGGGCTCTGAGTTCACCCAGAACCCATCAGCTCCGAATATGCCTTGCAGCAAGTCAGCTGGCCATGTCACCTTATCTCTCCTGCTGCCAGATCTGTACTTCTGCTTGTGTGCTGCAGGGCTGCTAGAACTGGCTCTTTATTGATGTGGTGCATATTGTTAAAGGAGGTTGGGGCACATATAGGTGGTAATTAGGAGTTAGGTTAAAACATGGTGAAGGTGGCACCAGGTGGGGATCAGTTAGTGAAGGTCGGAATAGGGTAGGGATGTAGACATGTTATAGGGTTAATAGCATTTAGGGATAATGGGTTAGGCGTGGCCAGAATTAGAACTGGGTATAGGCCTGGGTGTGATGGGGTGTGCTTCATGATAATGGTGATAAAAGAAAAGGGAGCAAATTCAAACCCAACTCTAATCTTGCCTGGCTTTTAGCCATTCTTGCCTGATTAGAGTATTTGTTGTTTGATACTATATTGAACAAACCATCATTGTTCTAAAGAGGAGCTGGAGTTTGGATTCATTTAAAGACAAATCTTCAATACTCAAGGACTGGTTGAGAGCTTCTATTTAAACACTTACTTTACTTACTTACTTACTTACTTACTTACTTACTTACTTACTTACATCCAGCTATTAGCTAATAGCAAATATTATAAAACCTGATATTTCTGTGAATGTTCTCTTCTCCAAGATGGTTAATATTATGTATGAATATTCTAAAGGTCTCTCTCAATTTTCCATATAAAAGCATTCTTCCTAAGCTGGCATATAGTATGTCCCTCAACAAGATATACTGTAGAAAACAGGATACATTTTTCATAACTTCTTTGAACATGTGAGGAATAATTTCTCTTGCACATAGTTTTCTTATACCACTGTTAACAATACGAATTTCATTATCAAGCAACTCAGCTTTTTTTTTTTAAATTAAATAAAGATTGGGTCCATGGGCCCAATATTCTTATCCTTCCTCTTAGATTAATTTGTATTTTTCCTTTCTGCCAGAACAACCAGAACCACCACTAAATTACTATGCAAGGTAAACACAGCAATTTATATGCTGAGGAGAAATAATTGGATGGTTTTAATTAATCTGCAGTCTTATATTCCTTCAGTTCAAATGCAATAGTTAGTATTCAGTCTACAGTACCTATTTTTCTATTTCTGCATGGAAGACATGAAAGATGTAATAGTTAATTGTGCAAATTCTCAAATGTTACATTTTGCTGAGGGACCAAAAAAATCCTTTTCTTAGGGAAATAAAAAATGACTCTAAATGCCAATAAGCAACAGCTACTGTCTACGCTTAATAAGGTAAAGTATGGTTTGTTTCTCACTGTAATTTAAATCTGAAAACAGTAAAAGGTTCTTTTCCTATGATTTGTGGAAATAAATCTCCACAATGTTAAAACAGAAATGGTTGACTTATCCACTTATCCAAGTGCTGGTGCTGGTAGAGCTTGGTTAGTCATTGAAAGACATACTTTTTAATTCAAATGTTCATAATACAATATACAGAATAACATAATATATGGTTTAAAAGTTACTACTTCCGTTAATTACAGATATAATGAATTGAAGTGGTGTCACAGTCTATTTTTGCTCATCTGTCTACATCTAAAATTGTAACAAAAATTACTTTTTTCTCTTACTTACTGTAAGTTCACTTAATTCCAGTGAACTTCCCTTATATTTTAGAACACACTAACAAAGAAAGAACAAAGTTGCCTTTTCTCTGAATAGAATGAATAGCAAATATTTATTTCAATAATGGCAAAAAATTGGCAAATATTTTTTCTATTAACCCCTGGTCTCTTCAAGTTAATGCATTTTTGCTCAAAGATCCATAATTGGTTCTTTTCACCTGCATTCCTAAATTCTAGTAAACCATAGAGTAAAATGTATGTAACAACAATAATACTGAATCATCCTTATCTGATAGATTACTTCCAGGCTTTAAATTTTTGTTGTTGCTATTATAGTGGTAGTTAATTAAGCATCAAAGATTTAAAATTTTTAATCATATGAAGAAATAAATGTGAGGTCACTTATTTTTACATTAGTATCTCTAATAAAGCAAAATCAGAAGTATAGAATTTCTTACAATTGTAAAGAAAAGCTATCAATAACAAAGAAAAGGGCTGGACATATGGATATGCAATTATTCAGATCAAGACCATGAACATATTTTTTTCTCAAAATCTAAAAAGCTACACAATCCTAGTTGGCCACATCTGATAGCTGGGGCATTGCCACTACAGGAATCACTATCCAATCTTGGATCTCCAGTTTTGCCCTTACACACTCCATGTCTTTAACCAAACCTTTAAAGCTGAAATAAATGCCTATACATATTTCTTCATCTGATTTATATACAGAAAGAGGGAGTATTTGATTCTCTATGATTACATTACAAATTCTAGGTATTAGTGTGGTATGGATGTGTACAAGTAGCTGTGAAAATGTATTAGGGAATGGACTTTTTTTTTTGGCTTTGTTTCTGTCCACTACTGGTATGTAGCTTCTAGAAAGACAAGGGAAGATCACCGCAGAATGCAATCCAATATTGATATGCTTATGATTACTAAACCACATTGTAAATTATGTGTACATTTAACATTGCAACACCAAAATAACAATTATTTAGATGTATTCCCAGAACACTAAAAAAGGGCAATTAAATCTACATTTCAATTGACAGAACCATTTATGGTGTCCATGAAAATAATGGTGCCTTTGAAATTCTTCCTGTATAAGCTTAGAAACATGAGCTCCTCTTCTGTCCATTCTTTTTCATATAGATATGCTTCAATAGTTGGAAGGGAATTAGCTTGGCTTAAATAACTATAAAAATGGTTTCTTTTCTCATTTCTTCAATGTACTCTTCCAAGCAGGTGGTTCTCTGTGTCTAGGTAAAGTTCTTCTTACTCTTTTCTTTCTCTTTTTCTCTCCCTCTAAGCCTATATTTTGGTGGAGACATTTTGGGATGAAAAAACTAAACGTCAAAGAAGGAGAAATGTGTCTGCTATGCAATAGGTGTCCTGTTAAAAAACAAATTTGGATTTCAAAGAGTGGTTTTGTGGGTTTGGACTTCACTTTTACATTTTAAATTGAGTTCCAGCTGTTTGTCTTAGTAGCACCATTTTGGCTTTTCTGAAGTGACGGTCTCATGAGTGGTCAAACTCTCCACAGCAGTCATTTTGTAAAAGTGTGTGTCCGAGGCGAAAGCCCTTCACTACAACATTGCTTCAGTGCTTAAATACAACTATACAGCCAAGGAGTTTAGAGTCCCTTATTTACATATATGATTTGTACACTATTCAGTTACATACATCTGAAAAATTGTTGGGGATATTTTTGTATTTTTATAATTCCCTGAGAGCAAGGTATTCTTCTCTCATTATATGTGTGCTGACATGTTCCCTAACCTGGAACTGCTTAGAAAGTAATTCCTATCATTTCTCCTATACCCAACTAGGGTTTTCCCTTCTCTATCCCAGAACTATGTACTATTAACAGCTCTGTGGGAAGAATTTTTAGGAGTTGTTGGTGTTAACTCATATTTATTATGTTTTTATTTGCAATTGTTTATATTGTTCTTTGAGATTATTTTTTTCATGACTTTTGGATATGAGTAATTGTAATTAATTAATGAATAAACAGCATTAAGAAAATGTAAGATACCAACTATCTCATTATTGTATTATGAGATGGAGTTGTATCATGACACTGAAGAAAATACTATATTTTCATATTAATTACCTAGCTGAAAGTTGTCCTTGTCAAACTAATACTTGGCTAAGTTGATACTCCATATATTCTCCTAATCAGTAATGTATGTTAATATGCCCAACTAATGCACTTTACTTGATTGAATATGCGTCACCTATTAAGATATTTCACCTGATAAGCTAACATAATTGTTTATAGTTTATAAACTTCAAGAAAGATGCAATTTTGCAAAGTAGAAATAGACAACTGATAAAAATAAAAAGCTGTTCCTTGATGTAGAATTTATTCTGGCTTAGGTTGTTTTTATTATCATATCATTAAGCTCATTGCACATAATAGTTCATGTACTTATGCTGTTAATAGAGATGCTAAATAAGCCCACTTTTAAAAAAATACTAAAGTTTTTAATAAACATAGTAAAGGCTGATGCAAACTAAACAAGGAAAAAGGAAAGTTCAGAAAGGACAGGAAAAAAGAAGAAAAAAGTAGAATATAAAAAAGGCAACAAAGACAATGATGAAGTAGCTTTCAACTTTCATCACATTGAGCATAAGCTAACATGCTAACTCCCCGGCACTTTAAACTTACAATAAAAAACCTCCCCATAACCTACATTTTATTTATATACAATCCAGAAATCATTATAATATCAATCATGGTTAAGTAAAAAAAAAAATCTTTAGGAGTAACCAGAAATATAAAACACATAGTTTACCCCTGCTCAAGTAATCCAATTTCATATTCCTCCTTTTTGCTCTTTACCATGTTGACCTTTAAATTACTTCCATGGCATCATAGGATTTGATCTTTCATCATTCCTTGGGTTTAAAAGGAGTTTTCAAAGCTATCAGCAATCTACTTTGCAAATCCCATAACAGTCATTGTCCAATATTTCTGGTCACAATGTTTAATTTATACCTTGATTCTAGAAAAAAAAAACATTTACAGTGTATGACAACATAGAAACCCCTCTTGACTTTATAGGAACATAACCTGAATCAATTTTCTCCGGTTACCTCCAAATTCTGCCTAACTAAATTTTATAGCATATCATTATAATTCTATAAATAATCTTGGGCCACCTTTAAAATACATATTTATCAAAGGGTAAGGTAGACTAGAACCTAATTCATCCCTATCTCACAGAACAAATTTTTATTTAATATCTATATAGGAGACTCAGAGTTCTAGGTCTCTCTTATGCATGAAAGCTCACTGGGTGACTTTGGGCGGATCATTCTCTCTTAGCTCAATCTACCAAACAGGGTTATTGCTGTGGGGAAAAGAGAAGGCAGGAATATTGGGTTTGTTCACAGCCTTGACTTATATATATATTTATATTTTATATATTTATGTATATATTTTATATTTATATATAAAAGCAAGATGATGATGATGATGATGATGATGATGATAATAATAATAATAATGATGATGATGATGATGTTTAGCTTAACTAAGCTGGTTCTGTTGTAGAACTAAACAATTAACTCTATAATACTTTATAAGACTACATATTGTGGTAAGAGTACTACATTTTGTAGTCCCTATAAACATCTTATTAAGGTCATGTTTATATTGTATTTCACATTCTGATTTGTCACTTATGACAAAAGAGACAGTGTTGTTTTCCTTTGATAGTGCACAATTCAGGAATAGTTTGTGATTTCATAGAAACTCTTTTGCAGTTAGATAAAATCCAACATTCATCTCATATTCAATAAATTGTGAACCAATATATGCCACTTCTTAAAGAAAAAAAATATTAGGGTTGAAGTACAAACCTATCTTTTTGGAGGGGAATGATGGGGTGTGTATAAAATAGTTTTCAGAATATAGATGAAATAGTAGTTCAGAATATAAATGAATTTTTCAAACATTTAGCTTTTGAAGACCTCTTAGTATCAAATATAGTAAACACACACACACACACACACACACACACACAGAGTCAGAACACTGTCAGAACACTGTCAGAAAAGTGGTTACAAATATCAACCAATAAAACTGGTGTGGACATCAAATAAAAGCTTTGCCATCATAATTAGTTATGTGTCTCTTTCCTCTTAAATGGTCAGTTGGAAAAAAACGCTTGAACTGATGCTGATACCACTTTCCTAATAAGTTGGGTGATAGGATATTTCTTGAGAGATAGTCTAAGAAAATTGTTTTTGAAGCTTTCATATATATGTCACCTGTATTGCTTACTTTTCATCAACATCACTAAATTTGCACCTCGCAAATTAGTGTCATTTAATGAACAATTTTACTCTTTTTCTCTTTTCATTTAAATATATTTTCCTTACATCCCAATCGGTATTAAAATGAAAACAGTTATGTATACTGAATTGTAGAATCAAATATAATCCACTATTATTATTTAGAACTAATATATTTTCCAAAGGAATCCTGAATACAAAATACTTGGAAATAAACCATTGTAATTATTGTACAGTGATCTTTTTTCTCAGAAAAAGATATAATGTGACAACTCTGTTCATGAAGAAGCTTTGCTTAAAAAAACAAAGGAAAGCTGATTAGATTTGAATGAGAATTTGGATATCCCAAGGTAAAGCCCATTGCTTCAAGGTTATGCAAGGCAAATTTAAGTTTCATCTTAATGGAAATAGGACTTGCATGAAAGATGCTAGAGATATATACATTCCAGAAGAATCTCTGCAGGACCTTATCCAGCATCTAATTTAAATGAGCTACAAAAAAAATGATTATATCTTTTTTGTAATCACTCATATAGGACACTTCATTTCCAACCTTTTTCATGCTTTGCACCTTGCACTCAAAATAATTGCTCTGGAAACATGAGGCAATGACATGAAATGTGACATGGGGAGAACAGAAATTAATAGAGAGAGTGCATAAACCTGCCTTTTGTATTTATAAAGACATCGCCAAAACCAGAACATCATCTTTCCAGCTGAACAACATTCAGAATAAGGAATGTTGCATATTTGCAACAATTGTCTGACAATTGCTTCTTTCCTGCTTATTCTAAAAAGCAGTCTTCTTTCCATCATTTTCCTCACCTGGATCTTAGGCAGCTGAGCTTCTCCAATCATGACAAATTATCATTAATACTTCTAGGAGTTCTTCCCCAGAACTGCACAGCCAGGGGTGGGATTCAAATTTTTTAACAACCAGTTGGTGGGCATGGCTAAGTTGGTGGGCGTGGCTTGGTGGTCATGTTATTGGTTGGGCATGGCCAACTCAATATCACTCACATCGAGGCACGCATCTCCTCGCCTGGCCTCTCATGACTGTGGGAATGCTGCAACAGTCATAAGTGTGAAAAATGGTCATAAGTCACCTTTTTTAGTGCCCTTGTAACTTTGAATGGTCACTCCACACAAGCAAAGTACCAGCAAAAGAGGGGGAAAAAACTCCAGAGATATTCCTGAGACAGGAAGTCTAGTCCTGCCAAGAATGTAATAAGGGTTAACGGAGAGGCAGTTTCTGTAAGCAACACCAGAATGTTTCCTTCCTGCCTTCCTTACAGGATTAGGCCAGTAATTTCTTCTAACAACTGGTTCTCCGAACTGCTTAGAATATTAACAACCAGTTCTAGTGAATAGGTGCAAACTGGTAGAATCCCACCCCTGTGCACAGCTATATAGACTAAGCATACCTCCTTGATCTGTGCATTTCACTCTCCCGTTTATCATCCTTAGAGCAAGGCAGAAAGTCTGTTTTTACATGTGCCCTACTTCAATTCCTCTCTACGCCCAACACGTTTAGAGAAACAGAAGCTATCAGCAAAGCTTTGATTTTGGCATTTCCTATATTGAGTTGAATAATAAAAATGTATGTAGGCTAGGCTTCCTAGAACAATAGCTTTGATGAATGAGACAGAAAGCCTTATTAATATATACAGCTTATGTAAAAATATTCACTTCCTAATAAATCTTTTTAGTAGCACTGCCTGCAAGTGAAGCCATATATCAAGAAGAGAATGTAGCATTCATGACAGCTGTCAGTTTTATAACCAGGAGGGCTAGAGTATTTGCATTTACTCATGAATAGTTAAAATATTTTAATTTCACACAGATTTTCAAAAAGCACCCTTGTAACCTTCAGTGTTTCATCCATTTTTAAGTGCATAGTTTGATCGTTGATCACAGCTTTCCACATATCACTGAAGGCTAGCAAGGCCTCTGAAATTATAGAAATGGAAATATGTGTAGAAAAGGCAGAGAAGATATATGAATTTGTGTATTTGCCTGTTTGTGAATGAACTATCTTTCAGGGTGAGATTTATTTATTTTTTTATGACTCTGACTGACTTACTCTTCATACCACATTCTACTGATTAGGTTTGTGAAAAAACATTTATTGCTGACTGGAAACACCTTATATATTTTTTGCATGAAACAGAAAAAAATGGACTTATGATTCATGTTTTTGATGATTAGACAGAATATAGAAAGAAAACTATATTGAAACAGAATAAGAGATAAACTTACAATTGCACTTAGAAACTGCTGTAAAGAAAATCAGAAGTCAGTCCTTTGTACCTTTTTTCTTTCTTTTTTCTTTTACTTTTTTTTTAACTTTTCTTGCCCTTTTAGCTTTCTGATTGATTTATTTCTTCTTCTTTTTCTTTCCCTCACTTTATATTCGTTTGCATTAGTTTATACTTAAACTTGCAAGATTGATGTCAGCCTTGTGAGTTAAATCAGATAGGAATCACAACCAAATGAACTAAATCTACTTTATTGTAAAGCTACATTGACAGAAGTGTACAAGTACAATCCTTTCTTCCTGAGAAACTAGGGAGGGTCTCTTCCAAGTCTCATGCCCTACCCACTCATCTAGTTGCCAGAGCAGCCAACAGAGAGATATTGAATCACATAATACCAGACACATGATTAGAAGCCAAAATCGCAAAATCATCTGATTTACTTTGGCCATGTCATGTGTGCAAATTTCATTGGAGAAGTCACTGATGCTTGGAATGGTTAGTGGAACAAGAAGAAGGGACAAGCAAAGAACATGCTGGCTTGATAACATTAAAGCTGACTTGACAGGGTAGCATAAAGACCACTTGCCTATAAAGTCAACAAGCGTCAAACACTTTATGACAACTTTATGAGCAGTATAAAGTTGTGGAAAGAAAATTAAACCTTTTCCACCATTCTATCTTTCCTCCGCTCCATGTCACTCTATCTTCCCACCATCTCCAGAGCAAAAGGTTAGAAATTACAAAAGGTGCAAGACTATTCAGGTAAATGTTTGTTTCAGGATGCCAGAGATTCCTCCAGTGATTTCACCCACCTCCACCTGTAGTGCTATAGAGCAGGAAACCATGGCTGCAATGATCAATAAATAGAAAAGGTGCCTGACCATAGTCAATTATACTCTCTAAGGCAGGGGTCTGCAACCCACGGTTCTGGAGCTGCATGTGGCTCTTTCATCTCTGCTGCGGCTCCCTGTCACTCAAAACATGCATCACAACCACCAATGTGTGACACCTGCCAGCATGCGATTTATTGAGCTTTTTGACCCATCTTTTTTTTCAGGGTTCAAAATGTTTTTGTTGTATGCAAAAATAAAAATTTGTTTTCTCTGTAGCAGTTCACTGATTTCATAAATGCAACGCACTATAGTTTTTTTATACATAGCATAAAGGTAAAAAATGATACATGCAGTCTTATCTTCATTTTAGATGTCAAAAGGGTTTTGTGGCTCCCGGCGTTTTCCTTTCTGTAGGAAATGGGTCCAAATGGCTCTTTTAGTGTTTAAGGTTACCAACCCCTACTCTAAGGATTCCTAGAGGACAGCCACTCTCTTTACAGGCTTTCAAGAAACAAAGGTCGGACTCTCCTATAAAAGGGAGGCAATGAGAAACCTGATTCATGGCCACCTCTGATCACCTTGTACTGTGCTTTTGGAATAAACTTCCAACCTTTCTCTACTGTAGTGCCTGCCCTTTGGAATACCCTGCCCCCAGGATGAGGTTTGTCCCAACCCCCTCCTCATCCTTCCACAAAGGCCTGAAGACCTGGCTCTACCAGTTGGCCTGGACTCCCAATGGGAGAGCTCCACACATGATGTGGCTTCTGGACTAACTATCTCTTTCATCTGATCATTTCCTCATAAGCATATCTTCCCTTGGTCCCTTAAAATCATTCTCACATGTCATTTACACATATGCAATGTAGTTTATCAGGATTTTAAATTTGGTCTTAATAAATCTCAAAAATTTGAAATTTAAAAATAGCAACTAAGCTATCTGCTAGACATAGACACTCACTTGTATTACTTCAGATGTGGCAACAACAGCCGTATTTCCCTACAAGTAATTTTTGCTAAAATACATAGTCAGTGTTGTGGCCCCAATTCCCGAGCCTATGCTGTCAGAGGAAGAGGACCTGGAAGATGAGGAGGAGGAACTGGGAATGCCTTCCTCCCCAGGACCTTCCTCCCTGATAATACCTCAGGTTACATCAGACAACTGAGATTAATCAGGAGGAAGGCATATCAGAGCAGCCCCTGACAGGGAGTAAAAAGGAAGAGTGTTGGCTCGATCTTAAGCAGCATCGTAGGGAGAAACGTGAGCAGCAACATAGGAGGCGTGGGAGGGTCAGAGAGTGAGCTGAGTCATTGAGCCACACCCCACAGGGGATAAAAGTGGGTGTGTTTTCTCCTGAAAATCTGAACTAAGGTTAACCTTACTTCAGATTTTCTTCATGAATGACTATTTTTGTGGACTGCCTTGTGATTTTCTGTGAGTAAAACTTTATCAGTTCGGACTTGGCAGGCAGGACATGTGGGAATGCCAAGAATATTATCAGTTCCAAAGAATTAACTCTGTGAAGTCCAAACCAGCTTGCCTGCCTGTGTTGGTGTGAGTTCGTACTCTTTCATACTTTGGGAAAGAGGAAAGGCGAGACAGAACAGTCAGTATGGTTGGAGGAAGTAATAATCAAAGCTGCAGCCCACATCCTTTCTCTAACTATCCCTTATTTCTCTTTCTTGTGCTGCCTTCTCTTTTTTCACCCTAAAGCATCTATATACTCTTATCATACTCCAGTGGAAAATCATAATAAATTATTGCCAGTATTATTGGCATTCCAAGCTGATGTCTTACAGAAGGATTTTGAAACTAGCTAGGGGACATAAGAAATCAACCCAGATATCAAATGTAACCCATTCCAGTTTTATCATAACAAAGCTTTAAATAAACCAATTCTTTTCATTTTATTTTGGATGTGAAAACTACACATGTTGGCTGATACATTGTTAGTTATTTTTTGTTAGTATTTATTTCACTGCCTGCAAAAATGGATAAAGATAAAGCAGGGTTATACTGTAAAGTCAGGCAAAGGAGAAAACTCTTCAAACACATGCAGTAAACATTTATAATGAACCAATGAAGCCAATTATTCCTTCATTGGTGTCGGATTAGTAGATTATCTGCAATTTAGCGTATTAATAACCAAAACAATTATGTCTCTTCCACATCTTATGATGTAGCATCTACCTTTAAATGGCAATTATTCCTGCAAATTATTACCTCATCCTTTGAAAACCATAGCATAATACCGGCAGTGTGAGCATATTGTTGCTGTCTCCACAAGGGAAAGAGAATCAGAATGGGATTATTCCTTCCTTTTTATAGATCATTACTATGTCAAGAAAGTATGCTACCATAGGATTGTCATGGAGGCAGTCCCCACTGACTGTGAGAGAATGGAACTTCTAAACTGATCCTAATTCTCATTTCTGTGCCAATTATTCTAAAACCAGGTAGCTAAACAAAACTAAAACTATTAATAGTCTGGTGACAATCCTAACATCAAGAACTGAAAATCAGATCAAAGCAGTTCAAACCAATAGACCTACCTGAATTACTATTGATGTAGTCAAGCATTGATATTCCACACTGGGTTTAATTGAAATGAGTGTCTCACTGCCATATAAGGCAATGAATTCTGAACAGAGAATATACAACAAAAATGCTTCCATTGCACTCAGTATGCTTGCTTTCATTCTAATTAAAAATTCTTCTAATGAGTACCTAGCAAGAGTGCATAACTTACAATTGAAAGATTGAGGGAGGGGACATGAATATAGGGCAGAAAAGGAAGCTTGTAAACCTGTTTTAAAGGCACAAACAAGCCATAACTTATAATAAAATTATAAACTCTAAGTTAGAGAGCAACAGACATTAAATAAACAAAATTGTGAGCTTCAGAAATGCTTTATCTGACGTTAGGCTGCTCTGAGCTTTTGTCCATCTTGAGATAGAGGACAACCTAGTGCCCCACAACAAACAAGGCTGTATAGATATAAATATTATAGATAGGCTGCATTATATAATAGTCTCTCCATCCCTGTGATCGCTTGCTCCTCCTTACAACTTCTTTGTTATGTGAGGAAGTTGCCTCATTTAGTTTAGTTACACGATCATCCCTGTGTTTCAAACTTATGGAATTTGAAAATTTCAGACAAATTCTTTGAACCTTTTCCCAACCCACTACCCTGAAGACTTAGGGCTTGGGAGGTGGGGATTGGGACAACTTGCCACAGCCAACTTGCTGTGGCCAACTCACCATGGCCAACACGCTGCAGCCTCACCACAGCCAAGTCACCACTGGATAAGTTGTGGTGGGACAATTTAACAATTCTATTTAATTATTTAAAATAAATAAAAATTATTTTAATTTTTGCCATTCCCATTTCTTTCTGTCCCTCCTTTTGCATCCTTTCTTTAATGATTCTATTCTATTTCTTTGATATTAGTGTTACTCTTGTCCCGCAGTGAATTGTCCTGTGGCAAGATGGCTGTGGCAAGTTGTTTTTCAGTGAGTTGACTGTGGAATGTTGGCTGTGACAAGTTGGCCATGGTGAATTGTCATGGACCCCTGGGAAGGTGCCCCAGTGTATCAGAGGTATAGACCAGGAACACTTTATCCTTGGACCTGGTATACCTCATTTAGGTAGCAATGCATAACACCTGAAAAGAGAAACATTAACTAATGAGTAGTTTAAAATTTCAGAGTTTGAAAAGCAAATAAAAAGTTGGTGATATCCATCCATCTAAAAGATACTCATTTTTTCTCTTTGTTCCAAGAGCTGAAGCAATAAAAAAGAATTTTACTCACATAATAAGAATGAACATGAAGTGTATCTGCGGGACAAGTGCAATACTTATTAGGTTGGTTCAATCTAACCGAAAAGGCGAAATGCCACTAAATAGAGTAGGTATAGTGCATTCTACATTCTCAAACTGCACAAAAATACATCCTTTCATTACTTCATTTTTTACTGTATCACGCTAGAACAACACATATTTTTTCTTTAATTCCTGATTTTTATTATACTAAAACACAAGGTGTCCTTTGGAATAACCTGAAGCTGCAAATGCAATCTGTGATTCCTCTTAGTTGGCAATAAAACATCTAGTCTGAAACAAAATCAAATGAACAGGGCACGGACTAAACTGGCAATTATAACTTAATGCACCTTCATTTGAGACAAGCGAATTGCTTTTTAGTGGCAGCAGGAGAACATGAAAAGAGTTTTTAGAGCACGTAGTAACTGTGAGGAAAACCTTTACTGAGAAAAGTTCTACGTAGTAGTCATAATCTTACAAAGAGTGTACAGGTTGACTTGCAATATTTCATTTAGTGACGGTCCGAAGTTACAACGGCACTGAAAAAGTGACTTATGACATTTTTCACCGTTACAACTGTTGCAACAATCCCATGGTCACATGATCAAAATTCAGACCCTTGGCAACTGCTTCATATTTATGACAGTTGCAGTGTCCTGGGGTCATCTGATCACCATTTTGTGACCTCCTTACAAGTCAGATTCATTTAACAGCCCTGTTACTAACTTAACAACTGCACTGATCATTTAACCACTGTGGCAAGAAAGGTTATAAAATGGAGCAAAACTCACCGAACAAATGTTTCACTTAACAACATAAGTTTTGGGCTCAATTGTGGCCATAAGTCAAGGACTACCTGTATACAGAAAATTATTTTTCATACATTTTCCTGCTGGCTTCATTTTTCAGAATTGGTCTATCGTAGAGCAGCTGCTTTGCTACTTTATATATAACAGAAAAATTAAGTGCAAAACTAACAGGGAGGACATTTTAATTATAAACATGTCTTTTATTTTGAATAGATCAAGCATGCTCTGTGTGTGTGTTCATACTGTTACGTTTACAGAAAAGGAGGAACTTAAATTTAAAGTAATCTTCCTCCCACCAATTAGAAAGAGCAGAAAGAAAATATATATATAAATACAGACAACAGTTCTGTGCAATGCTCAGTTTTTCCATGTATTATCTTGGAATTATCAGGAGAAACCAGTTATGAAGATTTTCCCTCTCCCCTCATTCAGCATTAATCTGCTGCATACTTCTTTTAAAGTTTCATACCAGACATCCTTTGAATAAATCAGAAAATTGGGAGAAAGATACACGATTCAATATGTTGGAATTGTATTCCAATCCAAAGAGTTGGTTATCACCTTTAAAGCACTTTATGGCGTGCATCTAGGCTCTTTGAGGAACCATCTCACCCCTATGGGACTAGCCCCGCCCACCTGCACCAACAGAAGGGGCACGCTGCAGACCCTGGCGGTCAACATTGGAAGTACTAGAAAGATCCTCTAAAATATCTTATATCTTAACCATTAAGCATAAAATCCCAGAAGGCCAGATTAACATTGCAAAACAAATTTAATTAAAGCTTTAAGAGAAAACATACTTCTTTCTGTTGGGGTTGAAAAGCTATAAAGATGGCATCAGCAATGACAGCATAAGGGTAGAATGCTGCATTTAGAATGGTCAGTGTTGTTACATAAGCCATCCATGGCAAAAATGCCCAACATTATAATTCAAGTTTTCTATGGTTTAAAGGCAAAACATTTCAGTATTTGAACTGTGGAAATTATGAGACTTACGATCTAAATTAGAAGGTCTTAAATTACAAATAACTGTAATAACTGCATGCATTTTATATAGTTTAATGAAACAATTTCTAGTTCAAATTTCTGAACTTTTTACTGTAAGTCTGGTATCTTTTCTCATCATTTAATACAACAATAGATTGAAACTCTAAAACATTAATCTACAGAAGTCCATTTTCACAACTGTTGGCTTAAATGGCCAACATACTAACCTCAATTACTACATGTGAAGAATCAACAGTGAATAATATCCAGATAGCACATTTTATTTCCCTTTTACTAAGGAAAATGTTTTCAATAATGTTTGATTTATCTATATTGATGTTCTCATTACACAGACTAGTATTACTGTTGACTGGGCATTTATTATCACCTGGCACTAAACTGTGTAAATTCTACAGCACTGAACATGGCTTTCATTTTCCCCTTACACGGTATGTATTCCATCTTATAAATTATGAAGCACTATGAATTATTATCTTCAGAACAGAAATTTGTAACACACTTTAACCAATGCTAATCTTGAGAATGACTTTAGCCTGGTTCAGGTGTTATCTTTGCATACTCATTTTAATACAAGAAAAGAGGAGATCATTTATTTGACTCTCTTTTCATCTAATAGCAATAGCACTTATACTTATGCTTTGCAGCCCTCTCTAAGCGGTTTACAGAGTCAGCATATTGCCCCCAACAATCTGGGTCCTTATTTTACCCACCTCAGAAGGATGGAAGGCTCAGTCAACCTTGAGCCGATGAGACTCGAATTGCCAAACTGCTGGCAGCCAGCAGTCAGCAGAAGTAGCTTGCAATACTGCATTGTAACAAATGCACCACCAGGGCTCCTGTATATAATAATGTAAATAAGAGCCACACTTCACAATACAGCTCAGTTAATTGAAATATATATCTCCATAAATAGCCACTGCCACACAAGCAGTAACCATCCAGTGCTAGGGTTCCAGGTTATATGAAAATGTTCCCATGTACAGGAAGGCTTCCCACTGGAGACATCTGCCTCTTACAGTAGAAACCATTTCTTCACTTATGTCACCAGCACAATAAGGGTGGGGGGGGGAATTCTCACTGCTCTCTCATGTTGGATTGGGTATGCAAAGTTAATAGCGGAACATAATTTACACTACTAAATAAATACTTTTATTTTGTTTTCCTTGAAGGTTTCAGCACAAGACCAAGCTTATTTTATCATTTTATTGGCACTCGGGTTTCATTCCCCGTCCCCATCCATTCAACATCTACATTACATAAAAGCCATGGGAAAGGCCATCTATCTGTACAGGACAAGGTATAATAAATATTCAAATTAATTATCACCAACCATGCTATGCTGAACACATTTTAGCTCATTAATTTTAATACTTAATCTGGTAAATTAATTTTAAATTGTACTTTTTTAATTAAATATAATTCTGATTTCTGTACTGTGTTCTGTTTTGGATATCCTATTAAGCATAAGGTTTCAGGTGGTGCATAGACCAAATAATGAATGAATGAATGAATGTTTTCTCTTTCAAAGAGAAAAAAATGTCTCTCCTTATGCTAGAGTATCTGGACCAGTTTTAAGTATCTGTTTAATAATAATGTTTGAAGAGAAATAAGTGCAGCATACTGACTAAACTGAATAGTAACACTGTTTATGGCAAGTCTCTATGATACAGATAATCAATTTAGCTGCTACCACAATTAACCAATTCACCAGGAGTGTTTAACCATTTTCCAAGTTCTCCCACAGGCCTTAAAGAAAACTAACGAAACTGTAACATCCTTGTAATTTTTTAAATCCTAATTTCTATTTTAAAAAAGTTTTAAAATTCATAGGCCTCAATTACATTTGGCAGTACTGTGGACTGCACAGAAAAGTTTAACTACCTTCATTTCTTTATGCCATTCTGTATATTCTTCTTCATACATACCCATACACATTAGCCACCCTGAGACTTTATCTGTTTCACTAGAAGGGACAGAGAATAAGGTCCTGTTAAGCCACTGAACTCTAGAGATAACCCTCCTCTAGTTCACTGCTGGTTTGTCTAAATGTTGCCATGATGTGTTAAATCCCTGTTAATCTAGTTAAGTATGTCATGTAAACAGAACCTGTAAGTTACCAATTCCAAGATATAGAAGCTAACAGATGAAAACCATAGAAAATAGTTTGATTTTTCTGTTACACAATGATTTATCATGTCAGCAGAATTATTTTCCTAGATTTGCTAATTTATGGCAATAAAAGAAAGCTCAAAAACACTAGCAGAAAAACTGAAGAAAAAAGCTCGCAATTCAAACAAGATTTTCTATGAACTTATGAATATTTATGAAGTAAGGAGAATTATTCTATGTAGCTTCAAATATTCTCCTTAAAAAGTCTCCTAAAATATTAAGACATGCATGAAAACATAAAATGTGCATATAAAAGAAACCAAGAATGAAAGACATGCAGCTTTAAAGATAAGTGCTTTCAGCATAAGCATTTGCACTCAGAAAAGCATTTACACAAATTAACATATTTTATCTACTGTAAGTCACATGAAGCAATTGAAACATGGCATATATTCTAATTTAAATCAGTAGAACAAAATTCTTGAACACTGGAGAGGAGTAGTCAAAATTCTAAGAAGTTATGACAGTTAAATTTAAATTTTTATCTTTTAAAAATGCAAAATGACAGTTAAAATAATGGTTTTCTGCACTCTTTCTACACATAGTGCATATGTGACAAACATTTGACCACAAATAGCACTCCTCTTACAATTACCTTTGAAGATCTTGTCATGTTAATGGGCAGATAATTTCTAAAGGAAATGCTGTTTCATTTCCAATCTTTTATGAATAATATCCAAATTGGATATTGAACTGTTCTTTCAAATTCTTCCAAAAATCTAAAACAAGAAGAATTCACAGACTATAAAAAGGGACATTATTGCTTTCTCAGTGCCTAGGTATCTAGGAATTAATGCCTAAATGTCACAATCTAAATATGCTGCAAAACTTTACATTTAGCAATATAAGATTCAATTTATTATGTGTAATAGTATGTGAGAATGATCTTGGGAGACATGATAAAAAGACCCAGCCAAGGGAACAGTCAGATAAAGGTAGCTGAATCTGCAGCAGGAATGTGGAATTATGGATGGGGCAAAAGACTCAGAAGAGACTGTTGTGTCCCTGACAACTACAGTTCCCAGTCTGGTCTGCATTTCTGGCGGGAGCGCAAATCACTCCCATTGTTGGTGCCGTTTGACAGCTGCTATAAAGGAGCTGTCAAACGGCATCAGCTGTTGTCGCCAGCTGGGCTGCCAGCCCAACCTGGGCAGCGCGGCAACCCGTTATGCTACGAATAAAGCAATGTTAGCCTTCAGTCCCGTGTCTGCCTCGTGTGTCTGCCGGCTACTCTACAGAGACCTTACCTAGTTTGGGAAAAGTAATGCAGGAGAGAAGTACATTCAGATTTTCAAAAATTCTATTAATTATAGCTTGAATGTAAGGTATAAATTGTTCATCTGATTATGTTTTCTGTTTGGTCTACCTCATGGGTGTCAAACTCACGGCCCGTAGGCCAGATGCATCACGTGCTGGCCATGCTCACCCCCATTTTAGTGAAGGGGGGAAAAGTCACGATACGTCACATGATGACAATGTGACGATGCGAGTTTGACACCCCTGGTCTATCTTATCAGGCTGACACTACAACACTTTTCTCTCAATATCCCAAAACTTCACTAAAAAAGAGGTTGCATTATAAAGTAAATAGCAGATTGCTCCAAACAATAGTCGTATCAGTATTGCAATGGTTATTAGTCTGCAGACTATTTCATGGAATAAATTAATTATGTAGTTAGTGTTCCTGGCCAGTAAATTAAAAAAAAACTGCAAAACTGCACTGATTCTTCATTTATTGCCTAAATCATCACTTTCTGAAAGTAGACTCTCTTTTAAATCTTGTTCCAGTTTGGCCTCTTGGGCAGAATAGCCCAATTAACCAATCAGTTGAACCTTCAGACCTAGGGAACAAGTTGTTGAAGTCTTCAGATTTCTAAGATTCATGTCAGTGAAATTTCTCAGCAATTTCAAAAACAAAATTTAAAAAGTCTAAATTTTTAACAAGCTTGACAACCCTTGGGGAAAAAAATCAAATTCCACAAACAATTTTAAAAAACCTGAAAATTGAGTGGTCAGAGCAACATGGTTTCACCATTACAATAGCCAGATTTTTTTTTAATGCTGAAAAAAGTGGTTTCCTTTGTTTCATAGGCTACTGAATTGTCCAAGGAGTCTATCTCATTTCAAATTCCCATGTTCCAATTGTCAAGTGTTTTTCACAATGCTTGTCTCTCAACTTGTTATTCTTATTTTCATTCTTTCAATTTTCCAACATTTTAATTTTTATATATTTTCCATGGATCTCACACGTTCTTACTATATAATGCACCTTAAAAAACCAGTTAGAGCCGAGATTATATTACTGGCTATCTTGAACGTTTTGACCAAAGCTTGCAGACACCCTGATTCATATCTTTTTATAATCTAGAGAGGCTAAAAGAATGAAGAAGGCAGTTTGCTTCAGATATTTCTTTCATAATAGGTTTCTCCTTATATAGTTCTAATCGTGCAAATATATAGCTCATTATTGAATAGAGCTTTTGTTGTAAAGAGACCTTGCATCTTGTATTTTTAGTTTACTTATTCATGTTCGTTAATCATATAACACACAGTGCCTTTGCAATCTAAAGTTTAAAATAATAACATTAAGATTCTGCAAAATGATGTCCTAATTACACTACATAGAGGAGCTGTAAGATTCTGTGTTTGCAATGGTGAGAGAGCAGAATATTGCAGCTTTCCTGGAAACTATCATTCACTTATAAACTAAAAGAAGATAAAGGGATATTCTGAATTCGCTGGATAGTTTCTTAATGGAAGTATAATTTATTTATTTATTTTATTTTATTTGGTTTGTCAAGATAATAGGTATAAGTATATACATAGTTATGGATACATGAAATGGGTACATATAAGAAAAATAAAAGCAACAATAGGACAAGGAGGTGGGCACGATGGTGCACTTATGCACGCCCCCTACAGACCTCTTAGGAAAGGGGTGAGGTCAATAGTACAAAATTGTAGGTTAAAGTTTTTGGAGTTTGGCGAAGAAACCACAGAGTCAGGTAGAGTATTCCAGACATTGACCACTCTATTACTGAAGTCATATTTCCTGCAATCAAGTTTGGTGCAGTTAACCTTGAGTTTGTATCTATTGTGTGCTCTTGTATTGTTATGGTTGAAGCTGAAGTATTCATTGACAGGTAGGACATCGCAATGTATGATTTTATACACTATACTTAGATTGGACTAAAGGCACCATGGTTCTAGGTTTTCTAGGTTTAGAATTTCAAGTCTGGTGGCATAAGGTATTCTGCAACGAGTAGAGGAGTGGAGAACTCTTCTTGTGAAATATTTCTGGACTTTCTCAACTGTGTTAATATCAGATACGTAATGTGAGCTGTATTTGATATAGCTGTGTTCGAGTATTGGTCTAACAAATGTTTTGTATGCTCTAGTTATTAGTGTAATATTACCAGAGAAAAAGCTACGTAAGATTAGGTTAACAGCTCTTAATGCCTTTTTGGCTATGTAGTTACAGTGGGCTCTAGCACTTAGATCATTAGAGATGAGAACTACAAGGTCCTTGACAGAGTTTGGATCATCAACAAGGTCTTGACTATTCAGCTTGTATTTTATTTTCTGATTTTTTTTGTCAATATGTAAGACAGAGCATTTGTTTGTTAAGATTTGAAGTTGCCATTTGTTTGACCATTCTGATACATAGTCGAGGTCTTTTTGAAGGGTAGCAGTATTGTCTGTGGTGTTGAACAGCTTTACATCATCAGCAAAGAGAACATTACACTGAATAAAAGGGCAGCAAAAGAAGACATGAATAACTAATTCAAGTTCTTCCAAACAGACAGGAGAGCAACTTTCCTGCATAAGGATACAGTGAAATCTCTCTTCTAACCCTGCAGAAGGCAACACATCATACCAAAGTTCTCCTGTACTTTGGATAAAGAAGATATTGTCAAGACAGGAGGCTGCTGAAACATTCTTCTTAATAAGGCCTCCAATTCCCCCTTTGCAAATACTGCCAGTCACCTATCATTCAACTGACTGCAGAGGGATCAACAGAAAATCCTGCTGATCTCTTGGAATATTGCTGGCTGGTGCTAAAAATGAAATTGTCTTTGAAATGAAACTGGAAAATATGGCATTCTCCTTCTTCAAGAGATCAGGGACCGTGAGTCTCTGAACCTTGAAGGAGTCCAGTATTTCTCACTATGGCCAACGCCAAGGGCCAAAGGGGGATGGGCTCCTGAAGACCCCAGGCTAGGCTAAATCAAGCCTAGCAGCTCTATCCTACTGTATACCTCCTATTGGCTATTACTCACTCTCTCAGAACAGAATTATTCATTTTTACTACTTTATATTCATAGTGTCTGCATATGCAGTAATTGGAGGCAGTGACCAGAGGGCTTTTGGTCATCTTCCCTTGAGTGGGAGGACATTGCTATAGTAGCTAAGTATCACTATCCATTTGGACTACCATAACATGCTGTACTTGGAGCTGCTCTTAAAAACCACCAAGAGCTACAAATGATCCAACAGCCTTTGTGTTCACTGAACCCAGAAGTTGGGAGCACATGATATCTCTGCTTACAACGATTACCCATAGGTTTCTGGGTACTGTAAAATCTTCTACAACTTGGCACTTGAGTACCTTCAGGAGGGATTCTCCTAGTAGAATTACCCTGACCCTTATCATTTTTCCAAGAGAAGCAACATATGGTTCCCTATAAGGTGGGTATGGTGGCCAAAACCGGGAGACACCACTTCTTGGTAGCAATATTGCTTTTTTAGAACAACCTCACAACTGAAATAGCTTGACTTCCTTCCTGTTGCCTTCCACAAACAGTTTAAAAAACAGCAGACACCATCTACTATTATTTGCAAATTCAAGTGAGGACCACACAGATTCCAGAAAGACATTTTAATGCTAGTTAGAGTGAAAAAAACAACAACAATCTGCATATAGAAGTTTCCAGGCAGACTTATACTTTAGAAACCGATTAAGATAGAGCCTCTTTGAAATGCTTCCTTTTTACATTGCCCACCTCTGAACTATATTGCCTCCAACTCACTACCACTGAATTCATCCACAGCCTCTCACAATCTTACTATGGATGATTTTAATGCAGGAGCTGGGCAAGTGAAAAACTGCTGTTTGCACACTAAGTCCCTCTCCCTCACAATAATTCTACCTCCTTTCCTTGTCACTGCTGCTAAGGTTCTGGGATGAATTATAGGAGTGAGAATTAATTAAAAATGGCAACTGAATTTGATATTTTTATCCTAAATGGAGCAACTGAAGAAGATAGACTGCCCTGGATTCAAAGAGTAAAAGATTATTCAGAATATGCAATGGAGCACTTTTTGGGAACCTACTTACAGCACACATATATCTTCCCGGGCTTGCATGGCCTAGGAAAAGTCCAACTTCTTTAAAAGAGTTGAGAACAGATACATCATGATTGTCTTTGGTGTTCTTGAAAACACCTTGGAATCCAAATAATTGCCTAATGCTAATACTAATCAATGGGCTCCATTATTCTCATTGTTTAGGCCACTTTTTAACCCTAATGTCTGCCTCAACAGAAGACATTGTCAGTCACAGAAATTTAGTACGTTGCTAAGAATTTCATTGCAAGATTTATGGGTCAGATTTAGCTTCACATTCTCCAGTATAAATTTTAAATTGTAATGGTGACTTGGAGCAAATTCAACATTCTCCTCCACTTCCATATGGTATAAGCAAACTAATAGTACCGGAAAGCTTGCATTGTGTTATTTGCTTCATTGAGAAACTCCAATGAAACTTCCAGAGCCTAAAGAGAATGTAAAACATGTTGAAAATTGTTAAGTGCTCTGTACAGGTAATCCTTGGCTTACAATCCCTCATTTGGTGATTTATGGCTATTTTTCACACTTACAGCATCCTTTGCAGCATCCCCATGGTCATGTGATCAAAATCCAGATGTCTGGCACCTGGCCCTTATTTATGACAGTTGCAATGTCTCAGGATCATGTGGAACACCTTTTGCAACCTTCTGACAAGCAAAATCAATGGGGAAGCCAGATTCTGTCATTACCTTAACAACTGCAGTGATTCATTTAATAGCGGTGGCAAGAAAGGCTGTAAAATAGGGCAAAACCCACTTAACGACCATCTCGCTTAGCAACATAAATGTTGGGCTCAGTTGTCATGATGAAGACTACTTCTAGTTTACTACAATATTCATCTAGCATAAACTGGTATTTTATAGATCAGATAAATTATACCTAGTACTATGGCAGTAGAAATCATACATTTGTGCTATGGATCTGCCCCTTTCTTTTCTTCTTCTTTCTATAGCTTCTCATATTTTCTCTAAAGCTCCCCTAGGTTAGGTGGAATTAACTAAACCCTGTCAAATGTGCCTTACATGGTGACAATGGAAAAGAAAGTAGCACAAAACCATACTTAGTAATTTTTCCCTCTTACTGGATTCCTATAACATAGCTCACAGTATTTAAGAGGTTTGCCCCCAAAACTCTGACAGGATACTTCAGGGAATTTGCAAAAGAAAGGATGAGAACAGGAACATCTGTTATGACAGCTTGCTTTTTGTTACAGCAACATTAGTTATTATCCACAGAGCTTGGTATCTGAAAGCAAGTGACAAGTAACGCGAAAAGGTAAACAATATTTGACACGAAATTCAAAATTGCTCATAAAAAGAATGACATGATATATGGATATTTGATGAAATTTGAGTACCTGCACATTTTAATTTCAGTGCAATATTATTGTCACTCTGGAAAAATGTTTATTTTATCTATTCAACCAAACCATCCATCTTCTGAAATACTTAAATTATAAACGTTATTTGCAAATCTTTAATTTTCAGAAAAAAATAAAGATAAGATGGTTGCGTTCCACTCATTCTGTGATTAACATTTGAAATCAAATTAACAGGCATTTGTTCTTTGTAAATCTGTTATTCTTTTTAGGTTAGGACATTTACTAAAGGATTATATATCTTTCTTAAAAGTCTGTGCTGACCAATTGGCCCCCATCTTTACCCGAATCTTCAATAGATCACAAGAGATGTGCTATGTTCCTTCCTGCTTCAAACGTTCTACCATCATCCCAGTGCCAAAGAAGCCCTCCATCAAGGAACTGAATGACTACAGACCAGTTGTTCTAACATCTGTAATTATGAAAATCTTTGAAAGGCTAGTGCTGTCCCACCTAAAAACCATCACGGACCCGCTGTTAGATCCCATGCAGTTTGCATACCAAGCAAATAGATCAACAGATGATGCTGTTAACATGGCTCTGCACTACATCCTACAACACCTTGAATCTCCAAATGCCTACGCAAGGGTCCTCTTTGTAGGCTTCAGTTCAGCATTCAATACCATTATTCCAGACATTCTTCTAACTAAACTAAACCACCTAGCGGTACCTGAACGCACTTGTAAGTGGATCATAAGCTTCCTAACAGACAGGAAACAGCAGGTGAAGCTAAGCAGAATCACATATGATACTGTACAATTAGCACAGGGCCCCCCCAAGGCTGTGTTCTTTCTCTACTTCTCTTCTCCATATATACCAATGACTGCATCTCAAATGATCCATCTGTTAAAATACTGAAGTTTGCAGATGATACAACAATGATTGGTCTCATTCGAGAAAACGAATCTGCATACAGACAGGAGGTTATACAACTTGCCTCTTGGTGTAACCGGAACAATCTGGAACTGAACACATTCAAAACTGTAGAAATGGTGGTAGATTTTAGGAGAAACCCTCCCATACTACCACCTCTTACAATACTAGACAACACAGTATCAACAGTAGAGACCTTCAAATTTCTAGGTTCTATCATATCACAAGACCTAAAATGGACACCTAACATCAAAAATGTCATCAAAAAAGCACAACAAAGAATGTTCTTTCTGTGCCAACTCAGAAAGCTCAAACTGCCAAAGGAGCTACTAAAACAGAGAAATTACTGAGTCTGTCATCTGCACCTCTATAACTGTCTGGTTTGGTTCGGCAACCCAACAGGACAGACACAGACTTCAGAGGATAATTAGGACTACAGAAAAAAACAATTACTACCAGCCTTCCTTCAATCGAGGACCTGTATACTGCATGGGTCAAAAAGAGGGCTGTGAAAATATTTACAGACCTCTCACATCCCAGACATAAACTGTTTCAATTCCTTCCCTCAAAATGATGCTATAGAGCACTGCACACCAGAACAACTAAAGACAAGAACAGTTTTTTTCCCGAAAGCCATCACTCTGTTAAACAAATAATTCCTTCAATACTGTCCAACTATTTACAAAGTCTGTACTACTATTACTATTACTCTTCTCATCACTCCTTATCACCCATCCCCTCCCACTTGTGACTGTATGACTAATTTTGTCACTTGTATCCTTACGATTTATATTGACTGTTTCCTAGTATGATTTGATTGCTTAATCTACCCTATGACTATTATTAAACGTTGTACCTTATAATTCTTGACTCTTGATGAATGTATCTTTTATGTACACTGAAAGCATTTGCACCGACAAATTCCTTGTGTGTCCAATCATACTTGGCCAATAAAAGAATTCTATTCTATTACAGAGAGACAGAAAAGAAGAGAAGAGAAGAGAAGAGTAGAATAGAATAGAATAGAATAGAATAGAATAGAATAGAATAGAATAGAATAGAATAGAATCTTATTTTGATAAAGTTTGGAAATATTTTTATATATTTTTCTTTTCTTTTCCTTACACTTCTTTTCCTTACACTTCTTTTCTTTCTCTCTTCCCTGTTAGCTTAGTTTCTATTAGATTTTACTATTTTAATCACAATTCTTAATACAATTACATATACAACAAACACACAATGTGCATGTGTGTTTGTTATATATGTAATTGTATTAAGGTTTGTGATTATAATAGTAAAATCTAATAGAAACTAAGGAAGAAAGAAAGGAAAAAAGTGTAAGGAAAAGAAAAGAAAAATATATAAAAAAATTATTTCCAAACTTTATCCAAACAAGCTTTTAAAAAATAAATCTCTTTCATTATCCTCTCAGCCTGATGCCTCCTATGACTTTTCTTCATCTTCATCTTTTGAGCTGGCCGTAATATTTGTATTCCAAACTTATCTGAACCCTTTATTCCATTCATAACTAAGATCAAAATCTTATTTATTTCTTTGCTGTTTATTTCAGATTCCTTGAATTCTTAAGCTTATAGGTTTTTTCAGAGTTGAAGATAAAAACTTTTCAATCATTCTGAAGTCTAATAGCATACAAGTAGTTAATCAGCCATTTGTGAAAGGGATTAAAAAGTGAAGTTTGCAAACTCATTGTCCTTTAAAATTCTTCACCACAGTTGTGAACAAAATAGATAATCACTTAGTCTCTGTGGAGCTCAAAACCACGAAAGACTGTTATATCACAGTCTCCTTGCAAGGAGCAGTCATCTGGAGTACATGTGGGCGATAGCCTATGCTGTCCTTATCCAGAATGATTCCAAGACTACTCACTGGTTCTTTTGTCTTTGCCACAATCATCATACTTGTTTTTTGACCTAATAATCTAACCTACAGCCCTGGAAATTCCTGATAGCTTTTCACTAAAATTCTAACCAGGTCTGAGCCTGCTTAATTTGAAGGTAGCTCAGGTCATCTAGGTTTGTAGGCTACAAATTAACTGCTACTTTTAAGTATGTCTGTGTGTCCATACACAGATGCAAATCCTTCTATCAGTAATTAAACAAAATAACCTACTTCAAATCATCCAGAAGACTAAGACCCAAATAATATTGAGATAAATCAACCACAACATTGGTTCAAAAAGCACCTTTATCCTGAGGAGAACATTATGAGAAGAGAATGGCTTAGAGGTAACAAAGCATTTGGCACTGGTAATCCAATGTGCAATTTTAGCATTAAGTTCTTAAAAACTGGCTGTAAGAATATCTTGCTATACCTTAAGAGGGAAGAGAATTATTTTATATTGGGATTGTGTAACACAACTGACAAATCCAGCTAGAGCAGGGGTGTTTTCCAAATATGTTGCCTCTGGCTCAAAATTGTAGAGCTGAAAGATAAAACATAAGAGGGAGATCATACAAGGAAGGCTTTGTTAGTGCAGCAGCACTGAGAATATCAAAGTCACAGCAAGCTGCTGAGCTGGTGTATTGATCTATCTTTACAATCCACAGTGCAATAGCTATAGATGGATATAATGTATCTCACAAAAATAAAATATTATTAATACTCTTATTATTCATTTACACTTCATTTAAAGTGTATGACTGCTTCCAAAAACAACCATACAGTTAAACAAATTTGCTCCATGCATACAAAGAATTGCTTTCTTCATACTTACTTTATGATTGTTTTTACATATTTATTTCTAATTATATGTAATCAGACAGTGCAAAATCACTGAACTGTATTTCAAAATGAAAACATTAATATTGCCATAGTCATTAAATTAAAAACTGCTAACACAACAAAAGTACATCAGTGTGTGAACTATTATCCTCGAAAATTTAGCAACATATAAATGGGATAAAATATAGACAACCTTTTAAAATATTAAATATTTCATCTTTTGTCTTTTCTTCAGGAGAATGATAGTAAAAGAGAAATGCTGGAGAAGTTGTACAAAATTTATATTCTTATAAAATGCAAATTTATTTACTATTTACTTATTCATCATATTTATATGATCTCTAATTTTATAATCAAGTTATCCAGACAATTAACAATATATACGAATTCATATTAATATTAAAAACGTATATATAAGTTTATATATAACTTATAAAATATATAAATAACAAACCAAGAGAGTGTCCTGGGTAATTTTCCTATATCAACTTCATAAAAGACGCTTGTAAAAAGTTTGAAAAATTTTACAAGGAGAGAGAAAGAAAAAAATGAAACAAAATCAAGTTCATGAAAATTGTTTGTAGAGAGTCATTATTAAGATTGTATAAAGTAAAAGGAAAGAATGGAACGTTGGTTTCTTTGATCAACATTAACATGCTGTTATACCTGTTAAACGCTTAATGGACATTTGCTGATCAGGAGTAAACGTTGAGATCTTAAGGATTTGTTTGGGAATAAGAAATGATATATGGGAAGAAGACAACTTTTGATGTTTTTAATTGTTTATACTTGTGAAGAAGGGAAAAGTAATTACTTTATATATTTCTTTTCTTTTTCCTGACTACATTCTTATTTTTTTCTTTTTTTTTCTTCCATTTTTTATTTATTTAAGTTTGTATTCATTTCTATCTTTTTATTTGTAACTTTTAATAAAATTACTATTTTAAACAATGTAACATCCAATTGTTTATTGTTGTGTTGACAGCTGTAATATAGCTTCATCATTGTGTTCATGTATTTTTAGAATGTAGATTTAATGTCCATATTCTAGGTTTTGAGTTTTGTATTATATGTTAAGTATTCAAAGATACCATACATAATACAATTATTAGTTGTATATAGTTACATTTTTTAACAAGAGTAACACACAACTTAATAAGTATTAAGCCAAACTGCATGACAATGCCAACTTAATGAGGGAGCTGAATCATCAATTGCCTGGAATGATGAAGATAGTCAAAAAAAAAATAGCCAAATTTGTTCCACCTCCTCCGAAGGATTGTTAGAGATCCCACACACCCACTCCATGGTCTGTTACTGTTGCTACCATCTGGGAGAAGGTTTTGGGAGTATCTATAACAGGACCACTAGGTTCTGTAACAACTTTGTTCCTTGTGCCATCCGTATTGTAAATTCACAGGATTCCTTTTTTCCTCCGCCATGTATATGTATATAATCAAACTAGACTGTGATGTTTCTCTGTGTCATATATGCATATATGTGGGTATATGCATAATGGTTATCCTTTGAGAGCTGAATGCAATGAAATTTCATTTTAATATATGCTGATTAGTGTACATTTGGAATGACAATAAAATTCTATTCTACTCTACTCATTCTATCTCATTCCAATCCACTCCATTCCATCTGGGCTTTCCCTTTCCCAGCTAGAAACATCTGGAGCATCTGCCCTGAGGAATGTCTCTGATGACATTTGCTATATGACTAGATAAATATTCAATGTGTGAAAAAATGTGGATGTCAACTGTCTGATATATACATTTTTAAATAATAGCCACCACTTAAAAGAATATTCAATGTTTATTCCTTATCAAACAACTCTTGAAATGAGAAACCATCTTTTAAATTATCTCTTCTTTTAGCCCACTAACATGCCTTCAAAAGCAGTTGCAAGCTTTGGGGAGGGGGTTTTCTATTCATACAGGCAAATAATTTTGATAACCAGATTATTTGAAATTCAGAAACGAAATAACCACATTCATCATTTTTAAAAGGGTAATTATCAAAACCTCCCTCTGTTTAAAATATATCTGAAGTGATAGCTTTTACAGGCTGCTGTAAAATTTATCTGGGGGGGTGTTATTAATTTGTAGGTTGTTGTTTTTGAGGTGGATGTAGGAATTTAGGAGAGAATTGGGGAAAATTAGGAGAGAAATGTTTCAAGGAAATAGAAAGTTGATGGTTGTTTTGGAATTACTCACCACCCCAAAACCTTACTGGATACATTGTGCTAGATTTGAAAGTGTTAATCCTGTGGCAAGGAAGTGATAATGCAATGTGGAAAGATGGACTAGAGCAGTGGCAAAATTCACATGTTAAGGATGTGTCACAATATCTGCCATTACCAGAAATCATCTTTGTCACAGATCTGGGAAACAACTTTTGTGTTATCAGTAGAACCAGATTGTGTAATATACAGGAGCTGGCAGTAAGTGGGCATTCATCCCAGCTGCTGAATTGTTCTTCTGTTCAATCTTGTCTAACTTTCAGAGACTGCCTGGAAAAATCCTTGTAGTTTTCTTGGAAAGATTTTTCAGAAGTGGTTGCCATGTCCTCCTGCCTCCAGCTTCCAGCTGGGCCATAGTCACCCATTCCTAGGAACATCAGGGCAATATTCCTGTGGAAAATTGAAACAGAAGTATAACCCCAGTTGCTCTGTGTGTGTGTGAGTGTGTTCGTATGTGTCTGTATGTTTGTGTGTGCACAGCACAAAGGACAACTAGGACTCCTGGTTTTCAGCCTGATGCCTTACCTTCTTCATAAGAACATTCATAAACTCCCAGCCTCCAGGTGATTTGATGTTTTTTTTTGTAATTAGGCAAAATATGGTACAGGGGAAATAGAGGCAAACGTACATGAAGAAGTGAATGAAGTAGAGATGGCTTGCTATAAGAAGAGAAAAGCTTGATTTGATCCTCTCCAGAAAGCACTACACATAGAAAAATATACGATATTAGTTGAGAAATTAGCTATGTCATGTGTCTAATCAAACAGTGAATGTAAATGAAGCACAACTTGAATATAGTTTTTTTTTTAAAAAAAAAATCTTTAATTGCTTCTCTATTCCCAATTAGCATGCTTGCTTGCTTTTTAGTGCCACTTTAATTTCTGGTAAAATTCCAAGTTAAGAATGTATCTTTCCAGAGACTCATCTTCATAGAAAATAAGCAGGCTCTATTCAAGATTTAAAGAGCCAAAGGTAAAGTATTGATTTTTTTTCTACCTGTTCCTATGTGAAAATCATTATTTTCTTTCCCAAAGGAAACATTATTTTCATTAGTATCTAAAGAAACTACATCTCAAAATACAGCTCAAGAAAAATGTATATTGCTACAAAGATGCTACATAGGGGAGAGATTCTGCAGGTTCGCACCTATTCGCTAGAACCGGTTAACATTCTAAGCATTTCGGAGAAACGGTTGTTAGAAGAAATTACTGGCCTAATCCTGTAAGGAAGGCAGGAAACTGCCTCTCCGTTAACCTTTATTACATTCTTGGCAGGACTAGACTTCCTGTCTCAGGAACTTCTCTGGAGTTTGTTTCCCCTCCTTTGCTAGTACTTTGCTTGTGTGGAGTGACCATTCATAGTTACAATGGCACTGACAAAAGTGATTTATGACCATTTTTCACGCTTATGAGTGTTGCAGAATCCCCACAGTCATGAGAGGCCAGGCGAGGAGATGCGTGCCTCGATGTGAGTGATGTTGAGTTGGCCACACCCAGCCAATAACTTGACCACCAAGCCACATCCACCCAGTCACATGGCCACCAAACCACACCCACCACCTAAGCCATGCCCACAGAACTGGTTGTTAAAATTTTTGAATCCCACCCCTGATGCTACACCTTATAAAGCAACATGTGAAAAGTCTTCCAAAGTCACAAATGGCAATGACATACGTATGTCTGTAAAACTACATATTATTTTTCTATAATGTTAAATCCACTAGTCTCTATCAACCTGGGCAAAGCTTCCATAACTAATTTGGAAATGCTGATTGGCATAAACTGTACTACTGAAACACTGAACTTCACTACATGTTGGCAATGTGGGCAGGCCGTGATACTTTACCAGATGTTATGAACAACTGTTTCAGAATAGCAACTGATGGATTATTTGACATCACTTTCTTTCCCACCCAGCAGGACCAACTGGAAGAAAAAAAGACATTTACAAACGCTCTCCATAACATACACCCATGGTAGGACTGAGGGATTCTGTGCCCTGTTTCCAGCTTTACACCATACCCTTTGTTATTCCGGCATACACTGGGGTTATACTTCTATTTCAGTTTTCCACAGGAATATTGCTCTGATGTTCCTAGAATTTAGAATGTAGCAATTGTTCAATAAATTGACAGACCAATAAATTTGGTACTGCAGTAAAACAGAGAAACTACCGCCTTGCAACAAACAATACCGGAAAAAATCTACGAAAGACATAAAATGTCTTAATTTAGTCTACTGAAGAAGGAAAACAACCATGTTCCCCTCTCTCATTCCACTTAAAACACTTAGGGAATGCTATTTTCCAATAGACTATTAATTTTACAAGAGATCAGTATTTCTGCTCAAATAATTAAAAGTAGACAATAACCATACAATTGGTATGAGAATTTTGACATTTTGAAAGGTACACAATTTCATTTTAATACAAGAGTTCAATTTTTGGACTTCCTTGAGATTAATATACTCAAAGATTTCCAAATTATTGCAAGCATTTTCCTTTATTAGGAATAATAAAAGTTTCAGTGATTTTTTTTTTCTAGTGACACATGATATTGCTAAAAAGAATGAGGGGAATGTAATGTGTGACTTTTAGGCACAGCATTTCAAAATTATATTGGGCCTTGATCAACATTAAATAAAAGTTAAATGTTAAATAAATACTAAGTAACATCTTATATAAATAAATAACAAACACAAGTGGCTGCAGAAGTCAGGACAGCAAGCAAGGCAAAAGGACATGAAGGTGTCTGTCACAATGACTGAATGGGGAGAGGATGTTCCCACAGCAAACTTAAACCACCAGCTGGAGTTGAGAAGATCACAATCCCAACAGTACCATTCCCAAGTTCATCAATGAAGTACATGCCTTAGATTGTCCAGATGACAAGCTTTGTGTCCAGATAAAAAAGAAAACACTACTAAATATTATTCTAGGACACTTCAACAGTTCGTTGACAATGAGATGAAAACTGTGTCATGAAAATACATCCTTCAAAAATGGTTAAGAAGGTGCTTTTGTGCTAGGGCATCTTGGGCATGAGGAAACATCCTAAGATTTGGAGCACTCTGCTAACTGAATTTGCATAAAGGGCTACAATGAGTGGAGCACAATCCTATCTCTTGTGTTTTCCCAATAATATAACAGTAGCTATAAATCATTGTTGTCTTCTGAATGACAAAACAGATTGTCTTTTTATACAGATCTCCCATCTGTTTAAAACAGACTAAGAAAATGGTGAAGAAATATGAAACTAACAGATTTTACAATAATGACTGCAGGAACATTTGTTCAGCCACTCTGTTTCATGCATGATGCTGCATTTAAGCTGATGTATTTGATTTTGGTTTGATGTAACTCATTCTGTCTTTGTATTATGAGCAAATCATATATCTTTACTTGTTCAACAAACTTTTTATATGAGATAAATAATAGATGTGGTATACTAGGATTTCATATTTCCCTATTTTGAACCCTCATTTATTTCTATTTTCAGCCTCAACTTCCTTTCCAGAACAGAAATTTTCCTTTATAACAACTTGTTGCCAGAATTCTATGTAATGTACCGTGTTTCTGCAACAATACGGCCTCCACCAATAGGAAACCCCACCATGTTTTATTGGCATAAAATCAAATTAAGCCCCTCCCCCCAAATTAAGGCCCATATTAAACATGCGAAATGGGGGGGGAATGCCAGGGGGGGAAGTACTTTTGTTGCATGCCTGGATATGGTGCTGCCTGCATTGGTGGGGCACTTCATATTGGGAGACCTTCCGCCACCGTTGCTTTCCCTTCTCCCTTGCTGCTGCGGCGTTAGAGCAACGCCATGGCATTTGGCACAGCCACGTGCGGCCAACCAGGGCTTCTCCCTGCAACCGGAGCCCTGCAGAGACACTTGGCTTCAGGCGCTCCTATCGCCACCTTCCCTTTGCCTTCGAAGGTAAAGCAAATTATTTTAAAAATGACACCTTACTACAACAAAGCCTCCCCTGCCTGAGAGGGCAGCCCAACCCCACGTGGGGAGGTGAATCTCCCGGGGCCACAGCACAGGATCGGCCCACCTCGGGAGAAGTGCCCAGCCGCCATCCCTGCCTGGTGTCAGGCAGAGCACGAAGAGCTTCACCTGGGGCACCCAGCGCTGCTGACAGGCGGGCCCTCCTTCCCGGCAGCAGAGCTTTCACCAAGGCAGAGAGCGCCTCCCCGCCGGGCCCTCCGCTCATCCCACCAGGGCCGCGCCGGAGCCCTGCGGGCTGGGCAGAGCTGGGAAAGCTAGCTGTGGGTACGCGCCTGCCTGCCAAGCGAAAGAGCCGGGCTGACCCAAGCTTGGCTTCCTTCCCAAGTCTCTCCAGCCCAAAACTGAAGTTGCCACCGGGAGAGGCCGCCTGAGGCAGTGATAACGCCCACTATCGCTGCCTCCAAGGAGGAGGAGGCCTGAGCTGCCTCCTCCTCTGAGCTGAGCCCCGCTGAGTCAGCGCCTCTGCCTGATGGCCGTTCCACTGCAGCGTTTGGAGCTGCCAGCACATTTGGAAATGTGTGGGGACAGGCTGGGCAAGGGGTGGAAAGGACTGGGGACTTCTGGTTCTCTCTCACCGCGGACGGGTGGGCGCTATCACTGCCTCGGGCAGCCTCTCCTGGTGGCACCTTCGGGTTCATGCTGGAGAGACTTGGGAAGGAAGCCAAACTTGGGTCGGCCCAGCTCTTTCGCTTGGCAGGCGGGCACGCAACCGTGGCTCGCTTTCCTGGCTCTGCCCAGCCCGCATGGCTCTGGCACGGCCCTGGCGGGACGAGCAGAGGGTCCGGTGGGGAGGCACTTGCTGCCTTGGTGAGAGCTCTGCTGCCGGGAAGGAGGGCCCACCTGTCAGCTGTGCTGGGTGCCCCAGGCGAAGCTCTTCGCGCTCTGCCTGGCGCCAGGGAGGGATGTCAGCTGGGCACTTCTCCCGAGGTGGGCTGATCCTGCGCTGCAGCCCTGGGAGATTCACCTCCCCACGTGGGGTTGGGCTGCCCTCTCGGGCAAGGGAGGCTTTGTTGTAGTAGGGTGTAGTTTTTAAAATAATTCACTTTACCTTCGAAGGAAAAGGGAAGGCAGCGACAGGAGCGCCTGAAGCCAAGTGTCTCCTCAGGGCTCCAGTTGCAGGGAGGAGCCTTGGCTGGCCACACGTGGCTGTGCCAACCACCGCGGCATTGCTCTAACGCCGCGGCAGCAAGGGAGAAGGGAAAGCAACAGTGGCAGAAGGTCTCCCGAACATCCAAGCTGTCACTGCCCGCCCACCCGAGCATGCAAGGGGGGGGAATTAAGTCACCCCCGAAAAGTTGGCCTAGCTGTTTTTTCAGAGGTCAAAAAAAATAAGGCCCAGCCTTATTTTGTGAGAAACACAGTAGCATGAACAACAGAATTAAGGATGCAACACCATATAGTTTCAAACTACAAGTGAGCCATCTGAAGAAACCCGGAAACTATGTCAGGATGCTTTTCATTGACTACAGCTCAACCTTCAATACTATCCTGCCGAGCATCCGTATCGAAAATCTGACTGACTTGGATTTTCCTTCTTCCATCTGTGACTGGATCAAAGACTTTCTTTTTTTTAAAAAAAACAAATTTTATTAGTTTTTAAAGACAAATAAAACATAAGAACATAAAACCTCTTTTCTGAAAGCTACTTGTAAATTTTAACAAGGCAAATAAAACATTGTTTTATACAGCATAGTTCTAAATTATCACATTTCCATATAAACACATGCATATCTTTTTCAAATTTCTCGTTATTTCTCCCTTTGCTTTTATTCAATTATATTTCTTTTTTATATTTGTCTATTTTATATGTTTTTATTCATTATACTTATGTTTTCATCTGACTTGTTTACAGTTTCATTATTCTCTTCTAACATTCCTCCAAGGTTTTATTAATTCTCAATCAAACATGAACACACAAAACACAAAACACAGAAACATAAAACTTCTTTTTGGAAAGTGGCAGCCCCGGGTCACATCTTTTTGCACAGACATAAATCAAATTCATGCTCACTTTGTATACCATTACTTATCTTATTTACCATTCTATATTTTCTATATAACTTCTCCCCTCTTTTCACTCTCTTAATTCTATTTTATTTATTTTATCTTAATTTAAATCATTATACTTGTATCTTTTGTCCGTTCTTTTCCAATTATCTATTTATCTCTTCTCTTTAACACAAAATTTCTCCTGTAATTCTTAATTGAAGTATGATGCCTTTCTATCTTTCCCCTAAATTTAACACTTAAAATAATACATAATTTCCATTCTGATTCTGCTTATTACATTCTACATACTGCATTTTAAAATAAGAAAATAATAAATTTATAATATAGTTAGATATATAATTTCCATTCTAATTCTGCTTAATACATTTTACATACTACATTTTAAAATAAGAAAATGATAAGTTTATAATGACATTAAAACAATAGCAAATTAAACTCTATCATTAAATCTTAAACATTTTACACACTCCCTTTAATATTTTATTAAATATTGAAGTCTATCATTAAATCTTAAACATTTTAATATTTTGCTAGATCTTATAATATTCCAATTTTCTATTTCAAATACAAATACTACAATACAATCTTATGTACTTTTGCAGAATCTCTTTTTAATTGTACTTTACCCTTTGTCTCTAAAAAAAAATCAGCTTTTTTCCATCTTGTTTCAAGCCTTTGTGACTTCTTTTTCCTTTTTCCCTTCCTTTCTTATCCAATCTGGCGTTTTTACCCCTCCCCATCTCTTAATCTCTGCCTTTTTAGTTTCCCCTCTCTGTTGTATTCCTCTTTTCTGTTGCTTTCTGACATTGTATCGATGTTTCACCTTAGAGTAGATCAAAGACTTTCTGAAGGACCAACCACAAACAGTTAGGGCTGGGTCTATCACATCCACCTCCCTGAAGCTTAGCACTGTCTCCCCAAAGGCTGTGTGCTCAGTCCCTACCTGTACTCACTGTACACACATGATTGTGTATCATCTGACCCATCCACTATGATCATTAAGTTCGCAGGTGATACTGCCGTATTGGATTTCATTACAGGTGGAGATGAAACAGCATACAGGGAAGAGGGTCAAAAATTATCCTTATGGTGCCTAGAAAACAAGCTACAGCTGAACATCAGCAAGACAAAGGAGATGGTGCTAGATTTCCGGAAGAAGAGAGAGGAACCTGCCCCACTTTACATTGAGTGGGGCTATGAGGAGAGAGTTTCCTCATTTAAATTCCTGGGAATCTACCTCAGAGAAGATCTTACCTGGAAAATCAATACAACCCAGGTGGGCAGAAAGGCCCAACAGAGACTCCATTTCCTTTGGGTCTTGCGAAAGAATAAAGTGGAACAATGACTGATGACCTCCTTTTACGTGTCCACAATAGAAAGTATCCTCACATATTGCATTATAATGTGGTATGCTGGCTTGACCGCTGTGGATAGACACTACAGAGGGTAGTGAGCACAGCACAAAACATCGTGAGCTGTTCCCTGATACCATTATTTTTATTTTTATTTTTATTTATAGACCATCTTAAACCAGTTGAATTCTAGATTACCCTCAGTAAAAGGAAAGGAAATGGAGACAAAAGCTGACAATTTCCTCAACAAAGCAATCTGAGAATAATGAGGCTAGAGGCAACTCTTTTTAATTTTCCATTAAATATAATCTGCTATATATCACTCCTACCATGAAAAGCAAACTCTTTTTCCTGAAGCAAAAATAAAAAGGGAAAAATTTGTCCACCACCACCATCAAATAGCTAGCCAAATCTCCAATTAGCTAGAAGCACAAAGTCTCTCTCTTCCTTTTTTTTTTTTTTAGTGGTTCCTGTACTACATCTAACCAATTGCCATAGTAAGAAATCTACATGTTTCTAAATATTCTTAACCAAGCCAATTCTCAACGCAAGCAATCTCAAGCAGTCTCAAGATCAGGTGAAAAATTTCTAGAAAGAATTAAAATATTACAAGGAGTTCATACATTTCGCAGCAGATTTCTACTAATGCTCAGTGACATCAAGGTACTGGACAATTTATAGCCTGCATTTATAGGATTATCCTGTTGAGAAAAATGAATATAAATCTAAGCACTCTACAATAATAAAATATCTTTACTTCCCAAGAAGTTCCCCATGAAACACACACACACACAGAGTATACATAAGGTGAATAATGTAAGTTTAAGTATCAGAAGTATATTAAACATCAGTTTGGGGTGGGAGGAAATAAGAGAAACATAAACTGTTATAGGAATCTACTGCTAGAGAATCAGCAAGGGCCTGTCACTAGACCTGTCAGAGAGAAAGCACAATTGAAAACACCCCTTCGCTCCTTTTGGCTGAAACCTCTAATGAGTCTTGAATCCTTCTTAAACCTTTTATTTGCAAAAGGTTAGGTATGGATCCAATTCACCATTGCCATTTAGTAAGAAAGCCAATGATTCCATAATACAATTTAACAAAGGATACAAAGTTTGCATCTAGGTAACCTGGCTTTTTGTGAGCATGTACCTGGAGTCCCTAGCTTTTCTTCTCTGAATGCATCTTTTCACGCTGTTCAGAAATCTGATTACAGAATCTGATGATGTTTTCAACAACTTGTACAAGCGTTAAATTGGATGATGCATAGCATTTCAGGCAGAATCTCCAGTGCACGTTATTCTGAATGCAAGAGGAGAAAACCAAAGAAAAAACCCTGTCTCAGGACCATCACAAATTATAGCTCGCATGCTTTTTTCATATACAATCTTACAGAAAACTATCTAATATATGAAAGTGATTTTAACATTTTTTAAGTTAGAATAGGCTCCCAGCTTAACATTGTAGGAAAAGTTATTTAAAGAGATATATACCCTGAATGAAAGACACAAAGCATTAATAGAGATATGTATGTATGTATGTATATGTGTGTGTGTCTGTGTATATATAATAAATTTTATTAAACATTACAATTGAAAGATCAAAAATAATAAAAAAAGAAAAATTAGAGAATGCAGAAAACAGAAAAGAAAAAAATAGAATATAATAAAGAAAAGGAATAGAAATATACAAATAAATGATTTCCCTTTTTACAGGTGTTCACAGTTTTAATAATCTACTACTTTTTCAAATGCAGCAAAATGATGTCTTCTTCCCATGTGCCATCTCTTATCTATACACAAATCCTTAAAGCAGGGGTCCCAAACTCGTGGCCCGTGGGCCAATTGCGGCCCGCAGGATGATATCCTATGGCCCCCACCGTGATATGAAAGTATAATATTAGTGCGGCCCGCAGGGGGAATGGACCTCTGAAGGAAGTCCCGCCCGCCGTTCTTCGTCGTGGCTTCTTCTCCACCCTGAACTTTAACAAGTCCAAGTACAGGTCCAGACTTACTGATGATCATCTTCAAGCCATACTGAGGGTCTCAAGTGCCTCCTCTCTCAAGCCAAATGTGGCTCAGATATGTGAGAGGAAGCGTTGTCAAGTCTCTGGCAGCAAGGAATAAGCTGGAGAAGCCATGTTCTGAGGAACTATTCATGATCTTCATTCAATGTTCCATTCATGTGTTCAGGACAGTTCATGTATTGGAGAAATCATTAACTGTTGATGACATTTGAGGATATTTTTTTAACAACGTTTTTTGTGGAATCCCTTATGCGGCCCCCAGGTAAATTGAGTTTGAGACCTCTGCCTTAAAGCCTTGTGATTTGGTCCTGTTAAGGGTTACCAGAAATAATAACATATCTATTTTAACCTAGGTCAAAAAAACAACTGTATAACTTTTCTTTTACTTTGAGCATTTAATATTTGAAGAGTCAATTCCTTCAAATAATGTCATACAACTTGATTTCTTTTCTTTTTCTTTTTTCTTTTCTTTCCTTTTTTGTTCCTTCTCACAAAATTCTTCAAAACTTTAACAAGATCCTTTTGTAAATCCAAAACAGGAAAATTATCCAAATCACTCTTCTGATTTACTGTTTGTATATCCTTTTCAATTATTAAGACATCAGTCAATTCTGTTAGTATATCAAATGGATTCAAAGTCCCATCTTATTGTGTGTTTTTATTTAGAATTCTAAACAACAGCATTTTCCCATTAATTAAAACATGGAGGAGGACTTTCAGAGCACTTATCAATCCCAGGTCTGTATCTTCCTCTTGTGCTCAGCCAAGGCTTCAGTGCAATGTTTTTACACCTTTCCAGAAGACCGGGAGAGTAGGGCTCACCTCACCTCCATGGGAAGAGTGTTCTACAGGGCAAGCAAAAGAACAAAGTCCTGGACCCTGCCGGAAAGAATTCTTTGGTTGATGGGATCAGCAACATACTTTCCTGGACTGATACAACAGGATATTAACCCAACCCCATGCCATGTAGATCAACACCTTGAATTGAACCTAGAAGCAGACTGGCACCCAGTATGGTAATGCTACCATGCACTGTTCTTTGAGCACCCAAGTTTGCCAATGTGGCCTTCCAAATACTTTTTAAGGGTAGTCCCATGTACAGCATTTTGCAAATGTTTCAATGGGAGATAACCAGAGTGGCTGAATGGAGAGCCTTCCTGTCTAGGAATATGTCAATCCAAAACAAGTTGATCAAAAGGTTCCTAATAGTTGAAAAGCAATTAAGAAATCATTCCAAAAGTTATTGAGGAATGAGGCTAGGCAAATCTTGGGTCCATATTGGCTCTATTATGGTTATGAGCTTGGTTGAAATCCTTTGACTCCCACCCACTCAACCATAAAAACCTCAGTTTCTGGAGTCTACTCACAAGGAGTTATCCAGTGTATATGTGGGCAATCTCACTATCTCTCCTTTTTCCAGGGAGCCTTTACCAGCCAGAATTCACTAACTACCTCTTTAAGCTCTCAATATACATAAAGCTATAAGTGATAAATCATGATCATTGCCATCATAAAAATACATTCATCATAAATCATAAGATACAACACTTAGTGATAATCATAGGATACAAAATAAGCAATCAACATAAATCATACTAGGAAACTAAATAAAACAATGTAAATTGTAAAGATACAAGTAAAGTTGTAGTCATAAGTAGAAAAGAAGATAGGTAATAGGAAATACGAGAAGAATAATAGTAATAAAGCCTTACTAAATAGTTTGACAGTGTTGAGGGAATTATTTGTTTAGCAGGTCTTTAATGGAAGGGAGATAGATAGATAGATAGTATGGATATGTATGTATGTATGTATGTATGTATGTATATTTGTTTTTGTAGATTTTCATAGGTACAGATATGCAGGTGTTGGCATGTTCGGGTCTTTTCCCGTGTAAGATTGAGAGCATCTTGGCAATGTTTCAATGAGGTCCCACTCGCCATCTTCAGGCTGGTGCTTTCAGCTTCGTGCTTGTGTGAGCAAAGCACAAAGCCGAAAGCACCAGCCTGAAGATGGCGAGTGGGACCTCATCAAAACGTTGCCAAGATACTCTCAATCTTACACGGGAAAAGACCTGAACACGCCAAGACCTGCATGTATGTATGTATGTATGTATCTTTGTATAGATGAAGGTGTGTGTGTGTGTGTGTGTGTGTGTGTGTGTGTGTGTGTGTATAGATCAGACGATTGAAGCAATCTTATATAACTGGTTTCTTGGGTTGTTTGTTTTGATGCTGGATGAATTAACATTGTAGTACATTTTGATATTGCCTCTTTATATATGCTTGATAACGTGGACTTCAACATGCCGAAATTATCATTCAAGAAGAGTTACTACAAATTTTATATGGTTTACTGAAGTGGTTCCTTATGAATATAGAAAAGATAGAAAAAGATATCTGGAAAGATGATTGGATACACACCATTAATTACACTCATACCACTTCAGCAGTATAATAATGTATTCAGTATCAAAAGCTTTTAAAACTTACTATTAATAAATTTATGAGGGAAAATGGCTTTGCATTGCTGCTATTTTCCAAAATAGAATATTCCATAATGTAGTATATATAAAAATATTAACTTTTTTTCCAAATGATACTATAAATTATAAACGATACAATAATTTTATATTTATATTTAAGTTCTAACTAAGATCAAGAGGTGTTTACATGAAGTATTGAGGAAGCATAATTAAGTAAATGTTCAGCAAATGAAAATCCTAATCTCCCTATATTTAAAAATAAGAGCTCCCCATAAAATATTGTCACTAATGATTGAAAAAATAAAGAGAACGAAGAAGAAATATTAAATGAAATCTATAGTTACTCTTACTTCCAGTATTAAAGGTAATAGGACTATTTTTAGCACAATTACAAGTGATTCTGACTTATTGTGTGGTGAATCAATTATATTGTCCCTATAAAAATAAACCTCAAAGAATATACATTTTAAATTTAATTTGGAAAAATGGTAAATTAATTTTTATTTGTGAAAGACGCTTCACTATTCAGTTGTTAACTTGCATTTTAAAAATATATTGGATAAGTTGCTTACAGGTTGAAGAATGAAAAAAAGAATCTAATCTTGTAAATGTCATTAATTGGTTTATGTTTTTTGATATTATGACATGGTCATGATTATAATGTTTCAAGCTGATTTAAAGGTTACCGGCAACAGGTTTTTTTCAGTTATTAAAACCAATTTTAAAAACTCTCTTCTCTAGTGGAAAAAAATGTCACAAAGTCATGGGAAAGGAAATTTAAGAACAAAACTTTTCCATGCTTTCATAAGTCTCTTTTATAATAAACGTCCATTTAAAATCTTTGCAATTACCGTATTTCATGTAACATAACATATTTGAACTTTCTCACAGTTGGTTTCCATTAGAGTTTTGTTCAATTATGTATATCATCAAACAACAGGTTTGGTTGAAAACACAGAAGGCTATTCAAACTTACCTATTACATAGGTAAATCACTGTTCTTCAGTGATTAATAATATAATTTGTATAAGAAGATGTAAAAATAATGGAGACTAATTGCAACAAAAGTAGAGTTATGAGAAATAAGAAATTACCTGGATATGGCTGCTGTGTAAATAATCTTTCTGGCAAAAATGAAAGTTTGGCACCTTTTCCTAACTAAAGTGCGGATGGAGACAGGTTTCTCAGGTAAACTGTTTGCAATTTCAGAATCATGGTAACAACCTAGACAATTTTGAAATCCTTCCCTGTACATTTTTCCTCCAACTGAAGTTTGGAACAGCCAAAGCAAGCAGAATTCACAAGCAACTAAAATTTAATATAGGGGTCAAGGTCTTCTGTTTCTTCTTTTCTTCTTCAATATCAATTGCCAAATTCTCTCCCTAACAATTATAGAAGGGGGTGTTTCAGGAAGGGTGCCATCCACATTTCCAGAATTAAAATGTTCCACAGGGAGTATATACCAAACAATATTGTTTTCTCATTCACCCTTCCTAAACTTTAACCAGGGAAATATTCTCAATATCCCTAGTCAAGAAATACAAAATGGAGGTGTCAGTGCTAATCAGAGTACATGTAATATACAGTTATCCATGAAAGCCAAGAGAGTAACTTTGGGCCAATCACTTTTCATAGCTTACAATGTCAGGCTTAAGTGACAAGCTGGTTGGTCAATTCTTATTGCAATTAATGGATAATATTATTAATAAAATAAGGTAGACCCTTTACTTGCAGGAAAATGCAAGGAAAGAAAAAATGGATATAGCAGTTTGGTCTATTGGTTTTCTTTGCCTCACATCACAGTTTTGGCCAAGGACAAGTTCTGCAATGCCTTCCTGATGATGAAGTTGATAACATGGTCGTGAGTTTGGCCCTGCCATATTAGGCTGCTGCAGATGTCCACACACCTGGTTTGCTAGATATTTACTTACTTTATTATTTTGGTTCTGATTACTGAAGCAGCTGGCTATCAATATCTGCAGACTGTAGACTGATTTAACTTTGGAAGAGCACTAAACCACTATGCATAAACTAACCCGACTGATATATCTCAAATAGAGAGAGAAGACTATTAGAAAACTGGTCTAATGTTCTTTCAAAAAGAGCATTAGACCTTTATTTTAAATAAAAGCACCAGTCAGGTGTTACAGGGGCAGTTATCTCTGTGGAAGCTATGTGTTAAAATCTCTACTTTAATCCAAGCGAAAATCTGAGACAGTGTTTACCAACCAGGCTTTAATTGTCCTGTATTAAAACTGCAAGGACAATACCACTTGTCAGCTCTATTAATGAGATAAAATAGGACTCAGGTGTCAAGACAGTGTGACTTATGATGGCATCTTTTTCTATTGCCTCTGGGGAAAGACCAATGCATGCTATGGAAACTGTGAGGAAGAACCTAAAGGTTCCACTACATTACCTCTATATGCCCCCTCCATTAGCGGTGTCCCACAAACTAGTAAATAGTTTCCTTTAGAAGGTGTGTATTTTATGTTAAATGTAAACCATTTTAATAAAGTTTATTTTTAAACTACTTTATATTTTCAACATTAGATTGCTTAATTTTTAAGGACTATTTCTACTATGTAAAAGGGTGCTCTCATATTCATTTGCCTGAACATCCGATCTACTCTCAAATTAACATTCCCTGAGAAGTACGAATAGCTGCATCTGGAAGTGATTACATTTCAGAAGACGTGCAGCATTAAGTAATTTAAGCTTACTGAAGTGGTTTTAAAGAGGAGGGAGAAATAGGCCTTTCAATGAAAAACATGTTTTAAAAACTTTCTTACACAGCTGTTCAAGGCACTAATCAATTTATTCATTTACTTTACCAAAATGCAAACCAAAAGAATGTTTATGTTAAACAGCCCATGACATTGGATCAATCTGGGGAAAGATACTATTCAGAAATATTGATATTGATGATCTATATATTCTCTGAAGCAGTGATTCCCTGCCGTCCCTCTCAAATTGTGAGATTAATATCTAATGCCATAGCAAGTTCACTGGAGCATAATTGCATGGACAAAATCTCTTTAAATACTGATAAAAGTCAGATAGTCCACTGGAATTGAGAGGGTCATTGCCCAGGTTTTTTTTTTAAACTCATAAATAGCTTCCCAAGTTTGACATTCAGTTTAATTTATAAAGGTGAGAGGAATAATTACATTTTACTTGACAACAGTTATCACTATTTAGAAATCTCTAATGTTTAAAGTTCTAATTAATGATGTAGAATTATGTGCAACTCTAAGGATATGTATAATGTGTACAAACCAAAGCTAAATTATTTTAAGGTTAAGAATCTTTAGGATAATAATCGGCATTGTTACTTAATCCACAAGGGTATGTTGAAAGAAAAAAGAAAAAAACACGCACATCAAATAGATAATTTGATGAACCCAGCTCTATCAGTTAAAATTTAAAAAAATTTAATATTTTGATGCCTCATGGCTTATTCTTTTCTCAAAGTTGTTCACTTGATTGGTAAATTAATTTCACCCACGACATAGTTTCTGCTATATTTCAAATCACTAATCAATATTCTAATTGTTAGACAGCGAATTGCCGAATGTTTACTTGTCTACCAGTGTCCACTTCTAAGATACATAGGTTATTTTACAATTAATGAATGGTAAGCTGTAGTTGGGGATCTGATCCCAGTATCAGTATTTCCTTTGTTATGCAGACTATTCCTTTCACATGTCCAATGAACAGGGTCAATCTCTTACACTCTCTTACAATTTACAAGAAAAGGTAAAAGTTCAAACCAGCACCTTTAAAGCCAATCATTCCATGTCATGGAAAGCCAGTTGACTGATTAAAGATAATTGTTGGCAAAGGAACAAGCCAAATTTAAGATCCATTTTTAAGCACTATATTGGGTTACATCTTTTGGCAGAAAAGCATATAAGGACTTTCTACGTCACAATGATTATTAGACAAAAAGCAATGTACTTGATTCTGATCTCTAGAAATATTGGTGTTTAACCCATGGTTTGGCAATGGTTTGTCATCTTTATTTTTAAAAGACAGATACTATATAATAATATCCTTTTATGTGAGGCAATTTGGAATATTTAAATTTTCTTACAAGTTAATTACAATAACAATTTGTTGACAGAGATTTTTGGAATTTGTGTTTTTTATTATTGTTCTGCCTGTTAACTATTTTGTTATTAATACAGTATATAGACAACAGGATAACAACTTGCAAATAGAATTAGTAATTTAGTAGTTTAAAATTCTTTGGGCCTGTTTCGCAAGGGGTTAAAAAAGTAACATTGGTTGTAATATATTAATCAGCATTCAACTGGAGGGACAATATATGTATCTGTATTAGTCTTTCTTAATATATATATATATTTCTTTTTCAATGTCTTTCAATTGTTTTAATTCAGAGCTTTTTCACAGCTTAATGCAAGTCTTAATGGCACTTCACTTCTTATTTTTAATCTAGATTATTTATTTATCACATTTATATAGCTGCCCATCTCACAAAAAGCAACTTTGGGCAGCGCTCAACAATCAATAAAACAGAAGATATATATAAAAAAGTCATAAAAAACGTTTTTGAAAGGAAGCACCAATTCTTATGAAGTTAAGGCCTAATGATATATGAAATTAGTATCAATCAAAGTCATCATTTTCTATATCTCAGGAAATAAATCTTTCACGTATCTTACTAAATAATAATATAATTACTGTGTAGTATGTGAACCTAGCCATTCTGATTTATAAACCATGGTTCATAATTTATGTATGAACAAAACCACTATGGATCCTTCAAGTCATAATAAAAGCAAGACTTGGTTTTCTGCATTTTGTGAACATTTTATGATATGAAAGATGCAACAGCAAGGCATCATTTTAAACTCAATATAAATGAAGGTTACATCAGGTTCTACTGAATGATCTGCAATCAATCAGAAGGAATTATGTCCTTTATTCTATTATATTGCTTAAAATTGGAGAAGCAAAGGGCGAACAGCTATGGATTTCAGCTCAGCTTGCTTTAGGTCTGGGATATACTCAAAAGCACCATGTTCTTAAATCTTAAGTGTGTCTTTTATACCTGGATTATGTTGATGGTTCTTGAGATTTCATAAATTATAAAGTTCTACCCTGAAGTCTTTTAATGCAATATGTAATTTACATAGTATTGCTGGCATGCAACACATTTACTCTTTTAAAAAGAGATGGCATTTCTCTTTCCTAAGAAGTCAAACTTATATGCATTACTCAGAGCCAACACTGCTACTTTACAATTAATTGCAAAAGCATCTCTCCTGTTCTTGGGCAAAGAATAAAAGCGCACCAATAATCAATCAATTAGCAACAAGTTCCTGCATTTGTCAGAACAGCTAAAACCTAAGTCTTTCTTGCTTTGTTAACTGGAATGTTTGCCTTGTTCATAATTATTGGTTTTGCCAGAGGTAATATGCAGCAAGTTCTGACCAGTTCTAGAGAATGTTGAGTAGTTCGGAGAACCGGCAAATATCACCTTTGACTGTAGATTTTACAGTATCCTTCCCCTGCCTCGCCCACCAAGCCACACCCACAGAACCGGTAGTAAAAAAATAATAATCCTACCACTGGTTTTTGCCCTTCGTACAAATCAAACCTGGGCAAAGAGAGTAGTTGAAATAAGATTCTCACATTTTTGCACGTGAATTATTGTGAAATATTTGTTCTCTAATATTTCTATCCCAATCACATTTAACAATAAAAATGTCTGACCTAAAATTTTGCAGAAACGTATCGCTATATACTCTGACTCCTTGCTAAATATTTTGTTAATCTCAGAGTGTGCTTTTTTTCTTCCTCCTCCTTCAAAGTCTGTGTATGTTTCCAGTAGAAAGTATTTTAGCAAGACATGGCCCAAATTGAAAAATAAATAATTAATACTTTGTGGTTATAAAAGGTTAGGAAAACCTTTTATAGGAGGACATTTTAAAATAAAAGATAAATGTATATTTGTTTGAAATATTTACCCTTTTTAATGAGGCAAAGGAATCCAGTTCAATATCAACAAATTTATTTCAAATTTTCTTCTCTTTTATTCTAACCTGGTATGGGTTCACTAAGTGCATCTAAACTGCATTTATACATATTTATCTTGCTTTTGATATCAATTTCATGCTATTAATAATATTAACACTAGGGATATTATTAGCACTCTATAGTATTATAATATTAATACTAGGGGTGACATAATAGTAGTATTCCAGTATCTGAGGGGCTGCCACAAAGAACAGAAGGGTCAACTTATTTTCCAAAGCACCAGAAGGCAAGACAAGAAACAATGGATGGAAACTAATCAAGGAGAGAAGCAATCTAGAACTAAGGAAAAGCTTACTAACAGTGAGAACAATTAACCAGTGAAACAACTTGCCTTCAGAGGTTGTGGGTGCTTCACCACTGAAGGTTTTTAAGAACACCCTGACAGCCACTTGTCTGAAATGGCATAGGGTCTCCTGCTTGAGCGAGGGGTGGACTAGAAGACCTCCAAAGTCCCTTCCAGCTCTATTTTGATTCTGATTGAATACAAGGTAAGAATATGGAAATATAACCGCATTCATTTTTTTAAAATTAAAGTTTTCTTTGAAGTGTAAAATTTCATTAGATATAAACAGAACAGTAAGCAACAAAATATTCAAGAGGAACCATTAGTTTAATTACATTCTTGACTCCAAAAATCAAAACAAATTGCAGAGAAAAAACCCCAAATTGCTTCCATTATGGGAACTGATATCACAGTAAATAATCAGTTGGCAGGATTGAAGGCAGGCTGCGTGGAAAGAAAACGTGTTTAAGGATTCAGTATAGTAACTGAAGTGTCAGATGTGATTTAATTTTTTTTTAAAAAAAGATGAAAAGCTTATAATTTGATTTTTGATTTGATCATCAACACAAAATGAAATTAAATAGCTAAGTATTCCAATTTTGGTCCAGAACCTGCACGTTCACTTGAATGTCTCAAAATTTTTCTCTGTTTTTATTAGGTCCTAACTTATAATCTTGCTTTCAAAATCGGATGATACCAAATGCTCTTCATGAAGATTTCAGAGAAATATTTTCCCCTTCTGAAATATTTATAGATTATACATTAATGCAGCCAATTTGTTCTGATTTTTCTTTTAGTGGTTGAAAGGGAAAGCCACAACAAAAAAAGTTAAGAGAAAGCAATATAGAGTGTTAAAAAGAATTGGGGGACTATCTCATAATAGGAATAGAACATTTCCTATTAAATACAGTGAGTCAAGGGGATTGCTATGTTTTTAATCTTTATTTTGCTAGATTTATGTTGAAACTTCTTAATCTCAAAATAGCCACATATAACCACTTCTCCAATTTTTATCCACAGCAACAACCCTGTGAAATAGCCTGGGTGATAGAGTGTAATTCCAGGGGGGAAAAGGAAGCGATCCTTTAAATATGGAATACTCCTTTAGACAGAGCAAGTTATAAAATTAAGTTATTTAACATAATTATCTATGATTTGTTAGATATATATTGCGCCTTTTCTTAGATATTGCATTTACTATTTCATCTGAAAATGAAAGCTATTGTTTTCTAAATATATGTTATCTGTAACTAATAGATGCAGTCATTTTTCTCACCTGTTCTGAACATCATGTTTTTCTTCCAATCTTAAATAAGTCAGATAGAGAAACAGTCATATTCCAAAATCCATTAACATCTGAACAGCACTATGATCTTTCAGGTGGAAATTATGTATATTAATTTTTTACTTATTCAAGCAGTATCTATATTTGTAGCTGTTTGGAATCTCTGGAATTCTATTTCAATTTTTCTGAAATTCAGAAATAATATGGATTCTATAACTCCAGATATTGTTTAGAAATAATTTTTAATGTCTATTTTAATTATTATTCTTAGTGTTTTACTGTAGTTTTGGAATAAGAAGCATTCAGTTTCAATTCAAATGTTCAAGGATCTGTGAAAAGACACAGCTATCAGCTACAGCAGTTTTAGCATAAAAGAGGTTAAAAAATCTACCCAATTCTTCAGCTATTCTTCAAATGTTTGCAGGGTGGCAGGATTGCACTACTTAGAAAAACTGGCCACTACCCAAAAGTGAATTTAGGCTCTTACTACAAAATGCATAATAAATTTTTCAAAAACGTTTTGCCAAAAAATAGAGAGACAAAAAAATTAAGAAAAAATGTTTGAAATGCTTGAAAAATGTTTGAGAAAACATTTTGTGTTACAAAATGAGTCCATAGGAATTTCTCAACAACAAATATCACTGGAAATAGCCTAACCAGGTTTTTTGTTTTGTTTTGTTTTGTTTTACAAAATCTGCTTAGACACATGAACTTAAGGAACAGACAAACTTTAAAAATTAACTAAAATAACATACGAAGTTAAGTTAGATGTTGTAATATGAGTTTTTTTTAAAGAAATCAAATTTCTTTTGATAAATTCAGTCACACATAACTGTCATATACTCCTTCCTGTGAAGCATATCTTTGATATTTTTTTAATAATCAGAGTTAAGTAATGTCCTGCCTATTTAATTCCAGGTAACAGGGAAAAAATTGCAGGCCAGCAAAGGGGGAAAATATTTCCTCAGTAGGAAACTGTGGCTAAGAAATTGTCAGGCTCAGCTACAATGTATTATATCTCATCATCATACAAGCATTCCTCCAACTTGTGAGTAATAGGGAAGATAAATAGGTTGACTCAAAAACCGGGAAGATGAGCAAGTTTGCACACGCAGTTTTACTACTTTGTGGCTTACATGGCAATTATGGAAGGAAATAACTATTCTATGACATACTATAGTAGTTGGTGTGAAGCTCTGTTCTTATCTTAACAAATATTCAAACTTATCAACTACATTTTAAAGCATGTCTCTGTGACCAGCAGCAACTATCTAGAAAGCAATGATTAACCCAACTTTGGCCAATTAATCAAAGCCAACAGATAGGAACTGTCATTTATTAACAAGAAATCTATGCAAGTCTCAGACAATGTCAGTTGAAAAGATAAATGCTATGATTCCTGTCAGAAAAAAAGGGGCAGCTTATATCAGTTGTAAGGTTTCACTGAAACAGCATAGTAACTTTCAATATAGAGGGTTTTTCTTTTAATCCACTTAACTACATTTTATTTCACTGATGAACAGGGTAATGTTAAATTTGTGCATATCCTTTCAATGTTCACTGAGAGAAACATATTCATATTGGAATTAGATCTTTTTTAAACATTGGTTTATAAATGTTAAAAGAGTTCCTGCTTAGGTGTTCTAAATTTATATATTAAACTTTTCTTCTACTCAAAAAAGACAAGCCATGCCACTGCAAGAGATCATTTCATGAACTATTTCACATCATTTCTTCACAGAACAAAAACTTGGGATCTAACCTCTTAACTTCATTTGCAAGATCACTGTTGCAACAACATCTGTGTTTAGATAAGGAACTGTAAATCAATCAGATGGTCCCGGAAGCTGCTCAGACTTTAATTTTCCCAAAGTGTAATATCACATTTGGACAAAATAGCTGTACCAAAATGTATAACATTCATCTTTTGCTCTGGAGTGAACAAAAATAGTTTGGTAAGAATTTCCCCAAATGTACAGTAAACTTGATTTGCAATAATATTTGCCCCAAATATAGAGCAAACGTGGTCAACAACTCATCTTCATTGGGAAGGTATAGATCTGAATTTCTCAAGGGAGAAACTCAACCTCATTGATTAAAGTCTAATCAACTCCTAAATCTGTGAACCTTGCATACTTTTGAATTTTGGCTGAACTGGAAGGATGAAAACTGGCATCCATCTATGACAGATTTTTGAAAATGAAAAAATGTACACATCTTTGAAAAAGTATCCACCTTTTTAGATTTTTGCATATTTTTGTTGCTGAATTTAATCAGAGCTTCATGTGGGCTCAACTAGTGTTTAAAAGAAGAAAGAACAAACACGACTTTAGTGCTTATTTCATTTATTTCATAAACAATTCATCATGTGGAGTGTGAAAAATTAATTGCCATATAAAGGGTAAGAAAGGCCAGTTATATAAGTACTTCATTACATATTATACAATAAAAGCTAATTTGGGCCATACCAGCTATATAAAAATTACACAAAATTCTGCATCCATTCTCTCAATGAAATTTTCAGCACTGAGATTTTCACTGAGTAGAATTGATGGGAGCGTCATACTACTTTGAAATACATTTCTAAAGAGCTTTATTAAAAAGACATTGATGCCTTTTAATCTGACAAAGATTTCAACCCCTAAATTTCTAGTGTTCCATTAATCTAACAAAATAGATAAAATATTAAAATAGAAAATATTTTGGATCAGAATGAATCTTTCCAAGAACACTATTCTTTCAAAATAAGTAGCAGAATAAAATTGTCCAGGAAGTTATAAAGAACTCCAAAACAGCATCCAGGAAAAAGCCTCTCTAACCTTGACTAAGACTAGAATTCATAACTCCATTATCAGAAAAGCACTGGATAAAAATGGGATTCCTAGAAAAATAACAAAGTGGAATCATTTCTCAGTAAGAAGAAAAATTTGCTGTCTCAGATATGCCTAAGAGAACCTGGGTGGCACTTCACACTTCACACAGGAAAGTTCTATGGCCAAGTGTCAAAAGTTGAAATGTTTAGGCTATATCCCATTGTTACATCCCATGAAAACCAAACGCTGCATTCCACAACAGAACCAAATATGATTTAGGATGCTTTGTTGACTCAGGCCTAGCAACTTATCCATATCAGAGGAAGAATAGAAATATAAATTCAATGTTCTGGAATCGTCAAGTAAACATCCAGATCTAAACCCCATGGTAATATTGTGGAAGGACCTAATATAATCTGTTTTCACTAAAAAAAAAAATTTTTTTTTATAAGTTATTGGGTCGAAGAAGAAACTTTTTTACAAAACTGATCAACAACTACATATAGTGTTTACTTGGAATTATTGCTAGTAAAGGAAATATAGCCAGCTACTAAAATTAAGGGGATATAGTGAATGTTTTACATTTGTATTTATTTATGAAATAAATGGACCAAGAAGCAAAAGTTGATGTTATTTGTTTGAGAGAATGAGTAACATCAACTTTTGGTTCTTACTCCATTTCTATGCATCAGTAAGAACTGCATGAATCGTTCTTAATACTAAGAAGCAGAAATAGGTGAAAATTCAGAACATTCAAAATGGGGTGAATACTATTTTAGAGTTCATTAAAACAATAATAGTACATTTTAAAAAGATTGTACTGATCTTAGTCAATCATCATATGTAGCTTAGGAAAGATTCCTCTCTATTCTAAAATGCATACTTTCTTAAAGGCATCAACTGCACATCAAGGAGAGATGCAAACCTACACCTGGAAGATGTTGATGGAGAATCTGATTGCACAAACACTGAATTGCTTAAAATTTTGACAGGCAAATTAACCTCCAGACAAAAGGTCAGTCCAAGCCTTTTCATACTTTAAGCTCCAAATTAGTACCTCAATATCAGACAAAACTGAGATTTTGTAGGCATGCAAGGTATGAAAAAATGTGTGAACTTCAATACAAATAATTACTAGTTTAGATTTTTAATAAAATAAATCCCAGGAAGTATAAAATATCCGGGAGGGGGTTGTGTGTAAGGCGAAGTCACATCTTCCATCACTCACTCTTATTATGGGAATAAAAATGAGGGAGAGAATTATATCCATTGTGCTGATCTTCTGAAATAAGGCCGGAATATAAAATAAATATAATTTGGATATATGCAAATGGTATACCTGTTTTAGGGTCTATAAGGGAGTACATACTGTACATTTTAACTAGAACTTCTGCTTATAATGTGATGGAAACATCTTTCAGGAACATACATAGAATCTCCATTATTTAATACAATCTAATTCTTCTTTGCTTAGGAACAGACTGAATCTGTAGTTATAATTATGTTGTGAGCAGTGAATAAAAGGAATGGGAATAAAGATCAAAAGGAAGAAATAGCAGGAAAGAGTAGCAAAAATCAACAATATATTTTCATACCTTCTGATGATTCTTCACTCTTAAAATTGCAAACTATTACTAAACTTTATCACTGCGAATTGAATTGGATAACTATTTGGATATTGGCACTAACATAGCTGGATTAGACTGTACTAAAAAGGAATAATAGTTAATAATTTGGAATTAGCAAAATTAACAAAAGCTTAAAAAAGGAAAAAGGGAAAAACAAAAGGTTTGTGGAATTGAATTAAGAGCACTACCTAATGGTAACAGAAAATTTTATCTGACTTTTGAAAAGGGTTTGATCTATTTAAGACTGGAAGGTGAAATGAAATAAGAGGAATTATAATAAAAAACCCCAAAATGTTAAAACACTATAGTAAAGGATATATGAAGATTTTACCCCAGAATTGATTGATGGTTTTGAAAAGGAGTTTGAAAAGAAGCAAATTGAATAGAACTGAAAAATAAAGACTTATAGACATTGACTGTTCAAATAAAATATAAAAGATGCTGGTTGAAATAAACTACTGGACATTTGGATTAGATATAAATATCAAGAAAAAAGAAGAAGTGTACAAAATGAGTGGAATACTTATGGAAATAAGGTCGGAACTGCAAAGCATGAAGGAAATAATGAAAGAAAGCTTGGAACTATGGAGTATTATGCTACGAAAACTGGAAATGGCAACACAAATTAAAGAAGAACAAAGAGAGCCAGAAGGGGAGGAGTTAAGCAAAGAAGTAATCAGCCTCAAAGAACAAGCGAGCAACAAACATTGAGACAGGATAAAAAAGGAGTTAAAATTAAAATATTAAGGTTTGATGTGATAAACAAAGGGGGAATTGCTTGGAAGGTTAAACAAAGGAAGAGGAAATAACAGTAGAGGGAATTGCAGAGGAAAGATCAGAAGAGGGAGGGGAACAAAGCAAATAGTTGGAGTAGGAAATTAAGGGAAATAATAGGGAAAAGTAGGGAAATGAAGGGAAAAAATGATAGAAAAGAGAAAGCAAGCCAAAATGAGAAGAAATTATATAGTCAGGAGGATTAGAGATGGATAGGTGATTAGGAAAGATTCTGCATGGAAATGTATCGTGATATTTAAGAATATAGACATAAAAATGGAAAATATTAGAATTGATATTACATTAAGAATTATTGTTAAACTAGATATAAATTTAATCTGAAATAGATATGGAAATGAGAATTTACTAAAATAATATTAATTAATATTTAACAATGTGATGAATAAAATAAAAAAGGAGTATGAGACTTGAAATGGATAAATTATTAGTAGCCTTTAAAAATTATCGAATAGATTAAAATGGGAAAATAAATTTACTATGCAAAAGCTTTTGGCATAATGTATGACTTAGAATATAATAAAGAGAATACCATGTGGAATATGTATGTATGTATGTATGTATGTATGTATGTATGTATGGTATTCAGCTTTGTTCAGGTATTTTCCCACGTCATTATAGTTGTGCTTTTAAAGTTGTAGCAACATTTCGGCATATATATATACATACATATATATGCTTACCTAATTTATAATAGTCAAGGGATTGTTGTTAATATAGAATGTTAAGTAAAATGGCTATATTGTTATAAATTTTTATAATGAATTAAAGGGAGTAAAATGGGGAAAATGTATAAGGTAAAGGGATGGCAAGCTTGAATTGACAATGAAAGGGGAAAACTTTTGAATGGAATAATAGTTTGTGATAAAACTTGCAAATGTGACAGATGTAAGAAAATGTGTATAATTAATATAGAAATTGAGTAAGAGTATGGATAATATTGTTAAGTAAGACATGAGAATATTTAAAGAAAAATGAAATAAGCTATAATATGAAATGAAATTTGATAAAATAAGAGTAATGAATATAGAAATTGAATAAGAATATTGATAATATTGTTAAACAATGTATGAGAATATTTAAAGAAAAATGGAACAAGTAATAACATGATATGAACTTGGATATGAAAGCTGAATATGTAATCATGGTCACGTTTGTATTGAAATGTGAAAACTTGGAATCACATTGTTCACCTAATGAGATGTTTTTAAAATATAAAAATAAAAAAAATATTGAAAAAAAAAAAAGAATTGTGCGGCTATGTCTCCCCCACCAAATAATTCCAGGAAAAGACACCTTTTAATGGAATGGAATTTAAAGTGCTGCACAGCTCTACAATTTAATATTGTATATAATTAAAAATAAAGCTGAATAAAATATGTAATTATATATTTTACTAACATTTGTTTTCATATTTTAAGCATTGTTAAGTATTTTACCATTAGCTCTATTATTTTTGGAGGGAGCAAAATTATATAATGGATAATGACTTACATCTTCAAGATTTTTCTCAATTCACTCTTTTAAGCAGGCATGTTACTGTTATAGCAGCAGTCTTAACTCTAATCATATAGTTGTGACAGAAGAGCTAAACTCTGGCAGCACTATTATTGGGTTCATTTGTAACTATATATCTGTATAACTGCCAAAAGTACTGCAACAATTTTCATACATATAGAAGAATTAAAATTGCTGAACCAATTGCAGGATTTAAAATCTAGTTCTGCTGGGGTGTACTTTTTGCCTTACACATCTTTCGATGGCTGTCAGCACAAACCATGGGAAGATGTCTTATTTAAAATGTAGAAATGAAATGGTATCCATGAAACTTTTAGCATAGGAGCATTAAACTAGACAATCATGCTTCTCAGTAGGAATATACACAGTTAAATCCACATTCTCCAAGTTACTAAACATTTAGCAATGTTAGTAGGCTATATATGGGTAGAAGATTCAAGTGCTCAAATTTTGAATAACCAGTGTTACTTCTGCATATCAGATGCAAGCATTTTGGTAGAAACCATTAATTTCAACATTGTTTTCTCATGCTACACTACATATCATTAAAACAAACCTGAAGAGAATGTGAAAGCAATTAGAGATTAGTGAATTTCAGCATCAAAACTCAGAGAACATTCTTTGAATTGCAATGTTTCTTAACTAATCAGGGTTTTGTTTTTTTTTTCATTTTGGGGTGTTGTTTCTTAAAAATAGTCCTTGAAGTACAATCACAATTAGGACCAGAATTGTGGTTGCTAAGAGATGCGACAATAGTGAGGTGTCACACTTGCTGAGAGGTGATAGCACCTCTTAGCAACCAAAATCCCAGCAATCCCCATTGTTGTCTTAAGCAAATTTTACCAGTCATTAGCTGAGGGTCCACCTCTACGTCATTCCAAGAGATAAGGGACTGACTGAAACCACTCCTACCTTCCTATCTCCCAATCTCTGCCTTTTGGGGTGACCTGCACCCTTGCCTTGGAGAACGACAAACAGCCCCAGAACCTCTGAGGCTGCTTGCCATGCCCTGGGGAAAGCTGCAACCAATTTACCAGTTCTAGTCACCCTCACCTCCCTGCACTCTGAGACCTCTGCCACTCTGCATTCAACCACCCCAGCTTGTCCCAAGCTTCTTACTCCTGCAGCTGCTGAAGTTTGCCCAGCCTGAGAGACTGGGGGGGATGAAGGGAGGGAGGGGAGGGGGGAGGGAGGGAGGAGGGAGGGAGGAAGGAAGGAAGGAAGGAAGGAAGGAAAGAACAAAGGAAGGAAGGAAAAGAAAGAGGGAGGGAAGGAAGGAAAGAGGAAAAAAAGGAAGGAAGGAAAGAAAGAAAGAGTGAAAGAAAGAGGGAAGGAAGGAAGGAAGGAAGGAAGGAAGGAAGGAAGGAAGGAAGGAAGGAAGGAAGGAAGGGCTTCCAGGGGCCATAGAACACCAAAACATCACTTTGTGACATATGGAGCTAACTTTGTCTGTAAAAGATATGAGGGGGGAGCCAAAATCACTTTTTTATTTCCTTTTTTGAAACTCAAATCCAGTCCCAACTCTTCTTTTGCAAGGAGCTCCTATGTGGAGCCGAGGCTAGCTTTGCACTCCTGTGGGGATCTGGGGCTAGCTTTGCACTGTGGGGCCTGGAATAAGGACCGGGGAACAAGAGGGAGCAAAGGGGAGTTTTGGTGTACTCTTGCTCAGGGAGAGGTTGCTTTGTGCTTTTTTTTCTTTTTTCTTTTTCACTGCATGAAGCCAATCCCATGGTCCAGTACCCAGGCTTAGGGCACTTCATCAGTGGTACGAGCAAGATGGTGGCAATAGTCGGTTACAATGGCAAAACACAGGGAGGAAGCCAGTGGTGGGATTCCAAAATTTTTACTACTGGTTTTATGGGTGTGGCTTATTTGGTGGGTGTGGCCTTGGTGGTCATGTGATTGGGTAGGCGTGGCTTGGTGGTCATGTGGCTGGAAGGGCATGCTGGGTGGTGAGTGGCTAACTTGACATCACTCATGTCAAGAGGTGCCTTGCCTGGCCTCTCCTCACCTCAAAAATACAATTTCCCTCTCTCTATATTTACTACTACTGAACATCTAAAATACACTATTTAATCCTATGTATATATGCCATATGTGTACATACATATTACATGGTATAGTGTGTGTATAGGCACACAAAAAGGTACACTATCTACTATATATACTGTGTGTATGTACACACGCACACACACACACACACAAAGCTCTTCTAAAACTATATACATTCAACCTCACTGCGTTTGGAAAAACACACTCTGGGTCCACTTTCTGTCACACATTTAACTATAACTTCTGTACATTAGAACATTGCACACACCTTCGGATTTACTTCCCTAGCCTGCATATGACTGTTAGATCCAGGAGATGTGATGGATTGAGTAAAATATGGTGAAACTCACTTAACAACGCTCTTGCTTAGCAACCAAAATTTTGGGCTCAATTGTGATCATAAGTGAAGGTCTATCTTTGCTTCCTCTGCATGGCAGCCTTGTCCTAATGAACTCCTCTGCCAATTTTCCTCTCTTTTAGAGGCACTGTAAGATCCGGCAGTATGCTTAAGCCAAAAATGAACCAAAACAAAGACTTAAACGGAGGCTTGCAAATCAAAAAAAGCAGACTTTTATTCTTTGATTAAAGTTAAAGCTCTGGGAAGATGTTCCTAGCACATCACAAGAGATATGGGAGGAAAATTCTACAAAATACAGAAAAATGCCCTGCACCTTTAAGATTCTTAGAAGTGGAGTAATTGCAATGTAAAACTCTCTAACTTAGATTTACATCTTTCCTGCAAAAGACAAATCTCTCCCTATCTCTTCTTCTATTGTCCATCTAATTGATCACAATTGACCACTTAAGAAGGCTATTAACAGCATACTTCAAAGGTGTGGAATGGATGTTTTTACATTCCCAAAGAGGTACATTTCATTCCCATGGGGTGAAATGTATCAATCCAGGGAAGCAGATGGATTCAGATTGATTTATATGGGACAATCATGTGTCTTAATGTAACTGATTGCAGGCATGTGTTTATAATTGTTTTACAGCAAGTAAAAGGTTAAGGAAATCTTTTTTACAACAGCAAGATAACAAATGCCTATAGAGTAGCTCTCTACTTAATGCTATAATATATTTTACTATATTTCTTTATTTATTAATGTCCCCTTCAGCATCAAAATAATCCAGATTCCAGATGATATAAGGTCTCCTGCTGGAGCAGAGGGTTGGATTAGATGGCCTCCAATGTTCCTTCTAACTCTGCTGTTCTATGATTCTGTAAGGATCTCCTGCTGGAGGAGGGGGTTGAACTAGAACAGGGGTCTTCAAACTTGACAGCTTTAAGACTTCTGAACTTCAACTCCCAGAATTCCTCCTCCAGTCACATTAGCTCAGGAATTCTGGGAGTTGAAATCTACAAGTCTTAAACTTGCAAACTCTGAAAACCCTTGGACTAGAAGAAGATCCCTTCCAGCCCTAGATTCCTGTCCTATTTCAAAGAGTCTTCTGAAGCTAGGGCTCGTGTCCTTCCTTCCTCTCCTTTCTTCCCCCCTCTCCTCCCGCTCTCCTTCCCGCTCTTTCTTTCTCTCCCTTCCTTTGTCTACCCCTTTCTCTTTCTTTCTCCCTTTTTCTTTCTTTCCCTTTTCTTTCTTTTCTTCTTGTCTCTTCCCATCTCTCTCTTTCTCTTTCTCTCCTTCCCTCTCTCCTTCGAAAGCTAGGAGAGGAAACCCACCTGAAACACACACACACACACACAAACTTTCAAGCACCTGGCAGCATAGCTCCTTATGAGGGTTCTTCCTGACCAGTCTTCTGTCTTTCATTTCCTGGAAAAGCCTTCAGGCAAGGCTTCCAGATCCAACAAAGGGGCCGCCCCTTTGGGACTTCCAAAGGCTTCCCCGCTGCTTTTGGGGAAAGGAAAGGGCTGAGAACTTCAAGCGACACATGTGTTGCAGCCTTGCGCCCCCTCCCACCCCGCTAGCAGCTCTGGGCTAGGGAGAGGTACCTGAAATGTTACCTTGCTCCTGCAGCTGGTGGCAGAGGGAAAGGCAAGACAGCCAGGTCAGAGCTGTCACCAATCGGCTCCCTGCCAGCCCACATCTCATCTCCTGCCTGGATTCTCCAGCAGCTTCTGGGGCTTGCCTGCCGGGAGGCACGAGGACCAGGAAGCATGAGGCTATTCTGCCTGCATCGCCCAGGGCAGCCGCCCCTCCTTCGCTGAACAAGCTTTTTGGCAGTTGTTGGCAGGGGAGCTTCATTTGTTCAACTTCTACCTATCCCACCATTAGGCACCACAAAAAAAAGGAGGAGGTTAATACGGCTGACAAGAAACACGAGCAGCGAGGAAGATGCGAGAAACGAAGCCAGAAAGCGAAGCCAAGTCCACACTCCCACACAAAGCCCCTCACCTGTTGCACGTGCTCGGCCCCGCCTCCCACCCCCCTGCTTCACTCCAACTGTTTCCTTGGTTTCCCAACCTTTTTTCCACACAAACTTTCCCCACGTGACTCCCACCAGCGAGCTGTTTAGTTACAGCCTCTTTGGGCAATGAGGAGTATCAAAAGGTAGAAAAAGGTTGCCACACTCACCCTTTCTCCTAGCGCTCACCCACACCTGCGAGCACCTATTGCCTAGTCCCATTAGCCTGCTATTCTTCTTAAAGCTGAGCAATCCTACTCTTCCGTGAAACACATGCACCCCTCGCTGCCAGGCCGCATCTCATCCCCTGCCTGGATTCTCCAGCAGCTGCTGGGTCTTTCCTGCCGGGGGGATGACCAGGAAGCACGAGGCTATTCTGCCTGCATTGCCACTCAGCCAGCTGCCCCTCCCTCGCCAGGCCAACTGTTTTGGCAGAGTGCGGGCCGCTGCTCAAAGAGGTCCAAGGGCTAGAAGGTGTGGCCGATGGCGGGGAAGGAAGATCTGTGCTGGCAAGGCTTGACTGCCTTTCAGGTGCTGCTCTGGGCTGCTGCCTGCTCGACCACATCAGCCCACGACAAGGGGACATGCCACTTCCAGGCCAGTGGATGGGCAAGCAGATGACCCTCAGGGGAGGCATTTTCTCTCAGGCCTCCCACATGGAAGGCCCCACAGAAGCCGAAGCTTGGCCGAAAGGCAGCCTCACCTCGTCATGCCCCCCCCCACAGGCAGCCCTTTGATTGATCGCAGAAAACCCGTTGTGGATCTTCCTTCTCTGCCATCAGCATTAGGGCTCGATCACAGAATTTTCATAGCAGCTACCTACACTCGCCCAAAGTGCACAGATCAACAGGTGGGAGAGGAAGAGGCAATGCGGGCAGCATAGCATCATGCTCCCTGGTTGTCAGCTGAGCCCGGGAACAGTTGGGGGGTCCTGCCAAGATCCGGGAATGGGGGCGGGCTAACGCGACTCACAGGCTTACCTGTGAGCAGGCAGATCAGGGCTGCTGAGTTGGGGTGCAGGCACCATGTGGGGAAGTCAGGTTAGGCAAGCCACGAGGGCCCAGCGTGCCACATAGGAAGGGAGGAGTAACTGGGCAGGGCAAGTGGTGGGCAGGCGAGCTGCACAAGTGAGCATCGGGTGGGCAGGGCAACTGAACAACTGGAGACTGGGGGACTGGTTTGGAGGCGTGGCCAGCCAGAAGTCACTACCAGTTCCGCGACCCACGCCAAATTCTTCCTACCGGGTCACCAGAACCAGTGAGAACCGGCTGAATACCACCTCTGGAGGAAGCAGTCCAAAAGAGATCTATGTGGCTGGGAAGAGTTGATTATATGGTTGTAGGGGCAATGCATGGCTATAACTTTAGGCACAGGTCATAAGTCACTGTCGTAACTTGAAATGGTCACTGAATGGTCAAAAATGGAGGACTACTGTATGTCATTTTAACAGATTATAATTTTAATGCTAAATGAAGTTTCAGAAACAGTAGAGGAGAAAAGGAAGGAGAACACAAATTATATGAAACTGGTCACAGCCTTCTACATGTCAAGAAAGAATTGAGGCCTAGACATAATCACCTTATTGAATCATTTAAAAAATTGAAATTTCAAGAACAAAGCTGAGGCATACTCTGTATGTTTTTGGTAGAATGAGGTTCCCAAAAAGGAGCACAAAATCCGAGATGACCTGCCTTTTATCTACAGCTACATCAGCGCAAAACCTCTCAAATATCCTTCATAATTTACATAAAGCAACTCCAAATGTTTGTAAAAATCACTTTTCCCAAAAGAGCTAATTTACTCAAATGCTTCTTAACGATTGTTTCATAAAATGTAATACTATAGGATTTTTCAAGTTTTCAATAAGTTGATGCATGCTTTAAAAGTAATTGCTGCCTCATTTGAAACATCATGCTTTAGTAATCTAAATTTTACCAGGATCTTTGATGCTGTCATATGTGACTTTTGACATGTAAAGATTATGGTATTCTACATTGGTTTTGATCAACTTGAGGGTATATATAGCACTAATGTGACCTTCAGTATAACAGTGAGACAGGTTTATAATTATCTGGATAGGTAATATGACAAAATCCTTTTGTTATAAAAACAGAATGTAAAATATAGCACCAGATCCACTAACAAAAACTTGAAAAACAAAAACCTGCAGTACTTTAAAAGACCTCAATTTATTGCCTTGACCTTGCTAGCTGATGCAAAATCAGGAAATGAACCAGCAGTGGAAATAAACCTTTCATTCTATACAGCTGACTAAAATGTATTGTGAAATTACATTGTGGAAAAGCAGTTCTGTGCTAAGCAATTTTCAAAAAAAGAAAAAAAGAAAAAAAGAAAAGGACATAGCGAACATGCTTTCAGGAATCTTTTAAATTTGGATGCTTGTTGATAATAAAATTCCCAAATGCCTCAGATTTTTAACTATGTTTAACAATCAGGCACTTAACTGTTGCTGCAAAACGTTAAAAGTATTTCTACCACTCTCCTCTGAGAAATCCTGCTATGCTTAATTAGTTAAGACTTTTTTTTCCTTTCAGTAATTGCTCCTTATTGAAAATGAGCTGTTTGCTGATTTTAAAGAACTCAGGAGGTAATATACTTCTACATTACCACCTGAGTTCTTTAAAATCAGTAAACAGCTTCTTTTCTCTGTAAAAGCGAGTTATCTACATGAGCGTTTCATTATGAATATATGAATTTATTAATAAACAATGAATAGTAGGAATAATAGCTTTATTATTATGGTCAATGACTAGAATTAAATCCAGCTTTTTAAAAGGTTAAAAATAAATGGATCAATAAAATAAAGAGGACATTTTTTAAAAAAAATCTACAATAAGAATTAATTTCGGTTAAATTACTATTAAACAACATCAAATACTAAAACAATAAAATGATTAAAAATGAAAATGACTTAGAAGTGATAATTTTAATAAGATAAACATATATGAATTAATATAACTTGGTTAGTTGTCGCTGTACTTAATTTAGCAAAAGGTATTTTGCTAAGATAGATATACCAGGAATTGGGTATATCTAATCTAATGAAAAGAAGGACTAGGATCAGTGGTAGGATTCAATTTTTTTTTACTACTGGTTCTGTGGGCATGGCTTGGTGGGCATGGCAGGGGAAGGATACTGTAATATTTCCAGTCTGAGATGGTACTTGCCAGTTCTCCAAACTATTCAGAATTTCCGCTACCGGTTCTCCAGAACTGGTCAGAACCTGCTGAATACCACCTCTGATTAGGATATGATAAAAGACATGATAATAGTATTCCAATATCTGAGGGGCTCCGACAAAGACAAGGGGAGTCAAACTATTTTCCAAAGCATTAAAAGGATGGAAAATAACTAAGGAGAAAAGAAAGCTAGAGCTAGGGAGAAATTTCCTAATGGTGACCACAATCAACCAATGGAAACAGCTTGCATTCAGAAGTTATGGGTGCTCCATCACTGGATGCTTTCAAAAAGAGACCAGACAATCATTTATCTGGAATGATATAGAATCTCCTGATCGAGCAAGACTTGATGACTTCCAAGGTCTCTTCCAACTCTATTATTCTATGTTCTCTATATTTCTAAGTTGGGTTAATACAGAGATGATCCCATGATTTAGCCCTAAAATATTTGCAAGATATTTAACCACTGCTTAAGTTATAGATTTTTGAAGTAAAGTTTAGGTCCTTTGATAAATTTCAGTCAAAAAACCACTTTTTTAACTTCCAATAGAGCTTTCTCATAACCAATCAACACCCACATATTGTGTAGAAAACCAGTGGTCATAGACTGAATTTTATTTAAATCAACCATGAGACTAATGTGAGACAATCTGGCTGCAGGCATGTGTGACCCCATGGATAGCCAAGACTGATTTGATATAAATTAGGAATATACTGATTATGTTGTATAGTGAAATCAATACTGGTGTGCATGATCACTACAAAAGAAACAAATAAAATTGTGCACTCATCACTCCCAATATAACTAGACTGATTCTAAAACTAGAACATTTAGAATGTTCTAAATATTAATCAATCACACGTATAATAAGTAGCTTAAATGAAAAGTAGTGAATAATTATTCTATTATTGGTGGAATTTCAAAATGCCCTTAAGAAACAGCAATGGTCAATGATTGATTGACATACAAGGAAATATGCCCATGTTATTCCAATTCCTAATTTCAAAACAGTAAACAAAGATACCCAGGATTGCTTATGAATATCTCACTTTACACATGAGTTCTCCCTGACTCTGCCCATAGAAACAAAATGTGGTGATATTACATTTTGAGAAGTTTAGTGACATATTTTGATTTCTGTTTCATATTAACAGCCTCGGTGGCACAGTGGTTGGAGTGCAGTACTGCAGGCTTCCTCTGTTGGCAGCTGTCTGCCTGCAATTTGGCAGATCGAATCTCACCAGGCTCAAGGTTGACTCAGCCTTCCATCCTTCCGAGGTGGGTAAAATGAGGACCCAAATCGCTGGGGGCAATATGCTGACTCTGTAAACCACTTAAAGAGGGCTGTAAAGCACTATAAAGCAGTATATAATTCTAAGTGCTATTGCTATTGCTATTTTAGAAGTTTAGAGTTCATTCTGGCTTATGTTGCCTCTGATTATTTTACAGTCTTGCTTGATGAATAAACAAAAGCGGGAAACCAGGATCTTCAAACAGCTGTAGAAAATCTGTGAGACATCAGGGAAATGGGCTACATATAAATTTAATAAATAAAAATAAGTAAATAAAAAGCCTCAATATTTTAATTGGTGCTAGCTTATCCATATAATTCCCACGATCCTGTCAGTTTCCATGATAAACAGATGCACCATCCAGTCAAGGTCAGATCCTGCAGTTTTGTTACCATGGAAGCAGGGTTATAAAGTTTGGGTGCCAGTTTTTAATATAAATCCTAGTGCTGCCCTTTGAGATTTGACGCAGACTTAAGTTCTGTGTAACCCAGCCATTTGGGGTCTCTGCATGGTTGTTTTCTGGGACTTCCAACAGCTGAAAAGAGATGTGTCATCATCTTGCTTGGTATGTTATGCTTTTGTACTTCTGTTTAAATCTGACTGCTCAAGTTAATAATAAAGCTTAAAATCTCCTTACTTCCTGGTGCGCTCATTGTCTCTGGATCCTCAAAGAACCAATTGTCTGGCACCTGGCCACTGCTTGACACTTGGCAGTACACAAAAGGATGGATGTTAAAACAAGAAACAAAAGAGGTGGCCTGATTTTCCTTTCCTCAATAGAGACAATATACTTTATTGATTAGTCAATTGACCATATCAAACATGAGCACCAGCCACAGCTAAATACAATAAAATTTAAAATATAGTGGAGTAAGATGAAATAGCTATGGTGAGATAAAATGGAATAAAGTGGGTAAGTAAAGAGTAAGATAAAATAGTAGAAGGTAAAGCAGAAGTAAATTTTATCAAGTTGACGGATTGTATCAAATATATAGAAAGATACAAAAATGCAAATAGATAAGAAGAAAACAAAAATTCAGAATAGACTGTCACCTTTACAGTTAACTCCAAGCTGATCAAGGTATTCTGTCCTCTTTGAGATGGACTTTGAAATTAAAAATCTTACTGAGGATGTGTAGGTTCATTCTCTGCAATAAGTAAGACTATTTCTCCCAGGTACCTCAGTATTTTTTAGTTTTTAAATAATGGTCTAAGTAATACTTTCTGGAGAGTACAATTTGAAGTCAATATGTCCAGGATCTTCAATGGCTGCTGTTCCACAAATGTACAATCTTTCTTCACTTGGGACTCCATGAAACCTTCCATGACTTACCATGGAGTCCAGTTGTTCAAATCTAGCTCTAGAAAAAGCTCTTCTGACAAGTTGAGGCTTGTAAGTTGTTAAATATTTTTTTCTAACTGGAAGGCTGATTTGTTTTAAGCCAGCCACTTCAGAGGCTTGACACATTTTAAGTGCTGTAATATCATCTTAGGCAGCCTCATCAATAACTCTTTGTTCGAAAGCTCCCTTGACCTTTAGATCCAATTGGACTGGACACTGGAAGGAGAATCCATATTGAGAAATAACATTTGAAAATTGGGTAGCCCAGGTGTGAGGTTGCTTGTTGTGAACCTGCTCTTTAAAGCACAGCTCAGGTAAGTCTATCTGGGTCCATGGATAGTGTCTTCAGTCAGTAATTAAATACTTCAGTTACTAAATGGCTTTGTATTAGAGGGTATGCTCAACTCTACCCTTACTGCTGGGGCTGATGTAGATTTATCCTTCTCCAAGGTACATGTCAGAAAAATACACTGTATTTGTTTCAGTAAGGGAACATTTATATATCCTCAAAATTCTGTGCCCTATGTAATCTTTGGGAGTTTTGCTGTATTCTGTGCCATATGTGATCTTTGGAACTATTTTATATATCTTTATGATTGGAATTAGAGAATCTGGGTAACTAGGGTTGGTAAACTTCCTTATGGCATTTGTATAGATAGTAGCCCTTAAAGACTTCTTCTTAAAATATGGGAGTCAGGAGCCTGTTTTTTGTGAAACGCAAAATAGCAAAATAGATAGGACTTGACTTGATTTATAAAATCCCTACCCAGGCTCCGATTATACCTAATCCACTTCTTTCCAAAAACAATTACCTTAGTTCTGGATGTATTGATGTTCAGGTAGTTGAGTGCCTAGTATATTCTGACCCTGTGCAGCAGTCTTCTCATCCCTACCTGGGTTTATGACATCAATACCATGTCATCTGCATAAAGCAGAACGTCCACATGTTTATTTTTAACTCGAAGCATACGCATATTGGTGGAGTGAAAGGACTTTGGGAGGTCCTGTTGATCATTTTGTGGGTCCTCTAGTCCACTACAAATTGGGGAAATCAACAATTGTATAATATTCTTTCGATGTGGAGGCAGGTAAAAGGGTATCCAGGGAGAATTTGCCTTCCCATGATGTCCTGCAACTGAGTTCCAGAAAAAGGCTGGGTTTGGGTTTTTGGCTACTAACTCTAAATTTAGGCAGAGAGAGGACAAATGATGAATCTTGCATTGAATGGTTTCCTTGTACTCTTGTCTGAGCACTAGCATGGCAACATGATCATTATTTGACATATAGGACTGTGCTGCATGTATGACTAGCCTTAAATCTTTTTCTCGGGGAGTGGCACTCTGAGTGAAACCAATGAGGGCCTTATATCTGGGACCTTCTAGGAGAGGCCTATGTGGTTATGACTTTTCTTAGTTCTGCATTTAGGTTTTCATAAGCTGTAAATAGAGAGATGACATCTATACAAGGTGAAGTAACTATGTTTACCAGAACTTGATCACATTTTATGTATTTGGTCAAAGTTCTCAAATCCACTCTGGCCCATTTTATCCTTTATCCCACACTGGCACTTGCACAACTTCTACCCAAACGCTTTAATGGAAATTCCCCATGGAAAGCCAAATGGCTCCCTGAATGCCCAGTCATAGGAAGATATATATAGGCTTTGAACCACTACATTAGCAGTGGATAATCCCGAATAGGATTCACACTTCACAGGGCATCTGCCGGAACTCTCTGTATAAATAAGCAAATAAGTTTCTCTTTCACTTTAGAGCTGAGCACAGAACAGAGATAAACCCCACCCAGATTCTCTCTTTAAGTTTCAGCCCTCAACTCAGCTCTCATTGGCTGACCTTGTTACTAAGCTCCATTCCAGTTCATGAATATACTCTGACAGGAAGCTTCTGAAATGCAGATAACTTTGTAAGATAGCATTATCACTCTATTCTTTTTCAAAGTTTGAGACAGATTCTAAGAAATCACTTCTCTCTAGAGAAAATGGTATTGCGGAGGTGATAAACTATCCATGAAACTGTATTAATTTATAGTTATACCTTTATGGGGTATATACTAGAAAGGTGTAGATAGATAGACAAATCTGGCTGCTACCAGCCTGGACCAAAGTTAATATATAAGCGCAGACATTTGGAAACAAATATAATACAGCTAACGTGTTTAAACTATCATTGTTGTACTGATATAGCAACTTTTCCCAATGTAATAATTATGAAACACAAACTTGTTCAAGTGTTGAGTCAGAAGTCACAACAACAACCATCCAGTCAAAGCTTTTGCAATGTGCAGAAAAACCAATTATACCATCTTTTCTTACAAAGGCATAGAAATGGAGAATCCATTGTCAGTTATTGAAGCATTGGATTCCCACAGCTATACAGATCTTACCAGCAAGAAGTTTTTCTTTATGTTTAAATGAAATCTAGGTAGTTGCAACTTATACCTGTCATTTCTACTTTTATTTTCCCTTATTATATCTGAACTTAACTATTGTGTTTCCATTCAATCTTCTTTTTTCACTAAATGTCCCTTTCAAAAAATAGCATTCACCGACATAAAACAAAATATAAGCCTATTATTTAAAAAAGCCCTTTATATTCATATTTTATTTTCTTAATAAGAATTAAAAATAATTCAAACAAATATCTTGTCAAGAAAGAATCTCATTATTCATTATTCTTTCTAAAAGATCCATTATTTTAATATTGCAAAGTTTTACTGGGGTAAAAAGTTCTGAGTGATGAGGGTTGACAGACTTACTATTTTAAAAGTATGAAATAATTTAAAGTCCTTTTGAGCCTTACAATCCAAACCAACTCAGTTTTCTTTATTAAAAAGTCTTTTATTTCTCCAATGCTTCAATACTGGTAACTGACAATAAATTAATACATTTCCATTTTGGTCGTTCATTGTTGGCTAGGTAATGCAAAAGAAGAATTATACTGTATATTTCCCCTCCTTTGCAGAAATTCTTTTGTTTCCTTGATTATTCTGGTTGATATATAAATGTCCTCACATTTATAGACTGTGGTTTTTATTTTAATTTAATGAACAACATTTTTGGAAGAAATTGGATACACAAAAAATACAGCCCAGCTTTACACAGCTGATTGGAGATTAACCTGAACTATTCATTGCTATACGGCAATTATCTTTTATATCTACCTTTTTAAAAACCTGATATTTGTTCCTACTGAGATCTGAATTGTTTCTTAGTTTATTTATAACTAATAATTCCTATTTTTCCCATATAGGCTACAATTTAAAATAATTCCTCTCAGTGTTTATGTAGTAAAAATATTTTCCAACACTGAATTGTATATATGTATATTCACTGGAAAATGCAGTATAACGTACATCTCTTATATGTTATGTTTTGACCAAGTTTCAGCTATTCAGATGTTCATTGCTTTCCCAGTTTCAAATTATGAAGCATAAACTATCAAAGCTTTTTTTCTTGCTTGCTTGCTTTCCTTGGTCTTTTCATGCACATTCTGGAAACAAAAAGATAGCTTACAAATCAATATTTTCATTTCATCAAGTGCACTGTGCTTCTACAAATCACAATCTGGCATGGCACACCTGTGTCTAATGTGATTCTTTTAGTGTTTAAGGCAATAAAAACATGCAGGTAGGACTAGATTAGTAATGGGTCAACTATAGAATCTTTCAATTACAGGTTTCTGGTTCAGATTCAATTCAGGTAAGTAATTACAAAGTGCTTACCATTTGGCAGCCTATGTGAAATTAATTGATGGGTTCAATACAGAGTTTAAGTCATAATTTTCCACTACACATTAAACTAACAGCATGGCTAGCATTAATTGATGCCCATTGTTGTGATTTTATAGACCAAATATTTAAAGAACATAAACAGTAAATTAAACTTTAATATTCCAAATTTTAGCAGTAGAATAGCAAAAGCTTTATCAGATTGTTCACTTTCAAAGCAGAATATTTAAACTGCCTGATGTCTCCCAAAAGAGTGGTAATAGTAAGGAATTACTCATTAAATATATCAATCATTAGTTATACTGTGCCACAAATTAGAATTTCTATGGATTAATGTATTGTTTCCATGCATAGCATATTAAATGTGGTCCAGTCATCTAAATCACCTTTGTAGGTGATTAGAAAGACACTAAATTTGTTTATATGAATATATTCAAATAAATGCATGATAAGCACAGCAAATCTGATATTGTGAGATTTTAGTGTAATATTTTTTTAAAAAATAGGAACAGCAATTTAGATATTAAGAATTAAAATCCCACTTGCAAAACAGCAGACAAATGTAGGAAGAAATTGTTGCTTGTTCCTATTTCTCTAGCAAAATTGGGAGGATGGGGAGAATCCTTCCCAATGTAGGCAAATTGGAGAGATTACATTTAAATCAGCTTTTTAATTTAATTAAATTATACAGGTATTGAAGGGAACATGTATAATGTATAATTAATTAAATTATACAGGCATTGAAGGGTACAATGGATTGAAAGGTTTCAAGACCCAAAAGATTTTTAGGCATGCCTTGGTTTGCTGCTTTTCGTGCTGAGAGAGTATTAATAGAACCATAACTTGCTCTGCTTCAAGAACACAGGAAAGTTGAAAATTTATATCAGTTCACATATTGCTCAAAGTCATTATTCTTTATCATGATTTCTTGACGAGTTACGCACAAGTTTGCATGTGACATTAAAGCACAATCATTTAGAGTAAGGGTCTTCAAACTTGGCAAGTTTAAGACTTGTGGACCTCAACTCCCAGAATTCCTGAGCTAACATGACTGGAGGAGGAATTCTGGGAGTTGAAGTCCACAAGTCTTAAAGCTGTCAAGTTTGAAGACCCCTGATTTAGAGCATGGCTGTTCAACCTTTAGACTTGCTTGAGCTGTATTGAATAAAGAGGAATTGTCTTGAGTCACATATAAAATATATAATATAAATGTAAATAAATCAGATGATAATGTTAAAAGTTTCTGAACTTGTGGGGCTGCATTACTAGCTGTCCAAAGTTGCATATAGCCTGTGAGCCAAGGGCTTGACATGTCAGATGTATATATTACCAGCTCTCAAGGTAGAAAATCTCCTTTCATTTTATTTCAAGAATAATAAACTCAAAGAAGCAGGTTGAAAAGATAGAGGAATAGAGATTGGCACATCACTAGGCTAAATGTGAATTTGATAGATCTCATTAATCTTGACTAAATGTTCACAGCTTCCCCTACTTTTGAGTTCTATATGAGTTGGATTCCAACTCTCAGAATTTCAGGCCAATGAAGCTAAAGGGTTAGAATCTGTGTAAAATTGGAAAAGCAAGTAATTGAGAAGATTTAGATTCAAAAGGGTATTTTAATTACCCATTTTTATTTCTGTCAACTAGTTGAGAATACGGTATATTTAGAAAAATAGCCATATAAACACTAATCATTTGTGAAATAAATTGAATCATATTTTCATGTTTCCTCTGATTCTTTTCATGATACATTTGTACAAACTCAGCACCCATTCCTCAAGGACAAACGCCATATTACAAACCATTAATTAATTCTGAAGCTGTTAATAAGTCCCAGGTCACATTTCACATATATACACAGTGATTTTAATTATACTGAATAAGCAAGTCAGTTTCTAAAACTCTTTTATTTTACTACTAGATGTTTTAGAATTGGTGTTTCTGTTCACACATTCCAATATATGTCTGTCCTATTCTTAGTCTGTAGAAATAACTCAAGCAACATATCCAGAAGAAGGCAAAGAGCAGTTGCGTTTTGCCCCATGCTTACTTATTTTGCATCTTCAGTCATCCAGCACAGGGTGAAATTTTAATGGAAGAATAAAAGTTGTGTGTGTGTGTGTGTGCATGTAGATAGATGATAGATGGATGGATGGATGGATGGATGGATGGATGGATAGATAGATAGATAGATAGATAGATAGATAGATAGATAGATAGATAGATAGATAGATAGATAAAAATATCCAACTATTTTGTTATTTTCTTTCAGAGATAACAGAGTATAAAACTTACCTAGACTTTGACTAACTCTGACCCCTTCAAGCTTTAAAAAGCTAAATGTTGTTTCTTTTTTTCCTAATTTTATCACCATGGAGATTTTAAACAGCTATACTGACCTATGTTTTTAAACTTTGTCAAGCGTAATATGGTAAAGATTCCCACAAACCTATATCACAGTCTTAGTTCCTACTTAAAACCTACTTAATACCTAATGCATCAAAATCTTCATAACATTCTTTCATTATCAACCTGCAATTCCAAGTGGGGGAAAGCATCCCACGAGAAGCACTGGAAGACATGCCAGTTATCAGCACAATTTAAGCTACATGTCTATTTGAATGCTATTTGCACTAAGCAACTGCAAATGTTAGAAAATTAATCACTCATTGTTTTCTACCTTCCCTCTCTATTACTCTTTTGAAAGAGCATTGTGAAAGCTTTAGAGTAGTGAGAAAGTCCATACTATTGCATGGATATGAGCCCAGGGTTACAATTCAAACAATAAACTTATGGTTACAGAAATCCCTGAGAGTCAGCTCATTTGGCTAGGCAGTATCTAAAAACCAACATCACATTTCCTTATACATCAGCTCTCATTATACCCAGAATTCTTCTTCTGCTTCTAAGTTACTGCATGTTTATCCATGGAATAATATATTGATCGTTAATGTAAAAAAGGCTGGTAATGTAGTTTTTAACATTTCATATTCTATATCCTACCAATCACACTATCAAAGAATTTTGAGTCCTCTAGATAAGAGCAAAGAATACATTCCTTTCAAAAAAAAATACTTTGTGTGTGTGTGTGTGTGTGTGTGTGTGTGTTTGTATGTGTAGGTCTAGGTGTGTTTGGGTCTTTTCCCGTGTAAGATTAAGAGTATCTTGGCGACGTTCGGCGAGGTCCATGATACAAAACTCACAAGGCCATCACACAGCCCATTATACCAACATCAACTCCATCAACCAATCAAGAGGTAGCAGCGCAGCCAACCAGCCCAGCACACCAGCCCCCCCCACCAGTATTTATAAAGAGACGGCAGCTCCAATCACACACCCTTTTGGGTCCCACCAGGTGTATTTCCCTCAGAGATGGGACCCGCAGCATTCCCTGCCTCCCTGCTCTAATGGATCAGGTAGATGTGATTGGCAAGAGATGTTCCCTCAGATAACCTGGTCCCAAGCCATGAAAGGCTTTAAAGGTGACAACCAGCACTTTAGGTGAGAAGGTAACAGCATTCCATTCCACCCTTTGAGCTGCAACATGTCATGGTAGTGACATGACTGTGGAAATGACTTTGGATAGTGCTAATTCAATGGTTTAAAGAAATGGAGGTGAGCACGGCCTCCATAAAGTCAGCTATGATAAGTAGAGTAAAATCCAGAGAGATGCCTTTCCCTTTTACTTTTTTTTTTCTGTCTCACTTCCTCTTTCTTGAAACATCATAATTCAATCTTTTAAACATGCATATTTCAAAAATCTTGAATTCTTCTTTGTACACCGGGATGCCCAAGGTTTAATCTTTGGCATCTCCAGGTATAACTATAAAACTCCTGCCTGCCAATCACAATTGATGATGCTGGACTAAATGAGAAACTGAAAGGCAGTTTTATATATTTCTGTGACTGCTGAGTAACCTTTCTAAAAACTGTATTGTGCAGATTTATTTAGCTGTAGTTTTTGAATACAACCATACTCCAAAATGATTCCAGGCATTTTATGACATCCACATCAAAATACCCCCCAAAGACATATATTATATTGTCATTTACTGATAAAATTCTCACCCCGTTTCAGGGTCTGCAGTCCAAGCAACAATTACACTTTAAAAGCGCTATGAAAGATCAGCAAAGGGGGTCCCAGGTACCTAGACAGTGCAGCAATGAGAGAAAAGCCTATGCAGAAAGGCCCAACCCTAAATCAGAGTCTTCTTGACGGACGTTGTCAACAAGACCCAAATATAAATATCATCTGAACATGATCTTGGTTTTCACCTGTTTACTGGGATGGCATTCTAAATCTTCAGCGTGGGATATAGAAAGCCTGTACAGCACAGTCTTAGATTTACTCCTTTATCCTTCTGATGGTAATAATATTCCAGTGCCAATGCAGTTGCACAGGTGCATTTCCCTTCAGGTGACACTTATTGGCTACAACCATGTTGTTGCTCTTGCACTGATAAGAAAGCAAGGCATCAGCTGCCTAAGGGTACCAACTTTGATTTATACCTTTGCATATAAATTAAGTTTTAAGTCATGTTCTCATTAAATATTTACAGAAGAGAAGCTCTAAAGGAAAAGATATATATTCCAGAAAAACTGACACCTCTTAGTGACATTAATTCAACAAGTCCTTTCAACAGGAACTTATGATAGAGATGGAAGCTGTCCAGTATCCTTATAGATCACATTGTTCATATTTTCTCCCTTGCGATATTTCAGTAGTGGATTCAGAGTATCGTTAGAGCTGCAAATCAAATCTCTTTAAAATTCCAACCCGTTTCAGTAAGGGGAAGCAATCAGTGCCTTCTCTCTCAGAAGAAGTGTTTATGCACAGTATTGATTGGGTAAGAAAAATAATGAACACTAAAATGATCATTCTCATCTATTATCTGAGGAACTCTTATGATACCCTTGTAAAAAAAAGTGTTATCCCAATAACAGAATTGAACAGCTGAATCTAGGAATTACTAAAATAGCAGCTAACACCTCTTAAGTGACTTCCAAGTGGGAGATTGGAACTGCTAACTTCCTCAGTTATGTGTCATATTCGGTTGTTAATTTTAAAAAGTTTAACCATATAAAATCAGCTGTACAATATCTGCTTTCTCGTAAAGAGGTGGAGGGTCATATAGCAATAGCACTTAGACTCTACAGTGCTTTACAACCCTCTCTAAGCGATTTACAGAGTCAGTATACTGCCCCCAACAATCTGGGTCCTCATTTTATCCACCTCAGAAGGATGGAAGGTTGAGTCAACCTTGAGCCTGGTGAGATTCGATCTGTCAAATTGCAGTAGGAGTAGCTTTGCAGTACTGCACTCTAACCACTGTGCCACCGAGGCTCCTTATACACAGGCATACAAACATATACATGCATCCAAAACGTGTGTGTGTGTGTGTGTGTGTGTGTGTGTGTGTGTGTGTGTGTGTGATGTACATGCAAGTGAACATCATATGTAACTCCAACATTAGCAAGTGACTATATAGCAATGTCTCGTTGAGAAAAATGCTTTCATGATTTTATATTAAAAGAAAAACATGCATAATTAAAAATACTTTATTGTCCCATATGTATTAAATGTACTGGATATATGTACTATCATTTTATTCAATTATAATACTCTAAGTAATCCAAAACAAACTTTAAAAAACTTATCTTTTACTAATGGCTTTAAATCTAATTTTTAAAATAAAACCAGATTATTATGCATACAGAACAGAATACTTCCTAATCCCCAAAGAAAACTTTAATTAACCAGTTTGTTTATTTCCAATATGAATGATGCCAATATAGCTTCTAAGTACTTGCATTACATCATGAATTACCTTGGAGAGCATAGTTACATTATCACATTGGATTGATCTACATTAAGTTTATCAGAAATGTCAGTTTATATCCAAACAACATTTCCTAAAGGGCAGAGGCTACATTAATACATTTCCATAGTGTGCAATTTATTTGTCCACTTTAAAACAAATTCATGCCATATTTCAAATGCAGGTTTACCCAGGATGACTAAAATCAGAAAAAATCTAAAATAATTAAAACATATATTAAAATGCAGTGATTAAAATACGGGGTCAAAACCAAGTCAAGCAGAAGCCATATAAAAAGTTTAAGAACAGCAATGTATTTAAATTTTAATGTATTAATTTATTAAAATGCATGGAAGAATAAGTATTCCTTTGCTTAATGTAAAAAATAAATAAAACCAGAGCCAGCCATACGGTACTTGGAGAGATAGGGGCTACCATTGAAAAGACCTGTTTCTGGATAGATGCTTACTACCCCTCATTGTGAAAGAGTATAGTGAATGAATGACTACATAAGCTTAAAAACAAGATTAAGGAGTGGACTACCATAGCAATTGTATCTAAATAATACTATAACTGGTGCACCATCTTAGTGTGTGTGTGTGTGTGTGTGTGTGTGTGTGTGTGTGTGTATAAAAACTTAAGAAAGCATAGATAGATAGATAGATAGATAGATAGATAGATAGATAGATAGATAGATGGATGGATGGATGGATGGATGGATGGATGGATGGAGGGAGGGAGGGAGGGAGGGAGAGAGAGAGGACACACATCCCTTCTCAAGGATGCTGAATACCACTCAGTTAAGCAGATAAATCATTCACTAAGAGCAGCTCTCTCTTTTCTAACCTAAACTTCTTTTTCTTCACCCTTAGTCAGCTCATTAACAGGGCCAGGAATTGAGTCAGCATTTCCACTATTTTGCTGTATCTAAAGGAAAGAAGGAATAGAGACAGAGCTACATATGGATGATATTTCACTCTGAATCTCCAAATACCAATGGGAAAAATAGATTCCTGCATATAATATCAGTATCTTTCTATGTAAACAACCCAACAAGGAAAAGATAAGAAGCCCTCTGGTACAATCTTCAAGAAATAACCTGATCAGAACCACCACAAAATTGTTCCGTCCATCCTCAGCACAGATAATCTTGCAGAGGAATGAAATGATGAATGGAATCTTAGGAGTCCATGAAGATTAACATGATTGTACTGAATATATCTCTCTCAGGTAGGGTGGGGAAACTATAGAATGATCAAGGCAGCTTCACAACTAATACCAGGACTAAAATTGATTGGTAAAGACCTAGAAAATGAATTTTATCCAAGGTGTCTAGATTTCATAAACCATCACTTTCTTGAGCACTTTCCCCGGAAGAAGATCCTGGCTACAAGCATATAATTGTTCAAATCTTTCATGTCCAATTATTTTCATTTAAAGGAAACTATCATCTTCTGTATCTCAGATGAATAGATGGCCCAGTTTATTACATCCAGCAAGCTATCATGTGTAATAATAGAGCAAAATAACATTAGCAGCATTAGATTTCTACTGTGATCATGAATCTTTAATAAATGTTCTTCGTTTTGGCTTAGGATTTTATTCCATTCAATAAAAAAGACAAAGGAATTCAGTAAATCTTCATAATAATCAAAGTAATCCTGTACTCTCAAGTACATATTAGGGAGTTTGGAGAAAAAAGAAGCAGTTCTCAATGCTTTTGCTTAATTTTAGATTAATATTATGTTATGGTTTATTTCAGATGAAATTAAACTAACAAAACAACTACCTACAATAAAGGGATGGGATGAGAAAAGCTCCTTTATATCTTAAATTCTCTTTGATAAAATTGTTGAGGAGGCACAACCAACTTTAATTGATTGAATTCATAAAGACAAGCAGAGTATAATATCTGGAAAGCATTGTGACTATGAGAGACTAAGGCCTAACCCTAACCAATCAATCTCTCATGGAAATTAATTATTATTTTTTCCCCCATGGACTTACAAAGGACTGTCTTTCTCAAGAGTGAAATAGTCTTCTACAAGTCTACAATGTCTTTGAAACTTAAAGTACAAAAGATGATGGCTTTCAATTATCCTATGACTTTACCGGAAATTTGTATATTGTTGTTAATTTGTATGGCTGAGCTGATTATGTTTATAACTTTTTTTAAAAAAACAAACTTAAGTGCAGATAGATAGAGAACCAGGACAGAGTGGAATTGGAACAGACTCAAAACAAATTGATCCTATCTTCCCTATTGACAATCTTGCCTTAGAAAGCTCAAAATTAGCTTATATTGCCCTCAGTTATCTCCTAGCAAACAGACTCCAATATATTATTTTGATCTTTAAAATTGGATTAATTGCTTTTTTATCAATCCCTGGACACCACCAAGATCATTAGAATATTTACATCAGAGGTGTCAAACTTGCATCGCTATGGCGGCATCAGGTGACGTACCAGGACTTTTTTCCCCTTCACTAAACCGAACACAGCAGATCTCAAACCCTTTCCTGGCAAAGATCCTGGAGCAGTCATGTAATCTCTCAAAATAAGGGCCTCAGACCCCAGATTCAGTTATACAGGCACCTAGTTGGTGTAAACAGCAGCACATCAAATACAAAAAGACTCAGTAACTTTGGGAAGAAAACTTTATCAAAACAAGCTCAAGAGTTAATAGGCTTTGCTGTCAGAACACATAAGTTAGGGTATGACAGTGATGGTGTTGTAACCTTCATTATAAAGGTCTCTGTTACAGAGCAACTTATTTCCAGAAAAATGTGTACTATGTGCAACCTTCTATATTTGACTATTTGTGTGCTTTGAATCTTAATGCCTGACAGATCTTTTATATATTGTTTCCTTTTTACCTGAACCTTGACTTCTGCTCTCTTGCTCTTACCCAGTAGAACTTAATCTAATATTTCTGAAACTTCACATACTGCTTTGATATTGATTTACTGGCTACTCTTTCATGAATATCTCCTTGAATTACAGATGGATTGGCTCAATATCTAGTTGTAGCCCATGAGAGGACAGCTACTCACTTTTGTATAACCTGTACAATAAGATGTATCAAAATGCCAAAAGATTTAAAAATTATATAGAAAAGAAGGCTCCAGCTTTAGCAAATTTGTAGATTTGATCAGGCAGCAAATGACATTATCTAATGCAAACCAAGGGACCACTATAACAGATGATAAAGAGTAAACCAAAAAGTATCTATCTAACCATCCTGGACTATGCCCAACCAATCTGTCTTATTTCCATAGAACTGGTGTCCAAAGGATGATAAATGATGAAAGGTACAGGGCAGTGTTTTGTGTTATAAATGTTGTGACTTACATACTGTATCAGACATTGTGATCAAATATGTAACAGTGCCATTTGTGTAATAACATCACTTTTATGTTACAGTTTGCTGTGGCTTCCTGATGAGTATGAGAACATCCACATAAAAACACAAAAAGACTGGGTCAGAATGTGCTTTTATTTTTTTTTTTAAAAAGAAATTTCGCTCACTAAATTGAGGTAGGCTGTAGTCACCAATTAGCCCAGAAATAAATTAAAAATATCAGTTATTTTTTGCCAGATATTAGTATATACTAATCTACTAATTTTCTATCTTAAAATTCTCTGTAAATCATGCTTCAACTTGTTACTTATACAATCCTGATATAACATATAATATTACATTATTATATGTTTTTCATTTATTATTCCACAATCAACCTGTTGTTGGTGCAAGATTGATTGTTTTCTGTCTGCTCACTGCATTTCTTTCTAAATTAGGTGCCTCCAGATTACTACTACTAATACTACTACATGGGATTATTTCCATTCTTCTGCTACCCAAATCAACTCTTTTAGGAAAGGCAGGGTTAAATCCTTCAGAAACTAAAGAAGCAAGAATTTGGTTGTCCTTAGTCTATCTTTATTGATACACCTAGTTAAGAAGGAGAAATTGGACTCTGTTCCACTTTTTTACACTTTGGAAAAAGCATTAACTGGTCATTCCTAACTTAAAAATCTGATTGAGGTTCCATACAATCTCTAGTAATAATCTTCAGGCATTGTTTTTATCCAGTTGTGTACTTGGCTTCTTCTCCCCTCCCATTTTAATGTTTAGCCATTCTATCCAGTTCATTGAGGAGACCTAGGAAAAAAATACTTTAGCTCTGCAGAGTCCCATTCTGCTTCCAAAGAAGAGGAAATCCATGAGGTTTTTACTCCTCTTCCAAAATATTTTCTGTCCTACAAAGCTATTTCAGCAATAAAGAACAGATAACAGAATGTGCAGCCTTGCTCCCTTTCCTTCGTCCCAGTCACTTTCCTTATGTATTTCATTTTTATCATCTTATTATAGATCATTATTAGCTGCTCTGGGAGCTTTTTATTTTAGAGGATCCTTCAAAGAAACACATGTAACGCCTAAAATTAATGGTTACTTAAATAAAAGATGCAGAGCTTTGTGTATGCCCCTACCTTATGCATCCCTATTTGTATGACAGGCAATATAATTCAGATACTCTGGAGGAGGCCAGAGAAGGGATGAAATGTTGAATAAGAGAAAAGACTATTATTGCAGACGAGTTTCACAAAGCAACCTCCTTTTCCGGATGGGAAATAATAGCTTACTGTCCCAACAATCCTGGGTTTTGAAGAACCCGGGGGTTTCTTTTCCTAAGTGAATCAAGCTGCAAAAGGGTGCTGAGCCTGAGAACAACTAATATATAAAAAAATGTTCAACTTTAGTAGGAAGGCAAAGAATATTCTTATATTGAGATCCGTAAGATGCCTATAATTTACCCATGTGAGCTGCTATGTGGCAGAAAGGTAGCATGATTTGCCTCTTATTGGCACTTCCCATCAGTACTCAGCTTTGAACTGTAGTTCCATTTGTTGGATGAGGTTTCTACTTAAACACAAAAGCCTCCTCCACCTATTGGGACAATTCAAGGTAGCCTTCAAAGTGAAACAGAGCAACACAACCTCCTTTGGGTTAGAAGTTGAGGGCATGCATTCCTTCATTAGGCAGCTTTGTAAGGGATGAGATTACATAACTTTTTTAAAAAATTGAAGCACAGCATCTTTTAAACTTTTGCACAGGTCATGATACAATGTTCATTGAATTGTTACCATGGGCCTTTTCCTGGACTGAAATAGATTTTACAGTACAGACAACCTGGGGTACTGAATAGATCAGATTTAATTTTGATTAAATGTTTGTCACATTTAATACATTAAATTTTGATTAAAAGCATAGAACAGAAATTTACAATGTCTGGAACACAGCAGCACACCTCACAATTTTGAACTCTACAGGAATGACCCTGAATGTCCAAATCATTCACTGAATTTACAGTATAAAATACAGCCTACTTTATAATAACTGTTATTATGCAGCCAAGCTGCATATTACTATTTCAATGTTTACTTTTCCAAGAATGGTTCCACCATTATGTAACGTGGAAAAGAAAATAACCATATCTTTATTTACATATAATGGGACTGTTGTCAGTTCAAGGTTTCGAAGTGAGAAAAACATATTCTAATATTGAAAGCAGTATTTCACTGAATGTTTAGGTGTGACAAAGTCCTCATAATATTTGCCAATCAATCTAAATCCAAGAGCTGAAACAACATAAATCACTTTAATCTTTTTCACTTAAAATGAATTTGCTCCCAAGGAATCTGTATCAGGTCAGAAGCCATATACATCTCTCAATTGCTCTGTCCTCAGCCCGGCAGGATTCAATCACAGGGACTTTTGCATTCAGAAGGAATGACCACACCAATAAAGGCTTTATTTAAAGGCAGAATGAGAAGATAACACACAGTCGTACATAAGACATCAATGGAAAAAAAAAACCCTCCACAAATATTAAAGGATATAAGACACTAACAAATACAAAAAGAAAGAAAAGAACAAAGAAAGACCTTATGCCTCTTCTTCCAGTCATGACAGCAGGCAGACCCCTTAGAAAACTACCAAATATACAGCAACATCTTGGATCTTTCAGAACAACTTATACAGTCTCCAAATGGAATTAATCACACCTGTTTTCAATGACCTCATCTCATTAGATTTTGCCAAGGCCAAACAGAATAACTCTTCAAGTACACTAGCCAAAGAGGAGGCCATTTAAAGATTAAGAAGCATTGAAGATGAGAAACACCAATCTACATAGGTGCTCTGTAATAAGGACAGGATAAAATAGAATATAGCCTTTTAATAACTGTAATAAATCCTTGGTTAATTCTGTGTGACATTACATGGAAATATAAATTTTTATGTGCCATACATCTAAGTTAGAAGAATACATTTCAAGTATCCAATGCCTCCTGGCTAATCTTCTGGTGAAACCATCATTACTACAGCCACGCAGTCAAAATTAAAATGTTTATTTTCTTAAAATGCTAGAAGGCTTTTTCATAGGCAGAAGTCTATGACCCATCCTATTTCCTAAAGTAAGCTGGATGTATCCAATTATTTAGCAGAAACTAAGCTTTTAAAATATCTCCATTTCTCAAAGGACAAAAGTCATCGTAAACCACACTTAATTTTGTTAATTTCATTAATGCTTCATTACATTAGATTGTTAAAAATTCAATATAAATAAATAGATGTGAATAAAGATATATAATTTCACCTGATTCTTTTTTTTAAAAAGTATGAAATGGCTTACTCACATTTTGCTGGTAGATCATAACCACACGTGATTTTGGCTTGTCCAGTTTCACAGCCACTCAGACTGCGGCATTCAGCAACTAGACAAGGACCAGCAGCTCTGTGTATACATCCATCCACTAAACAAAAGAAAAGATTTTTCAATAAACAAACTTTTTCAGTGCTTTCTCAAGAATGAGGCAGAGCAAAACCAGCTTCCAACAACTGCAATAATAATTAGGTGTGCTTCTAAATCCAACCCTGTTTGGGGACAGACAGGGGAAATGTTTCATTTGATAATTGTCTTTCATTTACTTATTCTGAAGAGAGAAAAAGCTTTGCCTTTTGTTTGAAGTTTTGACAAAATGGTAGCCAAAAAGCCTACCAGGATCTATCTGATATGGATTAATGCAATAGGAACAATTCTCTGATGTAAAGATATTCTGCTGAGCCAGGGGAAGAATGGATGACCAAGCCTTTTTCTCTTGTTTAAGAAAGGGGAAAAGAGAAAATCTTTCTAATTTCATTTTAAACAGTGGTACATTCTTGATAATAGTGAAAGTTGATAGAGAATCCCAAATATGGTCCAAAATGCATACAAAGTACCCAAAGACAGACTGTACTCTCAAGGTATGGATTCACACATACCTAGAAAGATATTGATAATATATATCCACCCCCCAAAAATACTCCACTCACATTACGTTTCTGTTATGTTAATGTGACTGGTTATTAACTTAGCTAGTTACCAAGTGAAAAGAAAATTGTGTTTGTTGTGATTAAAAACCCAGTCTGGGTTTTTACCTGATACTTGCTGCATCATAAAACAATGTATAAAACAATGTGACTGCCACATTATCTCTTTATTCCTGCAATATTCTAAACATTTAATAATTTAAATTATAACATTTTCAACTGTAGTATCAACCAAAAATTGTTGAAAAATTCCTAGTGCTCACTGTCACTGAAAGAAACAGCAGAAGGGAGGAGAGATTTAACCTATTAGTGAGAAATAGGAGAAATCTTATCCCCAATTAGAGATGCAATATCAATTAAGATAAATATCTAAAACCAATAAAAATAACTGCAAATATTGCTAGTTACTACACTAATGGCAATGTTACAATTTATTACAAAAATACTGTAGTCACCATATGTTCCTTTCGTATGTTGAAATTACAGAAAGGGACAAAAAGTAGTAGAATATGGTGTGATCCAAATTTAATCTCTAATACTACAAATATTTACATAAACAAAGGAAATCACAATCCATCTTGTGACTCTCACATGCAGTTTGTAATTCTGAGCTGCTACATCCATCCAATAAACCTGTTTCAGACTGGATCTATGTAACAGAGTTTGGGCCAAACTGGTTTACTCTTTTTATCCCCTTAAATCTTGCATTTCCTATATCATACTGAGGCAAGAAGATACTGAGATTGGTCTCTTTGGACAAAAGCCCTTTTATAAAGTTGGAGTCAAATCGGTCTTTATAAGGTAAGGCAATTACCATTTTCCAATACAACAAGGATTTCCATCCAGTTGGCTTAATTAAGCCTTCTATTCATTTAAAAAATGTCTATAAATAATTGTTTTGGACCTTGGTTAAATTGACATTTCCTTATGACCAATGAAATAGCTAAATTAATGACACGTGTTTGATCTGATTTAGATACAGGAACCAAGTAGGAATGTGTAAATCAAATTGGACATTATCTATAGTAACCCTAACCTTGAACTAATTTTCTGACCATTTTCACCACACATATTGTGAATGCTAGTTTTTCTTCCTTTAAGACTTCATCCAAAAAAGCCAGGTGAATGTAGAAATATTATTAAGTTTTTAAAAAAGGAATTCTGTTGATTGTGTAAAGTGCATTGTATTATAAGTAACCAACAATTTTTAATTTCACTTAAACGAGTGTGTGATATGAAATAGCATACAGCTAACATTCACATTCCCACATTTAAATAGCAGATCACAGTCAAGTCACAATCAGGTTTCTCAGTACTGCAAATTATTCAGAAGATTATTATTTCTTTTTATGAGTTTTCTGCTGCTCCAGTTACATGAAAGGATAATAACATGCATAGTAAATATGCCAATTTACAATACATAAAGTTAAGAAACCCTTATATTAAATCAATGCTTCTATATATCACCGTTACTAATTTTTTCTCTCTCTTTTATTAACTTTGGGATGAATGTACAGTTTACACAGTTTTGTCCCCTGGGCCATAAACAGTCAGAAGCAACCAAATAACAAATATTATAATAAAATTGCAACAATGCATTAAAATCACATTAATATTATAAATAATTACAAACAGTTTGTTCTCATGGTATATTCAAGGCTTACATACAAAGCCCTTTTCTCAGCATGTTGAAATTGGCCAAGGAAAAGAACCAACCAACTCATTATATAAGCTGCTTTTTACTAGCTTCTATAAGAATACTCTTTTCTGGGCTGAATCTTGCTTGGTGAAGGTTAGCTATGAGCCAAGCAATTCTTGATTCCAAAGACTGATTCAGCATACCCACAGCATATCAGTTATGTAGGTTGACAATATCTATTTTCCCTTAGTAGTTGCCTCTGGTTGTTAAAGAATCAAGAGAAGAACATGGCCCTTCAAGTAACTACTGTGAAATTATTATTTATGTACCTCTGGTAAAAAAAAAAAAAGTTGAATTATTAACTCCATCGTCTTAGAAACTGCAGTATTAAATTGATTCAGATGACACTTACTGGGTCAAGTCCAAGAAATAGCCTTTCTTAATATAGGACAAAACCTGAAGGTCTTGTGAAAAAGGTGCTTGCCCCCAAAATTATAAAGTGAGTCATCAAATATTTCACATTCAGTGGGGGAGCTTTTATTATATGCTATGAATATGAATGTTTAAACAAAGGGAGCAGTGTTTCTATTGTAGACTCAGACTTTATTACTGAAGACAGGTTAATAAATACTGTGCTAGATTTTCTGGAAGAACCTGTGAAATAGTTGATGGGATAAAAAAGGACATTATTGGATAGTTAAAAACAGCATATTAAATGTAAAATCAGATTTTAATGTTGACCATGCAGATGTAAACTGGACCTATCAATCTGTATATAATAATCTAAAACAAAATCCTCATCTTCTGTAAGAAAATAGTGTGTAATTCTTTTGTATGTAATTCCATCAAGCATATTATCAATTATTTCACCATACTTATGCAAACGATAGTTTTGAAACTTCACACTTTTTCTAAATTTATACTATCTCAAAAGAAAAAAAGAATATTTTAAAAAACTTAATAAATGTTCTAGTTGCACAAATTCTACACCACCAGAAGATTGTCTCTAATTCCAACATCACTCAAAAATTGCAAAATTGAGGAGTTATCACATTTTTATTAGCATGGTAAATCAAGTCTCTTCTAAAATTGAAAGACAACACAGAGTGCAAGATCACAACACTCATGACAAAGACAAATGTATTGTATATCTCAATTTGCACCACCATGCTACAAAAGGTTTAAAACCTAGGGAAAAGTCACATTATTAGTGAAATGTAATCAATACATTTACAAAGAAATATCCATAATGAGGTGGATAACAGGGCTAACTCTTACTTATATGCTTCAGAATTGCCTCTGATCATAATTCCCAAACATTTCTATATTATTTCCTGCTGTGATTTCTAAGGCAAGAAGAATGCGAAAATTGTAGCATGAGCCAAAATGCAGTGGTGTGCACAATGCTGGAAACTTATAGGTTTGCCCTCATTGCACTTCTGATAGGGAACCTGTAATGAGTCCCAGTTTTCTTCCAGGTGAAATTTAAGTTGCTGGCTATCACCTTGAAAGGCCTGCATAGCATGAGACCAGTTATATACTAGCCCAGTGGTCACCAACCAGTGGGCTGGGGACCACTGGTGGTCCGGGAGAAAATTTTGGTGATTCTCAGAGAAATGTCACCCCCAAAGCAATTAATCCAGGCTGAGCGAGAACACGAGGCTGCGCTGCCCCCATGGCCTGCAGGAACACAAGGCTTGTATCGCTTGCATTGCAAAAGCAAGAGGTAGTGAGGGGAGGGGGGGAAAGGGTAGGGGGGGACTTGCCCCACTCACCTCACCTGGCCACTGGGCTGCTTCTTTCCACTTCTTTCTTCTGCTTTTGGCTGCATGCAAGGAAAGCAGCAAAAGTCTTTCTCTCCCCGCAAACTCCGCCAGAAATGAGCCTTTGGGACCCTGCAAGGCATCCTGCTCCAAGAGGCTGTGCCAGTAAAGACTCATTTCTGGCAGAGTTTGGGGGAGAGAAAGAAAGACTTTTGCTGCTTCTGCTGCTTTCCTCGCATGAGGCCAAAAGTCTCTCTGTCTCTCTCTGTCTCTGTTTTTTCTCTCTGTGTGTCTCTATCTCTCTGTCTCTGTGTGTGTCTCTCTGTCTTTGTCTCTGTCTCTCTGTCTCTGTCTCTCTCTCCCTGAGAACAAAGCTGGAGACGGTATCCTGCAATCTCAAATAAAGAATGATCAATCGGTAGGAATACAGGGTGGGGAATTTTCCTGCAGACTTTTTTTGGGATTTTGGGATTTTCCCAGGGTCTCTGGTCTGCAGGTTTTAAAATTATGAGTTCGGTGGTCCCTGAGGTCCAAAAGGTTGGTGACCCCTGTACTAGACCACCTATCACATAGATGATCTACCTGCCCTACCAGATCAGATAGGATAAGCATACTTCAGGTTCCTTCCCTGAAATGTTACCATCCAATGGATCCTCGGAGGCTTGCCATTTCCATGGCTTCCCCTGCCCTGTGGAACATCCTCCCTCCTCCAGCAAAAGCAGGCCCTATCTTCTGTGCTTTCCAGAAGGCCATTCTGACTTTTCATTCAGGTTCTGGAGTCAAGCGAAGCACTGGTTTTGTTTGGTCATGTTTTACAGTTTTATGTTTTTTTAATAGTTTAGCATTTTTATTGTTCTGTGAGCAGCTGTTAGCTGTAATTTTAAGAGGACAGCCATACATATATTTTAAATGAATAAATTATCTGACAGCTTAAAATGTATTAATGAGAAGCATCATTGAAACTAATGAAACATTTCATCACCATGATTAAAAGTGCTGTTAATTGTGGTGGAACATAAGGTAACGAAATTTGAATGTTACACTTGAATTCTAGGACCAACTTACTTAGAAATATAGTGCTTATATAATTTCAAAACAAAACATTATTTATCCTCTGTCACAGATAATAGGCAATTCTGTTGAAGCCTTACAGAATTCATTATTTCCATACATGGCACACTGATTATGTCACACACAAGTGTTTATATATACTATAAATATGGGGGTGTGATTTCTTCTTTTACTCATGATGCTCATCTTGCAGATATTGGTGAGAGCAGATGGCCTTCTCCTTACAGGATTTACTCTTTCAGAAAGAGTTTCAAAAATTAGATTTAGTTCAGGCCGCTGGTAGATGCCCATTAAATCATCATGATCCATTAGCATTGTTTTTAATCAACTATATATATATGGTATGGAATCCTCTCATGTTAATTAAAACATTCCAGCTCCTAAAAAAGAAAACTTCCTGCTGTTGTATATATCTACATAAAGAAACCAAAGAGCAGAATACATTACTATAGAACAAATTTACATTAAAATTGCATGATAATTCTTGAACTAAATTATAGAAATTATAATTAGCATCAGTATATGTATATATACATGAGTACAGACATGTAATACAAATGTAGTTTATAATGGGACATGTACCATATTTTGCTAACATTGTTCAATGTTCATTCCAATGACTTCTAAAGTAACTTCTGTAATATACCACTGAATGACTGGAAGGGATTGGAAAGGATCAAGTTGAAAGTTGCTGATTTCGCAACAGGAAATCCCCAGTCTATCTCTGTTATTAAACCTGTCAGAAACTGAAAATGTAATTTGATTATGCTTTAAAAACACATATAGATTTTTGTTGTAGCTTTGTTAGTTTTTATGCAGCCTAGCCTATATTTGCAGCATTGAATTTACAAGATTCCGTCATGCTACTAAAATTTTTATAGGCAGGAAGGGAACTGAGATTTCCCTCCTAAAATTATGTAATCATTACATAAATTATGGAAGATGTGGAACCAACGGGTTTTTTTAAATATGGAAGAGGAAGGAATGATGAATTCTATTCTCCAAAGAATAGGCTGACCTATTCCTTGGAAAATAGGTCAACCTATTCTCCAAAGCACCTGAAGGCAGGACAAGAAGCAATGGATGGAAACTAGTCAAGGAGAGAAGCAACCTAGGGACTTCCGGTTTGAGCTTCTGCAGCGACAGACCGAAACCTCGTCTCTGTGAGGCTTCAATCCATGCTCACCGCTGCAGCGCCCCGAGCTGGCTAGCTTCGGGGCTAAGCCACCCCGTAGAGGTGGTGAAGATGGGGGAGACTGCCAGCAGGGTTGAGGAGAGCCGCATCTCTTCTCCCCAGCTGGCCATTACTTCCTTTCCCGAAAGCGGTTGCAGCGGTGGCCAGAAATGGCCACCACAAAGAAGAACTCGACCGGAAAAGAATGTGCAGGAGGAAGATAAGAGGAGAAAGTTTTGGTTGACCGGGTCAAACAGCAAAAGCAACAAATAAGGTACCCTGGAATTGAAACTATTAAAAAACAATAACATTGTTCCCTAAGAAGATTTTTAAGCTGCGAAGGAGAGAGAAAAGGGAAAAGATTTGGGTTTTTTCTCTCCTTTTTCTATACTGACAGCTAAGAGACTTAAGTAAGAAATTTGGGGAAAATCCACTTTGACATCAATAGGCATTTAATGCTGAAAATAAAAGTCAAAGGGATAATAAAGATTTCTGGATAATTAAAAGCTTTTGAAAACAGGAAAGGAGAGAGGAAGAATAAAAGGGCAGGATCTGGAAGGGAGGAGACTGCCTGGAATTAAAAAAGAACTTATAGCAAAATCTCAACAAGACTTCCAAAAGATACATTCTAACTGAAATATTGCAACAAAAACCCCAGGAAAAGAAAGTCGAAAAAGAAATAAGAAGATATAACTCGAGACTATCTGGATTACTTGATGATTTCTGGATTCTTGGTTATTGTTTTGAATGACTAAAATCAATCGGGTGGTTGTTTAAAATTGTTTAAAATGGCTCCACTTTTAGAAGAACTGAAAATGGAACTTAAAAAGTAGAAAGAAGATGCACAAGAAGAGAGAGGTTCTTTTGGCTTCGTATTTCAGTTTTTAGAAATGCAGATTTGGAATTATGAGAAACAACAAGAAATGCCTGCAGAACAAGATTGCGACAAAGAAGAACCCATCTTTAATGAACAAGTAATCTGAGATGAGGGAAAAAGGAAAGTGGGGAAAGAGAATGGAAAGTTTAAGATTGGGAAAAACAACTCCAAAAAAAATGGAGTGAAAAATAAGTATAAAATCAGAAAGCAACAGAAGAGGGAAATACAGAAGAGAGAATCAGAAATAGAGAGACAAGGGGGTAAAAGGGGGAGGGAGAAGATGAGAGGGAAGAAAGAAAGGAAAAGAAGTTATAAAGGACAGAAACAAAATACAGAGAAACAGGGCGTATTTAGAGATAATGGGTGAAAATTTAATGGAAGAAGGGATTCTGCAAAGGTAAATAAGATAGTATGGTTATATTAGAAACAGAAATAATTTTAGAAAATATGAAACAATGTATGATTAAAATGTCTGATAAAATACCTATCATAATTCAGTGGAATGCTTGTCAATAAATAAATGTAATAAAAGGTATATTTAATGATATATAAAACATATGTGAAGAGAAATTAATTATGGAGATTATATGTGTTTTTAAGGGAGTATGATATTTAATTGAAAAGAAGTGTTAAAAGTGTTAAGATTTTAATGATTATTAATGATGGAACTGAACTGGAACGGATTGAGGGTTTATAATTACATATATTTACAATCTTTTTTAAAAAAGAATATAGTGTATATTATAAGAATGTACCAAGCAGAATTCGATTGGAAGTTATGTATTATGTATTATATTGAAGGTCATAACCTTAAGGTATATATTGAAGTTTAAATAAGAGTTGAATGGATGTAGTTAAAAGATATAAATGTGTCATACTCCAATTAGTAACTACAGGAGAAAACTTGTTTAATGAGAAAAGATAATATGAAATTGAAACAGAACAGACAAAAGTATAAATATAATGATTTGAATTGAGATAATCAAATTAAAATCGGGAAAATCAAAAGAGGGGAAAAACTATATAGAAAATGTAGAATAGTATAAGATATGGAATAGAACACAAAAAGGAGCATGAAATTGAGTTTTGTGTCTGTATAAAGAAGTTCAACCCGGGACCATGCTATTTTCAAAAAAGATGTTTTACTTGTATTTTGTATGTGTGAAAACCCAAATTAAACTTTATTTAAAAAAGAAAAAGGAAAGAAGCAACCTAGAACTAAGGAGAACTTTTCTGACAGTTAGAACAATTAATCATTGGAACAACTTGCTTACAGAAGTTGAAGGAGCGCCAACTGGAGATTTTTAAGAACAGATTGGACAACCATTTGTCTGAAATGGTATAGGTTTCCAGCTTCAGCAGGGAGTTGGACTAGAAAACCTCCGAGGTCCCTTCCAACTCTGTTATTCTGAATTTCTAAGGGAATTGACATTTTGTTCATTATTTTAAAATTATGGAAAATGCACATGTAGTGAATACTGACGTTCTTTGTTATAGTAACACAAACACGCATAGATAGAGAGAGATTAGGATGCATCATTATGATGCCATTAAGCATTCACTCCACGTTTTGTAACCTTTAATTCTGATTGTGAGGCTGATTGAGTCAATATATGTATTTGCATCCTTGTTAGGACAGGGGTCCCCAACCTTGGCAACTTTAAGACTTGTGGACTTCAAAGCTGCCTGAGGAATTTTGGGAGTTGAAGTCCACAAGTCTTAAAGTTGCCAAGGTTGGAGACCCCTATGTTAGGCAACTGTTTTGGTTAGTGAGAGATTCCCTGATTCATAATTGAAGTTGGAAGAACTATAACCAAGTATACTTTATAGTACGTCAGAAATACCTGAAGCTCAGTCTGAAGCCCTAGTGGTGCAGTGATTAAAGTGCAGCATTGCAGACATACTCACATCCTGGAGTTCAATCCTGAGGGGCTCAAGGTTAACTCAGCCTTCCATCGTTCTGAGGTCAGTAAAATGAGGATCCAGATTGTTGGGGGGCAAAATGAAAAAATACTTACATTGTAAACTGCTCAGAGACTGTTGTAAAAAGCTCTATGGCCCAGTATATGCTAAAAATGCTATTGCTACTGCTGTAGCACAAAATGGAACAAAGAAGGCATCTATAAAGCAGACTCAGTAGGCAGAAAATACTTACCAATCCATCATGTCCCCATTTTGAGCAGCCAAAATCAAGCCTTTAGTTTCTTTTTTAATACTCTGCTTGTAGTTTTTATTTTTATCCACTTTTCTCCTATCTTTTGTAGAAATTGCCTATGTAATGCTTTTCTTTGTTGGCATTCTGTTCCTATTTTTAATTACATTATTCATGTTTTGTTTCACGTACGGTCAGTACATTCAAAATTCAACTTACATCAATGCTTGTTTGTGACTGTTTTGTACATAATCTCTGTGGAAGGTGGGTGGTTAAGAAGTGTGAAAAACAAACAAGCAAACCAACAATAATCAGCCAATGCATGTTTTTCTTCTTCAACAATTTGTTTGACTTGGTGTAAACCTCTGCTTCATTTCTGTAGGGTATATATAATCTACCAACATCACTACAGGGTTGTAATGCATAGTGAATAGTCATCTGTTTTCATGTTTTCTTTATCCAAACTGTCTAATTTAGCTTGTGCCCAGTTAATTACTCCAGCAGAATATTGTACCACAGGTATAGCCCAGGTATTGATAGCTTTAATGGTGTTTCCACCATTCAATTTTGACTTTAGCAATTTTTTCACTCCTTGGATTTATTCTTTATTAATCACATTTTTAACTTGTCTACAGTTGTAAAATGCCCAGATTAAGCTTCATCCTGTTGGCTCCTATTGTTTTGGCCATTCAGCATTTCGATTCCATTACTATTTGTGATTCCATTATTATTACTCTATATTTGTGATGGGTAAACACCTTTCTTTCCAATAGTTCCGCAGCTGCTGGCTTGATTGCTAGGGTCAATAGTCTTGAGTGCAGTAGCCCATTTTTCACCAGATGTCCAAGAACTCCAACACCTAGTGCAGTCCTTGTTGACCCCAGCGACATACAAGCCAGAATTAATTTCTATAATTTATGTCCTACCATATTTTTATGGGAGAGACTGTCCTTAACTTCTCTGATGAGACCTATCCAGTATGGTTAAAACTCTGGCATATCTTTCATCTTTCTCAGATCATACAGGCTCCATAACTACATCAAGCAAAGTGCCTCAATGTGGGCCAAAGTCATTACTGTGTTTGTTGTTGTGGTGATGATGAAGATGATGGTGGTGGTGGTGGTGATGGTGATGGTGGTGATGCTTAGGAATATATCTACATTTAGATACAAACATACAGTTGTCTTCATAAGTTTACATACCCTGACAGAATTTATGATTTCTTGGCCATTTTTCAGAGAATATGAATGATAACACAAATCTTTTCTTTCACTCATGGTTAGTGGTTGGCTGAAGCCATTTATTATCAGTCAACTGGGTTTACTCTAAACTTTACATACCCCAGTTCTTAATATGGTGTATTGCCCCCTTTAACATCAATGACAGCTTGAAGTCTTTTGTGGTATATGTGGATAAGGCTCTTTATCTTCTCAGATGGTAAAGCTGCCCATTTTTCCTGGCAAAAAGCCTCCAGTTCCTGTAAATTCTTGGGCTGTCTTACATCAACTGCACATTTGAGATCTCCCCAGAATGGTTCAGTGATAATGAGGTCAGGAGACAAGGATGGCCACTCCAGAACTTTATTCTGCTGTAACCAATGAGAGGTTGACTTGGCCTTGTGGTTAGGATCATTGTCATGTTGGAATGTCCAAGTACGTCCCATGCGCAGCTGAATGCAAATTTTCCTCCAGTATCTTTTGATAACATACTGCATTCATCTTGCCATCAATTCTGACCAAATTTCCTGTGCCTTTGTAGCTCACACATCCCCAAAACATCAGCGATCCACCTCTGTGTTTCACAATAGGAATGGTGTACTTTTTATCATAAGTCTTGTTGACTCCTCTCCAAATGTAGCGTTTATGGTTGTGGCCAAAAAGCTCAATTTTGGTCTCATTTACTCCAAATGACTTTGTGCCAGAAGGTTTGAGGCTTGTCTCTTTACTGTTTGGCGTATTGTAAGTGGGATATTTTGTGGCATTTGCATAGTAATGGTGACTCGACTATGCAGCCCATCTTTCTTCCAGTGCCTCCTTATTGTGCACCTTGAAACAGCCACACCTATGTTTTCAGAGAATCCTATATTTTACTTGAAGTTATTTGTGGGTTTTTCTTTGCATCCCAAACAATTTTCCTGGCAGTTGTGGCTGAAATTTTAGTGGTCTACCTGACCGTGGTTCAGTTTCAACAGAACCCCTCATTTTCCACTTCTTGATTAGTGTTTGAACGCTGCTGATTGGTATTCTCAATTCCTTGGATATCTTTTTATATCCCTTTCCTGTTTTATACAGTTCAACTATCTTTTTCCACAGATCCTTTGACAATTCTTTTGCTTTGCCCAAGATTCAGAAGCCAGAAACGTCACTGCAGCACTGGATGAAAGATGCAAGGGTCTGTCGGGAGTCCAGGAAGTCATTGACCTTTTACACACACACTAATTACAAGCAAACAGATCACAGGTGAGGATGATTACACCTTTTATAGCCATTCAAACCCCTTTGTGCCAACCTGTGTGCATGTTATCAAGCCAAAACCACCAGGATATGTAAACTTTTGATCAGGGTCATTTGGGTAGTTTCTGTTATCATTATGATTTTAAAAGAGTAAACACAGTTGACTGATAATAAATGGCTTCAGCCAACCACTCATCATGAGTGACAGAAAAGTTTTTGTGTTATCATTCATATTCTCTGAAAAATGGCCAAGAAATCATAAGTTCTGCCAGGTTATGTAAACTTATAAGCACAACTGTACCTGCGTATACATGAACACATTCTTCTCTTTCTATATGGAGCCTGCAAGGTTAAAATAACTTGGTTTACTATTCCTCATATGGTACACTGTACATTTTGCTTATTTAATTATGCTGTTATAATGCCATTATGCTCAACATCTTTTGTTAACAAAATTGCCTTTGGTACTGTTAATGTAATGCTATGCTTTGGATTAATTTGCAATTCTCAGGATTTTTTTTCTCTAGTAATAAATGTATCAGTGTTCTACATTATTAAATTGTCCAATGTCTTCTATACTATTTTAACAATTAAATTTTGAAGAGCTGCTAGGAGTTTTAGTACATGGCTACTGTATAAGTAATTCATGACCAGGCGTAATATTCTTTTATTCTGTACTTTGAAAAGGTATTGCCTGTGGGTTTTTTGTAGGCGGTCTTTGACAAATTTAAATGCTGTACTCATTATTTTAATATACCTCAAGTAGAATCCCCTTAGCATATTATTGTGTTCTTGCATCTTTTCTAAAGCAATTACTTTCAGAATGATAAAATGAATACTTTGCTTCCTAGTTAGTGCACTGAATGCTATTGATCATGTCACTCCTTTAATTCTTTCTCCTTACATAAATGCATGTATAAATGTATTACACAGAAAAAGCATAGTGTTATAGAAATGTCAGGGTCTCAGCCAAATACATACTCATCCCTTTACAAGCCTATTTACCAGAGAGTATAAATATCTCACTTCTCACTTCTTTTATTTACTTTATTCCCCGAGTTTGTTCATCATTTTTTCATATTCATGAAGTAAAATTGGGCTCTTATACCAGATGGGTAGGAAGGAGAGCAAAAATAAAAGTAGGAAAAAAATAGAATAATCTGTAAATGTGTCGTTTCCTCTCACCTTGAATTTTAAATAGCTGGATCTTCCAGTGAGAATTAGAATGGTCTATTAGTCCTGTCTGAAGATAGCAGTATTTATAATGACATTATATTTATTTATGAATATAAACCACTTAATTCAATTTAAATTAGGAATTTGGGTGTTTAATATAAATTTGACATCAGTTATGTTTTCTCTTTAAAAATGCTTTAGAGAACTATCCTCATTGAGGAAGGTAGTATTTTGGATGAGACCAGCACTAGTTGGATGTCACAGAAAAAAATAAAGCACAGAAGATGTTCTGCTTTGGAGAAACAAGTTGTGATATACCTACATAATGTTTTCATTGGTGGACTATTTCTTGATTTACATCACTTGCAAAACAAAAACCTTTTTATATCAATGTGTTAAGAGTTTTTCCTGTTCATTTACTAGATTTATAATTTCCCTTTTCAACCTACAAACACAATTTTGCCAGGTATGCGGGTATCCATCTCTCACCCCATATTAACCAACACATGCATTAAGATTAACTGGATATTAACCTTGCTTTTGGTTCAAGTCATAGTACAGGAGCCAGACTATGCTATAGTTTATAGCCAAAATTCCAGTTTTTAGGAAATTGTCAGAAAATATAAAAACCTTCTGCCAGGCTTTTAATTGTTAATTTATCTTATGCATTTGTTTTTTTATCAGGATTTTAATGTACTAACATATATTTTGGCTTAATTTGAATATTCTTACTCTTGACTGCCATCTTGAATGTTGCATGGATAGAAAGTCAGGGTTATCGCCACAAAAATAAAATATAGCCATTAGGTAATTGGAACTGCTACTTCCTACTTGTTGCCCAATGTTCCTCAACAGATTTGAACCCTTTAGAATGTTCTTCATACAGTATAAGGGGAGATTTGTATGAATAGTTGAGCAGAGTGGATTACAGAGCACCTTATTCTATAGTTGGTTCACTATAGTTGGTTCATACCAACAGGAATTCAAGTTTCACTTAAAGTTATAAAGTGTACACTTTTACAGTTATAGCAAAAAGCACTGCAAAACAGATAACCAAGGAAGTGCAAAACTACAAAACTGCAGACAAAATGCAAAACTGACTTGAATGAATTTAGAAAATCAACAAAAAAATGACTGATTATCATTTACTGACACAAGTTATCTAAGGTAAAGATTTTAGCAGCTGACGTAGTTTTCTACTTCTCCAATCTAGCACTTCAGGTCTAGCCTGATCATAGACTCTTTCAAAAAGGTTGATAATTCCTCCTCTCTCAGATGTTAACTATCTCCTTGACCTAGTCAGTTAAACTCTAATTAAAGCAACAAGCTAAGATGGGCAAGGTTGAGCATGCAAATCATTAGCTGAATTTGCCTGTTTCCTTGTTTCTCACCAACTGGAACTTATCAAATACATCTGATAATATGAAGATGTCAATATAATTTCTAATTAATACAATTGTATTCATACAATCATATCTGATGTGAGTAAAATCAAGTCAGTAGAAAGATGCTTAAAATATGTGAGTTTTGCTTTAAAATGAATTCTTTAACAGTTCTAAGTGAACTCATAAACAAGTGCAGGTGTTTACCATCAGCTAACTTTATGTAATTGAGCATTCAAATAATGTCTCATCATCTAACTATCAATAGCATCTTGGTGTTTATTTCATTAAAATAAAAACCCGAAGAGAATGCTAACAGACCAACCAATTTAATTAGAAAAGCAACCATCATGAAAACAGGTGTTAAAAAAGCAGTTGATGACAAGAGACATAAAAGCGTAAATGTTATGTTAGAAAACCCCTGGCCTGTTTCACACATAATACTAAGATACGCTTCAATATTCACAAACCACTGAAAGCCCAAACAAAGCCTGAGTCTTTAGTGTTAGGTTCCCATATTCTATTAATTTCTAGCCACCAATTAAACAGACCAACTTCACAGTGTGAACTTTATACCGAATTTGGAATTTTAAACCGATATTTCAATATAGAATTCTGAGTTTTAACAATACAAGCCAAAAAACAGGGACATATGAATGTGAATGGTGGTTTATATCCTGCTAATTGGAGAACAAAGAAATGGAGGAGTGAACACTAAAAACCAATATTTTACTAGATTACAGTTTTATTTACACATGTTTCATGTGCCTCAGATTTCGGTTGTATAATATTGACAAAGTCAAATCACAAATGAAGCTAATATTAGTGTGTGCAATCTGATGCATTTTCTTATGTCCTCGTTAATTTATTCATTTTTCAATATAATCAACCTCGAGATATCTGAAAAAGTCAAAATTACTTCCTTTTCCCTGCACAACAAATATAAGTAAATCCATTTCTGTTGACTGTACAAAAATGAAAATAAAATTTACACATTAAGAGGTTGTTGATACAACTGGTTCACATTGTTCTCCTGGTATTCAGTCCATGAGAGTTATACAATGGTTACAACAGATACTATCGACATACAAACTGCTTCATTTCTAGTCTTACTTACTTTATTAAATATCTGCTAAACAAATAATTCCCTCAACACTGTTCAACTATTACAAAGTCTGCACTACTATTACTGTTAATCTTCTCATCACTCCTTATCACTCATCCCTTCCCACTTATGATTGTAGGACTGTAACTTTGTCACTTGTATCCTTACGATTTATAGTGACTGTTTCCTAGTATGATTTGATTGCTGATTGTATCCTATGACTATCATTAAGTGCTGTATGTTATGATTCTTGATTCTTAACGAATGTATCTTTTCTTTTATGTATACCTAGAGTATTTACACCAAGAAAAATTCCTTGTGTGTCCAATCACACTTGGCCAATAAAATATTCTATTCTAATGTGAAAAATGTTTTTATAATATCAGGAAATATTAACTATGTTGCTGATTTACATTCTAAAATAAATATTTAAAATCTCATCATCAAGATAAAACTCTGTGTCAATTAAAAACAAATCAACATGCAAATATTCAAAGTTCAGGAATAACAATGCCTTAACAATTGAGCAACATTTATAGATTCTCCTATGAGTGTATGAATTCATAAGTCTGCCTTAAGCTTACTACAAAATTTCATTTGCAGTAGCATTGTTAAGTATTTGAAAAGATTATTTTCAAACAAGCATATAATGTAACATTAAAAAGAAACCTAATTTAACTTTTTGTCATGAGGAAGCAAGTGCATATGGAAAAGCTATCGAACAATCCTACAGTACAGGGCCACTGTTATATTAAAAAACTCAATCATAATAATAGGATTTTTTGTGAAATTCAGCCATAGTGCAAGTTAATGAACTACTGTATAGGTGCTAATATATTAGTATCCTGGCCCTATAGGCAAGTTTCTTTAGCTGTTTCTCACATTCTGGTTTTTCAAAAACATTACATTGATTTATCATAACATATAATCATATTTCATGATTTTGTGAATTATGCTAAAGCAAAAAAAAGACTAGTTCTTCCAAGGAAAGAGCTTTATATATGACACAATATGTGTGAAATGCACAATTCGTTAAAATGAATGTAGTCATTCACAATTACATTCTAGATTAGAACCTGGCTAAAAGAGATGTGATAAAATATAATATCTTAATTAGACCAAATATTCTGGTACAATTATGTTCCATGTCTTTGTTTTCTATCTGTGTAGTTTATACTACAAAAGAAACACCCATATACACACATACACACACAAGCACCAAAACCTGGTTCAATGACCATGGGATTACTGTGCTTGATTGGCCAGCAAACTCGCCTGACCTGCACCCCATAGAGAATTTATGGGGCATTGCCAAGAGAAAGATGAGAGACATGAGACCGAACAATGCAGAAGAGCTGAAGACCGCTACTGAAGCATCCTGGTCTTCCATAACACCTCAGCAGTGCTACAGGCTGATATCTTCCATAACATGCCGCATTGAGGCAGTAATTGCTACAAAAGGGGCTCAAACCAAGTGCTGAGTACATATGCATGCTTATACTTTTCAGAGGTCCGATATTGTTCTATGTACAATCCTTGTTTTATTGATTGCATGTAATATTCTAATTTTCTGAGATTGTGGATTTGGGGTTTTCATGAGCTGTAAGCCATAATCATCACAATTATGACAAATCACAGCTTGAACTATCTTGCTTTGCATGTAATGAGTCTATCTCATATATTAGTTTCACCTTTAAGTTGCATTACTGAAATAAATGAACTTTTGCACGATATTCTAATTTTTTGAGTTTTACCTGTATACTGTATTGAGAGTTGGGGGTTATTTGGCTTAAATCTTGTTTTACAAACAGTCTAACTGAATTTGGCAACATCCAGAGAGATACAGAGTCCCTTTCATCAGACAGCAGAATTTGTATGTAGAAAGTATTAGAGTTACTTGGGTGTTTTACCAGGTAAGACGATATAAAACAGATTCTAATATCTGAATAAAAGGAAAGTAATATACAGTAAAATATGAATAACAGATTCTGTTAAGTTCGGAAAAGAAGGAGGCCACACCAGAGCTTCAGTCATAACACACACTTTATTCATGGGAATAAAGGGGCTGTCGCGTCTGCAGCTAACAGCAGACCTACCAGCGAACAGCAGCTGGCTCAACCTAGCAGCCGGCTTTTATAGCCGACTGTCGAAAGAACCAGCCAATGAGAACTAAAACGCCCCGTAAATTGCGGACCTGATGGGGAACTGGTGTCATCCCCAAGGACATAACACCCCTTCCCCCAGATATGAACATGAGTAGTCTTTAAGGTATGAAGGCGGTTTGTGTTGCCGCTCTGATCGTCTTAGTTCGGGTGTAGGAGCGGGTGGCACAGAGTTCGGGACAGCGGGGATTTGGTCCCTTGGTAGCTGTCCAGCCACCCGACTTTTGCTCGCCGGTCACCCGGCCGGGTTGTCGAGTCGCTGTGGTCTCCCGGTGCGGTAGGGGAGCTGCTGGGAATGGATGTTGATTCTGTGTGATGGTCGTGGTCAGCCGTCTGCTCCCTCGGTTCGGTTGGTGGAGGCAGGTTACTCTGAGTGTCCCAGCTAGGTGCCGGATACGGTGCCTGGAATGTTGTTGTGGTCTCTGGGTCGGAGGTGGCGTGCTCGTTCTGCCGGCTCCTCAACTGGTCAGGTGCCTTCGCCAAATGCGCCCGTCTTCTAACTGGACGTGGTACGACCTGGGTCCCGTGATGGCCACGATCCTGCCAGGTACCCATAATGGGTCTCCCGCGTAATTTCTGGTGAAGACTTGATCCTGTAAGACAAAACTCCTGACCCTACTGTTAGACCCAAGGGGTGTATCTGGGCAATAGTGAGGTGCAGCCTGTCTAGTATTGTCCTTAAGCGTCTGCCCATCAGTAGCTCTGCCGGTGACTTGTTCGTGACCGTGCGGGGTCGAGTGTTGGCTTATAAGGAATCTAGAGAGTCTGGAATGCCAGTCATCTTGGGAGAACCTGGCGAGGGCCTCTTTGGTTGTTCTGACTGCTCGTTCGGCCAACCCATTGCTCGAGGGTGAAAGGGGCCGTTAGGATGTGCGGATGCCTAGGTTGGTGACATACCGGCTGAAGTCTGTGGGCGTAAATTGAGGACCGTTATCCGACACAATGGTGTCTGGGAGACCGTGTGTGACGAACAAACGAGTCAGTGCTTGGGCGACTGCTCGTGTGGTGGTTGAAGAAGAGTGCCACATCAATCCATTTAGAAAATGAGTCTACTACTATTAGGAATGTTTTGCCATGGAATGGGCGGCCAGAGTCAACATGTAGACGGGACCATGGTGCGTTGGCGTTTTCCCATTTGGTGGGAGGGGTTACTGGGGCGCTGGCGGGATTCTTGACAGGGCGGCAGGAGCTTACCCATTTTGCAATTTGCGTCATCCATGCCCGGCCACCATACATAGCTCCGTGCCGCGCCTTCATTCGTACAATGCCGGGTGCCCTTCGTGTAATGCCTTCAGGGCGGGTCTGCGTAGTGACTCTGGAATGACAACTCTGGTCCCCACAGCAGACAACCCTGTAAACTGGAAAGTTCCTGTTGGCGGACTTTAAAGGGTGAAAATTCGTTAGACGGGTTACTGCCCGGCCACCCCTCGTACCCAGTCCAGGACCTGGGCGATCAGTTTGTCCTTCCTGGATTGGAAGGCAATGTCTCTCGCAGTGATTGGGATTATGAACTCACTGGTGTCAAAGATGGTGTGGACTGGGCCGGATCCTCCACAGGCGTTGGTAGCGGGCACCGGCTGAGGCGTCTGCATGGCTGAGATTCTTTCCTGGACGGTGCACTAACTTGTATGAATATGCTGCCAGGAATAAAGTCCATCTTGTCATTCAGGAGACAAGACTTGTGGTGTTTGCTTTTCTCCGAGAGAAGCCCCAACAACGGTTTGTGGTCTGTAACCAGTTCGAAGTTGTGCCCAAATAGAAATTCATGAAATTTTTAATAGCTGCTCGGCAGCTAGGGCCTCTTTGTCGATTTGGCTATAGTTGCGTTCTGTCGTTGAAAATGTTCTAGAGAAGAAGCGCAATGGGGCTTTCGGACCCGTTGGGTAGTCTATGACTTAATACGGCCCCAATTCGAAAGGCGAGAATCTGCTGCCAAAACTAGCGGTAGGTTCTGGTTGAATTGGATCAGTACAGCGTCTGAAGTGAGGGTGACTTGACTGCCCTGAAGCGTATTCCTCTTTGGGTCCCCAGTGCCATGGAACATTTTTATCTAAGAGTCTATGTAGTGGTTCTGCCACAGATGCCTTGTCGGCAGAAATGATGCATAGAAGTTCAGCAGGCCTAGGAAGGCTTGTAGTTCTGGTTTGGACGCCGGTGTGGGCGCCAGTGAATGGCTTTAACCTTTGATTCTACCGGGTGGATGCCAGAGCGTCTATTCGGTACCAAGAAAGAATCCACCTGCTTAGTGGCTATGGTGCATTTTTCTTTTTTAGTTTGAGGCCATGCTGTCTGAATCTGTCCAACACCCCCTCTAACTCTGAGGAAAAGCTGTGTTCTGTCCGGGCGGAAACCAGATGTCATCAAAGTGCGGAACCACGCCAGGGAGGCCTGTAGGATCCGTTCCATTAACGACTGGAATATGCTCGGGCGACACTCACACCAAATTGGAGCGCTTGCAGCCGGAAGGCCCCTCTATGGGTAACAATGGTTTGCAATTCAGCCGTTTGGTTGTCTACAGGAAACTGTTGGTAAGCCTGAGACATATCAATTTGGCGAATATCTTTCGGGTTCGAATGTGTGCAGTAAATGCTGGATTACTGGCACTGGGTATGTGCTAATCTGTAAATAGCGATTTATTGTGGTCTTGTAATCTGAACACATCCTTATACTACCATCTTTTTTGAGGGTGTGACAATAGGTGTCTCCCACTTAGCAAATCCATGGGTTCTATGACCCCTTGTTTTAACAATTTGTCTAGTTCGCATCCAGCTTAGAGCATGAGGCGAATGGCACTCTCCGCGGTTTCAAATGGATGGGAACTGCCTGAGAGTCCACTGAGAAAGAAATAGGTGTGCCCTTGTAGCACCCCAATTCATCGCTGAAAAGCGTCAGCGTAATCAGAGAATAGTGAGTCAGTGTCAGAGGACGAGACAGCATGAACCCCGTTAAGTTAAGGCCAAGAGAGGGAACCAATCCAACCCCAAAAGACTAGGAAGGGCACCATCAACTACCACTAATGGCAGGTGTCCTTTAAAGGTTCTGAATTTGACTAGGAACTTGCCTGTTCCGATTACTGGAATGTTCTTCCTTGGTAGTCTCGTAAGGATGGCGACTCTTCTGCAGCTGTTTCCTGGACAGGCTGGGGCGTATCTTCTTGGCGTGCTCCATGAAATAATCGAGAGCGCTGACCCGGTATCGACCTCCATTAGGCAGGGTTTACCTTCTAAATGAATGGAGAGTTTAATTTTATTGGGTGTTAAGAAGGTATGGTTAGCTTGATAGCATGTAAAACAGTTTTCTACTTGCCTGGATGGCCCGAGGGGGCATAAGATGGTAGCTTTGTGGAGCCACATGCGCTGCCTGGCACACCCTAGCGATGTGTCCTCTTCTGCTGCAATTGTTGCAGGTGGCATTTTTGAACCTGCACGTTGCTCTGGCATGGGGACCCCCACAGGAGAGGCACAGCGGGGTGTGCCTAGGTCCGATGCCTTCTCTCGGTCTAGTTCCTACCTGTGGCTGCTTGAATGGTTTGAGCGGTGCACTTCAGTTTGCTCGATGGGCTCTTCTTCGTTCCTGCCTCCTCAGAATGTACAGTGACTGGATTACCTTTGGGGTGCTTCCCTGTATTTGGCCGCTGATTGTATTGCCAATTCTGCAGCCAGGGCTTCCTCGATGGCTTGTGCTAGATTGAGGTCCTTCCTTGCCAACAACCGCCTCTGTAGTCTTGCATCCTTGACCCCGCAGACAAGTTGGTCCAGGAGCATGTCATCAAGGTAGCCTTTAAATTCACAGTGCAGGGCTGCGGTTCTGAGGGCTGCCATATATTGGTTTATGGTTTCTCCCTCCGCTTGCTTCCTCATGCGGCGAAGCGTCTCGCGATCTGTGGCGGTTTTGGCGAATAATGATTGGAGAGGGTCTCCAGTAGCTCAGACCATGGGACATTCTTGAGTTCTCTTGGGGCGAACAGTGCTGTTGCCGTGTCGAATACGGTGGCCCTGCAGTAGCTCAGGAAGAAAGACTTCTTTTTGTTGTCTGTGGCGTCAGCCAGACCCACAGCATCAATATAATGGTTAAAACGGTTTTTATAGAGTCCCATTTATCTTCGTCTGGTTTGAATGGCTGGAACGCCGGATTCGCATTCATGACTGGTTCAGCTTTGGTAGGTAAAATAAGTCTCACTGGAATACAGGCCCTGGAAAGGTAGCAGCTACAGTTTGTAGTGCTGTTAACGAGTGTTCAGCTTCTGAGTTCTCTCTGGGTTGTACAGGTAGCAGCTGCGCTCGCAGTGCAATTCGGTCTGGTGATTCAGCTCGTGGAATCTCTCTGGGTTTTCTCGCTCTCTGCAGCCCTTGGCGGCTGGAACAGGCAGCTATAACTGGCAGCCCGTTTAAATTTGGCGCCCTTACAAGGCGGAGGCGGCGATGCTGCGGCTGCGCGCTGACAGCGATTTAAATCTCGCGCCTGGATTTAGCGGTCGTGAGCGTCGCGCTGGAGCTTCGCTACACGCAATTCTGGCAAGTTTGTTGCTGGGCGGCTGAGGCTCTCAGTGCCCACTCTCTTGTAGCTAGTTTGTGATCTTGAGCGGCTACACGCTCCGCTTGATTTCCTCTCAAATGGCTGACCGAGCTCTCAACGACGCGGCTACGGTTCAGCGCTTCAGATTCGTGATTTTCAGCTCTTGTATAGCTGCTGGCTGGCCAGATCCCACCTTCGTCGCCAATGTTAAGTTCGGAAAGAAGGAGGCCACACCAGAGCTTCAGTCATAACACACACTTTATTCATGGGAATAAAGGGGCTGTCGCGTCTGCAGCTAACAGCAGACCTACCAAGCGAACAGCAGCTGGCTCAACCTAGCAGCCGGCTTTTATAGCCGACTGTCGAAGGGAGCCAGCCAATGGGGACAAGAACCCCCATAAGAATTGCGGACCTGATGGGGAACTGGTGTCAGCCCCAAGGACATAACAGATTCTTTTGTGCCTGCATCACAAAGACATAACTGAGTGGCATAGGGAACTGTTTTGTATCTGCTTTCTAAAATGATTGTAGGAAGAGCATGAAATTGAGCCTGTGTTAAAACCCTTCTTAGCTTGGATACTATAATATTATTCAAGTATCTTGCGGGGTTAAACATTGGCTGTTCAGGAAAACCTTCCTAGTCAGTTGAGCCTGGTTTTTCCATAACCAGAATATGTTGTGTTAAAATGTTCCTGGCTTGTTCATGTCCCAAAGAAAAGAAAACCACTTGTGAAAGCCATAAAAGTATAGTTTATCAAGGAGATATCACTGCCATCTAGCACTAAAATTGTCAGCTAATGTCATGTGGGGTGGGAGTGTCAGTCCTATGGGAAAAGATATTAACTTTAGCCAGTATATGAAGAAAATTAGCCACATTTTTGTCTCAATCTTAACTGATCTCATTTCACAGCAGAGAGTAACATTAGAGACACAGCATGGCACTTGAAGGATATTTCTTGAGAATTTAGATCACACAATTTCTACTTTGGAATAATTATAGTAGGGGCCAAGCTGTACAGAAGAGCTGGGCCTTTAATTTGGTTTTAAATGGTTTTAGGACAGCCAGTTAAAAAAAAAGATAACTTTTGTTCTGTAAAAAAATTCAACTGTTGAGACTGATCTTTAGGCATTCTAAGCTACATAATCTAGATGTATGTTTCTCTGACCTGAAGCCTGGAAGATAATTCCAAGATACTTGAAAACTTTAGTTTGTTTAATTTGGTGTTCATTTGATTCGTTTAATTGCCATATGTCGATTCCTGAGTATTTAATGAATACCAATATTTTTCTATTTTCATAATTTATTGTTAACTCATCATTTGTGCAACAATTGGCAAATAATCTTAGTGCACATTCTAAGATAAATGGAGTCTGGAACAGAAGGACTGCATCATCCGCATAAAATAGCATTGTGATTAGTCTAGGTGCTAACTTTGGTGGGGGGAAAAACAGAAGTGTTTTGACAGGCTACTAGGAAATTTATATAAAGATTGAATAACGATGGGGCCAGAATGCAGCTCTGTCTAATTCCTATCACTGAGAGAATTGTTTTTGTGAGGTGGCCTTGTGAAGTAAATCAAGTTTTTACACACAGGTTTTCATACAATTTAGTAACAGCCATTTATCTATGGTGGATTTACTGAGTCTGTCCACAATCTGTCTCTAGTTGTTGAGTTGAATGCAGATTTAAAATTGATAAAAGCTGAGCATAGTTCTGAGTTAGGTTTATCTCTATACTTTTTTTTTATTAAATGTTGTAACACAAGTACAAAAATGTGTAGGGAGATGGAAGCCCAGAAGTCGACACTTCATTCCAATATTCTTAGGTAAACAAGGTGTTCCAATGACTTTCCTTAATCACAGGGAAATGGTAAATGATCCTACAATCCCTAAATGTATGTGTAAAAAGGTCTTCAAATTTTGGTGAAAACAAATAAAGAAAAGCCTGTGATAACTGCTATGTTGGGAATAGGAACATATGCTGTGCACATAGTTTGAGCCCTCTTGTATACTATAGGAGATCTCCATAAAGCCTTCTGTGTCCAATAAAATCAACAATACATTTAAAGTATACTCAACTGTGCAAAACACCGAATCAATATTTTAAAACTGTATTGGTCTAGAACAGGAGTGTTAAACTTGTGGCCCACCGGCAGGTGTGTCACAGGCTGGCCATGCCCACCCTTGGTTTAATGAAGAGAGGGAAAGTTGCAATATGTTACATGATGACAATCTGTCATCACAAGTTTGACACCCCTGGTATAGAAAGTTTCAGAAAAATGCCACTCTATTCCAAGCCCACATCAACACATTTTCTGGTTATCCTTCCTGAACTGGGACAACACATACCCTGTTTCTCCAACAATATGGCCTCCCCTAATAGGAACTCCCAGCATGTTTTATAGGCATGAAATGAAATTAAGCCCCTCCCCCCCCAAATTAAGGCCTATATTAAAACATGCAAAATGGGGGGGAAATGGCAGGGGGGGCTTGCTGTTAGGAAGTACTTTTGTTGCACACCCGGATATGGTGCTGCCTGCGTTGACCCCAATACGAAATGCCCCACCAACGCCGAGGTCAACATCCAAGCTGTCGCCCCCCGCCTGCCCGAAGATGCAAGGGGTGGTGGAAATTAAGTCATCCCCGAAAAGACGGCCTAGCCATTTTTGGGGGGCTCAAAAAAAAAAAAAGACCCGGCCTTATTATATGAGAAACACGGTAGATACAAAGGTGCAACATTCCTTAGTTTCTTTAGTACTATATTGTGTTTACATCCATTAGCAACTATTTAAACCCTATATCTTTTTCAAACAATGTTAGTTGTATAATGCACTTTTGACAAACAGCTAAGTGAACTGCTCCTTGCTTAGCAATCTTTCCTTTCAAGATGCAGAACTGTTGGTAACAATGAAGGAACTTAATCAAGTTAATATAATTCTGCAGTTAGAGAGCAGAATGGCAAAGACTTATATCTAGCACTGAAGCATTTTAATGCACTTCCATGCTATAAAGAATATTAATTGTACTTGAGTACTCTGCTGGGTAAGATATATGCAGGTATTTCATATACTGTACAGTACCTGGATTAATAAAATGGTAAATAGGTATGTCTTTAGTTTATGGATCATTAGAGAGTACATTATCTATTTATTCATCCAATGTTACACTCACTAATTTTTTTGCCCTTTCAGTGTATGCCAGCCAAGTAAAACAAAGGTTAGTAAAGGCTAACGCTCTTTCATAATAAAACAGGACTGCTGCTTCACTGAAAATTGGACTTATCTTAATAATGTCCTTAGCTTAGGCAATAGAATGGAAATAATTCTAGAAAATGCATTCCAGTAAGTTTTAAAAAAAAATACAGTCAAACTCCACACACAGTTGCCCTGAAACTACAAAGTTGTATAGAAGCACAGTTTTCCTTCTACCATCAGAAGCTGCTGAGTTCTTTGAGTGTTTATTTCCTGAGATGATTCTCCTAAGACTAGGTCACTTCAGGAACTACATAAATTTACTTGCTTGCTTCCTCTCTTCGGTATCGGTTAATGACTTATTTTATGACTTAAATTTAAATATGGTAGTTTCATGTCTGCCTCAGTACTTACTTTGACTTTACCGCCCAGAACCTGTGTCCTTACTATAAAACTAGATGTGAGCACAACTACATATAGAGGAAGGATGTAGTACATTGTCACATCACTGGATGAGATGCTTAAACTCTAACCTCATGCATATTTATAAAAAAAAAAAAATAGTTGCATTGAACTGGACTTCTGAAGAGAGACATATATCATTCCACTCTTATCTTTTGATTTAGATTTGGGCTGTGCCTTTAAATAAAACATATTATAAATAAATAAATAAAGTACATTTACCATGTGAAATGACTTCATGAAATAACAGTTACCAAAATTTCAGATAGTCAAGCCATATTTCTTTTCACATAAATAGGGAGCCCTTCAAACAGTTTTAAAAATATAGAATACGTAACACATACACTTCCTGATAGTAGCTCAAAGTTATTAATATTCCTGCATTATTATCCTATCTGTATTTATTCATGTGCATTCTTTATTTAGCCTCCCGGAGTTATTAAAGTTTTATTTCTCAGTGATATATATTCTTCAGAGTCTGCAGCTAGGTGAAGTTGCTTCAAGTTCTGCTTGATTGTAATTTGAAACAGTGAGGAGCCTGCCTTACACTTCAAATCCTTTGAACTAAGGAATGAACACTTAAATCCTGAAGAATTTAGAAATATTGTTTATTGAATTGAAGAACTGTGTGGCTAAAGAGAGTTCTTCAGTACTTTTTTCAATTCAAATCCAAATTCTGACTGAGTTTTAAGTATTTGACAACTCGGTAACTTTGCAAAACTTTCCATCTACATGGACTTGAATGCAATGGTTATGTTTTCTCATCTTATTTCCAAGGAATTTCTGAAGGTGGTGATTTATTAGCAATAGCTATAGCACTTAGACTTATGTAAAGCACTTCCCAGTGCCTTACTGCCCTCTCTAAGTGGTTTACGGAGTCAGCATATTGCCCCCAATAATCTGGGTCCTCATTTTACCCATTTTGGAAGGATAGAAAGCTGAGTTAACCCTCAGCTGGTGAGGACCGAACTCGTGGCAGTGGGAAAAGTTAGCCTGCAATATTGCATTCTAACCACTGCACCACCACAACTCTATTAGGACTTTTCACTTTTCTGTGTTTCAAGCTTTTTTCACCATATTATCTAGTTAGAATATTCAAAGCTGTACAGAACACAATTAAGATTTCATCTTTAATTAATCTCAGTGTGAATATTTTACTTCCTTCCCTACTATTTTATTTCCTCATTTCTTATTTCTAGATGGTTTGGTGGTAGGTTTACAGATAGGATAGGATAGGATAGGATAGGATACAATAGGAAATAGAATAGGATAAGTTACAAAATAAAGTAGAATAGGAAAGGGTAGGGTAGGATTAGAAATAGGAAAAGAATGGAGTGGAAATAGAATAGAATAGAATAGAATAGAATAGAATAGAATAGAATAGAATAGAATAGAATAGAATAGAATTAACTAGGAATTGGAATTAGAATAGAATTAAAATTGGAATTAGAATAGAATTGGAATTAATAGGACCAAACAGAAGAATTCAGTGGGCAGCTAGGTAGGTTATGCCCCCAAATATGAGAATTTATTGAACATTTTATGCATCAGCTTTAGAAGTAATAAAGGAATATTAGTTCACAAATATAAAGTGGAATTTTACAAACACTAGAAGAAACAGCACTGATAGCATAAGATATCTTCACATATCACATTCTTTTTACAGTTACCATCTGAATTACCATCTGGCCACGATTACACTAGACTAGCTAAAAGGCATTCTGCCACCTGCCCACACTCTATTCAGCTTCTAGGTTAGGAAATAGACTGTACATATTTGACACATTTGTCCAAACAAGCCTAAAGGATGTATTATTTCCAGCTGTTTTTGTAGTTAGCTTTTGAAATTTTGTATTTTTTTAATTTACCTTTATAAGCTGTCCTCATGCCATCTGCCACTGAAGGGGCAAGAAATAAATTCCAGAAATATAAGAAAGCAAGCAAAGAAAACAATATGATACAAGGAAGTCATCAAATAAATCTATACTTTCTATTGCTTGCCTGGGAAAGATTATTCTCAAACATCACATACTCACTGTATATTAACAAGGATGATAACTGTTTGTGTTATGAATTGAAGGTACAGAGCTGTACTTCTGAATGTGTAAAGAATGTACAAATCTCATTCTTAAGTAGCAATTGCAGGAGTAAGTTTCCAACTCTTATGATAATAAATGAACATATAGATTTTGAAAGATAATAAAAGCACAGAATAAAAAATATCCTAAGAGTAAAAGTATTGGTGCTAAATCAACCTACTTAGATAAAAAACCAACAAGTATATTTGTACCAAAAATTAAGCAAAATGTAAACTGCTCCTCCAAGAACATTGCTTAACTATAAAGCACATAATAATTTTTTATATAGCCTGTCTCTTCCAAATCTCACTAATCTGCACCAACTTTAGATTGCCAGTGATAGCATGTTGGTTTATTTCCAGTTGCCATAATAACTCATCTTTAGATGGTTTACAAATCAAATCACAACAGCAATTAAAAACCATAAACACCATTAAAACCTTCAAATAATAGCCACTGCTGATTAAAAAAAAAAAACTTTAGATCTTAGGCTCCAAAGATGGAATATCCAGTTTCCCCCACTCTCTGAAAAAAAGTTTCCAGTAGAGGATAGTTCACAGATGATGGTGAGGAAGAGCAAGCTCCTGGGTAACTTGGATGTTTTTTACATGTAAGGACTTTTTATAGAAGATAGCAACACCACCTCCTCTATGAATTTCATGATCTGATCGGTAAACATGATAGTCTCTTACTGTGGTAATGGAGTCAGGAGAGATGCATTGAGCCATGTTTCACAGACAAATATGATGTCAAATTTAGCCATATTTAGTAGGAGGAGAAATTTGGGTATTTTATTCACAAGGCTTCTTACATTGAGTAGCTTGCATTTAAGGTCAGCTGTGGTTGGAATTGAGGTAGTTAGGAGCATGCATGCCTAGTCTTGGGTGATGGTGGAATGGTTGCGGTAGGGTTGTGGTTGAAGATTAAAGCTGAATTGAGGGTTGTGTGACTTACTTTTGATAGAGTCAGCATGATAGTCAATGTACAGGTCCTTCTCTCCATTGTCTAGATTTTTTTTGAGTTCTGTGAGGAGTACACGGGAGCGGGCACATTGCTGTATGGTTAGGTCAGGGCGAGAATGGAGGTTCTTATGGTTTGTGTTGCTTTTGGAAAGTGAATTTACAGTATAAATGAATTTACATTTGCTTGATTTATTTTTGCAAATGAACCTGCAGAAGCGTGGGGCCACAGAGCCACCTCTGTTTTTGAGCTCTCAGCCAATGCAGGAAATGTCAAGTATTTCATCAGGGGAGATGGTTGATGCTTGATAATCACTGATGATGTTTCAGACAGTTGTGATGTCATCATTTTCATTGATGTCCTCTAGACAAAATAAGATGGCGTTTTAATGTTTCCGTTCGCGCTCAACAGCTTCTCTGATGAGGATTGGGATATCATTATTTGTCTGATTTATGTTTTTTTGTGGATTGGGTTGTGGATTGGGTTATGGATTGGGTTGTGGTTGTAGGGTAGAGATGTGGTTGGTAGCTATTGGATGTTCAGGTTTTTGCATTGTGTCTTTATTTTCAAGGTTGGATAATCTTTCTTTTAAAGCATCCAGGGATGCTACTATGGTGTCAAGGGATGTTATTCATGTTTCTATGGTATCAACGCTTTCAAACAGATCCAGTTTGGGTCTGCATGATTTGCAGAGATATGGAAACTCATTGGATGATTCAAGGTATTGAATCATTTGCTTGGGTAATCCCAAGCAGTCATGATGAGAGCATTTGTTACATAGAGAACATTTGATGGAATTTTCATTATCCTTTAGAGTTTTACAGCATTTAAGGCATGTGCAGGAGTCTTGTGGTTCTTACTTTCTCTTTAGGTTGTGGTTTGGCATTGGATATTTTTCTAGGCATGGTAGGTTTGTTAAGATGGTACGTTGATTAAATTACTTAATGAAACAATTTTGGGTAATCAATATAGCCAATATCACACCAATCAATCAATTGCAATAATCTCTCTAGTCAAATAATTTTGCTAAGCAACAATCAGACTAATCAATTAATTACACTAATCACTAATCAATTAATTACACTAATTATTAATCACACTGTTCAATTAAATTCACTAAATCACTAATTTTACTAATCAATAAATTACATGAATTTTGAACTTTTACATTAATCAGTAATCACACCATTTGCACTAAACACTCTAATCACACAATTAAAACAATAAATCAATTAAACCATTAATAAATTATTTTATAGAAATTGATTATCTAATCATTGATATAGGTAATGAGGTAGAAAAGTGGTAAGTTTTGAGGTACTGAATTAATCAGTGTTTTATTAAAGTAATGAGGTAGTATTGAGAGTCTGCAAGGAAAGGGTTAACTGTTTTACTAGCAGCTATTATTTAGTGGGTGGGAGGAATTTATTGCTCGATGGCTGATGCTATTACGCTGTAAACAATAGGCTGTAACAGGATGTTCAAAAGCACACTGGATTATTGAGAGAGAGCAAAACTTTGAATTGTGCTTGAAAAAAAAAACTATTAGAAGTGAAGCATCTGTAAACTAGATGTTATGTTTCTAAACTGACTTGCAGTCATCAACATACAGACTATTGCATTTTTCAGCAAGTTGTCTTCAAAGTAGTTTCAGATAGAAGACAGCATAGTAATCCAACCTGGAAATAATTTTGAGAATGAGTAATTGTTCCCAGAGCCTGTCATTCCAAATAATGCTACAACTAGAGCATCCATTGGACAAGGGCACCTATGTCTGGTGCTCTAGATGAAGCTGTGAATTCGGAAGCACTTGTACCTCAAGTTGTGCACCTTCATTTTCAGGAGAAATGTTTCCCCCAAGTAAGAGAGCTGCTCAACTACAATTGCTGTACAAATAGCTAATCAGACTTGGTAAGTAAGATTCAACCTGTTTTGTCCCATCTAGATTCCAGACACTGAAGCAAAGATCTCTAGAGAATCTCTAGCTCATATTGGACATGTGCAAAAAGACAACATCAGCATACTTGAAAATACTCCATCCTCTACCAAAAGATAATGTCTTCAAACAACTTTATTTAAATGTTAAATAGCATCAGAGATAAGACTAAGGACATCCTAGTGAGAAGGGCACAGAATCAACCACTTATCTCAAAATCACAATTGATTGGTTTTATTGTACTAAATTTAATGTTTATACTCATAAGCAATAGAATTTTCCAGAAGCTAAAAATAAAATATTAAAATCTGTTATTTGCATACCCATATCCTATAGTAAAGCAAATAATTGCTAGAACTCAGGGCCACCATTCACCATACCTACAATGGGAAAATATTAAGAATGCTGCCTTGGAGGGCAAAGCAAAAATCTATGGGAAGAGGCATTTCTACTGAGGTCCCAAAGCATGATGGGTTTTTCAGATCAAAAATAGCATCTTCAGTTGGGTCTGTAAACATGTTGTAGTTAAATGGGTATAATACGATATGAAAGAAAGAATACTATAGAGTGAAAGAAATACAATAGAGAACATCAGTGTAAGTGGTGCCACATGACACATCAACACGTGTTCTACCCTAGATGGGAAACTTTGCCAAGCACAGACATAAATATGGTCTGAATGTCTTCAATTATAGTTAAGTTCTTTAAAAAAAATTAATTTTGTCAGTATCATCAGTCCTCACCAACAGCACAAATAGTGTGACTTTTTCATTTTAATATTTTTATTGTAATACTGTATATTGGGAGGGGTTAATGTTAGGTTTTGAGCTGCCTGGAGTTTGATACAAGATGAATGGCTACATAAATATTTTAAATACATAAATAAAATAAACATTAATTAAGAATGTTTTAGAAATGATACAATATATTGATACTCAGGTGAGACAGAACTATCTTATATGCCCATATGGAAAAATACAGAATATCATTTCCTCCTTTTCTGCCGGACAAGTATGTTTACAGATGCCTCCGATATCTGATCATTCAAGCAAGTAAAAGAAAATCAGAAGCAGCTCTGTTGCTTCTCAAGGGAAGATACAATGTCAGGGAGAAAAGTGAGAATTATTTCCTAGACTTATCTAATGTTGAAAGATCACTTCTTGACTGCCATTAAAAGCTTTACTTGTTAGAATTGATCAACCCGGCCAAGAGACATTTAGGTCCCAAGTGTGACATTTACTTTGTGTAACCTAAGACAACTTTTTCTTTTTAATTAATACCAATGAAGGAAGTATGTGTACACACAGCAGCAGCTAATTGTGCTTGCATGTCAAAGTATCAGCCTTTTCTCACTCTAAAACATGGAACTTTCTACCGAGGAATGAAATATTTTGTGTGTATCTACAGTGTAAAACTAAAGTAAAAACATATGTGCATTTTAGTAGATTTTCTTATATATTATGCCAATTGTTCTGTGGTATGGATTGTTCTACTCTAACATATTCAATTTTTTGTTTAATATATATACTGCCAATGCCATACATTCTGCTTTGTGAGTGATTTTTCCCGGGCTTTTTTCTTCAAAATTAAACCATAACTCCATAAATTTAGGGAGATCTAAAGAATCTAGTGACCTTATAACCAGTATTAACCCCTTTTCTGGTTTGGAAATCCATTTGTTTTTCTCCTCTCTCTTATTTTATGTATCTGAGGCAATGTAACTAAGTAAAATGTGAGGAAGATCTAGAGTGGTATATTTTTTAGCATTTAAACAAGAAATCAAATTAATGTTCACTAATTAATTTCAAAAGTGTTGTAAATAGGTTCTTTATTATCACAATGTATCTATAGGCTATCAACTCTTGCAAAATGTATGGACATAACTCTGTCATCAACAGATGGAGGTTTTCCTAGGGCTTCAACTTTAAGTTTCTCTCAGACCCATCCTTCTGTTAGCCACACCTCTACAATCATTCTCTCCTCAATTCCCCCTTTCTCCAGAAGATAGCATCAGCATGTTCCAACTAATGAATCCAATATGAATCAAGAGAGCCGTAATCGAAATTGTGTCACACTCTAGGTAAGCAATACTTAAAGACAAAGAAAAATGGGGGGAAAAGGCAGGATGGACAGGATTAAACAGTCAGCAAGGAATAAAATTAATGTGAAAGTAACTGAAATAGGAAACTTGTTACTATGTGACTAGTTCTATGTTCTTGTTGTCATATAGTACACATTAATGATACAAAGGCAACAATTAGCTTTAGATTTATATACATCCAGATGGATAACAGGAGCTGGCAATCATATCAAAAATATCTGTAATGTTTCTTCTCACAATATCAAGCTAGAAGAAAATGGAACTATGGAATCTATTGCAAAAGTCAGTCCTGGAACAAGCATGCATGACAAAGTGTCAGAACTCATAAGTATACCAATGCATTAATCAAATTATATAACAAAATATCCAAGTACTTACAACTGCGGTTTTCTCTATTTATATCAAATATTAACTATGCAGATTCAATGGAATATATTTAATATGCAGTAAACATATCAAAAGGCAGCAAACAAAATAACCACTGCATAACTATTACAATGGTCAATGAACTGAAGATGTATTTTATACCATCGTCCTTAATTTGACCCTTCTACATTCTCAGTTACTATGACAATGTTAAGCAATGTAGAAAAAGCACTCAGAGCATAACTTCTGAAATTGTTTATTTATCATTACACTTATATGCCACTCCATTTGTGGAGACTTTGAGTGGCTTATCCTATTAATGTTGGAAGACTAAAAACAAAAGGTCAGTTAACACAATTATAACTAAGCATTTTGATGTGACACTATCCAGGGTAGTGTAAACTTACTATGTAAGTCATGTTTTCACAACTTTGAAAAATATAGTAAGAAAGGTGGTAGCTAGGACTAAGCTGTTCCAAAGAAGGGAGATTATTATTCAAAATGTTCAAGCCCAGTGACCCTAAAGACAAGAGATTTTTGGAGATAGGAAGTCAGGAACCCCAGAAAACTTTTGCTTCCAGCACTTACTGAATGGATAGGATTAATTCAGAGAAGGTGGTTAGATGACCAGCACCTAGAATCACTCAGAAAGCTAACAAGCTGCCAATGCAACTCTGATAATAGTGGTGACATGTGAGCACCCATAACTCACCAGATTATTGCATGCTGCACAATTCTTATCAGTAAGCTTATTTACAATGAGCCTATAAGTAGATCCAAATGCTGGTGTGTGTGTGTGTGTGTGTGTGTGTGTGTGTTGCCTCAAGGATATATATTGACTACAAAATGCTTAAGATGCTTTTGATCTATTTATAATTGAAGAAGTCATTTGAAAAATCTGTTTCACTTATTTGTTTGTTTTATTTATTTATTTGATTTGTCAATCGCTTACAAGATAATAAATATAAGTATAAACATGAGTAAGAATACAGGAAATAGGTACGAATAAATGGGGACAATAGGACAGGGATGGTAGGCAATAAGACAGGGATGGTAGACTTATGCACGACCCTTACAGACCTCTTAGGAATGGGGTGAGGTCAATAGTGGGTAGTTTGAGGTTAAAGGAGTGGGGGTTCGAGGATTTAACAACAGAGTCAGGTAGTGCATTCCAGGCATTGACCACTCTGTTGCTGAAGTCGTACTTTCTGCAATCAAGTTTGAAGCGGTTTACATTGAGTTTGTATCTGTTGTGTGCTCTTGTATTGTTGTAGTTGAAGCTGAAGTAGTCATTGATGGTAGGACATTGTAATATTCATAGTTCTCAATCTATTTCTTTCTTTCTTCCTTTCTTTCATTCATTCTTTCTTTCATTTAAAACATTTATATCGCCACCCATCTTATAACCAATTCTGTAGGGTCAGCTCGCAAACAAAAAACAACATCAAAACCATAATAAAACTCAGCACATCAAAAACATTAAAAGCAAAACACCTTAACTACACAGGATGGGAATCTTAACTAATAAAGATTTACAGGTTGGGAAATTCTGCAAACAGTAATCTGTAACATCTGGAAAGCAATATATTCAGAAAGATGGTTTAAGTTACCAATACTGCTCATTTTAAAATTACTAAAATACTGTTGATACGGTAGATGTTTTGTTCATTGCGCACATGATTTCCAAAATGAGTGTGTTTCAAATAATTGCTCCAAGGCAGAATCATATTATTAAATATTTTTAATTTACCTGAGAAAAGAAGAATTATTAACCTAATTGTATTTGATCTATGGTGTTCCCAATCTTGCTGCTCTTTGTTAAAGTCTTATTTATTTTTTTAAAAGAGGTGAACAGCTCTTCTTGGATTCTTCCCAGGAGAATGATTTGATATAAGGAATGTCATAATTGAGCATTTACCACATATCACAGCATACAGTAGCTTTTTATTTGAACATGTTCGAAAATAATTCAAGTTGTATTTGGAAAGATAAAGGCTCCACGATCATAAGCGGGCTTTTGAAATGTTGGTTTCCACTAGTGAATTACAATGCAATTTTCTAGTCAACTAATTTCACTCAAAAAGATAATGACTTGAGCAAAAAGCTAATCAACTGCCAATCAGGATTCCTTGAAGCATAGAATGTAAAATATTGAAGCCATTTTTACAAGCCATAAAAAACACTTATGTTCCATGATATGTCATAAAATCTGTGATGGAAATCTAAAGTTGATGAAGCATTCTATTTCTCCAGTGAATCCCCTAAACAAACAGCTTTCAGGTTTAACCAAATCTGTCATTAATATTCAGGACCATTTACAGAGCATCAATACCATGCAATTAACTGTGTAAATGTCAGTATGAGAACTAAACAGATTAATCATCCATCTTGTTTTGCGTACTTGTCAATTCTGCTAATTTCCCAGGGGAGGGGAGGTGATTGGTTGGGAGCAAAGGTTAGGGTTAAAAAACTTCACTGTGAAGTACATTTTTTTAATCATACCATAAAACACTCAGCAAATGATCTAAAGGTATAAAGTTAATTAGCACTCATTACTGCAATACATTGGTTAATTTTCACATTTTTGATAGACTGGGTATAATCTCAAATTAAGCCTATTTAAAATGTAAACTTTAATAGTCCTTTACTGTAGATTGGTTAAATCATAATAGTTCTAAGTCAAACTAGTATTTGTCTTAATGCTGTGTCAGACAAGGAAAAGTGCTAAACAAATTCAATAACACCAAATTGCCATGTGATTCAATGCAATGGGCAACTTCAATAAATCAATGCATGCAACATATATTAATTTCTGTTGGGTTCACTCAAAGCTGTGCAAGTCTATTTAATTAAATGAAGGCACTATTCCAGTAATTGGGAACATGACGTGTTTCTGTTGTTGGAGTAACATATTCACACAGCTTCAACTATCATGGCCAATGATGAGAGAAGCGGGAGATGTAGTTCCTCAAGCTCTGGATGCAGTTGATGTTTTAAATCTGACAGATATAGCTTAGTTGATTTTATTATTAGAAGACCTTGATATGGAATCAACGTCCCTATCTTAAACCATTCTTAAACCAGCTACCAGGTGTCTTAAACCTGCTACCATGGAGTAGCAAAGTCATCTGAATCAATCTTGAAACTTAGTATCAACTTTTAGTGACCATACAAGAAGAAAAAAATTCCATGATGTTCTTGTCAGTTTTGGAAACCTTTTTCAATGTCTCAAGAGTTACTGACTGGAATGGAGGTTTGCTGGAACGCTGACATTTCTATCCCTCAAGTGTTCTTCCACATTTCCCCATGGTGCACTCATTGTCACTGTAACTGAGTCCATCCACCTTGTGCTTATCATTCTGTCCTCTTTCCTAGCATTGGAGCCTTTTCAAGAGAAGGGATTTTCAGAATAATTAAAAATAAAAAGTCCGATCTAAGTATAGTATATAAAATCATACATTGCAATGTCTTCCTGTCAATGAATACTTCAGCTTCAACCATAACAATACAAGAGCAAACAATAGATGCAAAGTCAAGGTTAATCGCACCAAACTTGATTGCAGAAAATACGACTTCAGCAACAGAGTGGTCAATGTCTGGAATGCACTACCTGACTCTGTTGTTACATCCTCGAACCCCCACTCCTTTAACCTCAAACTAACCACTATTGACCTCACCCCATTACTAAGAGGTCTGTAGGGGGCCTGCATAAGCGCACCAACGTGCCTACCGTCCCTGTCCTATTGTTTCTCTTATTTTTTTTTATATGTATCAATGTATTCATAACTATGTTTTTACTTATAACTATTATCTTGTAAGCAATTGATAAACCAAATAAAATAAATAAATAAAATAAATTTGAACTGGTCATTTTTACCTTGAGTGAAAACTCTGGGTTGATTTTATAGATGATCTATCAGTTTATTTCCTTGATTGCCCAAGGAATAGAATAGAATAGAATAGAATAGAATAGAATAGAATAGAATAGAATAGAATAGAATAGAATAGAATAGAAGGGACCTCTCATCCAACCCCCTGCTTAAGCAGGAAACCCTATACCATTTCACAGAAATGGTTATCCAATCTCTTCTTTAAAACTTTGAGTGTTGAAACATTCATAACTTCTGGAGGCAAGTTGTTCCACTGATTAAATGTTCTGTCAGGAAATTTCTCCTTAGTTCTGTGTTGCTTCTCTTCTTGATTAGTTTCCACCCATGGCTTCTTGTCCTGCCCTCAGGTGCTTTGGAGAATAGTTTGACTCCCTCTTCTTTGTGGCAGCCCCTGAGATATCAGAACACTGCTATCATGTCACCCTTAGTCCTGCTTTTCATCAAACCAGACATACCCAGTTCCATCAACTGTTCTTTATATTTTTCAATCTTCCAGTCCCCTAATCATCTTTGTTGCTGAGTATTCTCAGGAATTTTCTCCAATACCAAAGTTCACAGTCATCAATCCCATGCTGCTTCTTTAAAGTCCAGTTTTCACTTCCAAAAAGTACCAAAGCAGATAGTATACCTTGCATAATTTTTAACTTTGTAGGTATAGATACATCACAGCATTTGAGTATCATTTCCAAGGCCTTCCTAGCTGCTCTACTAAATGCTAGTCAGCAGTGCATTTCTCATCTGGTAGTTCTTTATTGTTGATGATTGATCCTAAAAGGTAGAAGCTATCCACCACTTTGATACCTTCATTGTCAAAATTTCTCATACAGCTACTGCTAATTTGTTTGCAGCTAGTTTTAATGTTCTCACATCATCTAATATCAACTTCCACCAGCCATTAAGAAGATAAACCTAACATCAGGATTTACCTTCCTGCTTAGCACAAATGGAAATCATTGACAACATTCAATTTAAATGCAAATAACACATAAGATTTGCTAAGACAATATCATTATAAAAGCACTGTACTATAATATTAATTCCAATTATACGTATGTACACATATAAGCTATTAGTATAGGTTACTATTATTATCATTGGTTTTTATTATCAGTTTTATTATTGTAGTTATTGGTTATAATAATTGGAGAATGCTGGTTCAGTCCTGCAAACATTCTCAGTAAAGGTCTTTTTTTTTCAATTTACTCTAGTAGATGTCTTATAAGTCACCCACAGTCTTTCTGGAATTGGATGGTCTTAAAAAATTAAATCAGTGGTGTTGCCTTTCATTCACTTTGAGTTCTTCCCAAGAGCTTAGGATGTTGTATTGTATCAGCAAAGTACATTGCAGATCCAAGCATATATTAGTAGTAAGGTCAATCACAGTCAGGTGTTTAGATTGGATTTGGCATTTTTTCCCACCTATTGAGTCCTTCTAAAGGACCTGGCATAGGCAGATTATTGCATTTATTATTAGTACTACATTTTTGAGATAGGTTGCGCTATGAGGTGGTAACTGAACCCCAAACCATCCAGTAAGATTTGTGACCGGATAGACTTGACCATGAGTCTCCTTGGTCCTACTTCAATATTTATAGATATCAACTGAGAATTCCAAACATTGCAAACAAATATAGTTGAAGCCCGTCCAAAAAGTTGTTTTAAAAATACTAGCATCATCCACTGGCATTACTTAGATACCAACTTTGAAATAATATTCTACCAAAACAATGATAAATAATATGAACACTTTAAAGAAACAATAATATGCTTCTTTCATGAAATTACTATTGGCTCCTGACCCACAGGAAAAAAAAACATCTATCAAAAGTGATATGGATATACTATGAACTTTACTATCCTCTTGCAAAGGAAGGAAGGGGGAAAATGAACTATATGTATTGTTAACTACATAAATTAAATAAACTGAAAAACGTACTGCTTTTCAGTTTTGCTTTCTGCTGTCATCCTGCATTCCTCCTCAAGCTTCATAATTGCCATAATTTTACCTTATCTATTTTTGCACATGCATATCTTCCTTTTGATTAACTGAAGAAAGACAATTTCACTCATTTTATTCTATTTCAGTCATAGCAACATTAACTACTTGATGATATAGAATACCTATAAGAACTAATAAAAGTCTTTGTGGCATTCAAGTGAAACAATGGAACCTGCCCCAATTTTTTAAAAAATGACATGTTTTTGCTTTATTATGAACCATGACAGCTGTCAAAGAAATATGATAGCACATTGTTAATCGTGCTATAAATGGCTTATATATAATACAGTTATTTAGTTTCATTGTATATAGTAATATAATAATAATAGAATTCTTTATTGGTCAAATATGATTGGACACACAAGAAATTGGTCTTCAGTGTATAAGCTCTCAGTGTACATACGAGCTACAAGTGATAAATCATAATCATAAAATACAATAATCATAAATCATAAGATGTAACACTCAATGATAGTCATAGGATGCTAAATAAACAATCAACATAAATCATACTAGAATACTAAATAAAAACAATCAATATAAATCATAACAAGCAACAAAATTATAGTCATAAGAAGATAAGGAAAGAAGAAAGAGAAGGAAGATAATAGTAATACAGACCTACTAGGTAGTGGGACAGTGTTGTGGGAATTAATTGTTTAGTAGAGTGATGGCATGAGGGAGAAAACTATCTTTGCGTCTAGAGTTGTTTTGGCATGAATGCCCTGTAGTGTCATCCTGAGGGAAGAAGCTGAAATAGTTTATGCCCAGAATGTGAGGGAGTTGTAGATATTTTCACAGCCCTCTTTCTGGCTTGTGCAGTATACAGGTCCTCAATAGAAGGCAGACTTGGTTGTAATTATTTTTCTGCAGTTCTAACTATCCACTGAAGTCTGTGTCTGTCTTGTTTGGTTGCAATGCCAAACCAGACAGTTATAGAGGTGAAAATGACAGACTCAATCATTCCTTTGTAGAGCAGAACTGTATGTTACAAAACTTTGGATTCCTGGACTGTCTGTGCTATCTCCAAGATGGGCTTTTGCAAGGGATGGGCTGCACCTCACAAAAATTGGGAAGAATGTTTTTGGAAAACAACTGGCTCAACTTATCAGGAGGGCTTTTAACTAAAATTAAGGGGGGGGGGTCAATCTTTTGGAACTCCAGGACCTAATTCCAAGCAAAAAATCCCTAGAAAGTAAATCAAATAATGAAGTAAGGAGGGATGGGAAGGAAGACTCAAACACCAAATAGGAGACATAGGAAGCATACTCTGGGTCAGACATAAAGATCTCAAGTGCCTATATACAAATGGACAAAGTCTGAGGAACAAACATGGTGAACTTGAACTAGTAATACATGAAGGTAGGTATGATATAGTTGGAATAAGAAAGTTGGTGGGATGAAATCCAAGACTGGAACATACTGATAAATGGATACAAACTGTTAAAAAAAAACCAGACCCCATAAAGGAGGAGGTAGAGTATATGTAACGGACATTGCTACAGAAATGCATGAAACCAAAGACGAAAACCTCCTAGAATGCATATGGGTCAATATATATTAAAAAAAAGAATAACATGGCCATAGGTATATACTATAGGCCACTCAATCAAGCAGAAAAAATAGATGTCCTTTTTGCTAACCAACTAACAAATATATGCAGGAAATGTACTATAATAGTAATGGGGAACTTCAATTACCCTGACATCAAGACTAATTCTGCACCAGCTGGGAAATCAAATAGGTTCCTAACTAACCTAGCTGACAACTTTATTGTCCAAAAGGTAGAGGAGGGAACTAGAGGGACAGCCATACTGGACTTAATTATTACAAACAGAGAAGAAGTGATAGAGGGAGTTGAAATTGCAGGAACCTTGAGTGAGAATGACCATATCAGACTAGAATTCCACATATCGCAAACACAGGCAATAGAACATAATGCTACCAGATTTTTTAAAGAGCTGATTTTAACAAACTCAGAGAGAACTTGGGGAAGGTTTCTTGGATGAAAATCCTAAAGGGGAAAACAACTCAAGAAGCTTGGGAAACTCTGAAAAATGTCCAGACAAGCACAATACCACTCAAAAATAAAAACAAGAAATCCAAGAAGAAACCAGCATGACTGCACAAAGATCTCTCTGACAAATCAAAAGATAAAAAGGACAAGTACAAAAAATGGGAAGAGGAATTTAACAGAAGAAATGTCAATATAAATCATACAAAAGAGTGATAAAAAGGCTGGTATCCTACGATTTTAAATACTAGCAACTTTCATTAAAGTTAGTACAACAATCCTCACAGCAGGAACATTATGAATTGGGACAAATTCTAAGGGAAACTGCATACTAAACATAATATGGCTAAATTCATCTGGGAAGTAGTTAAAATGTGTACTTTCTATTTGTCTTTTATAACAATAATGAGAATATTCATCTATCCCTGAAAGGTGTTGAATCCCCTACATGTGTTTCTGAGACAGATATGTGGATATCTGGCTCTGCTGTAGGCTTTCAGCTGTGTTCTTGGTTTCTGTTTTAACCATCTATTTTAAAGAGGTGTGCAAGAACAGTTGGAGTACCAACATTTCCTTACCAAAAATAAAATGTATATTCTGAGAGTTTTGTTCTGGGCATGGAATAAAGCACACAAGAATAAAATGCATCTGTTTTGAGTATAGTGGCTGTTCCAGACATAGTGATTGCATTTAATCTGACATTTTAAAAAACCAAACTACGGTATCTTTATGTCAGGTGTTACCAGCTGAGGCAATTGGGGTAATGGAGAACTAAAAAGAAAGAACAAACAGTTCTGATTTAGTTGGTGGCTGATGGGGAATGGGAATTTTTTTAAACAATTTCCATTCTGAATATTGCTGGAACTGGTGATGAGTTCATCTACTTCCTCTGAAGCTTCACCCACAGCATGCTATCTAAGTCCAATTCAACCCTTTTTATTTTATTTTAAAACACAGTATTGTCTGATAAAGCATGGGGAGAAAGACACACAGAGAGAAGAAGATTGCCATACCAGTGACACTGATTGAGTTTTTCGCATGTACACATTCTGGGTAAGCTCTTCTACCATATTGGTCTTCTGGTATGGTTACTGACTTGTGTATAAGCGGCTAGCACTTGTTATTGGTGTTTTGGACAGATGAGAGATAATCTGGCATTGTAGTAAAAGGCATGAGACCGGAAACTAGGAGATTGTAAGTGTTAGTCCTGTCTTAGGAACAAAGTCAGAGGGATGTTTTTGGGCCAGTCACTCAGCCTTAAGAGGACAGGAGTGACAGACCTCTTCTAAACATAGTGCCAAAAAAAACCCTGCATGGACTTGTTCCTGTAGTCAACAAGAAAACTGACTCAAAGACTCCATATGTGAGTACATTCTGACAAAACAATAATGGTGAATGTATCTTTTTTTGTTTGATAATTTTAATTAATGCTATTGATGTAGTTTAGTAGTATCTTTAAAAAACTGGTATAGACCCTGCCTGAAAACATTTAAGGAATTACACTTCACAAAAATGGAAGTCCAATTATACGCATGACTGACTGGAATGGGAAATGCTAACTAATTGCTGAATGAGTAGTGTTGATTAGGTGATCAGGAATTTGACAAACATGTAGGATACAGATTCTCAAGGTAGGGGTTCTTTGCTCTGACAGAGCTGCCCTGAATGATTTTTTTTTTAATTATGTCATCTTTTTTGCCAATCTTTCTACAAACTGTCTAGTGAATGCAGTAAGCATGGACTTCCACCCCATCAAATTTCTGTGTTCCTGATATATAAAACAAGGGAGCAAAAGGCTCGTGTCAATTTCTTACTGTTTCCTATGGCTCGAACAGTTAGCTCTTTCTGAGTTTTATTTCAAGAGAAAACAGAACTTTCTAGCAGAGTTGGAACTCAGCCAGTTCAAAACAGACTAGGTGAGATGTTTGTTCTAAACTTGAAACAAAATGCATTTTTCATGTCATGTACTCTGCTATATTTGATACTTGCTTTTAAGCTATCCATACAAAGCTCTGAGTTTCATAGATAAAAAAGAAATCTGAACACCAGAAGAAAACAAAATATACACAAGTATTTTCAACATAATCAGTGCATCCCTACTCAAAGAACACAAGTAACCATGTACAATCTGGTGGCTCAAGGTATACACTGCTATAGTAAAAGGAAGAGATGAAGACAGCAACTGCAATAGCTTACAAATGTTATGAGAATAAAAATAAGATGATCTGACACCTGACCTGAAACAATTTAATTTGTTCTTTTCCATTACTAGCTGTGGTGTCTTACATATTTTGGTGTTTAACAGTATTTAGCATTCTATAGATGCTATCAATATCAAAATATATTGTAAAGAACAACAAAACCTGTTTTTATGACCTACTACTGAGAAATAAGTACTTGATAAATGAGGATTGTGTTAATTTGTGATTAACTTGTTTCCCCTTGGTGATTAAACATCTGGCTAGATCATTTACACCTACCTGTTCTATAAACAAAACACATTACTATGCAACTGTAGCTTGGATATAAAAATTCAGATTACTAAAAGTAAAATAGAATGTAAGCGTTGAAACAAATTCTAGAGATCATCTACTCTACTACTCTTAATACATTAGCATAGCAACCTGTCCAGCTTCTATTTAAATAACTCCAGAGAAAGAAAATCCATCACCTCTTGGGCAATCTGTTTTTATTAGGACTAGAACTCAAACTCTCCTGGTTTCACTGTTGAATAGTTCTTACCATTATGTTTCCTGCTGTCCACCCAAACCATCCAAAGAGTCAATTGCTATGAGATGGGCTCGTAAACTAATAAACACTACTTCATTGTTAAGTGAAACCCACTAATTCATGTTCTAGTGGACCACTTTTGAACAATTCTACCTTGACACTCTTCTCATATCTGAAAACAGCTGTTATGTCTTGCAGGGTAAACATGCATAATGCCTCCAACTAAATTTATTCTTTTGACTCTCATGACCTCACTTGTTCTCCTGTGATAATGTTCCTATTTATCAGTATCCTTCAGGGGAAGACAGAATGGGATATGATATTTGAGATGTAATTTTATCAACAGAGAGGGTGACTACTTCTTTTGAGCTTCTTGTTATGTGCCTGTTGATGAAGTGAAAGTGTTCATTAGGTCCTTCCTTCCTCCCTCCCTCCCTTCTCCCCGCCCCACTTTTGTTGCAGCTATATCACACTGTTAACTCATTTTCTCCTTTGATCCAACAGGGCATCCTGATCCTTCTAACACGTGCAAAACGATCTCCCTATTCTATGCTTGTGTGTGCTTGATGTTTCCTGCTCAAATGATGGGCTATGTATTTTGTCATATTGATTTCAGCCCACTGTTCCAGCTTTTCAAGATCCTCCTGAATCTTGAAATGTATGTGTCAATGTATTAGCTAACCATTCTTCTTTGTGTCACTGCCAATTTTATAAATACATTGAAAAGCATTGGGCTTAAGACAGAACCCTCTTATATGCCATTTGACATTTTTACAGCATTTTAACATACTGTACATCCATTGACATGCACTCATGGGGTAAGTTTGTTCAACCAGCTCAGTATTCATCCAGTGATATCAATATTCTGTCCATAATTTTCCAACTTTACTAGTAGGAGTCCATGGAAGACTTTGCTGAAATTGAAGTACATTAGTCATTGGATTCCCAATGAACCACTCAATTGGTCACTCTATCAGAAAAGGAGATTGGCTTGCCCTGGCATGACTTGTTCTTGATAAATGGGCTTCATTTCTAAATGCTGATGAACTGAGTATTTAAAAATCTGTTCCAGTTTTACCAAGTATCAGTATAAATGCTAAACACTTAGCTTCTCTTCCTCCCCCGTTTTTAAAGACAGAAACAATATTCTACCCGTTCCAATCTCCTGGCATAATTACCATCCTTTAAATCTTTTTTCCACAGATTTCTAATTGTTTCCAAATGAAAACGAAACAAAAATTTGCTTTCCAAAACAAATAGAAAAGCAGAAATATACATGTTCAAAATATTTGCATCCTTGTTTTTTTTAAAGCACCCTAATGAAGAATGAACTATGTAATCTAAACTTTAAATAAGAAAAAGAAATGGAATAAAGCTTCGATCTTGCTATGTATATAGAGATGAATGTATGGCAATTTATTCAATTGAACTTCATGCATCAGCACAGAAGCTCATCAGCTTAAATCCATCTACTGGAACCAACCTCTCCATCCATACTTACTAATCAAAGAACTGATGAAAACTAAACTTAATAAAAGATGTGAAAAGTAAATGGGGATGAATGGATAAAAGATTTACAGCATTTCTATTCAATCTCAATAAACTTATAGTGGGGCTTGTTTGTGTTCTATGTAAAGTTTCAGGTAGGATATTTCAGTATTGCAGGAGAGAAAAGCTAGTTGTGTGCTTCACCATTTTTCACCTCCTCTAGCTCCCTGTGTCTACTGAAACATGACTGGAGGCCTCTCCTGAACTATGCAGGCTGAACTGCAAAAATTCTGCCAGTAGAAAGAAATTCCCCAAATCCAGCAAGGTTCCTCAGATCATCAGACTCAGTTATAACTGTTTCCTTTATATGAGCTAGTACAAGCAAGTCCAAGTCATGTGCCAAACAGGAAAAGGATGAAACTTCTGTGTTCACTCTTTCCCTGCTTTCACCAGTAGCCCTTGCCTTCTACTGGTGAAGACTATGTAGTCTCTGAAGGTGTCAGCCACAGTTGTCAGTGAACATCTGCAAATCTGATGTCTAGACCACAATCACTAAACCATGAAACTCAACACTGCCCAGCAGATACCAGCTGTGAAAGCCTAGATCAGGACATTTTATTTTTTATTAAACACTGGTAAGCCAATGTGAGTTAGTGGTTAGGTACTGAACTAAGAACTAGGAGACACAGGTTTGAATTCATCATCAATCCTGCAAACTCCCTGGAGAACTTTCTACCAATTACTCTCTCTCAGTTCAATCCACTTCTCAGGACTGTTGTTAGGCAGACAAAATCAAGATCACCAGTAAGCCACATCTAAATGTATGTAAATAATATAATAATAATAATGTATGTAAATGTATGTAAATCTAGCAAATAAATAAAAGTGAATGTTACTACAATTCTAAGTTGTATGCTGTTCAAAAATATAACTAATAGTGGGCATCTCTCAATATTATCCCCGTTTAGGTGAAATAGTAAGAAAGTCCTAACAGTTTTTACTTGAATGAGCAAACCTGATTCTTGAAATTATTTCTGCATCTGTCTGAACAGCAGATAGGAAATCTGGATTTGCAGCTCCTTCTTTCAAATAAATAAGGAAACCCATAATTTTCTCCAAAAGCAACTGTATAAACCAGGAAAAGCATAGCCATGTTTCAACTGACCAAAATATAAATTATATTCATATTGGTCCAATTATTTGGATGTTATACAGGTAACTATTTCTGACAACCTGTCTACCCAAATCTGTTTTCTAGAAATAAGAAACCAGCATCTTCCAATACTATTTAATTAACCATGGTTCAGTGAACCTAACAAAATACTGCCATTGCATCTTCTTAAAGTCTAAAAGCGCGCGCACACACACACACACACACACACACACCAGACTTGAGTCCTGGAGTCTACTTACACAAGTCTTTGTAGTTTTCAGGGCTCAGAAAGAGTGATCAGCCCCAAATCACCCAGTTTTGTGCCTTAGTCAGGACTAGAACACATGATCTCCCAGTTTCTAGTCTGGTGCCTTAATTACCACACCAAATCAGGTCTCTGTATAATGCACACTCACATTTCTTTAAATAACCCAGTTGTTTTATATCAGTTTACTGTTGTTCCCCATCAACAGTTTTAATCAATCTGTATTCATTAGGCACATTGTAGAAGACATCTATGTCATATTTATATCCCACATACTCTGGTAACCCTGTCCACAGTGGTTAGCAAAATGAACTGGGCTCCCAAGGGAAATCAAAAGTATGATATGCCTCCTTGCTACTCTCTGTACAGGAATGATGCTATGATATCAAAGACCGGCTGCACATGAACATTTGGTTCTATAAAAGATTTCCAGGCTCATGGGTCAACTTTGCAAACTACTCCCAGCTGTCAGTACATGTAACATTACTGGTTGTGCATATATACATTGAGGGGACAGCTGGGAATAGCTTACAAAACAGAAGCCTGAATAAAGGTGGAAAAAACCCCTGTTTTTTCCTGTCTTGCTCTTGTACATTGCGAAGCACCACTTCTAAAGGATTTGTACAGCTGCCCAAGATAACAGTCTCATTTGACATTTAGTAAAATATATAAAATAAAGCTAGGCTAATTTTGTCACTGAAATATACACTGGCTTTTTCTAGTGCTCTGTTGCTTTTCATATTCCGATATTTGAAAAGGACAAAGTAGATTGTGTGCATGCTTGAATGATGAAAAAATATTCTGTTTGCGTAGGTATGTTAAACACATATTCACACCTCCAATAACACTCACTAGCAATGTGGGAAAATTAATTATAGACAGAAATCTCAAAAGGACAAAGCAAATCATAAACTAAATTGAAAGTTAATTAGACTTATTTGCTGTATTGTTATTGTTGAGGGTATACATCTGCATATGAAAATCTAGTCCGATCACTAGCTTTTTAAAATATAATACATGTCAATTTAATAAGCTTTGGGACAGTTTTTCAAAGGATATGACAGGAAGTCTGGTTGCTTATGACATTTGCAACTCCATCAAACAAAATGTTTTTAAATATTAAATAGAGTTTTTCTTTAAAGATTGGACAATTGACCTAATAGGTCTTTCCCATCCCTCAGCCAGCTAGAAAATGATAATAAAATCTTTAAAACTACAAATCTCTTGCAACTGGCAGCTAGAAAAATTAAGGTGATGTACATAACGAAAGATATTACTGAATATTAAGGTCTAGAGACATAATATTAACTGGTTGCAGAGAGAAATATTGTAAGATTCATGTACAGTAGGACACCTGGTCACAAACATATTTGTTCCATAACTTTGGTTGCAACCCGACTTGGTCTTGGCCCGAACCTAATTTTGGAAATTTGGTGCTTATAAAAAAAAAAAAATGGTACGGAATGGAAAATCAAAAAAAAATTGTGAATTTTTTGGTCATAGTCAGAAGCGTTCGTGACCATATAATTGTGTAATTTTATGTTGAAAATGTCAGGCTTGGCATAAGAAAGACACAAACTATAAGAATTTCACCTGAGCAATGAACAAAAGCCAGATTTGGTACAGCAACAGGAAAATATTTCAGATAAAATAAGATCATGCAAATGTCACTTTTCTGTAATTGATACATACAATTAAGTTTTATACCATTCTTCCCCATTTTCTCTGTGGAAATCATCGACAATTCTCTTTTTATGTTGATTTTTTAAAAAGATTATTATGCAGTGAAAGGACAATAGATAATGAGCCTTCTTCTACATTTCCAGTCTCTACCTTGTTTTATAAATTTTTTTAAAATGAATTTGGTTTTTATTTATGTGGCTTGCATATTGCAAAGTTGCAAAAGAAAATCTCCTTGCATTTCTTTCAATAGTGCCTCTGACCCTCACAAAATCTCTAGAGGCATTTTTGGAGAGGGGAATGCTTAATATTGTGATCAGGCAAGGTGAGAAGGAAAGCTTAACAAATAGTGGACGGTGAGATACTAAAGAAGGGATGAAAAGGAAATAGTGAGACATTGAAGAACAAATGACAAGGACTTAATGAGAGTGAAAGAGTTACGAGGCCTATAATCAATGTGTTTAATGGAACCTGAGATGTAGCAAAGAATATTGAAGTGGTGGAAGAAGATCTAGTTCTTCTTTAGATCTATTGGATATGAAAATTTGAATTCAGTAATTAGGTTATAGCCAGAGCTAAAGTTTGTTCTGACATCTTATAGACTGGTATAGTGAGAAGTTTGCACAGTTCAACAGATATAAGGAACAGAGTTTTCAACAAGTGGTCATGTCTATAAGCATCAAGATGGGGTAGTGCACATTAAATAGCATGAGTATAATCATAACTTAGACAAAGCTAGTTTAGAATGTTCCCTAGATCCAATTTGATTTAAGATGGAGTCTAAACCGCAGAATAAAATGACTGAAAATCCAATTGAAAGTGGGTTTCTGTTTTCTTTAAGGCAATGTAATTACCATTTTGAAGCCACTGACTGAGAACAAAGTTTGATTTTGGTAGCCATTTGATACCATGGTTGTATTGTTTCCTTTGTTTTGCTTGCAACTGGATAGCCCAGTGCGCCAGTTGTACAGTGTTAGAAGCTGAATTTTCAAAGCAATCTTTGTAGAATGAATCCAGATTTTGACAGTGCAAACCTTGAACCTATTGTTTAAGTATTTCCAGACAATGCTGTTCTAAAAGTTTTTTCTAACAAATAAATGGATCTCCTTTTGAACTAATGTTGAAAAGGTTTACATTGTATCTCACATATGTAAGGAATTTATTTCTTTTTATGTATATTTTGTTTTGTCATGCAGTCCTACTATTTTTCTGCATTATCATGCATATATATAGATACTTTGGAAGCATTTACAACCCTTGTGGGATAATAATTTGATTTTAAAAAGGACTGGCTTTTCAATATTGTAAAATCCTTAGAAGTATTATTACATAACCTTGAATATATGGTAAATGGTATTTACCATACCAAACACTGTAAATGGTATTTTCAATGGTAATTGAAAATTTGCTTCTAGTAGTTATAATAATCAGAACAGAAATAGAAATAAAGCAGGTACTCTGTTAATACCCCAATGTAGACTACTTCCATTCTATCAAAATGACCTTCTAATGAAAGACCAAACAAATAATAAAGAACTATATTTGTATGTGTAATATTCAATCCTATTTATGCTTCTGAGAATTTTCCTGTTTATTAATTTATAGCTTTGACTGCCATTTTAAAATGTGATTTCCTCCTTTATAATGACTATAATAAGAACCCTTTAAAAATCCATATTCTTTTAATTAAATGATTTGATAAAAAGACTTCTTAGGCAATTATAAGAAAATATCATGGTACACTTTAGATAATGAGGAGATACACTATAGCTACCATTCATGCAGCCTTCCCACTATCTGTATTTTGGGCTTTTTATGATATTGCAGAGAATGGTTTAATTAATTGAACATATTAAACATTTCAGGTATTTAGTTCTCACTTTATTTATACCTCACCTTCCTACTCAGTTTGCAGGCTACAGACAGCTAATTAATAAAATGGAAAGTATAAAAATAAACATTTCAAAATGGATGACAACCAACACAATCTTAAACAAGCATTGAAAACCCAGGAGAAAGAGGCATGTCATTAACTTCAAGTAAAGTTGATGGTCTTAAACTTACAGAAACCCTTCCATAGGCTGTTATCATTTGCATTATGATTTGAAGTATCTGAGAAACAGGAGGAAATTTTCCAGTTATCAGGACAGACCCCTCCCTCCCAAATGTATTTCTTTTTCAAACTGCAGAATAAATGAGAGAGCTTTATAAACTCATTTTAAGAGTTTTGAGCAGGAGAGAAGCTGGTAGTAGTAAAGAAATAAACATCTGCTAACTTTTACTTCTTTTATAATAAAAATCAGTATACTATGTGAATAGAAATCTGAAAGAAAGCAACTTATCAGATATGAAGGCATGCTCCCAAAGCAGTGCACGTTATTCTTAAGAAAGATTATTCAAACATTGTAAGATCTGCCATTTTCACATATATTTTTCCAGATGTAGCTTTTTTCATATCCCATCATTTGTTTTGGCACCACAGCTCTGTTAATTAAACTAAGTACCCTCCAGAAACACATTGTCTATTACAGCCTCCCCTTATTCTTCCCTCTCCCTTAACACTTAATTCACACTGCATATAAACAACTTCTAATTAATGAACATTTAGCAATGACAAAAAAAAAATGCTGAAAAGCTCAAAACAAGATCAAGAATTAAATACAGAATTAAAATAATTTTAAAATATGCATTCACAGATATCCCATTAGTGTATTCACCTTTAGCTTCCATCAAGCACATCATAGCCACTATTATCATTATATATGTCCCATTCAGTTGGGTACATTTTAATGCAAAATGGTGGATGCTACCCAAAGTTCTACACTTCTGTTTCCCCTCCCTTTTTTTTCCACATTCATGTTTCTCCTCCCTTCTCCCCCTCCCCACTTCTAAATCAACCAAATATAGTCAATCTTTCTAAGCAATTGGGGGACATTGGAAGGACTGCAAAGGGCGGAAATAATATATTCTCTCAGCAACTTACAAATGGTACAGCTGAGCATAGCATTTTATCAAAAACAGAGAAAAACACAGGTTTTAAAATTATATTTTACATCCATTTTCCTCAATGTAAGTGTCTAAATCAGGGGTGTCTGAGGAATTCTGGGAGTTGAAGTCCACAAGTCTTAAAGTTGCCAAGGTTGGACACCCCTGGTCTAAATGTATGGACTCTCAGAACATCTACTAAAATGGCCATTAATGAAAATTCTGAGGAAAGAAATCCATACTTTGTACATGACGGTTTGGAGAACATTGTTATTGCTTTAGTAATTTTTAAAATGTTTACTACATTATACATCATGTAGAACCCTCTTTTCACAATAAACTATACAAAATTGCTTTGATCTACCCTTGACTTCAAGGCTGGGCAAGTGAGAGCACGTCTTAGTCTCTCACCGCACAGCACAGAAACGTATCAATCAGCCCATGAAGAATTGGAATACTCTCTTGCTCCTCACCTTTCTCAGAGAGGGGAGAGATTCCATTTTTTGAATGCTGAGCAGTCTCCATTCAGACCGATAACAATAGGGAAGGACAGGAATTACATGATAAATTTACTCTTATCAACAGCAGAGAGATTATAAATCAACAGTGGGAGGGGAAGAACTGAGGAAATGATTCTGTGGGGAAGGTTATGGGAAGTCACTGTAACAATTTCCCCACTTTGTCTTAAAAACGTAGCCGCATTCAAGGTCATCAGGCTTCCAGAATAATGGAACATGTACCTCAGATATATGGCATCCTGAATGCTATAGCAATAATTTGAGAAATGTTGATATTGTTAACCATCTTAGTAGGAAAAAAAAAAGATAAAATGCCAGTTACTGGATACTAGAGCTAAGTCATATAGGACACAGATTTCTGGCAAGCTGATTTATTACAAGAATTAGGAAGTCTAGCAATCACCTAATATAAAATGCATAATATAGTAGAATCAATTACTTGCCGCTTTTTCCCACCTATGGTGTAGGTGTAGTAAGTAGGTGGGCTCACATTTTGGCGGAAGGACTGGCTAGTCCCCTCTCTTTTGTTACTGTAACAAGCTGCTTGCTTCTAATATTTCCCAGAAGTACCTTACAAATAGACCCACACCACTATGTCATACTGTAATTCTCTAATCACTTTTGTTAGCATGAGCAGAGCAAAATCTTGCATAATGCAGAAACAATAACTTTTGGAAATGCTTATGTTGTGATTTCCACCAACTGGCTTTTTTTCTAATAGTGGATTTTTGTTGGAGGTGGTTCTTTGTTCTAGCCAACTTTTTATCTCTGCCACTGCTCTTTTATTATTTTCCTTAATCTATCTGCCTGAAAAGTCTGAGATCCAAAAACCAAGTTAGAATTCCCCAAATGGATTAACAGAATTTGCCAGCCACATTGCCCAAAACCGTGCATTTATATAAGCACAATGCTTAAGAATCATAAGAAAGTCATTTTAAGCATCTTACTTACCTTTCACTGGTGCTTTTAGAAATATCGGTATAATATTTAGTTTCCCTTCCAAATAAATTGTGCAACATTTTTTTGTCAGACTTGACACTCTTAAGCAACATACAATCTGTTATTCTCAAATGAAAAGCTTCCAGGAAGAACTAAAAATATTACAGAGAATGTCATTTATACTTTCCCCATCTATTCAGGATGTTCCATTGTTGTAAAATCCTAGCACATTTTTTAACAAAGATATAGTTACAGAATTTCAGTTATTCACAACACTCAGCAATCAGTCTCTGTGCAGTTTTTTTTTAAATTTCCATTTAAGTGGCAGATTTTAAACTCTGTGCAAAAAGTGAAGCTTAGTTTATGTCAAATTATCAATATCAAGATCTAATTAGTGGACTTAAAGCAAAATAAAAAGACAAAACACTCCTATATTGATATGTTTTGATAAAAATGTGTTCTCTTCTTCCAGTATTGTAAAGTACAGTAATAGTAGTGGGAATTCTTTTAAGGGTATCTAAGGCAATGTTATACATCAGAAATGTCAAGTTAGTTCACTGCAACTTATGGTGACCTGAGGTACAAGTGGTACTCAACTTATGATCACAACTGAGCCAGAGGTGATATTCAGCAGGTTCTGAGCAGTTCTGGAGAACTGGTAGCGAAAATTTTGAGTAGTTTGGAGAACTGGCAAATACCACCTCTGACTGGCCCTACCCTCATCTATTCTCTGCCTCCCAAGTCCCAGTTGATCGGCTGGGTCTTCTTTGGTTGCCCTCCACAGGAGAATGGAGCTGGAAAGCAAGTTATTTGGGTGGGAAGGGAATGGAATTTTGCAGTAACTTTCCCCTGGAGTGGGGAGGGAATGGAGATTTTACAGCATCCTTCCCCTGTCATGCCCACCAAGCCACACCATGCCCAAGCCACACCCACAGAACCGGTAGTACTAAATTTGAATCCCACCACTGAATTGAGCCCAATATTTCTGTGGGCTAAGTGAGACAGATGAATTTTGCTGAAATTTCTGACCTTTTTGCCACAGTGGTTAAATAATTCAATAAACCACTGTGGTTAAATAAACCACTATAGTTGTTAAGTTAGCAACATGGTTGTTAGTGAATCTGGCTTCCCAATTGACTCTGCTTGTCAGAAGATTGCAAAAGGTGATTGCATGATCCAGGACACTGCAACCATCATAAATATGAATCAGTTGCCAAGCATTTAAATTTTGATCATATGACCAAGGGTATGCTGCAATGGTTGTAAGTGTGAAAAATGGTCATAAGTCACTTAGTTCAGTATCGTTGCAACTTTAAACAGTCACTAAATGAACGTTTGTATGTTGACGACTGCCTGTACAGACGATGCAGTTTTAGCATACTAGATAAACCTAACATTGTGGTTTAATTAATAATTAAATTAAAATAACAATTATTATGATTGAATAATAATAATAAACTTCATTACGGTCATAGACCAGCAATATTATTATAATTTTACAATTATTCATGGTGACTTAGTACAAGGATCCAGCCCATGTTAAGATTGGAAACTGGTAAGGAAACAAAAATTAAAATTCTATGCTGTAGATAATAAAAACTTAACATTTATAATCCACTATAAACAGAGTTGTAGTTGTACAGTACCTGAGATTCATATCTGTAGAAAAGCATCAAGCTGTCATAACTGCCTCAGAATTCATTTCCTAAAGTGGAAATCCCTTGAAAATCAAGTTCTCATCCCTATGATTGAAAAGCCATTTTAAAATATGAGAGCAAAGCCTGAGGAAGGAAAGGATATCACTAAATAAATTGCTAAATAAGATTTATCATGGCCAGGAAATAAAGCTTAGGAGTCATGCCTGGCTCTCTATGTCTAATAGAAGCAGACTAATTGTGTAAATTAATTGTGAAAATGGTAAAAGAAATTGAGTAAAATTAGTTGATTTACATAATTGGATTCACTGGAGCATTTTTTTTTAGGTCCTGCATAACTAAATGTCTCAATTTTCTGCATTCACACCTTCTTTCCAGCATGAAAAATTATCTTCATGTATTTTTACCTAAGAGCCCAGCTTTCTCATATTATCCATTTCAAGCATTCACTTTATTGCTTTCAGGTTGATATTGCATACCTGGCTGAAACAGAAAAGAGAGAAGAAATTTCAACTATTTTTTCAACTTTTTTGCCAATAGGCAAGAATGGGAACGACTTACTGATTTACTTACTTACTTATATCGTATTTCTACACCTGATAAATTATGACACTAGATAAATTACCATTGAATTTCAGTATGGACACTGGGATTCTAATAATTGTTACTGTTGTGAGAACATTGTTCCATTGCATATCAATTTCAACATTTATGTTTTGAATATACTGAAAATATATACTTTGTTCACTCTCACATAGAGCACATGTTTGAGTGAATACTGCATCCAGTTTTGGTTGCCACAATGTAAAAAAGATGTTGAGACTCTAGAAAGTGTGCAGAGGAGAGCAACAACGGTGATTAGTGTTGTCTGCATATTCGGCACCCAAAATACTACATGTTTCTTTGGGATGGCTTAACATAATAACATAAGGGTGGAAAGGATAAATAGGGGACTGGAAGCTAAAATATATACAGAATGGTTGCTGGAATTGGTTATAGTTTGATGGACTAGGAGTGACATGATAGCAGTGTTCCAGCATCTCAGGGGCTGCCAGAAAGAAGAGGGAGTCAAGTTATTCTCCAAAGCACCTGAGGGTAGGACAAGAAACAACGGGTGGGAACTAATCAAGGAGAGAAGCAACTTAGAACTAAGGAGAAATTTCCTGACAGTTAGAACAATTAATCAACAGAACAATTTGCCTCCAGAAGTTCAACACTCCAACACTCAAAGTTTTTAAGAAAAGATTGGACAACCATTTGTCTGAAATGGTATTGGATTTCCAAGATCCCTTCCAACTCTGTTGTTCTGTTACATTACTGTACTTGTAATCAGCATTTCATATCTACCAACTTAAATGGACATATTATTTATGAATTATGTTGGATCTATCTGGATTTATTTAGATAGAACATAAAACTTACTATATCTAATAAAAGTATGCTCAACCTTTCTGTGACAGTCCCTCCCCCCCAAAACCAGGTCCTTTTGAATTTATATATCAAGGAAAGCTGGATTGGAAGATGTACCTTTAAAAAAAATTAAGATTATAAAAATTATTTAAAAATGAAGAAACTTCAGTAATCTGAGCTGTGATGATGATACTACTATGATAACCCAAAATGCAAAGGACCTACGAGCTCCGAGTAATGAAAATCAAAGGGCACAGTGGAAAATAATGAGACTAAAATTGTATATAAACAAGACCCAACCAATGAAAACAGGTACTACAACAATGTCAATGATTTGACACTGAAGATACTGACCTGGTGGATAGGAAAAGACTCCTGAGAATACCATGGACAACCAAAGAAACAAATAAATGGATCAAACAAATCAAACTAGAGATTTCATTCAAGATAGAAATAACAAGGCTCAAATTAATATTCTTCAGACACATTATGGGAAGCTCTCTGAAGAAAGCACTGATGCTGGGAAAGGTGGAAGGACAGATAAGAAGACAACAACCAGCAGCAAGGTGGATGGACTCAGTTACAATAGTAGTAAGTGAGCCATTGGAGAATTTGAGGAATCAAGGATCAGATCATCATGCAGAAATTATATGTGGTTACTAAAAGTTAATACCAACTTGATAGCAAGCAATAGATCAATCATTAATTCCACATCTCAGAACATATATGTACAAATAATACCAACTGGGAGAGGGGAGATTTATAGCATTATGTTTTTCTTATGATTATTGTTATACTACACTGTTCTGTTGTTCTGTTTAGATGTGACTTGCCCTGGAATTAATCATTGGCAGACACTGTATAGATAAATCTCTTAAGTAACAAATGTGCAAGAGCATTAATACAAACTTATGCAAATAGAATCATTTACCAACTCTTCAGCTTAAAAGAAAGGACTTAAGAGAAAAATATAGTAGAAAATAATCTTATGAAAAACATTATTAACCAATTCAAGTAGGAAATTTTCATAAGGAGGTAAGCTTATCTACTAAATTCTCAGGTCGAGTTGGCTTCATCTATCCAAACATGTCCCAAGTGGATACACAGTGACTAAGCACACAGAGTAGTTTCAAAAATATTGCAATTCCACCAACTCTGGATTTACTTGACCTTTCCTGCCAAGTAAGTATCCAAGGCAATTGTAGGAAATGTTAAATGGCTTCCTGTTTATCAGACATATTAGCACTCCTTTCTAGACAGATGTCATTTTCATTCCTTCTGAGAACAGCACCACATTATTGAAATTGTTCAATCACATTCAAGGAAAAGAGGGGACTGTGTGCTGAGTGAAGAACAATTAAGCCTTGATTTGGGGAAATGCTTTTTTAAACATACTAAATCATAATGATATCACAGACCTTAAATATAATCAGGGGTGGGATTCTATTGGGCGAAGCAGATGTTCAATTTACATCTGGTTCATCGAACTGGTAATTGAACTGACTAGCTGGCCCTGCCCGCCCCACCCCACCCCTCCCAGGAGTCTCCATGCGGCTCGTTTTGGATGCAGGTAAGTGCCGGGTCTGCACGGAGGTTCTGGGTGGGCGAAAAATGGGCCTTCCAGAAGTCCGGAAACGGGACTGTTTCCAGCTTCCAGAGGGCTTCCGGACCCCGTGGAGGCCCTCCCAGAGGCCCGAGAGAAGCCTCTAGATCCTGGGGAAGGCAAAAACCGGCCCTCCTGGAAGTTCCAGTAGGCCCACTATGGCCACACCCACCCAGCAACCAAGCAGTGAACCAGAACCAGTTGCTGGGATTTTTGAATCCTACCCCTGAATATAATCATCTTTTTTGTACCATAACTCATACATCTAGATTCTAGAAGATCAATATGATAGAATGTAATCAATGTTAAAAAAAGAAAACTATGATCTTGAATAATTCAACTTTATTTTCTCTTTCCTCCCTAAGAACCCAAGCATAGTCTTTCAGAATTCACTTGGGGCTTATCTCTGGATATAGAACTTTGAAATGACATTAATCCATGATTAAATCGCTACATTAGGAATGTTGCACAGTAAGAGTCTTCATCAGGCAACACTTTTCACTTTTGTGCATCAGGCCAGACTTTTGTTTCCTTAGAACAGCAGGGATAACATAACAGACTTTTTTGTAGAGTCCCCTAGGACTGAAATTTGAAAACTATAATATGATGAAATAAAACATAGTTTGTTCAGACATAAAACTTCTAACACAGGTGCCTGAAGACTAATTGGCACTGTCTCAACATTCTGCTAAAAAGAAAACAAACCACAAAGTTCCCAGACCAGGTATGGTTACTTTGGTCATCTTCAAGACACACGATATTTTGATTTGGTTTGAACAAACCATAGTTATAAATTTTGGCATTGTTTAATATAATGTGTATGCCCATAATTTTACAAATTCTGCTATTTCTGTATCTATTATTTTTAATTGAAGGAGTATTTATTAAGAGTATTTTATTCAAGGCTTCTGAATAATAGGATAAACCAAATCCTTCTGATAATTAGTTCTTAGAATACTCAAAAGAATACAAAATATTATAATAAAATATGTATTTTTAATGACTAAAAACCTATAGCCAAGTAATTTGAAAGCCGTTTTGGTAAGACAGAATTCATAATGAAAAACTACATATAAGCAAAGATTACAACTATTTTACAAAACCCATTCAATTAAAAAATTCAAAAAATGGTTTACACTTACAAAATCTATTGTTAAATCTCATTTCTTTCCATTTAATTGCCAAGCACATTACATGAAATTTCATAAAGCAAAATTTTTAAGGAATGTAGAAGAATATTTGTTTTTATTTACATTACTCTCCTTTTTGGCAAATATGACTTTGTATATAATTATATTCCAGAATTGAGAAAAATGAAAATTTCCATTATTGTAAGGGTGCTGCATTATAGACTGTACATGAACTACAATTTTTATACAGTTATTGTCAAATAATCATTGAATAATGAGAGATAAATTCTTTTTTACTTATAGTAAACGGGTACACGGTGATGGTTTAGTTCCATATAAACAATGAATTTTTAAGTTAAGTTTAATGTAGAAGAGATCTATCTCTTACGTGACTCCCAGGTAAAGAAAAATAAATAACCTGCATGTGCCAGAGACAATCTACCCCAAATCAAATAACACCTAAATCGGGCCCCTATGGTTCAGAATGGGGAAACAAATTATGCGTGTAACCCTATCCACAAATTCCACCTTATCTAAGTTGAGACTGAAGTTCCTAGAATTGCAAATCAATACTTGTTCAACATTTCTGAACACTGTAGCTCAAATATATCTAAAGGGTATCTGGCTAGCAAAGGCTGTTTTCCTGAAAATGAACTGTACTCCTATGGAGTGAAAATGTGTTTTCCCGTATCAAATCTGATATTCAGAAATGATGAACCATTTTTATCCCATCACATATGGTGAGAGGTATGCTATGAATGCTGCCTCTCAGGGAACTATACTTGGCAGAGAAGATCTGCCCAAGGAAGGCAGGTCTTCTCTGCTGTGGCACCCATCTTATAGAACATTCTCCTCCCTGAAGTTAGGTCAAGTTCATTTCTCCTTATCTCTGGAAGTTCCTGAATTTATCATTAGGTCTGGGGCAGGGGTGGCATCCAACCGGCATAACAACTGGTTCGGGGAGCATACGTATGTGTGCCAAATGTGTGCTACATATGCATGCGCACTACCGGCTCCAGCAAGCATTTACCTTCTCCAGCTGACGAGCGGCACTCAGCTGTGCCATGCACAGCAGCTGAGGAGGACAGCCACTAAAACACAGCCACTAAAAGACACCCTAGAGCCCAGATGGGCGGGAGGGCCAAACAGCAGACCAAAACCTGGTCCCAGCGAACCCGTTCAGTGTCAGCTATTCTTCAGAGCTACCAGTTCTACAGAACCAGACCAAACCAGTAGGATCCCACCCCTAGTCTGGGGGTCTCAGGGGTCTGGGTGAGACAGCACCCTTGTTGATTGAATCTCTTATATGTGTGGGGTTTGTTTAAAAAAAATACTACTGTGTTTGACATATTTATTGTTTTATATGTTTTTTGTTGTATGTTGTCCAGAGTCACTTCTTGTGGGTGGCCACATAGATTTGATACACAGATAAAGAAATTGACTGCTGCTACCTAAAAATATCTCTCATCTTATAAAAATTACTTCATTAAAAAATGAAAAAGCTAATTAATTTTGAAAAATCTGCAGTTCCTAAGTCAAAACAATTTGACATTCATTTCTGAGAATAATCACTGAACATTGCATGTTAAATGTTTTTCCAGTCTTTAGGTATGACTACCCAAGTGTTTCCAGTAACTGAGACTAGAAATACATTATTAATTCTGCTGTATGCCTTAAATGTCTATGTACTAGCTCCAATTTTCCTAAATTTACCTAAACTCTCATCAAATATTCAAGAGACAAGAGATACACACCTGCATAAAAATTATAAATGCAACTTTCGGTCTCTACTAGAGGAAAGAACCTAAGGCCAAATTTCCCAATCAGTTCACAGTATTTTCTTATACACTAGCCGTATGACAGCTATATTAGTTCACAATTATTTTTACGTTTTGAAATTTCAAGCATTCTGAAAAGTGCTTCAATGCATGTAGCATCCACATGACAGAAAGTTATATAGTTATAACTGTAAAAGAAGAAATGGCTGAACCTGGGAGTGGAGTGAGAAGTGGGATTAGCCTAGAATTGTTACATAGCCACAAGCAAACTAAGTTTGACACACCTTGAGTGCCATTGGCCATTATCTAACTCTAAGCAAATGCCAACTATTTGTTCAGAAGATTCCGGGGCATAAGCTTTAATAATAAATCATTTTAATTGAAACTTCACATATGGTCTTTTGTGCCTGACAATACGAATGACAATACTAACATGACTACCTAGCCGCTGTTTAAACACTTTTCATGGAGAATCTACCATAATCTTGAGACATTTGGTTTGATTGTTATTTCTAATTGTGTTAATTGTATTCCAGGTAATATGGTTATTTAGCTTCTATTGAACCAAAATTACACTATGAAAATCACTTACGTGTAATTGACCTTCTATTTAAAATACTAGGTTTATGATTAAAAATGTTCAGTGATCAGGATGTTTGGTTATTTTATATTACAATAAATTATTGTAAACATGAATAGAATATTACATCCAAAGTTGCTTATTATTATAATGCATTTAAGAAGGTCACATGGTGACCAAATTATCTGAGATAGCAATTTGATAGATATGTACTCACAAGTTTTTATTTTCACTAGTTTTTTGGGGGGTAAAGAAAGGGGAAAAATTTATTTTATTAACCTCTGACACCAAGGTGTCCATTAACATCTTACATTCATTAAACAAATATAATACTTTAAACAACTTTTATGAAGAACTCATTATTATACAGTTTCAAAAGCTGCTATTTTTACCCCAATCCTGTCTTAATCCTGGTCCAAGGATAGTGTTAATCAATCAAGACTGTCCAATTTAATGACATTTTTTTAATGGATGGAGAAAATGTTGGAAAATATTTCTATTAACTACGTTAATTGGTAAGTTTTGTAGGTGCCAGGTACATGTAAGGCTTTGAGTCCCTACTCAAAGCAATTCCAATCAGTTATTATTAAAGCCAAGGAAGTTTACTAGCTCACCACATGACTCCCTAAATAATCAACAACATTTGCAGGCATCTTTCAACTAATATAGTGTCTTATCAGCAGTCATGTTGAAATTCCAATGCAAACACCTCTATCCTCAACCCTAAGAAATACTATTTCTTCATCAACATATTATTAATAAGTTGATTATATTATATTTAGCTACAATGTCAATTAGACTAATTGGTCTATAATTTGAAGCATCACCCTTATCATCAACTCTACTTAATCTACGCCCAGTTTTAAAAGAGACATGAATTCAGATTTTAATACCAAGTAACAAGTGAAAGAACCAAAAACATTTCAAATCCATATGTTTCCGTGTTCTTTTGTACACATTTTTTCCAGTTTGCACTATTGTTTTTTTCTTTTAATTAAAAAAATACTTCTTTAGCTAGCAGCTTCAGTTTTATAGGGTAAAAGTAAAAACACATCTTGAAGTAGTTTACTATTGGTAGCAGGAACAGCATGCAAGAAACTGGATTATCTTTGCCAAAGAAATGTTCAGGGCCATATTTAAATAGATATCATTTAAATGTAGACTTAGTTGTATTTTGGATGGCTCTAATCATGCATGGCAAATCTGAAGGAATTCAGCATAGATTTTGTCTCTGTTTAACATTAACAATGAATAGTAGGCTCTCAAAGAACAGGATATATAACTATTATTCTACTTTATGAAAACCTTATCCTATGAAATATACCCCAGTCAATTTGTTATATATCATCATCAAACATCATGCTAGACATTGTTATTATAAATTGAGAGTTGACTATGTTAAGTGAATAATAAAACAATGAATTTGCGACATTACTCTATAAAACTCTTAAGTTTGAATTCCAGTTATCCACTTGTAAGAGTCTATAACATTAACCTTATCTCTATTTCATATTTAATTGTAGTAGTAGACAGCTGGTACAACTGGTCAGCAGCTGCCAAGAGGAGACTGAACTTTAATATCCCAGCACAGAAGTCATACCAAGTACCAGAGAGACAAGCTGGAGTAGGTCGAAGAGGCCAGCTACTAAAATACAAGCAAAAGACTGATGGCCAAAGAGCCCAATAGAAGACAAAGATGCAACTGGCATTGAGCTATCATTTATTTATTTATTTATTTATTTGATAATCGCTTACAAGATAATAGGTATAAGTATATACATAGTTATGAATACATGAAATTGGTACATATAAGAAAAATAAAAGAAACAATAGGACAGGGATGGTAGGCATGTTGGTGTGTTTATGCATGTCCTCTACAGACCTCTTAGGAAAGGGGTGAGGTCAATAGTAGACAGTCTAAGGTTAAAATTTTGGGGGTTTGGGGAAGAAACCACAGAGTCAGGTAGAGTATTCCAGACATTGACCACTCTGTTGCTGAAGTCGTATTTCCTGCAATCAAGTTTGGTGCGGTTAACCTTGAGTTTGTATCTATTGTGTGCTCTTGTGTTGTTATGGTCGAAGCTGAAGTATTCATTGACAGGTAGGACATTGCAATGTGTGATTTTATATACTATACTTAGATCGGACCGAAGCCGGCATAATTCAAGGTTTTCTAGGTCTAGAATTTCAAATCTGGTGGCATAAGATATTCTACAATGAGTAGTGGAGTAGAGAACTCTTCTTGTGAAATATTTGTGGACTTTCTCAACTGTGCTAATATCAGATACACAATGTGGGTTCCAGACTGATGAGCTGTATTTGAGTATTGGTTTAGCAAATGTTTTGTATGCTCTAGTTAGTAGTGTGATATTACCAGAGAAAAAGCTACGTAGGATTAGGTTAACAACTCTTAATGCCTTTTTGGCTATGTAGTTACAGTGTCACACAGATAAGTTAGAGCTGGCCCACAGCAGATACATCAATACTCTACCCAGTAACCAGTTAAAAGAGGCCACATGAATGAATTAGAGAGAACTGGAAGAAGCCCAAAGGCTTCATAGACCCAGAAAGCATCACCTTAGAAGCAATGCATCACAAGGCTCCAAATTAGAAATAGCACAGAATAAATACTGAAGAAATGTTATATGGATACCAATATGGAAACCTCATTATTATGAATTAGGCAAAAAAAAAAAAAGCAGCAATTCTCTCGGGTCAGTCAAAAGCATTTTAAGATAATATAGGCTTCAAAAACTTTGAGACTAGGGAAAACCCAAACCATGAATTTCAAATTTACCAATTCCAGGTTTCTCACAATAGCCTTACATATTCATTGCAATATCTTTAAATATTCTTCCAAATTTCAATGAATATTTAAAAGAAGTGGGGTGACATGGAATTATAGTTAATAAAGGGTGAATGTGATGAAAATAAAATTGTAAATTGTAAGTATCCATCTTTTGAAAAATACCAATTATTTGCCTTCAAATTTTATGAACTGTTATTCATATTTACCTACTGCTATTTTTCTTCAAGTTCCAAGATTAATTTGGTGGTGTAGTTTTTTATATAGCCTACATTTTCTTCAAAAACAATTTTTCAATAAAACCTATTTAAAATGCCCCCCACAAAACCAAAATAATTATTTTGGCATTTATGAAGTAGATAGGCATTTTTTGGACAACTATGAATTGCCATTTCCACTTTTATATTCTTAAAAATAGAGAAATTGATTATTAAATGAAGAATATTCTTATCCAAAATTCTTTTACTTCTAGATTATTAAGATTACAATTAAAAATATAGATAGCTATATAATCAACCCATAGCAAGCAAAACTCCAAGGCAGGTTGATTCTTCAAAGAATAGCTTTATTCGATATATCATATTGACACAGATCTGGTGAAAACTGACTCTGAAGCTTCCCGCAGTTTTCATCTAATTAAAAGTCAAAGTTTGTCACTTTCTGAAAACAATAAGTCACACGGTCAAATCCCCCCTCCCTACCCCTCAGCTTCAATATGAAGCTGTTAAGATGGCTTCGGTCAGGTCAACTTCAGGGTTGACAAGATTGTTTCTCAAAATAATCAGTCACATGATCAAATCAAGCTGCCATCTGGTTGTGGTAACTTTACTCCTCTCTCCGACCACCTGTAAAAATGTCCTTGGTTCTCAGGAGAAAGTATTTTGTTTTAGCTACAAAACCCCACCTATCTCTATCCCCCCCACCATCCCTCAGGTTCAGTGTGGCAACACTGAATCCTCAAAATGGCTTCAGCCAGGTCAGCTTCAGGGTTGACAGGTGGGCCCCCCTTAATTGAAAAGGGCTTTCTGCAAGGAAAAGAAATTTTACAGAGGTTATTCAAGGTTTACTCTAACACTCCACCCCCTGGAGACTCCTTACATTTCTGGGGGTATGTGTCATGAACACTTTAACCAACCTATCTGTCTTCACATCCCAGCTCTTGACCCAGGTAGCTTCAGAGAGTGAATACCTCTTCCATTGCACTAGGTACTGCAATCAACTCCTATATAATCTAGAATGTAGGATTTTCTTTACCTCATAATGCGTTTCCCCTTGAACCATTATTGGTTTCAGCCCTGATCTGGGAGCCTACCACCAACTTTAACAAGCTGCTATGAAAAACCAGATGCACTTTCCCTAACAAGCTACATTATCACTTTTAAACTGGACTTAAGTTTGCATCTGCAATTCATTACTCTACTGAAATCTATTTTACTAATCACACAACTGTGCTGAAGTCACTTACCGTAGTGTGTAATATATGGTTTACACACTATGGTAGTTATGTGTTTATAGTTTTATAGTTATGGCTTTCATCTATGAGTATTAACAGATAGAAGTTGGGACTTTTATTTTAGCTGAATAAAGAGATAATCTATTTTTCCCTTATTTTAATGCGACTTTCTGTCACTCATGCCCTAGTCACCTCCAGATTAGATGACTGCAATGCACTCTACATCAACCCTGACAGGAAATATCAGTTGGCACAGAATGCAGAGATGGGAGCAGTTACATGTGCTTCTAGAGCAGTGTATGTCACACCTCTGTGCCAAGTTTACTGGCTGCCAGTTTACTTTCAGTCCAATTCAAGGTGCCATGTTTAACATTTAAAGCCCTTCGTGAGATAGGAATACTTAATCTGAAGGACTGCATCTTCCTGGTTACATCAGCCTACTCTACTAGATTAGGAAGAGTTGGCATGTTGCATCTACCATTAAGCTAGGGATGTTCATTTGGTAGATCACAAGAGATGTGCCTTCTGTACTGTGGCACTCACCTTATGAAATTGGATGACTCCATTGTTGAGGTGGCCATTTTTATCCTTCCTGAAATGTGGTTTTTATGATTTACTTATTAATCAAATATATATAGCTGCCCAAAGTCACTTTCAATAAGATGGGCAGCTATATACATTTGATTAATAAATAAATAAATGTCCTTTAGAACTAAACTGAAACAATATCGCCCATAGCAATTAGTCATATAAATTATAATAACTCTTGTGTGATCACCCATAAAACAATTTTCAATCAAAAATTAATAAATGTTCACTTTTACACTGCTCCATAAAATAAAGGCAAAATTGTAGTCACGAATCCAGAGCTGGAAAAATGCCCATGCTTTCTATGAAATTAAATATTTGGAAGTTCATTTCCAGTGTCTATAGTGCATTATCAATCACCACTCAATCCTGGTATTAAACAAAGGGAACAACTTTTATTCTAGATTTAAATATTAATCTCTCTCTCTCTCTCTCTCTCTCTCACACACACACATACACACACACACACATATTTTTAAATAGCCAATATAGTAGATGGAGAGTAAATTATTTGACTATATCTAGACCCAGATTAAAGTCTGGATCCATCAATTTTGGGCCAGCTGCTCTCTATCTATCTAAACTACCATAGTTACTGTGTATTTAAGAAATGTAAATGGATTTGAATAATGATGACTCCATCAGCATACAATAAACAAGTGACAAATCAGCATAAATGAAAACAGAAATTAAAGGGACAATCTGGAAGCCCAATTAATTACACCACTCTGGGTAGGAACTACATTCCTACCTGAAGGCCCAAAGAAAGAACCAAATTTTTGTGACTTACAAAAGTACATCAGGGTTGGGGCCAACTGAATATAGGGCAGGTACTATAAGGGAAAAAGCATGGCTCCTTGGCTCCTGGCAGGTGACATTTCTTCAAGCAAGGGCCTTGTTACATGTCCAACCTACCTGGGCAGATACCCATCTGGAACAAGTGATCCATTAAATAGCACAGTCCTATGTCATATAGCTGGCCTGTCAAACTCACAGCCTGTGGGCCGGATGCATCATGCTTAGGCCACACCCACCCTGGCTCCACAAAGGCAAAAAATGTCACAATAAGTCATGATATGTCATGTGACATGGAGTTTGACACCCGTGTCATCTAGAATTTTAGTGAGAACAAGCAGCTTGAATTATACCTGGAAATTTATCATTGCATTTTTGACAAGTAATAGTGTTATATGAGAGTATAACAGCAGAAATCCCATCTGTTTCCTAAGGTTCAACCTCACTAGTACAATCTTGACCCCAACTATCTGTGAGATGGTCCCTGGGAAAATCTCCAGAGCCTTATCCAGACCTGCCATATGGTCATCATAGGCAGTAGTTGAAAGAAGAAACATCACATACGCCGCTTTGAGCTCCCAAAGGGAAGTTTGAATATAAATCTATTATGTACATTTTAAAAACTTTTCATTTGGCCTTGTCTCGATGAAATGCCAAAGTCAATTTCAAAGAGTTTTCAAAGATGTATTTTACGTTTATTCTATATGATACAAATAAACTCTAGTAATCTATGTAATATCCATGTCAGCCTTGGAAGCCATATTTTACTCAGAAGCTTCAAGGCTGCCATATTTAGTGCCTGGGAATTTGGGAGGGGGGATTTTGTAATAAGGTAGAAGATTAGACTCAGCAGCACTCTTTCTCAGAGAATCAAGGCCATGCTGCCCTGCCCTGGAGAGGAGTGCCTGGATGAATATCTCCAGTTGGGGCAAAGATTTGATTGGGCCATGTGATGGACTGATGGGTGCAGGGGATGGCACTTTGAATTAATTTTGAGAAGGAAAACCGGGAACTCTCAGGTTTGGGTTTTCCCAGATGTGCCAATATGACTTCTCTAATAAATTCTTGCTTGGATGAACTTTGTTTCTGAGTGATGAATGCAAATGGAGAGTTTGGTTGGAGCTCTGGCAATCCACCTGACTTGCACTTTTCATTGTGAATTTTTCAAATTGGAACTACAGAACAGAGTAGCTAAGAAGTTCACCATTTTAATGAGAAAATGGGGATGAAAGAACTAGCAAGATCTAAGACTTAGTTTAAAAGACAGAAAATGCATTTCCTTCTGTGCAGTCGAAAGTAAAAGGATGACCTGTAAAGTGCTCCTCCGGGCCAGTAAGGAAGTTAATTTGAACTTTAATATCACACAGAAGTAAACTGCAAACTTTCACTCATTACATTTATATCCAGGAGCTATCTCTCCATTTCCGCCCCTCCCCCCAACAAAACCACTATGAAGTAAATCAGGCTGAGGGATAGAAACTTGAAGTATCTGTACCTGGATCTCCAATTATCATAGATCTCAAGATAAATCAATCATAGTAGATCTAGGCTAACAGGACTTTTGAAAGCTGATGTGGAATATTTGATGAGTGATTAAATAATCCAGTCTTAGCCTCCTATTGATTGGCCATGACATGCCCAGTTTTTTAAATGATTTGACTCAGAAAAGGAGGGGGGAATTGGCCAGATATTTTATTAACTCCTAAAAAAGTAAAAAGCATAACGAAGAAAAACAAAACAGTTGTGTCTTGATTGTGTAAGGCATGTTGAAGTAGAGAAATTTTGAAAGGCTTTCAAGATTCTACTAAATTTTGTTACATAACAAAATCCAATAATTGTGTTCCTGGTAGTGGTTAACAGGCCATAGCCTCAGAAGTACTTATTATTAATGCATTATTAACAAATAAAGTACATTTTAAATGCAAATATGAGCACTAAAAAAACACAAATAAACGTAAAGTAAAGCCATAATTTATAATGTATTCCTAGTAACTAAATATGAGCAGATATTATTAAACATACCACAGATAGCAACGGCAGACTGAATATTAAAAGAGATAGAAAGATCCTTGCCAAGATCCATATTGCAAATTTTACTACAGGGGAAATAATGTTATTATGTTGGTCTCTGGAGCTATGGACTCAAAGTAAAATTAATCCTTTTCTCGGGCACAATTTAAAGAGAGTATTCTTAATATCTGAAATTATCAAAGATCTGACATCCGTTCATAAAACCAGATTGTACAGGATGAATTATTCATTGTAACACTTTCTATAATATTCATGCCAATGTCAGAACCTTAACAGATTATAATTTGCACAGTTTGTGGGATCAGTTACTGGTTTTAAAATAAGTATAAATCCCATAATATGAATGTAGGTAGGGCCTCTTTCTCAAAAAAACTTATTATTTATTTCTAACAACAATCAGATTCTCCTTATCTTATTTTAATACCACTCAGTAGGAAAGCTGCCCAGACAAGAGCTTCCTGGTTTTCATTGATTTGATCTTATCCAATATTTCCTCTAAAGTTAAAGATGAAGATAAATCCTGGATGAACATAAAAAAAATCCTTGGAAGATTTCTGTTAAAAATCCATTCAGGTCCTCAATAGGTGTATTTTAAAGTATAAATGTGAACAGAACCCCATCAACCGAAACTTAATTTATAATTTAATTTAAGTATGTCCAGAAAACCTTCACATTTAAACATCCAACACTATTGTTGATGAAAGAGATGGGGTGGGAAGGAGGGAGAGAGATTAAATTTCTGAATATCTACACAGAAAATCTAAGTTTGACAGTAATTTATGAATTTTATTCCAGTGATAGAAGATTATATTAAAAACCCTACCCATGTCTATTTATTAGCAAGAAAAAATGTTAAAAAATTGTATAAAATGTCTGTTTTGCCTCTAAATGGACTATTTAAGCCAGCGGTGTCAAACTTGCAGCCTGCTGGCCAGATGCATCATGTGCTGACCACGCCCACCCCGTTTTAATGAAGGGGGGAAGTTTGAGACTGCCAGTTTGAGACCCCTGATTTAAGCTACCCATTTCCATTATTAACAATCAAAGGGTATACAATAATAAAAATATCCAAAATATTTCTCAACTATAAATTGGAAGGTATCTTAGTAATTACTCCTCTGAATATTTCAAAATTTCCACATATATATATAACTGTTTGTTCATTTCCAAGAGAAAGGGAAGGGGAAGGGGAAGGACAAAGGAAAGGACAGGAAAGGAAAAGGCGGGGAGGGAGGGAAGGGAAGGGAAGGGAAAGGAAAGGAAAGGAAAGGAAAGGAAAGGAAAGGAAAGGAAAGGAAAGGAAAGGAAAGGAAAGGAAAGGAAAGGAAGACCCAATTTTACAGGCTTCAACAAGTTCAATTTTTAAAAAAATAAAATCTCTTAACCTTTAACATTTCATGATACTGCACAATGTTAACATTTAAAATAAAAAATATTTTAAATATGTAAGTTTTATAGTGAAAAGAATAAGCAAAAAAGAGATTTCTTTTCTAACAAAACATTGAAAAAAATCAGCATAATATTGAAACAAGGCAATTAAATTGCATATACTTGTTTATGTCTACACATACACATTGTGTAAAATAAAATATATCCTGACACTTCAAAATTGTTATAAATGTTTTTAGAAGAAATAATAAATATTTGATTAAAACTAAAATAAAAGACAAAATTACTGCTTTAGAAACTTCAGGTAAAGATGTACTTAGGTGTTTCATTGTCTTTCCCTATAGATTTTTAAGATAAAAAATGAAAAGACCAAAAAAGAAAGGGAAAAGACCTACATCGCTGTGTAACAACAAAGTAAACATGTTAACCTGTGATAAAGCTTGGTAAATTAATGGCAGGATATAAACAAATACATACATACATACATACAGTTTTAAAATATGGAGCCTTGGTCTTTTTGGTAAACACCCCTTTTTTCTCCATTGAGGTATTGTTTATCCTTTGCTTTTGCTGTTGTTTACTAATAGTTTCTTTTATTTAAAAACGTAGCTATCCAAATTTGCACACTTTCAAGGGGGGGGGGGGAATGATAAAATTTAACTATGGTTACATTGCCTAGTCAAGAGAGTTGTTTTGCAAAACTAAACAGAACAAACAAAACAAGTTCCACTGTAGCCAAGTGGTCGGACTTCAAGATAATCAGAGAATTTCTAGAAGAACAGAGGTCATAATTGCAGCATTCTGATTATAAAAGACACGAAACATAGTTATTTTGTTTGGCTATTATGCTACCCAGTACAATGGAGTTGTGGGGGGTGGCGGGGCATGATATAAGTTAAGAATCCTCAGAGCCTTCAGGATAAATAATAACATTTGGCTACAACAATCATGCAAATTCCCCCAGAAATACAGAAGTGGTTGCTCCCTATCTCTAACATCAAATGTTAAAAGACACACTCTTCAAGAGATGCGATCCAATACATGTTAAAGATATACACGACACTAGGCCAGCACATTTCCCTAGAGGAAAAGGTGTAAGCCAGACAAAATGCCAGAAAGCTCGTATTGAAATTACTTCCAGCAGAGAGTGTTTTCGAGTACTGTGGCTTCTCAGTACCTGTACTCTTTTCCATGTATTTCTGAAATAAAAAGAACATTAACAGGGGAAATTCGAGTGAAATGCCACGTTCAGCTGATTGCCTGCAATCAATTATTACACAAGCTCTATCTGAGGAATACAAAATGTCCTTTCTGAAAAGTAAGTTGGGATTCAAGCAACAGTGCAGAGAAATGACCAACTTTCAACAGCAGTATAATTTGATCCTACAGTTACTTATTTGTACAAATAAAAGAAAGGACAGGTTCCCCCAAACAGCACTGAATTTCATAGGCATGAATGCTGAATTTCAGAAATGTTCTAGAGAGTACACTCTCTTACACAAATGTGTGAAAAGACCTAAAGGCACAGACTCCCCAAAACTTAGTGATAGAAGAGACAATATTTCTACTTGGTCAGATATTTATTTCAGGGCTTTCTGACACATAATGTGAGTATAATTTGTTGCACAGTTCACAAGGCCTGCTGTTATGGGACCTCTTCAGTTATTCATTTTCTTCCTTAGGCAGGTAGTAAAGCTTATCGAAGGCCCGTGATATATATCTGATTCTTTTTTACTGGAGTCTGATAAACTTTAACAGGCATACAGAGTTCAGGGGGGAAAAGTATTACTTGTTTTTCTTCTCTTCCTATCCCTACTTGTCTACAAGTCAATTATTTTGTGTAGCCTATTGATTTATAGAAACTATTGGTATATGTGAGCAACTGATTTGCAGAGGGTTAAGACACATATCCACAGGAAAAGCCTATCAATCAGATGGTAAATTAAAGTTTTTAAAACCTTAAAAAATTGCCCCTAAAAAATGACTATATTCATAATCAATATGGGCTGAAAATTTTTTGGCCTTAATATGAAAAAAATGCTACAGTGAAATTTCATGTATGAACTTGAAATTAATAAGTAGAGTCAAAACCATGGCTTCCACTTCCTCAATTATTTGAGAGAAATCCCAGTTGATACATCACAGTAAACCAATCATGGAAAGACTCTTATGCAGTCACTCCTGTAACGAGGAACCATATGTAATTAAGTACAATCCCTACAAGCCATAATGCAAGTATGTAAGTATCCAGAAAGAAAACAATAAAGAAGTTATTTCCGATCTTCTTAACAGCAGTTCTAAGTACATTTATGTTATCCCATTGCTCTAAGGTTACATCCTAATTCTTTTTTTTCCCCATGATACGCTGCAAGAGCTTTCAGCATGTGTCATATGAAGGAGTCTCATTTATGGAAGCAAAAATGCTTTGCATTAAGCAGAAGGTTCTATTGGATCCAAACCAGGGGTGGGATTCTACCAGTTTGCACCTATTTACTAGAACCAGTTGTTAACATTCTAAGCAGTTCGGAGAACCGGTTGTTAGAAGAAATTACTGGCCTAATCCTGTAAGAAAAGCAGGAAGAAAACATTCTGGTGTTGCTTACAAAAACTGCCTCTCCGTTAACCCTTATTACGTTCTTGGCAGGACTAGACTTCCTGTCTCAGGAACATCTCTGGAGTTTTTCTCCCCTCCTTTGCTGGTACTTTGCTTGTGTGGAGTGACCATTCAAAGTTACAATGGCACTGAAAAAAGTGACTTATGACCATTTTTCACACTTACGACTGTTGCAGCATCCCCACAGTCATGAGAGGCCAGGTGAGAAGATGCGTGCCTTGATGTGAGTGATATTGAGTTGGCCAGTCACATGACCACCAAGCCACGCCCACACCTAAGCCACGCCCATAGAACTGGTTGTTAAAAAGATTGAATCCCACCCCTGATCCAAACCGAACATTTAGCATGTTAACAGAAATAGATATTAAATAACTCTTCACAATAAATAAGGACTGTCACTGCTTATAGGAAGGATATCTCCATTTACTCTGTTTATGCACATATGAATGTGCATTTATTCAGTAAACAACCTTACACTATAGGGTGTATTATGATTCTGTTTTACACTGCAAACCATGGCTTCACAGTAAATCTTGGCTCTCCAGATGTTTAAGCTCTTGTTCGGGGTTACAATTAGACTAGATATTATTACATACAGAGAGACACACAAATAGAGATTATTGTCCTCTGCGACACAAATAAACCAGAGTCCTTATATAGGTCCACAGTTTTAAATACTTGGTCACCCTGGAGATCCTGATGCCACTTAAATATTTACATATCAACTCTCTCTAGCTTGGAATTGCTGATTGCTACCTTTCTAGACCATCCTTTACAAAGTGCACTTTTACAAGAACACTGCATCAGTTTATGACCAGCTCTGGACCTCCTTGATCCCACAGTGTGGGCAAAATTTGACAACTAAATATACAGTACATATTTTTTGGCTTTGCTGTGATATATTTGAAACTCCAATAAACCTTCTTTGAAATGTTTCAGCACTTTGGAGCTTGTGGACATTCCTTCCTCATTTCACCGTTTGTCTCCAAGGCTTCAAAAGTGAAATGGGTTGATAGTCTTATAGTTCCACCTCACAGCAGTGTTTGGATGCAGTCAAAACAAACGTACAGAATCTGAAGATAGAAAGACATGTGGAAGCAATATATTCCTTTTTGCGGATAGTGGTAGAGAAGTTCCTTGTTCTCAGTGTTATAAAGACAGCAGTGGGAAAGGTGACAGCAGATTATCTTCAAACTGTTTCTGAGGAGTTGGGAAACAGAAAAGATGGCAAAGTAGAAGTGCCTTAATCAAGAAAACTTCATTGAAACTGCCTGAACTTCCACCAAAGCTTTTATTGTTGGATATGAGATCCATTGTGCAGGGATGGTTATCATAGCAACGCTACTTAGTAAAAAGGAAAAAAAAAACAGATCAAGCATAAGTAAGAGGAATCAGGATCAGACAACTTGTCAAACTGACAAGGTTTTTATGGAATAAAAGTTGTACTTGGCTTCCAGTTGGTATCCTGGAGGCCAGATTCCAAAACATAGTAAATGGGGTCAGGATAAAAATAAACTAGGTTTCCTGTTATTTAAAGTTAACCAAATTAGATACACTTAACATGTTCCAATTACTGTGAAATATGTGTGTGAAAAATACTGTAATGATATCTGGGAACGACCTTGGGAGACGGGAGGGAAAGGCACAGACCGGACAACTAATGTGTAAAAGATGCATTTCAGCGCACAGAAGGAAGGAGGACATGGGAGACATTTCAGAATAGACCTTCCCTAGTTTTCCAGAGAGTCAAGAAAAAGATGAGAAAAATAGACTATTAATTTAAGCTTACAATAAAGATACAGTGACTACTCATAGATGTTCTTCTTGTCTGGGTTGCCTTGCCAGGCTAAAGATACTCACCATGATTTTCCCAGACATGCACAGGGCAGTTTTAAGAAAAGACACGAAATGTTAGAGTTATAGTGTGCTTCATATTCTAGTGTGGAGAAAGATGCATTGGTTTTAAGTAGAACCCTGCAGATGCTCACATGTGATTGAAAGCATCTTCCCGGCCCTTCAGATCTCAAATGTTGCACAGCACTAATAAATACACGGCTTCGGGGTGCAAAGAACCCAAAATATATTTTGTGCATATCTACTCACATGTTTATTTATTGTTTATATGATTATAAATTTGATTATGCAGTATAAGAGTAGCTTAATTTAATTTACGAATAGTGGACAAAATGAAATATTGGACTCTGTCAATGGCCTTTACCTTGAGATAGCTCATTTGTAGATAATGAAAGTCACTCTTACTTTTTAGTAACCAAGAATAGTATAATAGTGGAAACAGGGTTTTTTCTTAAGGCACTTTATTAAAATATATTGCTATCATTGCCAGTTTTATCCAAATAAGATAATTTGTAATACATTAATTGCATTGATATAATTTGCAATACACTGAAAATAATGGACAGCATGTTAAGACATGCTGGTCATTAAGCAGGTCACTATGTGATCATGCCCTGTTTTATGACCCTTTTGTAGGGTCCTTAAGTGAATCACCATGTTGTTAAGCAGATGTAATGGTCAGTAAGAGAATCCAGGTTGATTATACAAGGAAAAGGAATACTATGAAAAGGCTAGCCTCTAAGGCCCTAGAGGATAAGCATAAAAGACTTGAAAAAGAGCTACAGAAAATGCCACAGAAAAAGGACATCAAACTAAAAATGGATATATTTAGACACAAAATGGGTCAAATAGAAAAAGAAGAATTAGCACAGAAAATTAGAGGTGCTAAACAGAACTACTTTGAAGACGCAAACAAACCAGGTAGATGGTTAGCATACAAACTGAGAAAGGAGAAAGAATCAAGGAAAATATTGTAATTAATAGATGACCAAGGCCAAGTTTGCCATGGTAGCAAAGAGAAGAAGGAAATCATTCAAGACTTCTATGGGAAATTATATATGCAAGAGAATATTGATGAGGAAAGAGTTAAACAGTACTTACAGAATGCTAATTTACCTCAGATACCTAAAGAGACTGAAAAAATGTTAGAAAGCAATATAACGATGATGGAGTTAACTGAAGCACTCAAGAAGCAAAATAATGGAAAGGCACCAGGCCCAGATGGACTTCCGGCAGAATTTTATAAAACATTACAAGAATCATTGAATCTTCCATTGCTAGAAGTTATGAAGTTATGAATGAAGTTATGTTAAAGAAGAAGAAACCTAAATCATGGTCAGAAGCCTATATTACACTTATTCCAAAAGAGAAGGCCGACCCATTACAAATTAAGAACTATAGACCCATTTCTCTACTAAATGCAGATTATAAAATCTTTGCTTCAATATTGGCAGAAAGACTTAAAAAATATTTAAATAATTTTATCCATCCTGATCAAAAATTAAGCCAAATTAATTCTTGTGCTTTAGCTAAAATTATACGGAAAAAATAATAGTAGTTCATTAGTAACAGTCAGTTTTATTTATACTGAATTTTACTACATGGATTACATAACAATATTTCAAAGCAAAGGCAGATCAACCCCCCCAAAATCAATCAATACAGTAATAAATTATATATATTGTCATATATTTTATAATGTGCAGTATAAGACATGTTGAATGCCTGCTTGTCTCTTCAATTATAGGTAAAATATGGCTTCATGAGAGGCTAAAAGAATATTGACATTGCCCCCATAACTTTTCCACAAATGTGCCCATATGCATAGATACTTAAAATAAATATGGAAAGACATCATGAATAGTGTTGTTGTAAATCAGATTTAGCTAAATTTCATTTTCTCTGCTTATTTGATATATTTAATTTGAATCAAACAAACATCTTTTGACTTTACTTTTTTGCTTCTGCCTGTATTTTATATTACTGCAAAGAATCTTTTTGAATCTTTTCAATGCGGACTAGATTTGTGCAGTTTTGATTCTAATATCCTTAATATCTATCAAGGGAAATAAGGGAAATATATTTGGTTTCATTTATTAACAACATGATAAGATGAACATCAATTTGAAGGGAGAAAGAGGATACATTTTCCTGAAATGATCAAAAACGGGTATGGGGTAAGATGTTGATTCTTCCAACCACAGAACATATAATTTTTATCTTCAGATGGTGTTACTTTACCAGAGGCACTTCTGGCTAGGAAAAATGTTTTCAGTTTCTGCTTTTAAACGGAGGGAAAACTGCCTCAAAGGAGAGTTGAGGATTACTATTGAACTAGAAAATTTAGACAAAGCCTTGTACCAAGTAGAAATTATCAGCATTTATGGATAATGACTGAAGTGCTCTTTAACAAGATGAAAAAATTAAGTATCTATGCAAATCCAATTCCACTCTCAGTGAAGTAAAATTCAACTTACCACACTTAAAATGTAAAAATGAAGACTCATCACATAACTATCAAAAAGGCAGGAGGAATGTTAAACATTTTGAAATAAAAGTATATAGCTATACAGAAATAGATATAGCTATGCATAGAGCTACGTACATTTATAGACATGCACACTCCAACACCATAACGATAACAAGTCAAAACTATAATGCTCTTCCAATATAAAGTATAGATATATTTTAAATCACCTTTTGCCTCTCCCTTATTCATCTTGTATGCAGTAAACTCTTAATTTAAACCCCTCAATTTACACATTCTCAGGTATAATATCTGACCAAACTTCAAGATATCTGTTATATATGAAAGTAACCCAATGATTACATATTATTTGTTGTTTATATTATCTATATAAGTTATGTAATTTGTTTTCTTAAGTTTTCGCGGGTACCTACATGTATGGTATTCAGCTTTGTTCAGGTATTTTCCCACGTCATTGTAGTTGTACTTTTAAAGTTGTAGCAACGTTTCAGCAGAATCTCATCTGCCATCATCAGGCTTCTGTATAGTGTTCATCTGTGAGTCAGACTTTTATAATGGTTTCAGATTTAAATTTGGGGCAGCCTATTGCTGTGCCAGAATGTTTTTTTCTTCATCCTGATTGGTTGGGAGTCTTGGTCTGTGTTTATTGGTCTTGGAGTTCTGCTTGATTGGTGTTTCTAATATCTTTTGTCTGTTTTGGGGCTCTTTTTGTATCTTGATTGGCTGGCAACATTGTATTCCTTTATTGGAGGCCTTTAGTGCAGCTTGGCTCCGGGTAAATGGACGGCTATCATTTGTTAGGAAGCTAGGTTTCATCTGGGTGCCTGGTTGGGGTGTGTTTGAGCTGGAGGTATCAGGGGGGATCTGTTTCTGCCCAGGTGCTTGTCTGGCTAGTGGTGTGGAGATTTGTTTGTTTGTGAATGCAGGCTTCCAAATGATTGACAGTCTGGTGGAATCATCTCTTCTATTCATGCTCTCTGGTCTTTTTTCAATTTCTATGGCTTCTCTGATGATTCTGTGGCTGGGGTTTTCTATAGTGGCTAGGGTTTTGGTGCCATTGAAGTTGATGCTATGACCTGTGGCTTTCATGTGTTGGACTAATGAGGAAGTGTGTTCCAGCTTTTTGACCGCATTTTTGTGTTCATCCAGGCGGGTACTTATTCTTCTATTGGTCTGTCCAATGTATGTGGCCGGGCATGATGCACAGGGGACTTCGTATATGCCTTGGTTTTCCAGGTCAATTTTATCTTTGGGGTTTCTAAGGATGGCTGCTATTTTTCTGTCTGTTTTGAAGGCAGTCTTGATGTGATGCCTATGTAGTATCTTACTGATTTTGTCTGTAGTACCTCTTATGTAGGGCAGGACAGCTGTTCCATAGGTCTGTTCATCTTCTAGGTCTCCATTATGTCTCAGTGTGTTTTTGTGGAACAAGCCAGTGATTTTGCTTTTGTGGAAGCCGTTGGCTGTCAGTACTTTAGTCAGGGTACATAGTTCAGTCTTTATGTGTGTCTTGTCTGCAAGGCGTTTGGTTCTAGCGATTAGTGTTTTGGCCATGGAGTTTATCTGTGCTGGGTGATGGTGGGATTGGGCGTTGAGGTAGCGCTTGGTGTGTGTTTTCTTCTGGTATATGGTGTGTCCTAGTGTGCCATCTGTTTTTTTGTAGATTAGTACATCTAGGAATGGCAGTTGTTTGTTTGTTTCCATTTCCATGGTGAACTTGATTTTGGGGTGTGTGCTGTTTAGATGTGTTAGGTGTGTTTAGGTTTTCTTTTCCATGGGGCCAAATCACAAATGTGTCATCGATGTATCTTAACCATAGTTTGGGTTTGAGGATGGCATTGGCCAGGGCTCTGGATTTGAATTCTTCCATGAACAGGTTTGCAATGACGGGTGACAGTGGTGATCTCATAGGGGCTCCTTCAATTTGTTTGTATCTTTGTCCTTTGTATATGAAATATGTGTTGGTTAAGCAGTGTTCTGTTAGTTCCATGAGGTATTTAGCTGGTTGGTGTTTATTTTGGATGATTTCAAGGGTCTCTTTTATCGGGACTTGAGTGAATAGTGAAACCACGTCGAAACTTACAAGCAGGTCTTCTTGCTCCACGTGTAGATCTTTGATCATTTCCAAGAAGTGGTATGAGTTTTGTACTTGTGAAGCTGCTGTTTCAGCATGGGGCTGTAGCTGTTTTGCTAAGTGTTTAGCTAGGTTTTGTAGTGGTGCTCCTCTGGAGCTGACTATGGGTCTGAGAGGTATGCCTTCTTTGTGTATTTTTGGGAGGCCGTATAGTTTGGGGCATCTGGAAGATTTTTCTCTTGGGATGATCGTCCGTTGGATCTCTTTGCTCATGTGGCTGGTTATAATTTTCTTCTTGGTTAATTTTTCCAGATATGTGGTTGGGTCCGTGTTTATGGGTTTGTATGTGGAGTCTTGGAGTAGGTCTGTCAATTTTGTTTCATACTCTTTTCTGTCCGTTACTACTGTGGCATTCCCTTTGTCTGCTGTGAAGTATGAATATGCTGCTATCTCTTTTCAGGGTTTGTAGCGCTTTAATTTCTTCTTTCTGCAAGTTGCTTTTGGGTGGTTTGCTTGTGCATAGGATGTTGGTAACTTGGTGTCTTATTTTATCAGCTTCATCTGTATTTAATTTGGTTAGGCTGGATTCTACTGCACATATGATGGATTCTATGGGGATTTTTTTGGGTGCTATGGCATAATTGAATCCTTTGGTTAGGACATCTGTTTCTGTTTTGGTGAGTTCTCTGTTGGAAACATTGTATACTAATTGTTTCAGGTGTTGTTGTGAGTTGTTGGGGGCTTTCTTGTCATGTTCTAATTTCTTTAGTTTCTTCAAGAGTTTATCATTTTTGTAAGTGGTTTCAGTTTCAGCTCTCCAAGTTGTAAGTTGTTTTATCTTGTCCCAAAGTAGAGGGTGGATTTTGCTGCTCAGTTCCAGGTGTAGTGCTAGCAAATCTTTGTTTCACTGATCCAATTGGAATCTCTTACTGTGGAGTTCATTCCTGAGTAGAGCCATTTCAGTTCTTTTCAGGATACGTTTAGTGACTGCTGTGCTGTGCTGTGATGAAATGTTAATTTGAAGCAGGTTGGTGTTGTATTGTTGTCTCTGCAGCTGCATAGGAATTTGTGGTCACATACTATTCCTGCTCTTTTGATTTCCAGCTTCTCATAGGTTTTGATCTGGGTGTTTATTTCCTCCCCATAGAGGTTTGATATTTGTTTTCTTAAGTTTTCGCGGGTACTTACATGTATGGTATTCAGCTTTGTTCGGGTATTTTCCCATGTCATTGTAGTTGTGCTTTTAAAGTTGTAGCAACGTTATGTAATTTATGTATATTCAGGTTATTTAAATAATTATGAATAATACAACTCAATACAATCAATCAAATGTTGATTATGGTTATTATAGCAGCATAGAATAAAAGCAAGAAAAGTTACACTTATTTCAATAAAGTACTATAAAATTAGAATCCTAACATATTCCTATAAAATTTGTAATATTAAAACTAAGACTATAGACTGAAGTGGAGCCTCTGAAAGACATAACAAAGATGTAAAAACAAATAAAGATATAGATAAAATGAAATAGGAATTTTTAGTAAGTTTATCTATGCTCAGTACGATTTATCTGCTTGTGAATTTTAACTGCTACTAAATAAATTTTAACTGCGGCCAGGACATATTTAGCTACATTGTGTATTCTATAGTAAATAGTTCATCTGAGAGGAGAAAATCAAGAAAAAAATCTTTCATTATGGCCTATAACACATGTCAATAAGAGAAGAATGAAAGTTTTTGATTGCATTGAAAGAGAAAGTGTTAAAGAACAGGTGTGATGGCCTCAATAGTACTTGTGAACAAGAATATTTTTAATGTCACTTTTATTAAAGATTTTTACATGAATAAAGATAAACATGAACAAAATACAGATGTGGTTAAAAGAAAGAGAAATGAAAGAGAAAAACAGAACAGAAAATTACTTTAAAAAACTATTCCAATCTTCTTTGCAGCTGTTACAGAAATAGTATCACTCCTTCCCACTTTAAGATTATATCACGTAGTTCACTTCTACCAACATTCAATCCTTTTTAATTGGCAAATTTAGAAATCATCAACAGTTTCAGCATAAAGTCCATAAAGGGTTTCCAATTTTTGTAAAGTACTTACTATCTTTTTCCTGATTAAACAAGTTGATTTTATATTATTTTCTTTTGTACAGTATTCTGTTCTTATTAATCCTTAGTTTACTAATAAAATATTGTTGTAGAACCTGGTTTCCTGCCTTTCTCCTGACAAAGTGCCCAAATTTATTTCTTAGTACATTTTCATTTCTTAGGTTAATTCTATGTGGCTAGATGTTTGATATATTTAACTATTTCCAAAATACTTTACAGTGAACAATATGCCAAATTTAACTGATCCTTAATATATTTTAAATTTTCATAATTTAAACTCTACACAAGTTTTTCACTTCCACTTAGTTTTGAATCCTCATAATTATATTTCACTTTAATCTTCTCCCAAATCATAGGAACACTCATCAGGTGATGTAGTTGTTCTGAAGTTTGGGAGATTTCTATAGCTGTAAAAATAATTGTATTCCAAAAATGAGGTTTGGGTTATGCCAGTGGCTTTAAAGCAGGCCCCACCTGAGGCTGAGAGTTTGATGTTTCTTCTTTTTCTCCAGATGCTCCACTAATGGTTTACCTGCAGATTCTCTAGTTCCTGCAGATTTCTTCATGAGAATAAGTCTTCTAGAGAACATGTGGACAATCCCTATCCAGAAAAACTCTGTTGATCTGAGCACAGCATGAAATCACAGTCTTTACTTCATCAGTGTCTCCATTCCTCATCAGCTCACTATCTCCCCCACCCCTTCAAAATTTCTATGCAGACATGATCTTATATGTCTGAGACTCTGTAAAACTCCCATTAAGAGCTGTGGGGGAGTAGCACATCAAACTTGGCTCTGAAAAGGCTCTTTGTTGTACAGGGGATGCTCAGGTAATTAAACATTTGCCTGGTTCCCATCTGGATCTAGTTATTTGAGCTAGCATAGGCTGGAATATGGCTGACCTCATTCTGAAATTCTAGAACTAGACCCTTTCTCTAATAATTCTTCTGGCCATTCCAAATGGAGCAGTTGCTCAAGTGCAAGTCATAATGGATTAAGTTTCTTCAGAATTCCTTGTTGCCATGAAGATTAAAATTGGTCTGTTGGGACCAATGTAATAAATTCTGATGGGAAAAAGGAGCATTTGAACCAAGTGAGTATTAACAGCCATGTTGTTACTTCCAATTTTGTTATCCAGTTTTATTTCTGAACATCAAATTGTTCACCATATTCTAGGTGTTTGATTTGAAAAAAAACAACCCTGCATATTCAGATTTAAAACACATTACGTTTTAATGAGTATCCCTTCCTTCCAATCAGTCTGTTGACCGGTTGTTTTTGTATATTTCAAACTGAAATATACAAAAGGTTTAGATAACAAAACTAGATGAGAGATTTCTTGGAAAAATTGGAAGAATTTGCTATACCATGTGTTGGAAGAAATATCCTTCTGGGTTCAGTTCCAAGTGGGGAAAAAGACACTGGAAACATGGAGGCTGTTTGCAAAGTTTAATGGTGGACATGGCCACATCGCCTGGAGCTCCAGAGTGAAAAGGAAGAATGATCACATGCTTCAAGGTGAAGGAAGAGATCAAGAAAAGGCTGAGGTGCTGAGAGTGCCTGGGTTTTATAACCTTTGTTGGGATTTGAATTGGAGCTTGTATTCTGATTGGTTGTCAGACTCCCATGAGGCTATCCAGGGGCAACTCTATAGGCTGTCCTGAGTTCCAGGCTTGGTTGAGTCTTCCTGGATGATAATGCACTTGAAAGGGCTTTTGAACAATTGCTATAGCTTTACCTGGAGATCTTTGTTATGTAAAGTATTCTGGCCCAGGCCTTAATGGCCCACCCATTAACAAAGGTGGGCATGAGTTTCTGCTTCTGAGTTTCCACTCGTTTTAGAGGAAATATTCTGCCTTTTTAATATTTCGCAGGATATTTTATTTTTCTAGGAGTGGGGTGGGTGATAACTTCCTACAATAGCACAGTCATATGGAAACAACTCTACCTGATAGCTTACCTTACAATCATCCCAGGATCATTTATTCCCTTTTCCTTCTCTGAAGGTAATTTCAGGGCAGTGCCTCATGCAAACAAGCTATATATTATTTTTCTTCCAATTAATAATAATGATAGTAACTTCATCAAATAAAATGATGTGATATATAAATAACTATTCCATGACTTTACAATTCTGTGTAGAAATAAAACCAAATACAAGTCTGTTCCAAAAATAAGAATTGAACAATACTGCCAGTCAGATTAAGAGTGCATCCATTGATTCTGACTCCCAACACTTCAAGCAGTTTAATTTTGTTTCATTTCCATTCAGAGAAATAGACTGAGATCTCCAGACCCCTCTCAACAATAGCCAGAAAATATGCTTAGATATCTGACAACAGCATTTGAAAGATATCCAACAGGAAGGCCACCTCCTCCTCCCTCCTCCTTTTATTTATTTATTTTTTTGTTGGAATAAAATGAGCAATACAAATGCCAAAAATCATCTTCATGTTATTCTTTTTGCTAAACTGCTTCAATAGTTTTGAAAGCTATAAAATTAAAAACACAATGATTAGTTTCTTAAAAAAGAAAAAGAAAGAAAAAGCAAGGGGAAAGGAAGAGAATATTACCATTTTTTCTGAACAATTAGAGTGACATTAAATTTAATAAATTACAAGTATGTAGTGTCTCAATAGATCAGTGTTCAGAAAACTGGAAATTAGATATATTTTTATTCACTGTACATCTAATTTAGCAGCAGCCTGTCATCTCAACACATTTAAATTCTGTCTCCTCACTTTCTCTCCGAAACCCAGCTCTTCTTTCAGAGTATAAAACCTGTTGGTGGTAATCACTTTACAATCATGGTGGAATTTAATCAGATCATGAAAACGTAAAATCTAACCTTTTATTAAATAGCAATGCCAGATTTGGTAGCCCAACAAGATAAATACAATTATTTACATTATTAAAAACTGCAGACATTTAGAATTTACACATTAGGCAGCAATTGTCTAACTGTGATTCAAACATTTAATCTTAAATATAGATTATTTCTTTCAATACCTGAGGCAAAAAAAAACAAAAACCCAAACTTACCACCACCTCCTCCAAGAAGACTTGAATTAGCTGTGGGGAAAAAACAAAAGAAACCAAAATTATATTTCCAAATAGCTATCCTTACAGCACATTTTTTTAGAACTATAGGAAAGGTAACATTTTTACCCTGTTCACTTTCTGCCTTGATACAAGTCCTTTAGGAATTCCAAAATGATGTGCAAAGTATTATATTGCTTCTCTTCCAACCCAGCATGAAATGAGAGTGATGTACTAAATTCATCTTATTAAAATTGCTCCGACCCTCTTTTCCTGCAAAACATGGTAGGACTTGTATTCTAACTACATCAAAGTTTGCAGGAGGGAAATGATTAAGGATTCCGTATCAGACAAAAACCTTACATCAGGGTAGCCTCACAAATGGCAAATAATAAACTTAAACATAATAAAATATATCTGATAAACTCAAACATGTTTTCTATTTCATTTAAGAACTATGACCTTCATACATGGACATGCACTCATAACACTCAAAATATATTTATTACAGCAGCATATATCATGATTTCACTTTCACTTCCATATTATTGTATACAAGAATTTTTGATCATTTTAAATCATAATGTAGTCCCTAAATGTTCATAAAAATCTCAAATTGAAATGTTACCATTTTAAAGTATGACAACAGAGAAATGTATGAGAAAACTACTGGAAGCCAACCCTGTTAATAATTAATACTATCAGTTAGTATAAGTATAATATAGCATAATATAAAGTTTCAACAAATGCATTTAATTTACCTATCCAATAAATCCCATTATACTATTAGCCAGTTTTAAAATAGTTGCATGTCAAAGACCTCAACAGAAATGAGAACTGTAAATTTGCTGGACATATGAACATCTATTTAAAAGGTAGGCACTAGAGACCACACAGAGTTTAAGGAATCATAGTGACAGTGTCACATAATGAGGCAAGAGATTTTTCTAGAACCAATACTATGGGGGTACCTCGTAGATTTGTTTTGTCAATAGCATTATTACCCAGAATGTGTTGGAAGAAAAATCCAGTTCCAGTTCCAAGCCAGGAATAAAATAGAGGCTGATTGAAAATAAAGTTGGTTTATTAATAAATAGAACCACCAAGAGCATGTGATTCTGAGACAGCTGACAAAATGGAGTTGGGAGTGGGTGGGTTTTATATCTTTCTGTTTTCTGTTCCTGTGCAAGATGTCCTTTAATATTCTAATGGCTGTTGTCAGATTCATATGAGGTCATGGCTGGCTCTATAGGCAGAAGGGAAAATGCAAATCCTATGTGTTTGTCTGAGTTAATCTTGTCAACCTAATTGCTTATCTGGAGTTTCTGTCAGGCCTAGTCTTTCTGAATGGAATACCAAATCTGCATTTCTAAAAGCTGGCCTCCTCAGTTTCTGCTTGGGGCAGGGAGACTGGGACTGGTTTCTGCATCTCTTAAGATTTTTATTTTTTTTCATTTCTCCTTTAGGGGAAAAATTATATCCTTCCTTTTTGATATTCCCCAAAATAATTTCATTCTCTAGGAGGATGCGTGGATGCTGACTTTCTATAAATGTCCTACAACATCTTGCATTATCATTGTCAGATTCAGTAACTCTCCTTAGGAAGAGATTCAGAAGATGCCTCCTAGAAACAGGACATCTCCCAGGGATCAACCATGATGCCTAGCCAACAACTGTTTCCACTGTTCCAGCCTTGGTTCTTGTGGACTATGACCCAAACAGAGTTTTTCCAACCTGCTGTTAAAAACATTGATATCTAAAGATAAACAGTGCCAAACAGAAAGATATAGAAGTGCTTGGCTTGACAAGAATGACCTGCTGAAGAAAACCAGGCCTAATTAGGCCCAGTGAGTTCAGATGAGTCCAAAGCCATTGGTATTTAGGAAACAATTTAAGCTTCATAATTATGTTGGAGTAATGCCAATCCATGAAGGTCTCTGTAAATTTCTCTCCTAGAACTTCTAGCTGCCTTGATTTTTCATTGAGATTTGACTTTTTATCTTTGAACTTTATCACTCTTGCCTCTTCTTGACACACAATTTGCCTGTCTTGTTTGCTTATATTTGTTTGAAACCTGGATAAACTACACAGTGTTGAGACTAAGCAGGTGTATTTATTAAAACCTTAAACCATGTAAAAATACTACACTTTGCAAAAAGCATGAACAAGGTTCAATAATAACATAATCCCTGATTTCAGTCTTGTAACCCAATCAATATGGTTCAAAAGGAAAAAAAGATGAAGTAGAAAAATGGCTGGCCAAGCGTTAACCTGGAAGCAAAAGCAAATAATTGTGGTGCTGTTGCTAAGAAAACTATATTGATGCCTCCATCAGAATTCAGGTTCACGTAGAGGGGGTTACATACACACACACATACACACATACACACACACAAATGCAATGATCCTTTCAGGTAGGAAGAGAGAAGCAACTTCCTCAAGTTGTTTTTTTCTTTGACAATCTATACAACCAGGGAAACTTGGCAGTTCCAATATATTCTTTAGAGGATGTGCAAATATTAGTGCCTCTTTATTTCCTGGCCAGGGATGATAGTGAAAACCAGCAAATTCTTTCCTACAGATTTTCACTAATGTCCTGGTGTAAAAGATATGCTAAGGTATGCAGTTTCAAATACAGTTTAAGAAAACTTGGAAAATATTTATTTTTGTGGCAAAGAAAAACATAACTGAATGCTTAATTCCATCAGTTCCAATTTGTTCTTCAAATATTAAATTAACATTTGGAACAATGCAATTAAGAAATGATAAGATGCAAACCATGGTAACATAAAGAAAGTCCAAATTGTAATACTTGAAAGTGACAGATATGTAAATTATGCACAGACAGAATCATTCTATATCTTTAGCAAAGCCCAGGCATGCCTTCCAACAAGAACATACAGTGCCAAACTCTTTATCTAAGACCGTAATCCAAGCACTCAGATATAACTGACAGGAAGTGGACTCTTTTACAAGTAGCAACCAAGCCCAAACACATGAGTAATAATTTGGGATAAAACTACATTGAGCAATGTAGGATGAAGGGAAAAAAACCCCACCAGAAGTATTTGTACTAATGAAACTAAAAGAGAAAGGGAAAAGAGACACTTAAAATTTAAAATATTAAGCTTTAAAACCACTAACAATAAGAAATCTCAACCACAATGAATTACCAAACTTTGTTCTCCAAATCCACAAGGCATAATTTTGCAGTGAAATATTGCAATGGGTCAATCTATTTTTTTGTTAAATGTTATCAGATCTGAATCAGATTGCCCCTACAAAACTGGAAGACTTCTTTTCACTGGTGATGGAAGTGATGCCAATTGAACAAGGCGGTAGGCCAATTATTTTCACCTTCCATTCCTTTATTTTGCATAAATCAGAATAAGTCTGTACAAATCCTGTTAGCAAAAGTGCCCCCTTGGATCCACACTTCAGTAACACAGAAGAGCCACAGCAGCTCAACTTGTACAGCTGCTTGGACATTAACCGAAGCATTTTTGAGCACTAGGGAAGCTAGTGAAACAATGCAAATGTAACAAAGGAAGCTATTATAAGATAAATATGGTATGTTTTTCATAGAACTGTTGAACGTTGTTTTTAAAATGTGTATAAATTGTCTAAACATTTATTTTGAATGTATAGCATAAGGGTTATAGCGGAAAAAATACTTCAAGAGCATTGCCTGTGTTATTGATAAATTATCAGTTTACTGTTCTGTACCTCCTTCATATTATCTATCATCAAATGGCTTTTATCTTTTAGAAAAGAAAAACATGTTACATTCCCAGCTTTGCGTTTAACCATTTACTTTCAAATGAAATGGTTCTATATCTGTTGTCAACAATAGTTTTGGCTTTTTTAAAGGTTATATGAAATTTTGGAAGATTTCATCTCAGGAGAAACTGATACATAGTACAGTACAAAAGGCCCTAGTAAATAAACATTACAGCCCTGTTTTTTCTTTGCTAGTATATGTATCTGACCACCTCCAGCTAAAAAGAGGAAAAATCATATTCTCTTTTATTATTATTATTATTATTTGGATGAGATTGGTCTATTTCCCCACAAAGGAGAAAGGGCTGATTTCCCTGGTCACCCATCTTAATGCTACATGGTCAGAAAATGATGCTGTAGAATTTATTTCATTTTTATCACCTTTTTTCCTTTTACCTCCCAGTAAGATGAATGGATTGTGGAAGTCCTGTCAGTCTTATTTGTTGAGTTACAACATTCAATATCAAGCATTTGGACCAAGGTAGGAAGTGAAGCCCAGATGTGGATTCAAAGCACTTCTAGGAGAGGAAAATACTTACGCTTACAAAAGTTACTTTAAAAAAACACACTACTGTTGAGAAAATGATTAGAATCCATACTCTATGTTTAACATTCAAAAGAAATATTTCATATTTTCCCCTTGCAAACAATGTTTGATTTTTTTAAACATTTTTATAAGAATAGAAATCTAGAGATAGCAACAGTATATTAAATAAATACTTTTTAAAAGTTCATATTTTATCACATACAAAAAAACAGGAATCTCAGCTTCAGGAAATAAAGTATGGAGGTACACAATTTTCTTGTCTCTTATATCCAAATATAGTGACATATCACCACTTGACTAGAGAGTAAATATAGCAATTCTAACTTCCATTTCCAGTTTTATCCCTGATTAACTGTAGACTCTTAAATTCCAATTATAAAGAGCATAATGATTTATTTCCCACAGCCAGCCTTCATGTCTGAAAGAGGAGTAAGCAGCAAAATCCACCCTCTACTTTGGGACAGGATAAAACAACTTACAACTTGGAGAGCTGAAACGGAAACCACTTACAAAAATGACAAACTCTTGAAGAACCTAAAAAAATTAGAACATGACAAGGAAGCCCCCAACAACTCACAACAATACCTGAAACAATTAGTATATAACATTTTCAACAGAGAACTCACCAAAACAGAAACAAATGTCCTAACCAAAGGATTCAATTATGCTATAGCACCCAAAAAAATCCCCACAGAATCCATCATATGTGCAGTAGAATCCAGCCTAACCAAATTAAATACAGATGAAGCTGATAAAATAAGACACCAAGTTACCAACATCCTATACACAAGCAAACCACCCAAAAGCAACTTGCAGAAAGAAGAAATTAAAGCGCTACAAACCCTGAAAAGAGATAGCAGCATAATCATACTTCCAGCAGACAAAGGGAATGCCACAGTAGTAATGAATAGAAAAGACTATGAAAGAAACAAAATTGACAGACCTACTCCAAGACTCTACATACAAACCCATAAACACGGACCCAACCACATATCTGGAAAAATTAACCAAGAAGAAAATTATAACCAGCCACATGAGCAAAGAGATCCAACAGACAATCATCCCAAGAGAAAAATCTTCCAGATGCTCCAAACTATATGGCCTCCCAAAAATACACAAAGAAGGCATACCTCTCAGACCCATAGTCAGCTCCAGAGGAGCACCACTACAAAACCTAGCTAAACACTTAGCAAAACAACTACAGCCCCATGCTGAAACAGCAGCTTCACATGTACAAAACTCATACCACTTCTTGGAAATGATCAAAGATCTACACATGGAACAAGAAGATCTGCTTGTAAGTTTTGACATGGTTTCACTATTCACTCAAGTCCCGATAAAAGAGACCCTTGAAATCATCCAAAATAAATACCAACCAGCTAAACACCTCATGGAACTAACAGAACACTGCTTAACCAACACATATTTCATATACAAAGGACAAAGATACAAGCAAATCGAAGGAGCCCCTATGGGATCACCACTGTCACCCGTCATTGCAAACCTGTTCATGGAAGAATTAGAATCCAGAGCCCTGGCTAATGCCACCCACAAACCCAAACTATGGTTAAGATACATCGATGACACATTTGTGATTTGGCCCCATGGAAAAGAAAACCTAAACAATTTCCTAACACATCTAAACAGCACACACCCCAAAATCAAGTTCACCATGGAAACAGAAACAAACAAACAACTACCATTCCTAGATGTACTAATATACAAAAAAACAGATGGCACACTAGGACACACCATATACCAGAAGAAAACACACACCAAGCGCTACCTCAACGCCCAATCCCACCACCACCCAGCACAGATAAACTCCGTGGCCAAAACACTAATCGCTAGAACCAAACGCCTGGCAGACAAGACACACATAAAGACTGAACTATGCACCCTGACCAAAATACTGACAGCCAACGGCTTCCACAAAAGCAAAATCACCGGCTTGATCCACAAAAGCACACTGAGACATAATGGAGACCTAGAAGATGAACAGACCTATGGAACAGCTGTCCTGCCCTACATAAGAGGTACTACAGACAAAATCAGTAAGATACTACACAGGCATCACATCAAGACTGCCTTCAAAATAGACAGAAAAATAGCAGCCATCCTTAGAAACCCCAAAGATAAAATTGACCTGGAAAACCAAGGCATATACAAAGTCCCCTGTGCATCATGCTCGGCCACATACGTTGGACAGACCAATAGAAGAATAAGTACCCGCCTGGATGAACACAAAAATGCAGTCAAAAAGCTGGAACACACTTCCTCACTAGTCCAACACATGAAAGCCACAGGTCATAGCATCAACTTCAATGGCACCAAAACCCTAGCCACTATAGAAAACCCCAGCCACAGAATTATCAGAGAAGCCATAGAGATTGAAAAAAGACCAGAAAGCATGAATAGAAGAGATGATTCCACGAGACTGTCAATCATTTGGAAGCCTGCACTCACAAACAAAAAAATCTCCACACCACTAGCCAGGCAAGCACCTGGGCACAAACACATCCCCCGATACCTCCACCTCAAACACACCCCAACCAGGTGGGTGTGATAGAAAAACGCCCACACAGCATGAATAAACGAGATGACACCTCCCGCCTACCAGCCATTTGGAAACCCGCCCTCATGAACAGACGAGTACCTAACATGAAGAATGACACCAGACCCACACCCATGAGGGCCACACAAGATGCCACCACCACACTTCCACGTAGAAAGCAGACTCACACCCACACAGAAGATGAGACACGACCACGGACCAGAAGCCGCACTGCAGCTGCATCACTACCCACTTCAAACCCCTCCGAGCCATACATGAAGTAAACTGACACCCACCATGAAGATGCAGCATGACCACGAACTCGAAGCCAAACAGCAGGATCACAGCTCACCAGCTCAAATCCCCCAGCAACTAAGACTAACCTGAGCACAACCAAGCCCCCACCTGAATAGAACATGCCTCCAGCCAATCAGAACACGGCCAACCCCCAACCAATCAGAACACAGCCAAACCCCCTACCAATGAGAACACACCCCCACCCAATCAGAACACAGCCAAAACCCCACCCAATCAAGTCACACCCCCACTAGCAGTTAAAAGGAAGAAGCAGCTGCAAGCTCACATCACTCTGAGAAGGACAGAGCCGAAGACACAAGCCTGAAGATGATGAATGAGACTTCATCGAAACGTTGCCTAGATACTTCCAATCTTACACGGGAGAAAACCCGACCACACACACACACACACACACACACACACACAAACACACACACGCTCAATTCAGTGTTGACTCAAGCAACTGCCTGAACAAATTCCTACAGCTTCCCCAACCCCACTTTGTTTATACTGCTTGAAGTGTTCACAAACAAAAGAGAGTAAATGTTCTGAAAATATCAATAATTCATAAAGAGCATTATAAGAAGCAGCTCCCCAATTTTCTCTAAGTTTAATTTCTACTAAACGTAACAATCCCAAGTTTCAAATATCAGTTGAAAATTACTTTATACTGAAAGTGCTGCAGATTTTATATTTATATTTGCAAGCATTCACACCATATGTTTCAAACATTTCTGATTGCACAGTACAAGCACTTGTCATTAGTCAGAAAAAGTTTTGTGGGAATATACATTTTAGATGACATTTCATGATGAATAATTTTCATAATTAGGAAACAACTGGCAGTGAGGTTTCCAGTCTGCCCATATTTTGGAAATGGGCTTCTTGTGGCAGAAAGAGCTATCAGGATAAGAAAAAATATTGTGGAGTAAAACTGTCAAAGAAAATCAAAAGAAATGTTTTCTCTTCATCAACATTTATGCCATTTTATATGAAAAACAATGTTCTTCCATGTAGAGATTTATTTACATCCTGGATCTGTCATTTATGACATCCTATAAGCATAATCATTTTATTAGACAAATGGGAAATTTTGCCATTCAAAGCCATTTTCCATATGAATTTTAGCTCATGTGAAGGAGCACTGATTAATATTACCTCACAACAAATGCAGAAAATATGTTATATAATCATCTATATAATTTATATTACATTGTTTTATATTATATTTGCAGCTGTTGATACATTTAACTGCTTACAAAACATTTAACATTCTGAATGTATTTACTGATTTTGATCTAGTTCTCAAAAATCTTTAAGAGGCTGCAATTATTTGGCTCAAATGGGGAAACAATGTTTATGAATGTAGTCCTGACTTAAATTACATGATAAAATTATCAGGAAAAACAAAGAAAAATAATTTAAATGCATAAAATGGAAATAAATTATATAACTCACTCTTGGGACCTATTCTGAAAAAGGTATTAACAAAATTCTTCTCAGTACTAGTTACTATCTTGTTTCAAAAATATGTTTAAATAAAAACTATTGTTGCAGCATAAATACTTTGAGTTATTAAACAAAAGGCATAATTAGAAAATACACATAATGAATAACAGAAAACTATTTAAGTATTTAATTGGCATTTGCCCATATCAACATCCATCATAACATTTTCCTATCCTTGAACTCTGCAAATTATTATTTTAAAGACATCATAATAAATCCCTTACACTTTCAAGCAACTGACAATCTTGAAAATAGATTGCAAACCCTTTTTTGTTTCAAAGCAGTATTATTTAATCTCTAATTAAAGATGATTGCTTTAAGTCTACTTTTTCAGCTTCCTTAAATTAAAGAGCTTAAAAAATGGCATGTTTTATTTACCAGGTCATTCCTCCTTCCTGATTAAGATACTAGTTGTTTTTATAACACAAGTAAAATGAGTTAATTGTACAGAGTGGGAAGAAAGTAAATATTTAATAACAACTAAGAAAAGTGCTACATTTAAACAAATAGAAGAGAATATATGTAGCCCATGTCTGAATTGTGGAATTCATGTACTCTTGTGAGCATGTTAGACCAAGCTAAATCCAAAAATCCTGGAAGCTTAGCATTCAGACAAAATGTTTAAGTTAGTTATTATACTGGCAGTGCTCTTTTGAACAGGGCCATTTTCTGTATTTACTGATATTATTTTAATGTTTTTATACCATGTCTATTACTTTGAATGGTTATAGGAAGATATTTTATTGTTCTTAATTATTCTTGTATTAGGGGCCCTCAACCATCAATAAAAAATATAATATACATAACATATGAAATCACAGCTGCCAGTTCTTTAGCTGGTATAGGTCTTCATGCACATTGAGTTAAGTTCCGTATTGACATATTACATGTTATTATATGTGTAAATCCAATACACAGATTTTCTAAGTGTTGTCCAAGATTTTCTGTCAATGACCTGGGATAGGTCATTGATGTGGAAGTTTGATGGTGTTGAACAAATTGTCATAAGATGTAAGATGTTCCAAGTAAAGCCGCCTTTTGCAATTGACTGGTGGTGATTTTTGTCAATGCCAATGGTTTTTGAGAGGGGCTCCAGTTGTTTTGGGACTGCACCCAAGGCATCTATTACTACTGGTTCAACCTTGGCTTTCTTTTTATAATGATGGTTTGTTGCACAGTCATCCAGATGTTTAGACTGAATTTGGTATTTTTGTCCACCTATCCCAAGGACCAGATGTTGGGGTTTGATGGTGCTAAGGATATCATCTCAAGGTAAAAGTATTCAATTAAAACTGCCTTTTGCCACTGACCGATGGTGGTATACTATCATAGATGATATAATACTTTTATTTTTACTCAAGATGATGAACATATCCAACACACCTTCCTCCTCCTATTTTCCCCACAACAATAACCCTGTGAGATGATTTGGGCTGAGAGAATGTGACAGGTCCAAGGTTATTATTATTATTATTATTATTATTATTATTATTATTATTATTATTATTATTATATAAATATGCAAATAAATACAGACCAATAATTAAATAGGAACTGAATACAATACCTGATAATGAGAACTCTGATTCTAATTTTCATGAGTCATAATTAAACTCCCTCCTTCCTCCTTTTCTTTCTATGCATGGCATTTTACACAAAAATATTAAAGGGCCATCCATTTCTAATTTAAGCAACTGTTCACAATTTTACTCATTGAAAGAAAAACTTTAATATCCAATAGTATTGTCCAAATTAGTTTCATAAAACATATATGCAAGAAGATTTCAGTCTTACTCAGATTTCTACATCACCAGAGTTTCCAGTTCTGCATTCTACATAGCAGCTGGATGAATTAGACCCACATCATCTTCACTTTTGCCACTTTCCAAACATAGTAAACATGGTAAACATGGATGGATGATCTAAAACTAATCAGCATCATTCTCTTGCTGATAAATATAAGAGTGCAAAGAAAGTGATCTGATCTGTGTCCTGGTCTCTGATGTATCAACAGTTTCTGAGGTTTCCTTACCTACATACTAGTGGTGGTATGCAACCAGTTCGGAGCAGTTCGGCCAAACCGGTAGTTTAAAAAAGCTTCTGATGATCAGCTGAGAGGAGAAAGAAGAAAAAAGCACATGATCAGCCCTCCCACCTGCCTCCGTGCTTTTCTCTTTGTCCTCTCAGATGATTGGTGCTGCAGCCCTCAACTGGTGTGGGAAAAGCTGCATATGCACATTAAGTACCAGCACATTAGGTGCACGTGAACGCACACGCAATCACCAAACCAGTAGTGGAACAGGTAGGATCCCACTGCTGCTATATATCCACAGAGTAGATAAATAAATCAACTGTCCAAGCTCTTCCATAATTTTTTATATATGCAGCAAAGCTGACTAATTTTATTCTCAAACCAAAATTGGATGATCCAATTCTGCTTTGTGAAACATTGGAGCAAGCAAATAACCTGATATCAGATAAAATGCAACACCATTTTATTTTTATAAGATTGATTGCTTAATTTAAATATACAAATTACTTAGCATAAAGGTAACATTGAAATTCTGAGTTCATACTTACAAGATTGATCTGGCGACTTCAATTTCACTGAGGTTCTCTACTCTTATTCAAACCTTGCTTCAGTGTAAAAAATGATCACCAACGTACAGTGACTCCATCAGTGAAGTTACTCCAATCAACCACCCATCACTTTGATCCCTCTATGCAACTGATGAAATGAACTACACCTCATGTAAGCTTATGAGTTTTAATAAAATTTGTTACTTGGAAAACGTGTCACCAGACTCTATCATTGCTAAAGCACTCTGAATATCTATTCCTTTCCCCTTTCTAGTCATACGAGTGATCCTCAGTTTAGAACCATGAATGAAGCCTGTCTATTATGGTGTAAACTGTAATGGAAATAAAGCTGGTTGTCACATGACTGGCCCAATTATGACTAGTTCTCCGTGCACGGCTTGGTGGGCATGGCAGGGGAAGGATACTGTAAAATCTCCATTTCCTCCCCACTCCTGGGGGAAGGTTACTGCAAAATCCCATTCCATCCCCACCTCACTAACCTGCTTTCCAGCTCTATTCTCCTGTGCAGAGCAACAAAAGAAGACCCGGCCGATCAGCTGGGATTTGGGAAGCGGAGAATAGATGGGGGCAGGCCCAGCCAGAGGTGGTATTTGCCGGTTCTCCAAACTACTCAAAATTTCTGCTACTGGTTCTCCAGAACTGGTCAGAACCTGCTGAATACCACCTCTGGACTGACCTGATTTTATTATCTCTTTTTGTGGGAAATCTTTAACAAATGCCACAGTCATTAAGGGAATCAATTGTTCACTATGGGCCACTTTTGCCAAAACACGAAAATGCAGATTTTCTGCAAAAACACTGTAAAACACAGTCACTTGACCACAGAATGCTGCATTCAGCTTTAAATGCAGGCCAATTTCCAAGCACCCAAAGTGTGGGGCAGCTATTGGGAATTCAGAACTGGGTTGCAACCACCCCTGGGGAGACCTGTCATAACTTTGATTTTGCATATTGAAGACTCTTTGTATACCAAAACATACAATATTGACCTTATTGCCTATTCACTTGTTTTCGCCTGCAACTCATAGTTCTTTGTTTCTACTTGGCTCAACCAGATTCTGTCCAAAGTGACATACTATGAAAGTTCTTCTGTGTAGCCTATAAGGGAGCTATATTGAAGGGAAGGGAAGGAAGGGAGACAGGTGAAAACAAACTATTAAACCCTATTATGGCTGTGTGTGATTATAGGAGAAAGACTGGCAAGCCAGGAGGAGTAGTGAAAAGGGGAATCAGTCTAGAATCACTACATCGTCACAAACAAAAAAAGTCCATCCCCCACTTTTGACTGCCATTGACCCTTATCTAATTCCAACCAAGTGCAGACCATTAATTGAGAAAATTCTTGCTTTTCAAAATAAATCAGTTTAATTGGGGTCCAGGACAATTCTCTGCAGGACAGCTTGCATTTGAACAATCCAATGCAGGATAAGTCAAAAGACGGACAAGTGCATTGCAGTGAACCATATTGAAACTTCTTAAGTTAGAAGTCCTCAAGGCTAAGGTGAGCTGCAATTCTACTTTTCCCTCTCTTGAGTTATCCCACATTGAACTGTCCTGTGGTAAGATGTCTCATGGCAAATTGGCTCCAGCGAGTTGTCCTGCAGCAATTTGGCTGTGCCGAGACAGCCATGGTGAGTTGGCTGAGGCAAGCTGGCCAGGGACAGTTGTCCCATGCTGGTTTAATTAAACCTTCACTGTAGACATGGTCTTTTGTATCTAACAGATATTTTTCTTAGCAATTATACCAATATTAGGTGATTCACTCCATACGATATGAAGTTTACATTATTATTTTTACCTGTTCTGAGTACATTTATTTAAAAGCTAGGTATCCACTGAATATGTGGTCTGATGCTGCATTCAGGTTTAAGTTGTAATTAATTGGTTTGAATGTGGACAGAAGAAGGCTAGGATATAAATACTGATATACATTAAAACAAACATGATAATACAGTATATGGAAAGGAGTATTTTAAATAAAATTACTTGAGTATGCATTTTAGCAGCAATCTATTTTATTAATGTCACTCTTAAGCAATGAAATTATAAAAGTTTGAAGATCAAATACCGGATACACATACAAAATCCATGACCTCTCTGATTCCTATAAAATACATAGTTTTAGACTATATGTCACTATTTTGACTTTTAGAAATATGGAGACATAAATATCTTTAAGAGTATTTAAATAGCTATTATTTTTCTGTTCCCAAAACTTCTTCAAGAATAGACATGCATTGGATTTTCAGTTCGTCATTAACCAAATATACAGAACTGGAAGTCACAGCTCTTCCTTATGCAAATCATAATCCAATAATTGTAAGATTGCTTTTAGAGGAACCTCAAAAATGAAAAGGTGGAGACTGAATAGTCTACTAAGATTGAAAGAAGACATTAATCAAAGTGTCAACATGAATTAAATAGCTTCTTCCAAACCAATGTAACTCCTGACATGTTTTTATCTACAGTAAGGGGTTTTGCTAAAACATTTTGAGACTATTTATCTGTTTGGCATGAAATAGAAAAAAAGAAAAACGTAAGGATGTACTGATGAATGAATAAAAGAAACAAAAATTAAGACATAAGCAGAACCTGGAAAAAAATCAAACTTATTCATAATAATTTGGACCTAATGAAAGTAAGGAGGTAATCTTGCTTATAAGGAAATAGTCTTGCTGAACAAAAATATTTTGAAAAAGTAATAAACCAAGCAAAATTTTGGCACATACTTTGAAAAGAAGAGGAGAGAATTATTGCTGGGATAGAAAACAGTACGTTTCAATGAGAAGATGATTAAACAATCTGTTAAATATTACTCTCAATTATACAGCACACAGACACTAAATCTGGAAAAGATCAAACAATACTTAAATTTAACACAAACAATGAAATGTACAGATTGACAAAAGGAAGCTCTTTTAAAAATCAATCCCAAAATATGAAATAGGAGAAACAATACAGGGACTAAAATTGAAGAAATCCTTAGAACTAGATGGTTCTTCTGCAATATATATACTTAAGAATGGTTAAATCAACATTTCCTGAAAGTTTTTATTATAGATCTTTTTTTTTAGAAAATATGGATTTAACTATTCTCAAGTAATAAAATACACTTATTTTACAGCAAAATTGAATCTTTATAACGGATTCAATACATCTTAATCAGACTGGGTTTGTCCCAAAGTGATACATGAGGAATAATATCATGTATATTTTTAATGTTATTGATAATATAAATCAAGCAAACATAACAAGAAAGCTATTATGATTTTTCTAGATATAGAGAACGCTTCTGATATAAAGATGAGCTGTGATTTCAATTTGGATACAAAGCACTTATTTAAAATGAAACTAAGTAACAATAAACAGATTTTTGTCCCCATGGCTTCTTCTTTCTTTTCTTATTTTTACAGGAAATTAAACTATTGGCAAGGAAATCAGTATAATTTTAGGATTTCAATTGCAAAACTAAAACTAAAATAAATGATATGCAGACCTATTATACTTATAGTTAGCCATGCAAGGCATCCTTTGGAATTTAGAACAGGAATATCTGCCGATATTGAATTGTATTATTAAACAGTATTATTTAGATCACATAATAGATGATATCATTTTATTGCTTCTACTCAGGTAGTAGAACCATTGGATGTTTAAATGCCTTTGGCTTCATACAAATAGAAATGCAAAATGTATACACAATTATTTAATCATAAGCAAAATATTAAAATATGGAAAAATTGTAGAATCAACAGGTTTATCATCCCTTGTTTTAATATTAAGCATTTCCTTTCATGAAGGGGAATATACAAAAATCTTTGATCATTGGAGAAATAATAATGTGTACATGCTGCAAGATTTCAATATAAACAAAAGAAGGATACAAAAGAAAGATCTTTTGAAATTATTTCCTTGGAATGGTCAGAATCATCTTATTGCTTCAAATAGCTTATTTAAAAAAGAATTGAATTGAATTAAATACTTCATTGGCTAAGTGTGATTGGACACACAAGGAATTTGTCTTGGTGTAAGTACTCTCAGTATACATAAAAGAAAGGACAAAAGCAATGCAATGCAGAATTCTGAAAGAATTGATCAAATTTGAAGAACATGTAACATCAACCTCAGAACCTCATAATATTGTGACTAAAGAAGAATATTTACATAATTATTTGAATACAAGGCCACCCCCCAACTTCTTTGTATATGTACCATTTATCATACCATGAGTTTACCAAATATAATTTTCAGTATCAAAAAAAGTAATTCCGTATTTGAAAAACAAATTTAACACACATTTTAAATCAACTTGGAAAACATTTATGGATTGTAATTCTGCCTATCAATTTATACCACATTTAAAGCTTGGCTTTCTCTTAACATGAGGCTTCAATATACTAGCTTTTCTTCAAATTGCTAAATAAGAATAAAATATTTACATTTCATGTAAACTATTTTTAATAGTTTCTTCTAACTCATGATTCATATTATACTAGTCCCTTGACTTCTTTTTGAAAACTGATTTGATCTTAATAAATTTGAAATCTCAAATTATTCAACTTTAATATGCAGCACTGATTTTTTATTTTTTTGTTTGTCCTCTTGGCTGTTTTCTTAAATATCTACTAGTTTTTAAAGTAATTTGATGCTAACATGTATGTGCACATACATATGGAATCTCTCTGACATAGAGAAAATAGGAAGTCAAAAAGCATACAGCTTATTAGTTTTATCTCCATTCTAAGTAACTCTCAAACATTGTGCATAAGACTTCATTCAAAGATAACATGAAGCTATGCGTAGTTTGACACCCCCCCACCCCACCCCAAAAAAAGCAGATTGTAAATACTTCATGGAGGGATAGCCTTGTGGCCATTTTTCCCTTGCATCCAGCAAAGTTAAATTCAGTATGAATTAGTCATGACCAAGCATACATTGACCTAAATTGTAGTATAATCACTTGGCCTTACATCCTTGTGAACATCCAATGAATTAAGTACACATCAAGAATTAGCTAGACTTCTGAAACTATTAGCTGGATCAATACATTACAATCTAAAATTATACATACTATTTTTGTAAATACTAATAGTTGCTTTCATATTTGGGTTTCTCCACATTTACTGGAGAACAACATAAATAAAGGAAATGGAGAAAAAATATGCAGCAGCAATGAGAAGAAAAGAGAATACTCAAATGGGTTTATAGCTTCACAATCTCATGTCCTTCAGACCCAAAATGAAATCACAAGAAGCCTCTGAATAATTTTGTAAAATTGAAAAACTATGACTTTGGCTTCATTATGTAGAAGAGGAAGAGAAATCTATAAATGAGGCAACAGAGAAAGTGCAAAGGAATCACCATGAATGTATTATTAAAGCAATTACAGTATAGTTTCTGGTTGATATGCCTGGGTTTACTGATGCTCATTTTATTTTTTAAAAATATCATGATTGCCAGACTCTGCTATTGTTTTTAACTTCTGCTATATTAAGACTTTGGTTGTATTTTAAAGCAAGGCTTGAAGATAAGGAGAGAGAAAAATGTCACTGCATGCTTCAAGATTTAAGTGCTGCCATACCCATTAAGGTCTGGTGAGAAATGGATGGCTGTAAAACAATAAATCCAAGGATTAAGATTATCTAGAGGTATCATTTGTTACATACAATACATGCACTAAATATGAAAACTTCTGTTCTGAAATCACCTGAAAATGGCTACAGTGAACTTAGATGATGCATCAGGCCCGGATTCCATCAAACTATCAGCTGCCTATAGTAAATATTACTTAATTGATTCATCGAACTTGTTGAGATTTCTACAAATAATTGGTTTGTTTTCAAAGCTTTAGAAATTTCCCAGCTATCACACTTTAACATGGAAATTTTCAAAATGTAACAGGGCAGGAACTTTCATTGCCACCAAGAGCTTCCAGTGCCATTGGCTAGTTATTCTGTTTCTCAAACAATGCTCTCTAGTAAGGCAGCTTGTGAAGTTATACTGCTTATTTTTGCACATTTGCTGGTATAGGAGACAAGGTACTACTACATTTCTCTTCGTTTAAATATTTATTTATTCATTTATTTAAAAGGTTTGTATGGCCACCCATATGAAAATACAACTCAGGTGGATCACAAAAACAATAAAATCCAGAACTATAAAAATCATAAAACAAATATAACATGAAATCAGAACAAAACCCAGCACCTCAGTCATCCACTTGGGATGATCCTCAACCAATTCTGGACATCCTCACTCTACCCTGATACCAAATCACTGGGGTAGGGGATATTTCATAAAGTAGGGTCAGCCAAAGAAAAGGCACACTTCCAAGATAGCAAGATTTCAGGGAAGGGATCTGAACATGCTTAATCTACCTGATCAAGTAGGATGAGCAGATCCCTCAAATAACCTGATCTCATGGCATGAAAAATAGCACTTTGAACTGAACCTAGAAAGAAACTAGGAGTCAGAACAATTTTTAAAGCAGTGGTTTTATGTGGTATCTTGCAGAAATAAGAATTTTATCCAGTAAAATTATGAAACATTGTCAACTTTTCTTGACATGACAGTTTGTAAAATAAATATTTTACAATAAATAAATATTCTGTAATGTGATTAATAAGAGAAATGAGGAGGAAGAGGAGGAAAATGAAATCATATTTAGAACCTTCAAAAGTCTACAGTCAACTATATTTTGCAGGACTTTAATTGCTACCTTGCTTATTACTGCCCATAAAGTTATAGGAGAAGATAAAGACACCAGAATTGAACTCTATTATTGTAGCATATACGGTAATGCATTAAAATTCAATTCCATTTACATTTCTAATCTCTCCTATGCATTTTTAAAAGCAACAGAGCAAGACCTCAATCAATCAACATGCAGAGAAAGAAATAATCACAAATAAATTGGTTGCAAGTTACTTCAGTATCTAAACAGTACACGAATGAAGCCCTGAAAGAGATGAGCATTATCTGAAATCTGTCAGTTCTTAAATTAATGTTCTGAAGGCTTGAGAGACAAAGTATTAATGTTCTAAAGCCTTAACCACACTCCTTTCTAACCCACTATGTAGATCAGATTTCAAGAACCTAAACCTGATTGTTTTGAGCTGCAGCCCTAAAGTACCTTCCATGTAAGGAAGAGCTAAAATGAACTGTTCTCGCAAAATATCTTCATGAATCACCACATGAAGATCTTTGCCTGTAGTAACTGTTTCCACTGTAATTTTGCTCTTGATGTGATATTCGCAATTAAAGGAACAAGTTCCCCTTGGGCTTCTCCTTCTATTAGACTTCATGGAACAATAGGGAGAAATTAAAATTGTCACTACTGGGGAGAATTTCTGTGATAAAAATAAATATTCTGCCATGAATGATGTTTGTATTTTAGACAACAAATATCTAAATTTATATGGCAAGGGGAAAACAAGTTAAAAATACAGCATTACAAAGGAAAGAGGAGGGTTGGGTTTACTGCATTTGAAGTTGTATTTTGCTACTTATTGGTTGCTCTGGATGAAATAATGGATATTGCTGAAAAACAAGAGACTTTTTCAGTTAAAAGCTCACAAATTAAGGCTTGAATGGCATGGATGTTCATGGTAAAATAACGTTAAATTAATTGGACTTCAAATATCATTTTATTAGACATGCTATATTGAGAACATGGAATAGATATAAACCCAGGTTTTGTCTGGAAACACCTGGTTTTTCATATTTCTAGTTATCTGAAATATTTAAAATGGATAAAAAGATCTATGGTTAGGAGCAAAATACGTCAGATTTTGAGATATAATTATGTATTGAGGATAAAAATGTAATTGCTAACATGTACAAACTTTTGTTTAAATTTGAAACAGAGGAAAAACGGATTAAGAATGTATGATAAAATGGATTAAGAATGTTGTTTATACATACAGATGGATCAATGGGTTGAAATTTACGCTGTGTTGTGAACTATAAAATGAATGTGTCATTAATACATGACACCAAAGAAATTATCTTGAATGTTTTAAAGACACTTCAAAGATATTTTGGAAACATGAACATGAAGAGAAGTTTTATTATGCTTAATGAAGATGTAAAAAGGCTAAGAATTTTTGGATTCAAATACATAGTATAATACAGAAAATTTTAATATTCAACATTTAATTGAAGCTAGAACTTTACGTTTAAGGATTAATAGATACACAGAAAAAGCCATGAAATATTATTTTAATATTTCAGTAAGATTATGATATGTGCAGAGATTCTTCTGATAAATTGACTTATTTGGTTAGAGAAAAGACATTACCTATATTTATTGGTGGCTGGAAGCCTCATAAGGACTTTTTGTGTAAAAATTAAAAATGAATTTTTGATTTATGGTTTTGATGATTAGACAGGATAGATTATAGAAAGAAGAGTGAAGTATTGCAACTTTAGGAAGAGAGGTTAAGACATATTTGTGCTTATAACTGCTATGTTAGAATGCCAAAAGTCACTTCTTATATCTTCTTTCTTTTCTATTTTTCTTCATTGTTTTTACCTTTTTCATTTATTTTTTCTTCCTTATTTTAGCTTTTATCTTTATATTTTAAAAGATTTCATGGAACAGTACCAACCCTTGCCTTGAGTAAAGAAAATCTAATTAATCCATCCCTGTTTTCATTATTATACCAGAGAGTGTTATTCTTCTTCCAGTCTTCTGCCAGTCATACATAGTAGTGTGATAGGTTTCAACCTCTATAAATGCTTATCTGTGAGTAGAGATGATATGAGAAAAACTGATCCCCAGGTGCCCCAGTAGAAAAATGCTTGTCAATTATTCTAATCATTGCTTCTCAGTTCCATCCAGAGCATTTGGCTGACATCTGTTTTTAAAACAGTTTATCAGATCATGTCTCCTTTGAATCCCTCCACTCTCATCCTCATCAATGTTCCAAATCCCAGCTTCCAAAGTTTCAGGGCTGTTACATTTGTCATGGCAAAACATCCAATTATATCCAGTTGGACTTACATATAGACTTCATAAATATGCGGGAGATGCTATATGTAGAAATCATAGAATTAAAAATAGTCCTGGCTACCCAGTAAGTTTCACTTATCTGAAAATGTGAAGCTCAGTATCAAATACTAGACTTAATCCTAAAACCAGTCCTTGAATGTAAGGACAACAATAAGACTGCATCTCTTCCCTTGCCCGTACTGCTAGCTTTGCAACAATAAATCTTGTCCTTAATGTTTGCAGTGATATCCTGCTCAGGTCATCTACACCGAGGAGACATATATACAGGTTATTTGTTTTGTTTCTGAACTTTAAAAATATAATGCAATATACCCTTGTTTTTAGCCCAAGAAGATTGGGTAGATGACAGAACCTAATACACTTAGTGAAGAATTGGTATATCCACATTTTATTTTTTGAAAGAAATGAAATGAAGCACTTTTTCTTCCTATCAGGGGAAGGAGAGTGAGAGAACAGCAACTGCTCCCTGCTATGGTCCATTTGCTTTGCTTTGAGTGGCAAAGCAGGCAGGAATTTAGCTAAGTGCTAGAAGTGGAAAAGCCGAACTATGGAGATAGGCTGGAAAAAAACAAGGAGAAGAAAAGTTAGCCAGTTTTGAATTTTAAGAAATTGCTTTGAATGAAATACCTTTGCTACAAAGGAGAGCAGACAAGAAAATTTATCTTTGCTGCGAAGTTCACACTTGCTGGCCCTCTGTGTATTTGCATTTCAGTGGCATGCATTTTTGCTTGAACAGTGCTAACTTAATTTACTTGCTGTAATCCTAGAGAACTGTCACAGGAAGCTTAGGGTGCTTAGGAAAAGAGTGCAAATTGGGTTATAAACAGAAGATTTTCAGGCTGCAATCCTATGCTCACTTACTTGAGAATAAACCTTACTAAAGCCTAAATACATTACTGTATTTATGTGAAAGAAAGATTAGTGACTTTTTCATTAAATAAATTAACTTTAAAATGAGAGACTACAGGAGAATACAGAGATTGAGGAAGATGATTTTTTTTCTATCTGATATTTCCCTGTAGAGAGGTTGCCTTCAATTCAGAGTTGTCTTCTTTTTGGTAAATAATAGAACTTCCAAACCATGTTTCAATAAAGATTTGATAAAAGTGAAATTTAGATAATTCACAATGTATCTGAAAAGAGAACAAACTAAGTTACAGTATTTGTGTAACTCAGAGAAAAAAGGTGATGGAAAATGAAACCGTCTCATATGAAATGGATTCCTACATATCATTTCAGATTTTCACCGTGCTGAATTGCCATCAGCAGTAAACAGGAAATGGCACGTGTATTAGGTTACCTTTTGTTTGTTACATGACTGGCTCTGCTCTTGCATCAATATAAATCTTCTAGGTACCCATCAACATATCTACTAGAAATACTAGTTCCTAGTTATACATTAAATATCTCTATGAAATTAAATGTCCTCTATTCATCTATAAAACACATCAAGCCATATACTTCATCTCAACAGAAACTTTTGTCTAGATATTTGGAAAGATACTGCTTAATTTTTCAAACTGAAAAAAAGGGAATCTGGAATTATGTAAATATGTTAATGCACACATTAGAGCTTTGAAAGGTTTAATGCTCTTCTACCATTGTTCAATATTCCCTCTTTTTTCCAATTTCATACAAAGATTAATAGAAAATATTTTCCATGTTTTCACCATAGCCATACAAAATTTGGCTACTGTGTTTGTAGTGACATGGTTAGAATTGGAAAGAAGAAGAAAAATGAGTGTAATATATTTCTGTCCCTCCTGGGAGCTGTTACAGCAGAGGTAGTATAGTTGTTACACAGATCCTTGTAAAAATTACAGTGAAGCAATCCATATTGAATATTTTTTATTTCCCTAGGGTCTCATTGGCAGCTGTTAATGAGATTTTGGTGAATCTGCTGTGTAATAAAGCTAATGGGAGCACATTGTACCTAACTGTAAAAACGCTTTCCATGGGAAATGCAACATGCATAAAGAGCTTGCAGATAGTCAAGATCAGGGGTGGGATTCTACCAGTTTGCATCTATTCGCTAGAACCAGCAGCGGAGAACCGGTTGTTAGAAGAAATTATTGGCCTAATCCTGTAAGGAAGGCAGGAAGGAAACATTCTGGTGTTGCTTACAGAAACTGCCTCTCCATTAACCCTTATTACATTCTTGGCAGGACTAGACTTCCTGTCTCCGGAACTTCTTTGGAGTTTTCTTTTCCCCTCCTTTGCTGGTACTTTGCTTGTGTGTAGTGACCATTGAAAAAAGTGACTTATGACCATTTTTCACACTTACGACTGTTGCAGCATCCCCACAGTCTTGAGAGGCCAAGCAAGGAGATGCATGCCTCGATGGGATATTGAGTTGGCTACAACCAGCCAATAACATGACCACCAAGCCACGTCCACCCAGTCACATGACCACCAAGCCACGCCTACCACCTAAGCCACACCCCACCGAACTGGTTGTTAAAAATTTGAATCCCACCCCTGGTCAAGATGGTGCCCTAACCTCAGTTTGGTATTTAGTATTATTCAACTTTAAAGTACTGTCTTTTTTGCTTGGCCAAAATTGGATGACAAAAGTGAATTCACAAAGCACCTTAGTCTGTATTCACTGCTTATTATCTATGGTGACGGGATGGTTGTCATTCAGAATTAGCAAAACTGGACCATTAAAGAAAATATATTTTCAACCAATGTTGGGCAATTATTATGACAAAAGAATGTAAATGTAACTACTCAACTAGATATAAAAGAGTCATCTCACTGTACTCTGATACAGCTGTTCACATTGTACTTTCCAGTTCAAAGAACAGAATTACACTAGTTAAAAGCTTGTATGAAGTTAGCATCTATTCAAGTATCAAGACAAAATAAGTTGCTTTCCTTCCGTAGTTTCTGTAAAAAAGCCATTGTGCTATAAGTGCATTTTACACATTGTGTACTACAACATCTAGTATTTTATAGGCAAATTATAGCAATCTGAACTTAAAATTCCTTGAAAAGTGCTAAGAAACTGAGATTAAAACTTTTAGAATGTCTTAGAAAAAAAACTGCACATAATTTTTTAATGAAAGTATAAAGATCAACTGAGGCATGAAGAGAAAAGTTTCCCACATCCTCCCTCAAAGCATGCAAAAATGTTTCTGCAATTAAATACTGTAAAGTAACTGGCAGGACTAAGAGGAGCCCAGTAAATCCTTCAGTCTGGCAATGTGCCCACAAAGTAACTGTGAACGATAAAACTGACTGTTCTGATACTCCATCTTCCGGTTATCAAGTTTTATTTTATAATTAATTTGTGTAAATGAGATGCCATAGTGTAAAAAAGTAAAAACAATTTACAAGGAACTGTTTTTAATTTCATATTCAATTTTCCTATATAATAAAATATTTTATTTCAAGAAAGAAATGAAGGCCAAACAAAGAGCAATTAAAGCAATTGTTTTGATGTTGCAGAGGGTAGGGGGATCAACAATTTCTCTCTAACGCCTTCTGAATACTTGTAAATTGCTTTCTCTCCCCTTCTTTAATCTTTTCAGGGCTAAATAATTACAGACTAAGATTTGCATTCTAGTTTCAGCAATTGCTGGAGTTTTACAATTTAGAAAAGAAAACATTAAGGTCATATTTGTTGATTTTAGTTCCAGATAAGGTGATTTAACATCCTCTGTAAGGAAATTGAAGGAATCAGGCCTACATGTATGGAGGTACAAAATCTGAAGCAGACACAGTACCTAAAAACGTGACCTATTAAAGATTATGCATACATATTTCACCATAACAAAGATTTCTTGCTTGACCTAGAAAAATAATGATAAAAAACAACCAGGGTTAAGATGAAAAAAGAACAAAAAACAAATACTGATTATTTTTCTAAAATGGATTCCAAAACAATAGCTTGGACTGACAGACTACTGTCATCTGGCTGGCTGACAGGCTATTTATTTATAGGAAAGAAGAAATAGTGGAATTATTGGGATTTAGATGGACTTAAATGGTGGTTGGTATAAACGCAAGTTGCTTTCTAGAGGCACCCACTTCTAGGTTCCTTACAGACACTACCAGAGAACTGGAGATAGGCTCAGATGGCTGAATTACAGAGCTGGCTAGTCTTATTCTCTCCTTGTCTAGTATTTTTTTTTTTGTAATATTTACCTTTTGATACTGATTCTTATATTTTTATACTAATCATTTTATATACTGTGTATGTAGATAGACAGACAGACAGACAGACAATTGCTGGATTTTGTTATGCCACCCAAAGTCATTTTTGTGAGACAGACAACTATACAAATTTGAAGAATAAATAAACAACAAGAAAACGAGAACAGGCATCTATTAAAAATAAAGGATACATGCTTTAATATTAATAATAAACTTGGGAAAGCCAGGAGAGGCACATTTTACCAGTTTATTTCAGTAAAACTCCTCTCAAAGACCAACCAATATAGTGAATCTTTCTTTTTTTATAAAAAAAAAACAAATTTTATTAGTTTTTAAAGACAAACAAAACATAAAACATAAGAACATAAAACCTCTTTTCTGAAAGTTATTTTTAAATTTTAACAAAGCAAATAAAACATTATTTTATACAACATTGACACATTTCCTTATAAACACATACATATCCTTTCAAATTTCTCATTATTTCTCCCTTTACTTTTATTCAATTATATTTCTTTTCTAAATTTATCTATTTTATATGTTTTTATTCATTATACTTATATTTTCCTCTGACTTGTTTTATTCTCTTCTATCTTTTATTCTCAGTTATCCTCTTCTAACATTCCTCCAAGGTTTTATTAACTCAATCAAACATAAACACACAAAGACACAAGACATAGAAACATAAAAAACATCTTTTCTGAAAGTTGTTTAGTCCCGGGTTACAACTCTTCGTACAGACACAAATTCAAATTCATATTAATTTTGTATACCATTCCATATCTTATTACCATTTTCAATTTTCTATATAGCTTCTCATCTCTTTTAAACTTTCTTAGTTTTATTTTATTTATCTCATCTCAATTCAAATCATAATATTTATTATTCTTTGTCTGTTCTATTTCCAGCTATCCATTTATCTTTCTTCTTTAAACAAAACTTCTCCTGTACACTAATTGGAGTATGATGCCTTTATCTCTTTCCCCTACATTTATAATACTTAATATAATACATAGCTTACATTGGGATTCTGTTTGGTACATTCTAAAATTATACAATATTTTTTTATTATCAATGCCAATACAAATCTAATCATTAATATTAGTATTCATTTATATCTTAAACACTTTACCCGTTACTTTTCAGTTGAATATCAAGCTTTTATGGGAACACTTCTGCTTTCCATAATTATTTCCCCCCCACATATTTTAAATCATTATTTCATTAAAATGTTCCCCCTTCTCCTACTTCAGGTCTCTCATTTATTTCATTGCCTTCTTTTTCTTCACAAAAAATTTCACTAAAGTTACACAATCTAATCATTAATATTGATATTCATTTATATCTTAAACACTTTACACATTATTTTTCCATTAAATATCATACCTTTATGGGAACACTTATGCTTTCCATAGTTATTTCCCCCCCACATCACATATTTTAAATCATTATTTCATTAAAATGTTCCCCCTTCTCCTACTCCAATTCTCTCATTTATTTCATTGCTTTCTTTTTCTTCACAAAAATTTCACTAAATTACACTAAATGTTTTGTCCCATTTTAAATTACATATTGCTTCTAATTTTCTAAGATTATTTCTGAGTACAAATATAAAAATACAATCTTATGTACCTTTCCAGAATCCCTTTTTCAATAAAGTTTACCCATTATCTCTAAAAGAATTTTGATTCTTTGCATCTTGCTCCCCACTATTGAAGCTTCTCATCCGTTCCTTTCTCCCTTGCTTATTCTTCTCCTTGCCCTTTTTACCCCCTTGTCTCTCCACCTCCCTTTTCTTCTTCTGCTTTCCTCCTTTCTGTTGTTTTCTAACATAGTATCCACTTTTCACCTTATGTTTCTCTTTTTTGGTTGTTTTTCCAAGTCTTAAAGTCCCCTTTTCCTTTTCCTCTTTCTCCTTTCCCTCCCCAAATAAAGTCACTTGTTCATCAAAAATGGCTTCTTCTTCATCCCAGTCATCCTGTTGTGCAATCAGCTTTTCATAAGTACAAACCGCCATTTCTAAAAATTGAAAGAGAGTGCCAAGAGAATCCTTCCCTTCTTGTTCTTCTTTTTTGTATTTTTGGTATTCAAATTTCAATTCATCCACAGGTGATGCCATTGTAGAGAGAAAAAGTTTTTCCAAGCAACCGCCCAAGTGCTTTTAATCAGAGATAGTTCTCAGAAATTCCAAAATCACCAAACAATCCAAATAAGCTGTTTCTTTTAATACTTTCTCTTTTCTTCACTTTCTGGGGTTACTCTTTAGTCACAAAGTTCCATTTAAAATATATCTTTTAGAAGTCTTATTAATGTTTAGTAACTCTTTAAAATTCTAGGCAATCTTCTCCTTATTTTCAAATTCTGCTCCAATTTTTTTTTCCTTTCCCTTCCCACTCACAGCAAAAAAGGGTTTTTTTTAAAAAAAAAAATTCAGAAATCCTTATCCCTTCAGCATTTAGTTACCTCCAATGCAGGTTTTCCGATTTCTCTTATGGTTCCATCCGCTGTCACGTTAGGAAGGAGAGTGAAAAGAAAGAAAGAAAAAAAAACTTTTCCTTTTAGAATTCCATTCGCCGCTTGTAAATCTCTCTGGAAACAATTTGTCTTTGGCAAATTTCAAATTCCAGGGTACTTTCTCTTACTTTATCCCGGTCAGCAAAAACCACTTTCACTTGTTCGCGACTCTTCCCACTTTCTTCCTCCTGCACAATCTTGTCCAGCTGCAGGCTTCTTTGTGGTGGCCATTGCTGACCGCCGCTCCTCTGCCTTGGGAAAAGGGGGTTTTGTCGGCTGGGGAGGGGGTCTGCGACACCCCCAAACCCCTGTCCGGGTCCCCACTATCTTCATCTGCCTCTACGGGGCAGCTATATCCTCCAAATCCAAATGGATCGAAGGAACCTCGGCAGCGAGCACAGCAGGGATCACGTGGTGTCGCGAATCCCTGCTGCTGCTGAAGCCTTGCAAACCAGAAGTCTATAGTGAATCTTTCTAATGCATGGAATGAACTATACTTACTTAGTTTAGCATTCTTGTTTAACAGCTGTGTCTTATGTTCAGTTTGAGGATCGGTTACCAGCAAGAAACAATTCCTGAACTTGGTGATCAAAAAGCATATATTATTGACAGAAAATGGAGGCTTCAGCCTTTACTGGTTAGGTGAACAGATTCCCCTTTATATATCCTGATTACTATCCTACTTTGATTTAAGCCTTACTTTTTATGATTTTTATTTCTTTATGATTCCCTCATTTTGTCTCTTGGATGACATACTGTATTTTGTCTTAGTTCTACTACTTCTTAGATTTATTATATTGGCCAGAACCTCTAGGCTTGCTGCCCATGCTCTGGGTCTTTATCTTTGGTCAGAGCTTATGACTGCTTAGTACATTTGCCAGGGCTTTGGGCCTTTTTGTTCAATTTGTCCTAAGAGGCCAGTCCTCTGGGTTGCTTTGCACAGGAACTCAGTTGGCCCTTTCTGGTCTTTTCCTGCCACCAATATTGATTATGGTTGCCAATCTCCATCCCTGTCTGGTCAACATGCTCTCTTGCAACCAACAATCTCTATTGTTCTGCAAGCATTTCCTGAGTTTCTTTCTTCTTCCAGTGGCTTTTATAGTGCTCTCCACTACATGATTTTGGCTGCTTCATGGTTGAGATTTTAGACATCTATTTAATTATGGAAAAGAGGCTCATTTCTTCTTCCCAAATAAACATTTGATAGCACCTCTTAAGTCCTTCTCAACAATTATATCATTATATCAGACCTTACAACGCTATGTGTGTGTACTTTCCCTCTCACACACTCCAACCAACTACATAATTTCAATATTTTTGGCTGTTAGTCTCTACTGACAGATGATAGCTTCAGAACTTTCACTCTGCTCATTTTTAGGTGGGCAGGGGGAGGAGATGGTAGTCATTCTGGAAAGGATTTTCCTGTTTTGTCCCCTTAGCTGTAACAAGCTAATGAAACACACAGGTTTTCCCCAATCTCACCACCCATACTTATTCATGATCACTTACTGGCCTTTTACAGGCATTGGTGAAATCCAGAAACTCTAGAACAGTTAGAAACAGATGGACAGATGATACCAACTATAAAATTCAAAATGCTGGTTGTTACTTTTAAAAACCCCTGTGGCTTATGGTCTGAATATATCATATTGCTTGTTCCTGGTTGAATTTGCCCATTCAGTCACATCAGGAACAAACGGCTTGCTGAGTGTCTACTACCAACCAAATAACATCTCTAGGGACCCCTTTGTTGAGCCTTCACAAAGACTACCACTTCCTCTGGAACAGCTTCCCTCCCAGCTTTGCCCTAGATAATTGGATTACCCCTCCCAATTAAGCTTTCACAGATCCTTGAAAAGGATCTTTTAGAAGACCTTTACTATCCCCAATATATAATTGAAAGGGTTGTATATTGTTAACTGTTCCTTGTTTCTGACTTCTTTTTGTTTCTAATTCTACTCTACATGGTTTTCTGTAAGCCATTCAAAGTCTCCAGAGTGAGGTAGCATATAAACTGCAGTAATGAATAAATAAATTTAAAAAATCCTTCAGTGGTACAAGTCCTTCTCATACAAGAGCCTTTCCATCAGTGGCCTTGTGCCTTTGTTAACCTTTCGAAATGCACACACAAAGCAACCACTTTGATCACTGGCTCAACTGACTATATATTTTATAATAATGGTGTTATCTTTCCTGTCTTGGTAGCAGTCTAAATTTGCTCCATTCCTTTTTATTATATAATGTTGAGTACCAGAAAGATGACAAACAACATATGAATAATTAAACAAACTCTGTATGCATATTTCTTGGCCTAATTATTCAGTAAACTAAAACAATCAGTGACAATGTATGTTGCATTTGCACTTCAAAAGTTTTCATCTACACCAGGGATGGGAAGCTCATAGCCCAAACCCTTTCCATGGTTTTTGTGCCTCTAATAGTATTGCAGCAATTTAGTAGGGGGGAAATTAAACAATTACAGTACAATTTATTTCTGATTTTGGGTAGGACAGAAACAAAAGGAAGAAGACTGGTAAGCTAAACCTCAAACAGCTTTAATATCCCCCAAAGTTTTTTTTAATAACTAAAGTTTTTAGTTGTATGTAAAGTTTTTAAAAACTAATGTAATGTAAAGTTTTTAAAAACTAAACAGAGAAAATAGGCCCCTGATCCCAGCCTCACAACCATTTATATCATCACCCCTCTGAATGCAGCCCTATAGTCATGAAAAAATTACTTAACCCACACCATACTCAAATATACATTCTCAGGCAACCTCTGAGTATTTTAAACCTCAAGCAGCTATTTTGATAGTTGTCATAAAACAAAATCTGAAGAAGAGCTCTTTTTCTAAGGGTCTCCTACAATTAGACAGCTGCACTAAATAAAACAAGAAGAGACAAAAGCTTGAGGATTTAGCAGTCCCATAGTTGCTGGTGTTGTTCATAGGAATGTAACAGTTATATTAAATCTAGCCTCAAGGATTAAAAAAACCACCTTAAATTTTTTTAATCCATTTTTATTAAAAGAACATAATTACAGAAAAATAAATAAAAATGCTTATACTTGTCGTCTCTGAAAGAATGGTGAATTGAAAAATCAAGTTGACTTCATGCAATATAAACTCTATTTCTTAGTTGAAAGCCCTTCAAACAAATGTAAAAGCCATAAGATTTAAATTAATGTTGATTCCTCGTTATACCAAGCAGCCTTATATGTACTAAATTTCCTCAATTTTACTGTCTTAAGTACACAAAATCCATACCTCTCTTTACAAAATATTTTCACAGCTTACTTGCTATAAAGGTAAAAAAAAATGCCGTTTTCTTTCCATGTCAAGGGGAATTTCAGCTATTATATGTGAACAGATCTATACATAGGAAAGGTTGAAAGTTAATGATGCTATACAAAGAAGCAATAATACATTTAACTCAAGCATTAGTTCATCTGGGAATGTAAATAGGATACAGAGGTTATTTTCCCCCCTCCATGTTTTAGAAAACACAAAACCACAATTGTCCTTTTAAATGAACTGTTGCAATAAGCTCAGCTAAAATACCACACTGAAGGGTAGAGTTCTTTTCTTCTACTTTTTTTCAAATAAGCTTAGGGTTTTTTTTTTTCAAATAAGTTAAGCAGATAAACATCCACTGGCTTCAGAAAAACTTCAATTATTTGCAGTTCTCTCAAAGCTTAAATACTGTGTTTCAGCTTCAGAGCTTTATTTAGCAACCCAAGTCCAACATGCCTCTTTCTTCCATTGCACTGAATATTTTAGATAATGCCTGCAGTAGTTCCATCAACGTAACAGATATTACTGATGGAATCTGTCTCCAAATCTGCTTGTAAGTTTGAGGTCCTTCTAGACAGTTTTTGATGTGTACAAAGGAGTAGAGATAGAAGTACTGTTATATGAAGAGAGAATCTGCATGACATCAAACAATCGTTACCCTTTTAATTTATCATTTAAGTAGGGTTTTTTTTCATAATCTCTTTATTAAATTTCAACATCAAACATGAAAATACAAATTAACATAAAAGGGAAAGGAAATAACAGAACAATTAAAAAGTATTCTATTTAAAATACACTCATATATTAAATCATTATATGCGAAAATTAGACATACACCAAAGTATACTCAGGTAAAATGGGTACTAAATCTAGAATTATAATCAACTGATTTCCCAGAAAATCAAAATAAAATTTCTAATGCTACAATGGCATTAAAAATTATTCCTATTTGGCCTATTGAGGGGTTTGGGATCTGAACATTGCTATTTCAATTCAAAGGATAGTTATACACTCCTATTTTAGTTAAAAGATGAAAATTTATATGAATGAGATGCCCATCAATACCGGGAATCTGCATAGCCTGATCTAATCATAGATCACAGGTTCCTTGACTATGGTAAAATAAACTGATCTCATATTATAACAATGAAAACAGTAAAAACTATTAATTCTAAGTCTGTCTCTCTGTCTCTTTCTCTCTCTATAAGGCCATTCACTTATATTGCATCTACCACCAAAACAGAAACTATTCTAATGTTTATACATTTATTTTAAATGAACAAATCTTCATTTTAAACTTTGTAATTGGTCCATAGAGCTCTTACATTCAGAGTTCCATCACTTTTGTCATTAATTCCTGGATGGATTCTCTATGCCAGAACAATTAAAAAGGTCATGGCTGATGCTGAATGCACCAGCAATAACCGTTCCATTCTCACCTTTTTATTGTTGGTCCAATGGGATGCAATACTGACAAGTTTGCAGTCAAACTGTGTTTTATTCCTTTCAAAGTCCTCTATAGAGATAATAAATGTCTACTATCCTCACTTTTGATATCCATTAAAAAGAATACAGTTTCAAGGGCAGAATAATTCAGAACAGATACTTATGGCTGAATGGGTGTTTAAATGGAGTTGTCTATCAAAACTACATGGCACAATAGCATTTGTTAAAATAATAAATGACCACCCAGAGTTTAATTTTTGTTATTGGTCTAAAAATCATCAAACACCCTATTAAACATCAATGGGGCATCCTTTGAAACTCAAATAATTTGGCCACCTAATGAGAAGGAAGGACTCACTGGAGAAGAACCTTATGTTGGGAACGACTGAGGGCAAAAGAAGAAGGGGACAACAGAGAATGAGGTGGTGTATGGAATCACTGATGCAGTCATAGTGAACTTAAATTCACTCTGGGAAATAGTAGAGCAGTGGTTCCCAAAGTGGGTGGTACCTCCCCTAGGGGGTGGTGGAATACCTTAGGAGGGCGCTAAGAGGCAAGGGGGTGCTGGAGGTGGGCCCCTCGCAGGGCACAATTCAGGGGTAGGATTCTACTGGTTCATTACCGTTCCCGGTAGTTTGGAGAACCAGTAAAACAGGCCCCTGGCTGGCCCTGCTCCTCTCCGCCCACTCCTCTGTTTCCTGCCCAGTCAGTCCTTATTGCACATGTGTGACATTGCGCGCATGTGCAATCACTAATGGCCACAGCAGCACGTTGGAGAAGCAGAGCAAGTAAAGCTGGAAGTTGGTCATTTTCACTGCAAAAAGCATCCAGACGCCATGTGTTTTTTTGGGTGCAGCTGCGGTCCAGTTGCACCAAAAAAAAACCCACACAGTGGCTACAAGCATTCGTGACAAGGGCAATGTGGCCTGGCGGGGAGCCCAGCGACAACAATGGCTCAGCCCTGGCTTGCCTTCCCTGGTAGCCAGCCGTGGGAGGAAGGTAGCTGTGGGACGACAAAAGAGGCGGTTCTGGGGGAGGAAATGGAGTCTCTGAAAGGGGAAACAGGATGATGCAGTATTTTAGTATTGGCTGCATCCAGCTGACACGAACATGGCCACTTCTAATAAATCAAGTTTATTTTCTTTGAGAGATGAAGCTAGAGACTTATGATTTGAATGGGGGGTGGATTTGTTGGAGTCCTGACAGTAATAGTGAAAGAATGAAATATCTTTAAATGAAAATATTCAAGAAAAATAAAATTATATAGTTAACAAAGAAAATTTATTCTTAACCTGTAGTGCTCTAATCTTCCAGCTCACTTACAGTGGAATTATGAGGTAAAAATAAGAAATATACTTACAGGCTTGTTTTGCTTTGTTTTATTTTAATAACTGGCTTCCATTTCATTATAAAGGAAATGGGGGGCATAGAGACAGTGTTAAATTACATAACAGCAGATGTAAATTCAGTCCTGATTCAGATGCACGGCACATATTGGAGACCCTGGTTCTTCAATGTATTTCAGCTGTACAATGTGATCCTCTCAATATCTATTTTTGAAGATCAGTAATTATCATATTGCTTACTGGACAGTTGAATCCTGAGATTCAGAAAACTGACTAGCTTAATTCAAATGTAGTTTGATTTATATCAGTCTCTTATCCAGTAGAGTACACTACTTTTTGAATACATAGTTGATCCAAAGGGTTATTTCGAAAATATGAATTTTGAAACCCAATCTGAAGGCATAAAAGAGATGACATTCAATATGAGGCATCATGAGGGAGGGAGTGAAGAAGTTGGGAAGGAGATGTTATTTGAAGTAGCAGAAAAGAAGATCCTTTGAAAAAATTAAGGAAGTTAGGCCTGGTTGGGTATTTGTCAAAAACAGATGCATAAAAAAGAAGGGGAGGAAGGGGAGGCATGATAAAGTTTTGTAGGTAAAGGCAAAAATCTTATGAAGGTGGAAAATTACTGAAAGATTAAGTAGGGAGCCATAGAGTTGGAAGGGACCTTGGAGGTCTTCTAGTCCAACCCCCTGCTTGAGCAGCAACCTCTATACCACTTCAGACAAATGGCTGTCCAGTCTTTTCTTGAAAGCCACAATTGATGGCACACCCACAACTTTTGAAGGCAAGCTGTCCTACTGGTTAATTTTTCTTGCTATTTGGCCTCCCCGGCCTCCAGCACCACTCTGCCGCCAATAACGGGCTGTATACAGGTCCCAGGAGGCCTCTGCGTGGCCTGTTTTCAGCCTCTCCAGCCTCCACAGCACTCCTGGCCAAAAATGGGCCACACGGAGGCTCCGTATGGCCCGTTTTGGCCGGCAGAGATACCATAGGCCAGTCCTTTGATATTTCCACGGGCCAGATTCAAGCTTCTCACAGGCTGGATCTGGCCTGTGAGCCTTGAGTTTGACACCCTGGCCTAGTGGAGCCATGTTTTCTCAAGGCCGTTTCACTTTATTGCAGAATTTTCAAAGGGACAGGAAATGCATACCTAACTAGTGTGAATGACATGGTAAGACTTACCTTTTATTGGTCTTTACACTGAAACTTGGCTTTATTTTTCATGTGTCATGTTAAGCTACTTTCAGTCAAAAAGCATGACTGACAGACAATACAGTTCTACTTGTTGTTATCCTAGTAATAATTCCATTTAGTAGATCAAACTCAAACAGCCTTCTGAACTTCAAGTTCTCCAGAAATACTGGGACTACACTTCTATTATTTGCTGGAAATGGTGGGCAATGTACTCACTATATGTATGCTTAGTAACATAAATAAGTTTAGGTTTTGAGACAGCGAACTGTCCATGATTACTTATGTTAAGCTAGTAATACTTCAGCCAGGTTCCTCACATTAAGCCTACTAATCACAATACAATACAAGCCAGCCCTTTGAACCTAAACTGCTGTGTCTGGAAGGCAAAAAACATACTGTATGTTTTGTTAAAATTGAGGGGAATTAAGGATGATATTTCCTCATAACCTGAATAGTGCTATGACCAATTTAATCCGCTACAAATTGACAGTAAAAATTGCACAGGAAATAATCATTTTTGCATCATAAAATAATTTCATTGTGAACTGCTGCATAATGAAAAGTTAGCATAAATCTCAATTGCCTAAATAGATTCCAAATGAGTCACTTTAACACAGAAGAAACGCAAGTCCTACTAACTGAAATCTAATTACCTATATAATGACTTGGTAAATATCATGTATGTTAGAGATCTTATTCAAGGGTTTGATTAATTTTGCTTTTAAGTCATCCCACTTGTTTGACAAATAGAAATAATATTCTTTATTTCAGTAGAAATGCAACCATTGATATAGTCCATCTATCTTCTTAGTTTAAATGAAACATTTAATGAGACATTGTGTTTTTTCTGGAAAAATTCAATTTCTGACAAATGAATCTGTATTAACAATTCTCCAAACTGTAGCAAGGAAATAAAAAAAAGCCCTCTCCTAGAAGTGTTTTATATTTTCAAAACTCTGTTATTCTTTTAGCCATATTATTATTGTTGATTATAGTGTAAGAACAAATAGTATTTTTTGACTCCGAGATGATATTTTGAAAAAAAAAAAAAAGAATAACCTTCTTCATAATAGTAGTGTAAGGTAAGTTCTTGAAATTATTTGTAGTTTACAAATTCCTGGTCCAATCTATATAAGATGTAGGGATCTGTGGATGAGTTTTCGCTTAAATGTTAGCAAATTGCACATTCTGAAACGAGACTGAAACTTATGGAACTGGAGAAACATATCTTCAACATTTCTCCCAATGCATTTTACATAGTTCAATTTCCCATTCAAGAAGCAGCTGTTGCTATAGTCTTTACTATGACTATTTACTATGTACAGTGTACAGAATCTTTAAAAATGTGTATCTGTAAATCTGTGAATCTTGTCAGGAAGGAAGTTTCAACACATTCGTATAACTTTGAGATCTACGCATTACATATATAATGTGGAAAACAACTTTTTCATTTATGGAAGCAATAGCAATGAATGAATTGCCCTGAATTCAAAACCCAACTCTAACTATGAAACAATACAATGGAGAATGTAATTCCAAATAATTTTAGCTTTAAGTTGAAATCTTTATTATAAAAATATATTTTAATATATGTTCTTTCATTTGTTTTTCATTTCAGTTTCAATTTTATATATAACTTTGAAAAAAGTTAAATAATCATAATAATTGTAGCATAAAGATTAAACTGTAACTAACATTGATAGAATATTGACTTTTTTCCTTTATGTATATTCAGCACCTAAATAGTAGAATATTAAGTATAATATATTGTATAAATAGCATTGTATTGAAGCACTATATAGTACCTATACTGAAATGATGAAGCAATAGGTGTTCTATATGACTACATTTAATAAATAGTTAAACACTGAGCTAATTTCCTATTAATATTTTATGAAGATATTTTTAGTTTCCACAAATATTACTCATTCAACCACTAGTTATATATTCTTTTAATTTTAATTTAATTGCTGTATTTTTGGATATACTTCATCGTATTTTCTGGTTGTTATATTTCACTAATAAAATATTTTCAATATTTCAAGAAAAAAGGGGAACTAATACCTAAATAGCCCAACAATATGGATAATGAAAAGTTGGAATATAACATGTAAAAGCAGGCTACTTTCACACAAATAATGACAATTCAGAAAGTGTAAAATGTGTCTCTTACAGTTAGAATGACTTTTTTTTTAATGGGAGTGGAGAGCATGAAAATAAATACTATAGGAATAGTCAAGGTTTAGTAAGTAGTTTCAGATTTTTTTGTCAGTTTTGGCTCTAGAGTTATTGCAATAATCACTGTATTGTTTAAAACACTGGACCACCTGGTTAGCTATGCAAGAAGATAACACAATCTGACTACAAGTAACAGTATGACAAAGAAGCAACAATGGTGTATTGGAAGATTTGCAAGAAATATTATTTGCCTGTAAGCGATAACTGGTAGAATCATAAAATAGAGGAGGAAATATAAAATGTGGAAGCTAAATTGCTTTAAAATTAGAAAGCTTTGATAGTGCAAAATGTATCATTGCGGGATATAAGTTGTTCCAAGAAAAGTTGCCTTTTGCAATTGATGGGTGGTGATTTTGTCAATGTTGATCACGATACATTATCATAGTTGAATGGACAGACAGCAAGAATGCCCCAACTCATCCAGCAGGTTTTCATGTCTAAAGTATACTTTTCTAATTTTTGAAAATACAAAAGGACATGTTATGTAGAGCTAAAAGTATCCTGGACTTTATTATAATTTATTGACTATTATTACATTTCAGAAAGTAGACGGAGATCTTTGGGAACAATACTGAAGTTACCCATTATTCCTGCCAGTTTTGTACATACAAAGATATCAACTTATTTAACCACCAACTGCCTGAGTCCAATCCTTTTGCTCTACATGACCATAATAATATTACATCTTTGTGCTTTTCTTCTAGAAAAAATTACTTTTTTTTCTTAGATAAAAATTGAAATTCTAGTTATTCATCAAATTTATATAGCTTCCTATCTCACATAAGGTGACTCTGGGTAGCATACATTTAAACCAAATATTAAAATGCATTAGAAAAACCACTTAAAACAATTAAATTGATTAAACATAAATAAGACCAACATTGTGAGAAGGTTAAAATTAGAATGTTATACGTAATTAAACCACCATGAAGGCTCTCTGTTGCCAGATGTCTAGGTCTGATGAAAAAAAGTTTTGAGGGGTTTCCAAAAGACTATAAGGGTTAGGGATAAGGGGGAAATGATATTCTAAAGGCCAGGTGTTACAGCAGAAAGGCTCGTGTCCTAGGTCTTATCAGGTGGAACTCTTTAGCACTGGGGTGTCAAACTTGTGTCACTGAGGCATCATCACGTGATGTATTGTGACTTGGGCATGGCCATCGCGTGATGCATACAGCCCGCGAGTCACGAGTTTGACAGCCCTGCTTTAGCAGATGAGTTCCACAACATGCTTCTCCTGTGGGACTTGATGGGACAGGTAGATATAATTGAGGAAAGGTATTCCCTCAGATAGTCTGTCCCCGTGCCATATAGTACTTTCAGAGTCAAAACCAGCACCTTGAACTGAACCTGGAAGCAAAATGGTAATCAGTGTAGCTCACAAAACAGGTATAACAGGTGTCCTTCTAGAGATATACATAACTACATATGCCACTACATTTTGCACCAGCTGAAGCTTCGAGATACTCACAGAATTACTGGTTTCCCACCGGTTCTTCCTTGGTGCAAGAATCCAGAGTGAATCCCTGACTGCCTCCAGACAAGTGGAGCCCAGCTCCTTTTCCTGAGGCTGCTCAAAACTGTCTTTATGGAGCTGGGCAGCCTGACCAGGGTGCAATTCTTCAAGGGCCACCATCTGTCTGTCTGTCTGACTGACTGTCTTCTGTCTGTCTGTGCCTGTCTATCTCAAATATGACAGTAGCTTATATCCAATACTGGATCTGAGGGCATAATATGAACAGAGAGTCTATTTGGTTTATGGACTTGTAAACAGATGCTATGTTCACGTGCATAAAATCTTCTGTTCAAATGAAAAGCAGTGAACGGCCCTGATTTCTTTGTCAGAAAAGGAAACTGATCTGGGCCATTTCAATGGCTTTGATGTTATCACACACAACTCATTCTAGCTGCTACTTCACTTTCTAAATAATAAAATATATTAGAAGAGGCTAGGTACTATTCAATCTTAACTAGGTTAATGCAGCTTAATGAAAATTATTTGAGGAGTTTTGTTCAGCAAATGTCTTGTTTTTCAAGCCAACAGTAACTGGATACTAAATGTCAGAGCAGATTATGATGATGAAGCAGAGTCCATTTCATTTTCTGAACAAATTTTCATATTTGCTTTTTTCAAACAATTGGAGGACTTATAAAAGCTTCTCTAATTAGTAACTTTCCAATGAGGAGGCTAACATCCAATTCCCTGCATTCTAGTTATCTCAGTAATAAATTATAACCAGAGAACTCCAGTGCTATGTCTTTGAAGATATTCCTTGCTGCATTATGCAGTGCTAGATGGAAGCTATGCTGAACCAATTTCAGCTATTTAACTATGTTCAAGAAACCTTCAGTAAATATACCTCTAAGGCCAGTTATTGGTACATTATAACATCATTAAACCTGTCCCAGAAATGCAGAGGCCTAGCTTTCTAGCTAATTCTATTTTGAAAGACAATGAGATTGCTCTTTCATCTGAACAAAATGGCCTTTCTGCAGAGCTGCAGCCAAAATTACTTGAAGCCTTCTGAATATTCAAACTCTTCTACAATATGCAGTTAAGTTCATTACCAAAAGGTGAGTTTGTTTACAGTATCACTGCTCTGCAGAAATATTTTGATTAATGCAGTGAAAACAGAACATGTTATTTGTTAATGTCCATCAATGAACAACTTTGTGTTTGGCTATTTAAACCTTAATTTTCAAAATATATAACACATTATACCGAATAAAATAATGATAAAGAGTAGCAAATATTGATATAAATATTGGTATAAATATTGATTTACAGATAAGGCCGGGCACAAATAGTCAGGACCATTTGTAAGGTTGCAGCATATAAATTCATTCATCTAGTCAATTAAGAGACCTGGTGGTGCAGTGATTAAAGTGCAGCGTTGCAGTCAAACTCTGTCCGCAGCCTGAAGTTCGATTCTGATGGGATTCAAAGTTGACTCAGCTTGCCATCCTTGCGAGATTGGTAAAAGGGCAATCCAGATTGTTGGGGGCAATATGCAAATAATGCTTACATTGTAAATCGCCCAGAGAATGCTGCAAAGCACTATGGGGAGGGTATATAAGTCTAAATGTTATTACTAATAGCCAACACTAAATAAGAATCATTGGAAATCAAGAGGGGGCTGGATTTGGATCTCTTGTGCATGGACTCTAAACTGATGATGTGTTTAACTCTGCCCTACAGCTCAGTCTGCTCTTCTCTTACAGGTAGTTTTTGACTTATGACCAATTGCTTAGCGGGCTTTCAAAGTTATGACAGATCTATCTTTGGGCAACTTACAACCTGAATTCAAGGTTCCAAAAGTCAGGCCCTGCCCACAGTCAATTGACCAAACTTTGGATGTGTGGCAACTGAGCCATATTTAGAGCCATTTGCAGGATCCCACAATCACATGATTGTGTTTCACAATGGTTTTGCTGAAAACCAGCATTTACTTCATTTTTTTTTGGCAAAACCACACCACATCATGGCATTTCTTTAACCACCACAAAAATTGTTACAACCATTACAATGTACTATCATGATAGGCAGGTTCCATTACCATTGTAAGTTGAGGACTACATGTACTTTATTTACTTAGTGATTTGCAATTATTTCTCAACATGACACAACCATTTTAACCTTATATGACAAACAAGAAGAGCCCATGCCTATCAACTAAATAACATTTTGGCTTTTAATTTGCAGAGCATTAAAGCAAAGCTATCAATTCTTATTGTTCTACAATATTGATATATTTCATAGTAGTACCATGTTTCTCCAACAATATGGCCTCCACCAATAGGAAGGCCCAGCATGATTTCTAGGCATGAGGTGAAATTAAGCCCCGCCCCCAAAATTTAGGCCTATTCAAACCATGCTTTTCCCCACCATTTCTCACATCCTTTGTTAGAACTACACGAGGTGAAGAGAAATGGGCGGGGGAAGGGCAGGGGGATGGGGAGAAAACTTGCCTTTAGGAGTGCCCTACAGGTAGCCTAAGCTAGAATACCCTGATAGCCGATAGAAGCTCCTTGAAGGCAGAGTCCCCAGCCACTTCGGGGCAAGCGTGGCTGCCCGTGTCCCCTCGTCTTTAGGCAGTCTCTTTCCAGCGATGGAAGCTTCCCAAATGCAGTCACCAGCCACTTCGATCAGCCGGTAGAAGCATCCTCGGGGCGAGCGCACACACACATGCACTCCTCGCCACGAGGCCGCTTCTTTCGGCAGATGAAAGCTCCCTTGAAGGCAAAGTCCCCAGCCGCTTCAGGGTAAAGTGTGGCACACACACACTGCCCTTGCTGCGAGGCCGCTTCTACCGGCTGATTGAAGTAGCTGGTGACTACATTTGGGGAGCTTCCATCGCCCGAAAAAGACTGCCTAAAGGTGAGGGGACATGGGCAGCCACGCCTCGCTCTGAAGCGGCTGGGGATTCTGCCTTCAAGGGAGTTTTCGTCTGCCAATAGAAGCGGCCTTGTGGTGAGGGGAGTGTGTTTGTGCACTCGCCCCAAGGATGCTTCTACCAGCCGATTGAAGTGGCTGGTGACTGCATTTGGGGAGCTTCCATCACCCGAAAAAGACTGCCTAAAGGCGAGGGGACATGGGCAGCCATGCCTTGCCCTGAAGCGGCTGGGGATTCTGCCTTCAAGGGAGCTTTCGTCTGCCAATAGAAGCGGCCTCATGGCGAGGGGAGTGTGTGTGTGTGTGTGTGTGTGCGTGTGCGCTTGCCCCGAGGACGCTTCTACCAGCCGATCAAAGTGGCTGGTGACTGCATTTGGGGAGCTTCCATCACCCGAAAAAGACTGCCTAAAGGCGAGGGGACATGGGTAGCCATGCCACGCGCTGAAGCGGCTGGGGACTCTGCCTTCAGGGAGCTTCTATCGGCTATCAGGGTATTCTAGCCTAGATTACCTGCAGGGCACTCCTAAAGGCAAGTTTTCTGCCCATCCCCCCCCCGCCCTTCCCCCACCCATTTCTCTTCACCTTGTGTAGTTCTAACAAACGATGTGAGAAATGGCAGGGAAAAGCATGGTTTGAAGGAGGAAATTAAGTCACCCCCGAAAAGACGGCCTACCCGTTTTTTCAGGAGTCAAAAAAAAAAAAAAAAAAGGCCCGGCCTTATTTTGTGAGAAGCATGGTCATAGTAGTAGCATTAATCCAAATATACTTTGATTTGTTTTCATTTTATTGTACATTATGCACATATTTATAATAAAGGAATACAAGCAACCCAAAATGTAGCAGATTTATGCAAGCAAAATATCAGAATGCCAAAAATATCTCATTTTTTCCAAAGACGTAAGAGCCACACTTCTGTTGTGGGCATCCCTCTAGCATGTTTATTTTCCTCAGCTTAACATTTCCTTTTCATCCCTCCTTTTTATCTTTGTACTTGCAAATACAAGTTAGGTTCTTGAAACGAAATGATACAAATGGAGCATATCAATTCCTATATCAAAGTACATAGGAAATGCATTATTTTAAGAATACATTTGAAACAAATACATCCTGAAAAAAATTTGTATGTTAACTTTGAAATGTTTTTCGATAGTTTTCATTTAACTCTGCATACAAATATTGGCCTGGTAAGTGAAAAGAACTGTTACTGCAGTTTCTTCTTCAACTTCCTTCCCTGGCTTTTTATTGAAATAGAATGAACATTCAAAACAGGACTTAGGGGTAAAAAAGAACACAGGGCAATGAGAGTAAAAACCTTTAACATTACAGCAAAGTACTTCTGATATTTTGAACTGAAACAACTCACTGTTGAGAGCCACCATTGCTTGATATGGAACATTTCTACACAATGGAAAAGTCTATTTCGTCAGATGTCTCCAGCCATCCTCCTATTAGCAAGACTTAAGAAAGCTTTGTCATATCAAATATGCTCAGCTGCTTACCACATGGTGAAATAGTATTAGAACCATTTAAAGATGTGTCTGACATCATTAATCTATTTGACCTCTGACCCCAACCTCAAAATTCTAACTATGGTGACCAAGACATGACCTTACAATGCAGAAAAGCTTTCAACTCTGCAGTATTTTAAGTCACATTGTTGAACCAGACAAAGGAGTAAGAGAGAAATGTGACATTTTCTTAGGAATTAAGGTCAAAGGGTCAATTGCACAAACTTCTTATTGTTGTAATAATAAGCACTTAGTTTTCATTCTTTCTCTCTTAAGCATACTTTAAAATGCAAGGCAATCAAACTCAATCTGCAATATAAAATTCATCTGAAGCTTAGAGCTACAGAACTTTATTTTCCAACATATGTTTATCAGGAAAGTAAATACTGTGCCTATAATTTCATTCATCTCTAATATACATCCTGGAAGAGACAATGGCAGATCAATTCCATATTATTGTCCCAAAAACAATATGGATGTGTTTCATGAAGTCGAAAGGAGTCAAATTCAACTCAAATTTTTAAGTACATAAATCATTACTATTGCCAGTTTACATCTCAATATGATAAAGAGCCAGGATGGTGCAGTGGTTAATATGTAGTACTGTTGGCTATTTCCACTCACTGCTGGCTGCCATAAGTTTGGCAGTTCAAATCTCACCAGCTCAAGATTGACTCAGCCGTCTTTCCAAGGTTGGTAAAATGAGGACTCAGGTTGTTGGGGGCAATATGGTGACTCTGTAAACTGCTTAGAGAGGGCTATAAAACACTGTGAAGCTGTATATAAATCTAAGTGCTATTGCTATGCTCAACCTTATGAATATTTTCTCTAAAAACCGGTTCTAGAAAACTATGTAGCTGTACAGTTTTATCTAAAATCAAGATTAGGAATAAGATACCAAGAAATATCCTGGTGCATTAAAGTGGCTGGCCATCATGCTTTCTAGAAGTTTCGACTCCAACCCTCTTCTCCTCAGGAATGCAAATTTCCCCCATCTCAGACCACCCACATAACTTCTAGAATTATTTTTATTATCAAAATAAAAGATGAATGAAACAATAAGTTGCTCTTTGAGAACCATAAATGCAAAACCTCATAGGAGGCATGCACATGTTCTTGATCCTGACACCATCTGATTCTTTGCTCAAAAATCTTTAAAAGAAAACAGTTAACAGTCAGTTTACTAAAATGTGATAACTGTCTTATGAACTATTTTTCCAAATTTCCACATTTACGGTACTGTTATGGTACAGGTAATCCTTGTTTAACAACTGCAATTGGGACCCTGGACTCAGTTATTAAGGGAAGAGGTTGCTAAGTGAAAAATCAAATGACTAGTAATTCAAATTTTACTTCAGCTTTCCTTTGCTTTACACACAGCAGCAGAAAGATACCAACAGCCAGGTAGGAAGTCTCTGGAACCCAATTCAGAAGGAAAATCTTATAGTCCTTTTTTCCCATTCCCCTGCCCTGTTAATGCTCATCCCAGCACTGAAATAAATAGCAAAAATTAGAATTTATGTTTGTATTTACATACATTGAATCACAAAGGATTATAAGAGAGTAAGCAAATACATAAAGGGAAATAGAGACCGAAAGAAATGTGCTAGTGCCTAGCATGTTCATTGGTGCAGGCCACCAGCTGTTTAGGAGGAAAACAAAAGTCTTTAGTGTGAAACTGATTAGGATCTTGTCAATTTCAGGCAGCATCTGCAACCCAGGTGATTAAGGTCACAGAGTAGAATTATTTAATTTGCACATCGTACTTTTTAAGGATGCCCGGCTCTGTGAGAGAAGCAGCTCAGGAAGAAATAGCTTAAGCAATCTCTCTGCTTTACGGGGAGTGGGGAAAAGAGGGAACATGGCAAACATGCAATTGAGAGACATAACAAAGATTGCAAAAATATGGGCATTGGTCACAAAGTTATTTTTTCCATCACTATTGTAACTGTGAATGGTTGTTCTCCAAGGCAGTTGCTAAATGAGGACTAACTTTACTCTCATATGTTCATTGGAGGATTTTTTTCGACACTTTTGCAACTTTTTATAGGATTTTTGGAAGCAATAAATGGAGAAAGGCTTAAAAATCCATGTACCCAAACTTGATAGGCTATGCATTGTTTTTGTCATAAATTTATAAATGAACTTGTCTATTAAGAGTCAGAAATGGCTCAGGTTCAGCATTAAACATTGATTACTTTTTAACATTTTATGCTTTTGTGTTTAGTACCATCCCATTTATTGTACTATATTCTTAGGTATGATGGGAATCTATAAGAGAAGTTTATAATGCTCAGATCATTTTTGGATAATGTTATTGTTATATCTACCCATATTTTTTGTATTTGCATTTTATGTTACTATTTAAAAGTTTATAGTATATAGCAGGGCTGTCAAACTCCTGGCTCATGGGCTGGATGCATCACGTGCTAACCACCCCCACAACTGGTTTAGCGAAGGGAGGAAAAGCCCCGATACATCACGTGACGTTGCTATGATGACCTGAGTTTGACAACCCTGATATATAGATTGCTGATTTTAATCTTTTTTTTCCTCATTCATGTGTAGACTGAGCAACCATCTTAGCATTTTTTTAAAAAATTATATAGTCTTTTAGTTAAAATTCTTTGTATGTATCTTTTTTCCTTACCTTGATATTGACAAGTCAATTGTTGATATTCAAACACCAATTCCCTTGTGCTGGTTAATGACTACAATAAAGTTATTTCTTTTATATATATATATCCAGTTTTTGTACCACAATGTTTTTATGGTTTCACACATCATGACAAACAGCATTTTCTTTCATTTTTATTAAAGATGCATTCCCATCTTGTCAAAACATAGTAATTTCAGTCAAACCACTTCCATGGCTTTCTGAACAGCACTTTTTAGAATTATTCAGATCTTTATGTCATATATAGTTTAATTCAAACTTGTGTTCATGAAATAATTGGAGTTGGGGAAGCAATTTGCTATCATGGCATTTCAGTTTCCACTCAATTTAAATGCATATTATATTAACAAACATTTCATTTTAATGTACAACAGTTTGCCATTTAATAAACCAATTGTTATTTTAAGTTCACATGTCATCCTTATAAATATAGCTTAATTTAGAGATCTACATAAGCAAATGTACCAAGAAGAACTCCAGTAGTAGTTGTACAACATTAAAGATATATGTCTGGTTTAAAGAAACACAGTTCCTAAGAAAAAGTTCCTTTAGTAAGACAAGGCAATGGCAAAAATAGGTTCAGGAAAGGGATGAAAGCAACTCTCAATATTTTAAAATCTGTGTTTAGTTTGAAAGCACTTAGAACACATAAAAATCACTGTATTTCTCTGTGTGTATGTGTATGTATGTCCATTTTAAAAACAGCCATAAAAGAGTACATCTATGTAAAAGAACATTCTTTGAAAAATGAGAAGAGAAGCGCAGAGTTATCCAGGAGAAGGAAATTACATCTTAAAATCCTATGTTTAAATTATACTGACACAGTGACAGAGAGGGATAAAAGTCAGGAAATTCCAAGTTAAAAGCTGAATCTCCTTTCTTACTTCGCATTGTCCTTTATCCCTTCTCATTTAATTAAAACCTAGTTCTGACCAACTGGTAATAAGCTGTACAGAAAACTGATTATGGTAATTACTTGACTTCACAGTCTATTGTACTAGACTTCCTCTCTCTTTCAAATTCCAAATCTGCCTGCACAATCCCTTTTCAAAAGTGGAATGCAAGACTTGCAAAGTGTACTTGCATGAGGAATCTTTTACCAAATGCCCATAATTCTACATATGAAGAATATATTATACAAAGTATTTTTGGAAAAACTACCAAAACATTTTGATCAATATTATTACTATACAGTTGCTGTTTTTTAAATCTAGAATTTATTCTACTGGAAAATATTTTAAGTCTGGCTAGTTTTTACAGCCGAATATATACTTTCTTAATATATTTGAAAGAAATATTCACACAATCTGCTGAGAAAGACAAATTGACAGAAAATACTCATGAGAAGAGATAGAAATCATAGACAAAGTTGAGCTTTCCTGTTTTCTTGTTTTGAAAATCAAGGATTTCCACTACTGGCTAAAACAAAACCTTATTTTTTGTCACCATTAAATAAGTGTAGATGTGAATGTGTATATGCCTAGCTATAAATACAGACAAAATAGAAAAGATAACCTTAAAAAGTGCAGACCCAGGAAAAATTCAATTAATGTAAATTGGATTAATATGAATAGTAATTCGTTGTCAATAAGTAAGCAATCTTTCTTTAAAATTTATTTTTCCACACCTGCATATGTATGTACAAATCCTGGCTTATTCCATGTGGTAGTGATAGAAATTGGAGCACTTGAAAAAGAGGTTTATATTCTCCTTTTGAAAAAAAGAAAAGCATCGAAAAAGGCAAATGGAAATTTACATGCAATTTCTCTGAATGTTATGTTTCTTTCTCCCAGGTAGAGAAACTCAGGAGATCTAATCATTTTAACAAATAAGAAATCTTACAATAATCTACTCCCATTCGCTTGAGGGGAGACATGTGCTAGTTCACCTACCTTTTTCTATTTATATGCTGGATGGTTAGTGTGTAGAGTTGACTTTGTATAACAATAATTATACCACAGTGTTTGTGTGAGTTTGTGTCTTCTTAATTAACTTATTGCCTTAGGGTTAATATAGATCTTTCAAATATTTTAAACACACACACTTTACACAATGGCTATGTAAGTTATTCAACTATTATTGAAAACATGATGATCTGAGTTTTTACATTGCTACTTAATTTTTTTCTTTATGTTTGTGCCTTTTTATTATTTGTAATTTTTGCTAAAAAGAACAATAATTCAAAATACATTGAATGATTATGCTCTCTGTTAAAACCAACCTGGTTTTGTTATGCTAAGGTGATTCTGGATGCAACAAAATAGTTATAGCTAGGAGCATCTTTTCTTTATTTAAGGTAATACCCAGTTTGCTACTTTTTATGGGTAAAGAGAACCCAGAATTAATTATACATGTTCTTAGCTGTATTATTTATACTTCCTCAAAATGTTTGTGTAGAACTACTTTGAAGATGGCTTAGAAAATTCTTATTAGTAACAAAGCTGCAGGTTATTGAGATAGGTGAAACCAATTCTTCACTACAGTGTTTACAGTTATTCCTTTCTTTTCTGCTTCACTATAGGTTTTTTTAATTCTCTCTTCTTTATTATATTGGGATATGTTTTTAGTCTTAAAGCTTTCTTGCACTGTTTTAAAAATGTTTTTATTGGCTTTCTTGAATTTTATTTCCAACACACAAGAGAACTCCTGTTATTAGGTGATTTGAAATTTCTATGTGCTTGAGAAACACCAGTTTAGAACTCATACTCCTTCACCTGTTGCTTTCTGAAAAGTTGGACTTAGATGGAAAGGCACATGAAGATCTCCCATTATTTTTAGACTCCTAATCGGTTGCGTTGTGGTGATCTTGATATGAGTAGACATTGACTTCAACTTACAACCAAAACGGAGCCTGGAATTTCAGTTGTACGTCACTGCGATCATGAGTTGAGATACCACATGACCAGACTTGATTGTATAAACCATTTTTACCATAGTAGTCACTGTGATTGTAAAGCAAATCATGTGGTCATTAGACAAACCACACAGTTGTTAAGCAAATTCATTCTTCCAAATGGGTGCGGTTCTTGCTGGAGCCAACAAAAACATTAGCAAATTGTGATTGTATGACCAAATGACACTGCAATTGGTTGTAAATGTGAGCTGGTTGACAAGGCCTGAAATGCAACTATAGGATCACAGGTGGAAGAGGGGAGCAGCAGTTATAACTTCAAGGATGGGTAGCTATTTTTTAACTTCAATTTTTACCAGTTGTTAAACAACAAATAATAAGTCAAGTACCTGTATTTACAGCCTTCTGACATGATAGGCAAAGCAAACTTAATTGATTTTTGTTTATAGTATGGAATGAGTACATATGGATGGAATTAATTCCCCCAGGAATTATTTCTTTTGTCATCACCATTAATTCATTATTGTTCATGGCTGATCCACTCCTTTATTCCAGTTTCCTTGCACGTGCAGCATATTTAGTTACACAATACAGAAGCACACTTCCTCAATGGACTAAGTGTTCAGGACAGCATGACACTGCCATTACTCTGGCTGATTTATAGGTTTTATTTTGCTGACATGCCATAGTTTAAACTTAGAAAGAGTTCATACTTCTAGAAGATGAGCTGCATTTAATTTCTCCTTCAAGCTTTTAATCACATGTCTCAAATTCTTCAAAGGTATTACATATTTAACTTGATTGTAAACTTCAAACCCCAGATGTAATTTATGATCCATATATTTGTAATTCACAAAGCAACCAAAACTCAGTTTTCAAAGTTTCTTGGGGAATATAGGTAAGTAAAATATTACTGTTTAGTATTATATCGACTAAGAACAGGATCAGTACCAGATAAACTAGGACAATTATTTTTACTAAATTAAGGGAGTAGAGAAGACAGGAGATCTTGAACAACGTCAATGCCCCATCATCTGAATTTTCCAATTTCAATAAAGTCCTCTTCTTGAAGCACTTAAAATAGTTGCTAAAAGAGCCATCACTACAGTAACGTAATTTGGGTATTTCTTCAGAAGCATGTGAGAACAGATGAGTTTCTTTCTATTGATGGATCAAGCCAATCTGTTTAAATCTGGAATCTTTTAAATGACAGTGAAGTGGTAAAGCTATATAAAAGCAGCAGAATGATTTGCAGTCAGATTTCCATGTTCTATCATGGGTTCCTGCTTACAGCCTTTAAATGCCTGAAATGGGAAAGAATAGAATAGAATAGAATAGAATAGAATAGAATAGAATAGAATAGAATAGAATAGAATAGAATAGACAGAGTTGGAAAGGACCTTGGAGGTCTTCCCATCCAACCCCCTGCTTAGGCAGGAAACCCTACACCACTTCAGACAAACTGTTATCCAACATAGAATTGAGAGTAATTTACAAAGTCTTTCTTTAAAAAACAAAAACAAAAAACCCTTTTGTTCTCAAAGACCTCTTGTAAAAGGTTAGAGACAGTATAACAGAAAATGCATATGCCCAATGCAATAACTTATTTAGAAAAGATAACAGTGTTCTAAGTTGAGTCTGAGTGTGAAAACATCTGGCAGGATATTTTTAGGGTTATTTTTTAATGTAACAGAAATCTGAAAAAACTGTTCTGGAATTCCTAGGTAGGAAGGAAGAATTAAAAGGAAAATGCCCATTTGAGAGGTCAAATGTGAAAAAACAAACAAAAAACAAAAGCAAGAAGAAACTGACAGATCTGTAAATTAGAAACCCTTAACCAGCATCAGCATACCAAAAGCAGTAACTGAATAATGACAGATTGTCCAATAAATGACAGGTAAGTTTAAGATAGTAATATTGTCAGTAGGTATATACAGGAAAACACAGTTTACAAATGTAACATAGCAAAAAGGAAACTTCTTAATCAAGAAGGACGATGATGCATATTATATTTTTTCTAAATTTTCAAAAAGCGGGGCAGGCTTGAACGGAGTAAATCAGAAAGGACAGTAAAAACAAATACATTGGTTTGGAAAAACGTGGATGACACACAAAATGGGGAGAAAATATACACAATGACAAATGGAAATATTTGCATTACAATGATTATATATATATTTAACAGTAAAACTAAAATGGGTGTAGTTGAATTTGAAACCTTTCATTTCAAAAAACATAGCCTCAAAATATTTTGTATTAGAAGAAGTAAAGCGGAAATTTGTATTTGAGATTGTGGGAGTTCCTAAAAGATACTAAAAGCATACTCCAATTCCAATCAAAAACTAATCAAGATCAGCAAAAGATATATGGATATATATGGATATACAAATACAAGAAGTTTAGTGGGAAGGGGGGCAAGGGGGGAGGGTAGAAAGAGCAAGTAGGGATATTTTAAAATTGTACAGGTGAAGCCAGAAAGACTGAAGCTCAGAATGAGCAAAGGATGTTAAAAGGAGCTTTTTAAAATATGTCAAAATAAAAGAAAAAGAATCGATACATCAGTTAATCCATGAAATGGCAATATGCTAACAGCAGAGTAACTACTCAATTTCTACTTTAGCTCAGTTTACTCTCTAAGAGGTTCTGGGTTTCACCACGTATTTCTGAAGAGCAGAATGAAGGGGTAGATTTGAAATTTGGGATTAACAGAAACATGAGCAACCATTTATTATGAATGAGTTTATGTCTCCAGAGACAGATGAATTGCATCCTAGAGTGCTAAAATAACTGTGTGAGCCCTTATACATTATCTTTAGGAACTCTATAGAGATGTAAAGAAGCGCCAGATGACTAGAAATGAGTCAATATAACAAATCTTCAAACATTAAAAGCTACAAGTGTGGTTTCTGTATTGGAGAAAATTCTAAGAATTGTTCTAATTCTAAAATTACACATTTGTTTGTCTGCTTGACCTGGGACAGAACAGTTCTTACAAAACTAACCTTACTTATTATTTGTAATTGATAACTTCAGAAGTAGATTATTAGAAGAGATACGTCTTCATTAAAATATCTGATTAACTACCCCATTATAAACTATCTAATTATGAACTAGATGGCATAACAGTCAAGAAAACAAGAACAAGCATCATTGAAAAAATCAACCTGGACTTCTCATCTGAGGCTCAGATTGCAATACTTTGCACACATTATCCAGAGATCTAACTCTTTGGAAAAATCTATAATGCTTGGAAAGGTAGAAGGAAGGAAGAGGACCAATAGCCACAAGTTGAATGGACTCAATTACAATGGGATGCGTACACTGTTGAAAGACCTGAAGGACCAGGCTGGGGATAGTAATTGTCCTTATTGTAAGTTAATTAAAATGGTCTTTTTATTATTATTTTTTCCAGATGTCTCCAAATGGGCCATAAATCTGCCAACAGACTTATCCTCAGTTTTCTCTGCATCCCCACAATCTCTCCTATCAGGGAATGAAAACATAAAAATATATGTATAGATAATGAAAAAAAGAGAGAATTTAATCTTGGGAAAATTAAGTGGCATGGAGAAATGGGAGCATTCTTAAAGCACCCTAGAAGATGTTATAACGAAGACCAAAACCCCCAGAAGATAGGGCACAGGACAGCAGTTTTAAGTGAAAGGAAAACATATTTCTGTTAAACGTCAAGAAAAATTTTGTAACTGCAAAAGCACTTTGATAGGAGGACCAATTATCAAGAGAGGCAATGAGCTTCTCTTCACTGAATAAAGAACTGGACTGTCATTTGTCATGGATGCTTTAATTTTGATTCCTGTCCAGAGGAATTAAATGGCCCCTCCCAACTCTATTATTCCATGTGCGTCGCTATTCTGCCTGATCACAAGAAGCATTTCTAAACAAATAGTGCAGCTTATTATTATTTCTAAAAAAAAAATTCTACAAAGAAAAAGCAATAGGAAGGTCTGAACTATACCAGCAGGAAATAGTGCTTTTACAGCTGCTTTCTGGGGTGTCAAGCAAATCCAAAGTAAAAATAAACACAGCCTTCAAAGCAGCAGGAATCTCTGACACGTACTGTCACTGTCTGTTACTCAGAGTTACAACTTTAGCTTTGTTAGATAATCCTTTTCCTTTTAATCTTTCCAAACAAAAAGATCTTTGGAGTATAACTGGCAAAACAACTCCATGGGCGTAAAAGGCTCTCTCTTTTTAAATATTTCAAAACCACATACATGCAGAAGCAGTAAAAATGGGACCCGTCAACTCAGGGTTATTCTGATTCCAAATAAAATATCAACATGTCTTTTTCACAATTTGTTTAATATCAGGATAACAGAAGGACAAAAAGAAACTAAGTTTACAAAGGCTACATTTAAAAATAATTCTTTCAGCAACTGTAGTCAGGCTTTTGACTACCATCAACTTGTAACGTATTTTCGTTCAGTTCAAATAGTTTTAAGTTCAAATACTTCTGTATGGTCAACTTTTACTCAAAGTATTTGTAGTATCAAAAGCTGTCACAATAGTTTGAATTGGTCTTTTTATAATATTTATAGTGGGGAGATGTTAAGGAGATACCACAGAAATAAGGAAAAAATAAGGAAAAAAATTAATAAACTGAAAGCAAGATGGCTCTGAATTACACAATGATGATTAGAAACATGAATGACCACATGACCACAGCAAGGCAGTGTTTTCAGACCAACTCTCTTCATACTCTACATAAATGACCTCTGTGATCATATTAAGAGCAACTGCGTTCTCTTTGCTGACGATGTAAAGCTATTCAACATCACAGACAATATTGCCACCCTTCAAAAAGACCTTGACTATGTATCAGAATGGTCAAACAAATGGCAACTTCAAATCTCAACAAATAAATGCTCTGTCTTACATATTGGCAAAAGAAATCAGAAAATAAAATACAAGCTAAATAGTCAAGACCTGTTGATGATCCAAACTCTGTCAAGGATCTTGGAGTACTCATCTCTAATGATCTAAGTGCTAGAGCCCACTGTAACTGCATAGCCAAAAAGGCATTAACCTAATGTTACGTAGCTTTTTCTATGGTAATATTACACTACTAACTAGAGCATACAAAACATTTGCTAGACCAATACTCGAATACAGCTGATCAGTCTGGAACCCACATTACGTATCTGATATTAGCACAGTTGATAAAGTCCACAAATATTTCACAAGAAGAGTTCTCCACACCTCTACTTGTTGCAGAATACCTTATGCCACCAAACTTGAAATTCTAGACCTAGAAAACCTGGAACTATGCCACCTTCGGTCTGATCTAAGTATAATATATAAAATCATACATTGCAATGTCCTACCTGTCAATGAATACTTCAGCTTCAACCATAACAATTCAAGAGCAAACAATAGATACAAACTCAAGGTTAATTGCATCAAACTTGATTGCAGGAAATACTACTTCAGCAACACAGTGGTCAATGTCTGGAATACTTTACCTGACTCTGTGGTTTCTTCCCCAAACCCCAAAAACTTTCACCTTAGACTTTCTACTATTAACTTCACCCCCTTCCTAAGAGGCCTTTAGGGGGCGTGCATATGCGCACCAATCGTGCCCACCGTCCCTGTCTTATTGTTTCTTTTATTTTTCTTATATGTATCCATGTATGCATAACTATGTTTTTACTTATATCTATTATCTTGTAAGCAATTGACAAACCAAATAAAATAAATAAATAAATAAAACTGGTATGCTCAGAAGGAAAGAACTTGATTGAAGCAAGGACAAATTTATACTTGAAGTTATATTTAAGTTTAAATATAAATAATATTAATTATATACAGTCAATGCATTTTTCATGCATTTAATATTTTTCTTCTACCATGCTTAGAGAACAATATGAGGAATGCTGTTTTAGGTTCAGAAATACATGATACTTTGAAAAAAGTTACATCCCCTTGATTTCTAAGTATTAATGCCTTAATGTTACATGAATAGATAGCATCTGGCCAGAAACCCTTCTCCTGCTCACAGCTTTCTTTTCCATAGAAAAGATTTTATTCCTCAACATCATAGGTAATGGAAAATAGGAGTCTTAATTGCTGTGAAACAGTTAGTGAGCCACTACAGATTTACAATCTAAGGACTTCTTTTTACTGTTTACTCATTAAATTGACTGATTAACTCTTTGGCTGACATGTTCAGATATAGAGTATTCTACATTATACAATAATGATTTATTATACAGATATTGTTGGGGGCACAGTTTTCTGTCACAACAGTTCCTGTGGTCATTTGAGTTGACAGTTAAGCTTGTAAATGTAAATTGAAAAACAATTTGTAAAGGAGATCTCCTGGAATATGAGACCTCCTTTACAAGTGTTCTTTGCAGAACACTCTCCCACATAGCTAGGGAGTTAGGAACGTAGAGAGAAATCCCATACTGTGGGTTTTTTTTTTTAAATTCTGTTGAGATTTTGGACTAGTGGCTTTTGCATATCTTGGAATCCTAAATTTCATATAATAAATGTGACAGTGAGAGAGAAATCTCAGGATCAAAGGAAGAGGCTTGAACGGAAAGCAATGTTCAGGAAGAATCCATGCTAAACAGACCTAAAGATATGAAATTAGTCTGTTTTTATTTTTGTATTATTATTATTATTATTATTATTATTATTCATTACACAGTCAGCCAGATGTTCAGACTGGGTTTGGCATTTTTGTCTATCTATCGAGTCCTTACCAAGGACCTGGGATAGGCAAATCTGTTACAGATATCGCCACAGGATGGAAGCTGTTCCTATTATTACTATTATTATTACTATTATTATTGATATTATTACTATTATTATTAGTATATTTGACACAAAAAACAACAGTGTACACAGCAAATGAGATTTCATATCACAAATCACTAGTCGAACACTTCTCAAGCGTTTAGGACTGTGTGATGTATCAGCGGATTATGCGAGCAGATCCCAGTAAGGTGGCCTTCTGCAGCTGACCAATGGTGATTTTGTCAGCGCCAATTGCTTTTAAGTGCTTGCCTAGGTCTTTAGGCACAGCACTCAGTGTGCCAAGTACCACTGGAACCACCTGCACTGGTTTCTATGCCAGAGTCTCTGCAGTTCGATTCTCAAGTCTTGATATCTGGCGATTTTTGCAAGTTGTTTCTCGTTGATTCTGCTGTCACCAGGTATGTCAATGTCGACGATCCAATTTTTTTCTTCTCCACAATTGTGATATCCAGGGTGTTGTGTTCCAAAACTTTGTCAGTCTGTATTCAAAAGTCCCACAGTAGTTTTGCATGCTCATTTTCGACCACTTTTTCAGGCTTTTGATCCTACCAGTTCTTTGCTACAGGTAGATGGTAGTTGCGACACAAGTTCCAATGGACCATCTGAGCGACTGTGTTGTGACGTTGTTTGTAGTCAGTCTGAGCGATTGTCTTGCAACAGCTCAATATGTGATCGATGGTTTCGTCTGCTTCTTTGTAGAGTCTGCATTTGGGGTCATCAGTAGATTTTTCTATTCTGGCTTTGATTGCATTCATTCTGATGGCTTGTTTCTGGTCTACAAGTATCAGGCCTTCTATTTCTTTCTTCGGTGTTCCGTTGGTCAGCCATAACCAGGTCTTTTCCTTATCTACTTTTCCCTGGACCTTTTCAAGGAACTGTCCATGCAGTGCTTTGTTACGCCAGCTGTCAGCCCGAGTTTGACCTCCATGAAAGCTGGTTCAAAACTGTCTTTCACATAATCTGCCGAAGCATGCTTTCCTTCTTCGACTGTCTGCTTCTCTTGCAAAAGTGAATGGGGTTACAGATATTGCTGCAGGATGGAAGCTGTTGCTATTGTTATTGTTGTTGTTGTTGTTATTGTTATTATTCTGAGAGTGTTGCGGTGGTTTAGAAGTGGAGTTCTCATCTCACAATCAGGAGGCTCTGAGTTTGATCCTAAGTAGATGCAGATATTTTTCTCTCTGGGAACACTGAGAATATGCTAAATAAAACTCCGCAGTGGCTTCAGGAAGGGCATCCGGCCAATAAACACTCAGCTTCATTCAGTTGCCCAGACTCCACCATGCAAGGGACTATGGGTCATTAAAGGAGGAGGATTGTTATTTTATTCTGAAAACAGTAAAACAAAAATACCACAGAACTGATCAAGCTGGATGGGCTATTATGTGCTGCTTTTCTAAAACTTAGAAAACATTTACAGTCCAATATGTATTCCACTTCAAATATGGTCACACACTGGATTTTACCCTAAAATTTTATAAAGTGGAGGTGCATGCCCAGAATCCTGTAATAGTTACCATGCTTCTACATCTGAATATGTTGCCTGATATCTTCTCTCCTTCATCCATTTAGTATAGTATATCTTATACCATTGCTTGTGGCATTTTCATGATGGGCGTGAGGGAAGAAAGATCAATTTTCTTAAAACCTAACAATCAAAAGTGAACTGATTGTTGATGGCTATATGTAATGCATATATGTATGCATACATGGAAGTGATTTTTAGGAATGTAAAAAGACACATGAGTATAAATACAGGAATGTCTAAACCAGGACTGTCAAACTCCCAGTCCATGAGTTGGATGCATCACACACTGGCCATGGCCAGTTTAATGAAGAGGGAAAAAGTCCCAATACGTCACATGACACTGCCATGATGACATGAGCTTGACACCTCTGGTCTAGACAGACGCAATCATGGGAATAAATTTATACCTCTACAGGTGGTCCTCAACTTACCATCACAATTGAGACTGGAATCTCCACAGCTGAGCAAAACAGCCATTAAGCAAGATGCCCACATGAACAGTTTGTTCAACAACTTCAATCCTGGCTCTCAGAGTTGAGGTTATTAAGCGGACAGAGTGAAAGAGGCACACAGATCTTAAGGATCCAAGTTTCATTTCTGCAGCCCACTGAAAGAGTTCAGTTGTCATCTGTATGTGAAAAGGAACTCTTCACTGGGCTGCAGAAATGAAATTTGGATCCTGGAGCCCCAAACTTCATTTCTGCATTTCTGCCAATGTTCAGCTCTTCTCTGTGTGCAGAAAAGAAACTTCTGCAATGGGCTGCAGAAACGAAGCTCAGATCTTCGGTATACAAGCTTTATTTTATTGCTGCCCACATGGCCGGGGCGGGGGGGCATGTTTTAGGACAACCAGAGGTGCTTTAAACAACCTCATAAGTCAAGGACTACCTGTATTCACATCTGGACATACAGACAGATAGATGTATGTTGACTGAAGTGTATGGTACATAAGGAAGAATGGAATAAGTAAAGTCTCATTCAAATCAAGCTCAAACTCCTGGTGATTACACTGATTTTCCCCCCAAAAAACATGGAAAGCGTTGCTATTGTGTTCTTCCAATGCTTTTGTTTTGTTTTGATAATTTCCCAGTTTAGTTTATAGCCCTGGAATTTCCCAGTGGTTTTGCATCCAAATACAACTCTGGTTAGAACTTAATATGCTTTTCCTAAATCATCAATCTAAAGTGAGTGGAATAAGGAGCCATGCCCAAAATATGAGTACCAGTACTAATATGCAGCTCCTAAAAATTTAGCTGAAGGGAATTCTGATTTTTTTAAAAATAAGGAATATTTTGATTCAACTTATTCTTAAACTACCATTTCTAATATAGAATTAGTTATCTCTCAAATACTGTTGGACTCTAAACATAATTGAACAAGTGGCTTTTTTCAAGAATTTGAAATTATATTTCTTTACTTTAGTCTTTCCCACATAGGAATTTCATAAGGTTTAGTCAGTCTGTCATCCTCACATGCTGACACCTGGATTTGCACCGCATACCCTGTCCCTTTTGTTAACTACTGCAGTCAGGAGAAGTAAAATACAAATTACATAAATAATTACTTCCCTGATACATAATGTCTCAATGCTTCTTCATTTCACTTAATAGAGCCTCGGCCTTCTCAGTTCTCAGCTCTGAGATTCAACTGCCAGTTGTGATGTATGTTCTACCTTTAAATATAGACAATCAACAGATATTAAAGAATCTAAATAATAAAAGTAGAAATAGAGATAAATCTCAATACTATTTTTTTAAAAAAAATTAAAAACCGTTTTAGTATTCTACAGCAGCTCTAACCTGGTAAAATATAATTATTTCTCTAGGACCCATTGGAATTGTTCAAGCACTTGGCTAAGCTTCACTGACTAAGATAGCTGAATGTGCATTCTGCATATCTTTTTATGAACTTTTCACTGATACATGTAGAGAAATTATATAACATGCACGATAACCTGTTGAATGATTTAAATGGACTAATGAGGATTCTATAACAGATGAAAAAGCATTGGCAGAATAGAAATTCCCCAAAGCAAACTATTGAACAATATTCTGCAGTGAACATAAGCAAAAATCTGCTTTCTTCATTGATGAAAATACATGTAACACTCTAAAGAAGACAAGGTTAAATGTTTTTCCTTTTTCCTTTATCTTCCAAATATGTTAGGTCTGCAATTATTTTCATAGCTATGGATTCTTTAAATGTTCAGATCTCTTGTGAAATTAATAACCATTCCTCTTTCTTCTGATGCCTACAAGAACTGCCCGCCCTGAACATCAGATTAATGCAGGCTGCTTATAAAGGTTTGGACACAGAGAATGCAGCCAAATACTTGAAGGCTGCCTGCAAGTAACCAGATTTAGGATCAATACATTGGAAAGACATGCAGATGCTGGGAAAAGAATTACAATCTAGTTAATTAATTACAGTGAAAGATAACTAGATTGCAGTAGAAAACATAAGATGTATTCAAACAGTCTTATCATAGAGATAAGGCATGATTGTCTACAATGCTTTATCTGTTCTAACAAGAAATTCCAACTACACAGCCTGAAATCAGCACTCTAAACTGAGCATGAACAAAACATGGATAGCTGAAAATGTTTCCAATTTCTGTGCATTTCACCAAGTCATGAAAGCTCTTCCACAATATTTTAGTTTTCAAGGTTGTTCGCTTGACAATTTTTATTTTTTTCCAAAAATGCTTCTGATGCAGTTTCAACCTCCATGTTTGACATAAATAAAACACAGAACTCCACTTAATATTCTGTAAAGAGATTCTATCCAACAAAATGAAATTCAATGTAGAGAAAAGTAAAGTCCTCACTTAGGCAAGAAAAACCAAAAGTACACATATAGACTGGGTGAAATCAGGTTCAATAGCAATAGCTGTAAGAGGGATCTTGGAGTCTCAGTGGACAACCAGCTAAATATGAGCCAGCAGTGTGCAGCAGCAGCCAAAAAAGCTAATGCAATCCTAAATTGTATTAACAGAGGGATACAATCAAGATCAAAGGAAGTACTAATATCACTCTATAAAGCGTTAGTAAGACCACACCTAGAGTACTGCATCCAGTTTTGGTCACCACATTATAAAAAATATGTTGAGATTCTAGAAAAAGTACAGAGAAGAGCAACCAGGATGATTAGAGGACTGGAGGCTAAAACATACAACGAACGGTTGCAGGAACTGGGCTTGGCTAGTCTAGTGAAGAGAAGGACCAGGGGAGAAATGATAGCGGTCTTCCAATATTTGAGGGGCTGCCACAGGGAGGAAGGGGTCAAGCTATTTTCTAAAGCGCCTGTAGGCCAGACAAGGAATAATGGATGGAAACTGAACAAGGAGAGATTTAACCTGGAAATAAGGAGAAACTTTCTGACAGGTGAGAACAATCAACCAATGGAACAGCTTGCCCTCGGAAGTTGTGGGAGCGCCATCACTTGAGACTTTCAAGAAGAGAGATTGGACTGCCATTTGTCAGAAATGGTGTAGGGTTTCCTGCTTGGGTGGGGGGTTGGACTAGATGACCTACAAAGTCCCTTCCAACTCTGATAATCTGTTATCTGCATTTGTTCCTTCATGATATTAAAACTGCCTAAAGTACCAAATATCTTCTCAAATGAATTCTAAACACTAGCCCTTTTCTCTCATTAAAAAAGAGTTTATGACCTAAGAAACTGTTAAGAAAAATCACTGATAAATTATCCAGCAATTTAATTATATAATCTTCAAACAAGATCTTAAGCCGATGATAGGGTTAGTGGAATGATCGATATATGTAACCAATTAATAAATGTGCATTTCAAATTGTGCCCAGTCTAAATAAAATACCCACAACTATGTCAAAACAAATTCCTCAACTGCATATCTATGTAGCATGTTGCCAAATGTACTCATTTGAAGATGACTTAAATCTTTGAGGCATAGCTAACTCTGGTGAACAGTTAATTCAGTTCATTTACTTGTTTTGGCACACAAATCTGGATTTGCCTTCTCTGACGCCCTCTGGTGTCTGTAGCCCACTCTGGATTGTCTGCTTATTCAGATGCCTTCTGAAGCAGAGCCAAAGCCATACCCACTGATGACATCACTTCTTTACTCAACCACTGTTAGGTGAAAGCTTTAACTTCAGACTTTGGAGGTGGGCTGCACGCACGTAACTGGAATGCAATCCCCCCTCGCTCTTTCTTAGTGAGGGAGAAGGAAACTGACACAGTGAAAGCGCCTACAACAGCTTGCTGATGCTGCTTTTTGTCTGTGGTTTCTGAAACGGAGAGGCTTTTATACCCATGCTGGAATTACTAGGGTCCTGCGTTTATAAATGGAATTTCTAGATTTGTTGCTACTTTCTTTTTTTCCTACTGCAGCCTGCTGGTAAGTATTTTCACTGCTTTTTTAAAATAATCTGTATTCAAGTTTGATTCAGAGATTATTACGTTTAACTTCATTGTATGAGAAACGAAAAATAAGGAGCGTGAAGAGACGGTTTCAAATAAACAATGAAATGCAAAAAGAGCATTTATAACAATGAGGGTTTTTTTTAAAAAAAAATAAAAGCTGATGATTTAAAAGCTGTGTGTTCAAACTAACGCTTTGTGGTTTAAAACAAACGTACCGAAATAATCAAATGGCAGACTTTGCTGTTGTGTTCAACAAAATGCTAAAGAGCATAGAGATCACACAAACATTCAATGTGTATATATTCTGCTTTGTCCAATGCTGAATATAAAGCATGTGTGTTCCCTTAATACTTATTTTTACAGCTAAACAAGGAGATCAAGTCCTTTAAAAATGAGTGCTTCGTTCAAGAGCCAAAATCTTAGTCTTGGAAGAAGTTTTATTATTCTTGGAAAAGGATAGACAAACAGCTACACCTAGATTTTAAAGCTTGCATTACTACTGAAATCCCATATTTGTTTGATGCAATCTAACACCTAAGGCAGACTAACATACACATGCACCCAAATATTCACCACATGCATGCATGCACATGCACACACATAAACATGCACATACAACAACCTTTCTTCAGTGTGATTCCAAAGATGCCTAAAGTATGTACCTGTATTACAAGCCAGTAAATCTAGCTATATAAATTAAGCCAATAATTCTAAAGATACTTTAAAATGAAATAGAGATTGCCACATGTTTTTTTAAACAAAACCAGTAGTCTAGGGATTTTGTATAAAAAGCTTTTGCCATGGTTTATTTTCTGGAAACCCAGTGTCTTCCACATTGTAAGAACAGTATGACTATTAATCTAAAATTATAAATACTGGATTTATATTTAAGTTAAAATGTTAGAATATGTATGCAAAAAACCAATGGGATTTTAAAAGGCCTACCATTCCAACAGAATCATTTAAAGCTGTTTTTTTTAAAGGAGAACTAAATGTTGTTAGTTGTTTTACAGAAAAATGTCTAATTGTAATAGATTTCTCCTTCATTGACTGAATAATATAGAATTGATAATATATTACCTTCAATCCTGATTAAACTATAATCCAGTGTTCATTCATTTATTTAGAAGTAAACCACACAGAGCCGTAATCTCGGCAGACAGCCACAGTCCTGTGTTCTGCTCATTATTCCCTATGAAAAAGGTATAAATGGCTTTCTAAACTAGTGTAAATTCACACTGAATTGTTTCATGTACATGCAAATCACTAAGGATCTGTCTAGCTACATACATACCCATACAGAGCTTAAATCTGCTCAAGAGTTGTGTGTTGTGAGGGTAAAAAATAAGTGCACTGAAAACACTTCTCCACTAAAAAACAGTCGCATGTTTTGTAAGTCCCTGAACCTAAAAATCAGTACGTAATTTAAGATTTTAGGTAAAAGGTTTATTCCAACTACTACTTTGGAAGGATCACTCAAGTTGATTTAAGTGCAGTTAATGAGATTCAGTTGGTAAGCATTGAACTTACAACCAGCATTATCTATGACTAACTACTTAACTTATCAGGGTGAAAAGCCTGTTTCACTGATTGTTTTAAATATTAATATAATTCATCTAGAAGTTAAATGCCTTGCATTAACTATTATTAAATTCAAAAATTACTAGATAATTAAAGACTACCACAGTGAAGTTTTAAAAGGTGGTAGAAAGAAAATGATTTTCTTACTTTTTTTTTGAAACAATTATTCTTCTCTAACATAATTTAGGAAACTTAAGTTGTAATTTGGAATCTAACACAGACTTGATTATTCAAACCAATCTCTATAATCCTAGCCCCATAAGACACCCTAGTTCCAAAGGAATATCAATTTCAAGTTATTTATATAAGACTAGTTCTTATATTTCAAAAGCTTTTATGAAATCTTTAATGTTTTAAGAAAAGTTTTAGTATGTGCCATGGAAGCAAGATTGCTAGTATTTTTCTCGATATAGTTAATGTTGGACTGAATAGATAAACATATCTATTTTAGCTTCTAAACATTTTAGCTTCCAACATTCCAGATATCAAAGTTGAGAACAGTGGATTCATATTCATACTGTATTATACTGGAAAAGAATTTCCTCAGTTTGTTTAAATCTAGGGAACTATTCATCACATAAGATTTCTTTCCCTTCACAGCTTTTCTTCTAGTTCTGTCTCATTATCTTTTCCATTAAGGAACACTAGCCATCTCCCTATATCAAACCTTATTTTTATTATTGAGAATGATCTTCAAACTGCATTTTTAGAGTGCAATATCCCTATAAAATTAGCGTAACAACAGAATAGCCATCATGAGAAATAAATGCTTTTTGCCCTATGTACTTGTTCCTCTGGAATCTTCCACACTCTGCCTTTATGATTAAAGCAGTGAAACGAGACAGTTGCATTACAAAGGAGAGAGGTTTGCAGTTGCTGTGTAGTTTGCAGTGTGTGCTACCCCCCAGCGGGCAGAATTTCTGTGTTCAAGTTACAGCAACAGTCTTAGCATATAGGAATACAGATTACTGTCCTTTAACTTAAACAACTAATCTATTAGATAATCGGTTTTGTCTTTCTCCTAAAATTTAAATGAACTAGAAAAAGAACCTTTCTCTAGTTCATTTAAATTTTAGGGGAAAAACAAAACCTATAATTTCTGTACACTAAATAATGGGATTTGTTGAACAATAGCAGTGCTTTTTGTGCATCGGAAGTTGAACTCCAACTTAATTTATCTGCATCAGATTTTGATTATTTCTCAGATCTTAATCACATGGGCCTCCCATGATTTCAAACAATTTTATTTCTACAAAAGTGTTCTTGCAATCATTACCTAAGACTATTAGAAGACTATACCTAAAATTAACCTTCAGCAATAAAATATGTACTAGAAATCTGGTAGTGTTACATTAAAAGTTAGTATTTGGGAAATAAACTAACCAAAAATATATAATGAGGTAGGAATATATGCTATCAAAAGTATGAAGAACTAAAAAAAAATTATTTAAGTTTTGGCATTTCTTTAAGTCAGGCCCAAAGATCAAGGGTTGAAGTTTCATTTCAGGTATATACTAACCAATATATACAAAATTAAATATTTTTAAGAATTTTCAACCAGTCATAGCAATTGATCTTTAACATTTGGATAAATTAAATTCAGCAACTTTTGAAAGATAATCAAAGTTGGGAATTGAAATTCTAAATAGAGTAACTTGGAGTTGGTCCCATTGAACAAGACACAGAGAATTTTAGTATAAAATAATAAAATAAGTTTATTGATCTGCCAATAAAGCCTGCTAAATAGATTGATGCTATATTTGGAAGGGAAAGGATTTGGGATAATACTGTAATTTCTCCCAAAATAGGAAACGTAATTTTGTGTTTGTTTTTTGATTTGTCAGTTTGTCTTTTTGGTTTTTGCTTATTTGTTGCTTTTACACATAAACAATATTTCAATATTTTTCATGCTTTCAACAAATAAAAAGCTTAATTTTGTGATTACAATTTATATTTTGTTTAAAAGCTTCATTTTTATAAATAAAATTACATTTTTGTATCAGACAATTTTTAATACAAGAAATTACATTTCTATCATTTTTAGGATGACATGCTGAGATAGAAGATACCTCTACTCACATTATTTTATTATTTATAGAAGTCTAAAATTCTGGGAAAGCCATTGGCATCAGAATTTATTATTAAAACAATTGAATGAAAACTGTGAGCAAATCCTTATATCTGAGGGAGAAACAATAGCTCTATGTGCTACTTATTTGCATAAGCCAAAGAACACATCATTGAAATCAGAGAAAGATATTGAGGATTACTTCTCAAGAAAGCTTTACAATCTTTTGCCCCAAGCAGGATATTATAACCTCTTTGTCCAATATTTAAACAAATGAACTAGCTGTCTGAAATACTGTTTGTATAAATCTCACAGGCAGTATAATTAGAAAACATGTTATTATTATCAACTGCATAATAATTTAAGAAGGCAATTTGATGCATTTTAATGCTGCTAAGTCATGTTTAAAATATCCTGATAAGACTGTTTTATAGCAAAAAAAGTTTACTAGTGATTCTAGAATGATTAATCAAAATCCATATAGGAATTAATATACCTGAAGATAAAATAGGAGATATTTTCCTTAATCTACAAGCATTAAACCATAAATCAGATATATAAAACAATTAGCTTTGTACAGTTTGGTGAATGAATTCTACTTATTATCATGTTGACAGCCAAACGATATGTTTTTCCAAAACACTGCTGTGGATTGCAGCTAGAATGAATTAAGTCTACCATATCAGAATATCAATAATGAGCACACATATTCAGCCATATATTATCTAGAATATACATGGATATTCTATTTCCTAAAATACTGCCACATAGTTTTAGATAGAACTATATGACAATAAGAACAATTCACTTGAACACAGAAGAAAACCATCTTTTTGTGCAATGCAGTAAAATAATGAGTACTTTTTAGACATAAATAGGGTTGTTGTGGACTAGTGAATCCAGGGTTTCGTTTTCCTCCTGTTTTATTCAAAATTAATGTTCCCTTTCAAATTTGTAGGCCTCAGTTTGATACTACAAAAAACATGGCCACAGTGTCTCTTAACAGTGGGGGACATTTCTCTTTTCATCTTGCAAACTCAGCTATAAATGACCTGATGTCAAAGAATATGTAAGGACACCACCAGAAAAAAAAAGGCAGCACTCAACAAGGCAGCAAACTTCTATTCTGTTGGACAGATCACTTGGCTTTATTATGCAAACACACCATTCTCAACATTAACTTGAAACATAAAGGCTCTCTTGGAATTCCAGGATAATAGATTAAGGGAAAAGTAAAGAAAACTGTACCTCTTTCTAATTAAGAGAAATGAGAGAATCCACATTTTTGAAACAATCTTCTTTCCTCCAGGGAGAGTTACTTTGTTTTATCTTCTTATTTTAAGATAATTTTGAGGAAAAGATTTATAAATACAAGAACTATATTGTATTGCCTTCATTTTAATCCAATACTATGGTTAATATAATGGTAGTACATCAGAGATTGAATATTAAGCAGTACACTAGAAGAAAAATTATAAGCATATGAAAATAGATATACGCTTTTTCAGTTCATAAAAGCCAAACTTTGCTTTCTTTGACTCAAGCAGAAATATATTTTTATACTTTCCTCGTTTTCCTTAAAACCTCATTAAATCTGTCCTTCTTGTTAATTATATTAAAGCTTTACATTTCTTATAAATATACTTATTTCTGTTTTTTATATATTCACCCAATTACTCTCTGCAAAACTTATTTGGAACTATTTTTCACAAACAAATACAATGAAACGTTAAAAGAAATATGTCCATTAACAAACAAAAGTGGATTACAGAGTTAAAAACTGATTATAAATGGAATGAATTATAAACATCAAATCTGTTTTTCCCAAAAGCTACCTACGTAGCTTAACAATTGAGACAACTTGCTAGTGAAGTGAGTAATGTTTTCTGCTTTCTTTCTAGTCTCTGAGATTTATTTTTCATTTTGTTTGACAATAACTAAACTAAATATTTTACTGGTTTTTCCAAAATATTTTGTATTGATATTTTATTTAATGTACTGAATTACAATGAATCTGCATATCTTAAGAACTTGTTTTCATCGTTAAAGTAATCAAATTAGGTTAGTACATGCATAATTAAAATTTTTAAAGAAGTTTTCAAGTCATAAGCTAAGCAAATTTGATTCATTTTGCAGAAATATTTTAAAAAGCTATAAAAGCTTGACTAGTCTTTAAACCATATAGATATTTATATTGTGTATAAATGACTAACAGTAAAAATATTACTCAGCATAATCACCTAGTATTTTGGGATTAGAAATTAGAATGCAATTGGAGAACTCAGTATGCATTATGATTTTTTAAATGTCCCGTTAAATTTACTTGAGTTTATTTCATAGTGTGTTTCAGATTGTAGTCTTAATCATATAAGTAGACTTATGACCTACAAATGAAAAGGTAGACTACTCACATGTATACATAAATAATTCTTAAATAACTCTTCTCAGAATGGCGATCTTCTGTGCATCACAATCTAGCTTATTACAAATTAGATAGTAAGAAATGATAACAATCCAAAATATCACCAAGATATAAAAAAATGTAGTGTGTTTCTCAACCTAACTGTACCCTTTAGAAATATTCTATCTTACTGGGTGCTTCTTCCAGCAAAGGAAGAACTTTCCAAAGAATTCAGAAGGAATCCAACAAGATAAAATATTAAGTGCAGCACAATATTGCAATATTGCTATTGAATTTTTTTTAAATGCGTTTGAGTGATTTAAACTATAGGTGTTTGCCTTCTCCTTGAAAGCAGAAAATCATAAATAGAAGCATACAGGTCATTCAAGAACCTTGGCCTTAATCTGCATCTTTAGGGTCACATGTCATGTTTGTCAGATTCCTTGTGCTCTGTTAACTCAAGCTCATAGTCATGTTTTGGTTAGACTCTTCATGCAATAGCTGAAGTGATTTTTGTTTTAAATCAATCTTCAAGACTCTTAATTTCTATCTGATGGCAACTAATTTTTATTTTTATTACTTTTTTTTAGGCAAGGGTTGAGTGAAATATCTGAGAAAATTCCTCGTTACTTGCATTAGTGTGTTTTTATTTCTTCAAGAAGAAAAGCCTCTGAATTAAAATCAAATTTCTGCCAAAAGAAGTGGGCACCTGGAAATACAGACAGAATGAGGGAAATACTTTAAACTGGAAATCCTGACCAAGTTCTAAAGAAAACACAGAGCCCAGCAAGCATGGATTTATCAGAAAATACTTGCTGCTTGTTAAGATTTACAGCTGAATGATTCTGGACCAAAAACAGATCCTTGATTTAATGAAGAAGCCATCATAATTTAAGCCTTACCCCACAAATAATTCTAAAGGTATGGAACTGACCATCTCTAGCTATACAATGCAGAAAAGCTCCTGAGAATTACAAAGAATGCCATTTTTATTAAGGATATTAAACCAAAACAAAAAAAAATCTTCACATGCAGATTTAAAAGAAGGAAAATCCTCTCTCTCTTAGAACTGTTCTTCCAGCAGAGTAACAGGACTGTAAAACTTTTAGTAACTGGATCTTTTTATGTTCCATGTTCAAACTTCACAGAAAACACTTTACTGAATATAATGGAGCTCACCTGGAAATATACTCTTCCCCAAAAGAATAATTTAATGTATTGATGTAAAAGAAGTATGAGAACTAAACAATTTATTTCTCCAAAGTCAACCTTTTTCTGGAAAACTGGATGTCCATTGGATTAGTAAGCACAAACTATTCCTTCATATATTTAAATAAGGTAAGAAAATAATAATAAATTATTTTGCCAATTAGTACAAAGTCCACTGACATGCTAGAAAATGGTATCAAGAAAGAGATAAAAGATGGACCATGTGAAATTAAAGAATATTTCCTTCTATACAGAACCCAAATGCAAGCAGTACTAAAGAAGCTGGGTTTCAGTCCTTACTGTAAGATTTGTAAGTAATGCTGCTTGCTAAAATAGATAGCTTAGCAGGTAGCTTTGTAGTATGGGAATCTTTGGATTGGAACATTATTGCAATAATATTGGGCCTGAAAAAATATTTAAATGAATTTGTTCCAGTTCCTTCTTAATTTTATTTGACAATATAACAAATCAACTAAAATTAGTTTATAACAAATCAGTTAATAATTATAATCCACTATATATGGACATTATTTAATTGTATTAGCAAAAGCCATCAGTATGCTGATGATCAACAGAATGGGTGTTTAATACATGCTCATATCTCTATTATAAAAGCTGCATCGCTGTCACTAAAGTTGAACTATTCCTGGCTTGTATGCAGCATGTGACCAAGGTCAAAGTTGAAAGCAATATGGATTTGGTTTGCAGAAATATTTCAGCCAAATGGGACTGCTGCACACATTTCATGATAGTTCATGAAAGTTTATTCAGGTGTACATTGATTATTATGGGCTATCAAGACACTGTCGATCATAATGACCACATAGACCTTCTATGATCACCTGTTTGTACACTTCTGAAAATTACAAATTTAATTAATCAAGTGACAAATTTACTATCCTAAAACCCACATCTCAGATATGTGAAGCAAATACTCTATTCTGAAGAGTACAGATCTCTAAAATTTCTAGGGTGGGCAAGATGATTATTCTGACTTTTTACAGGATAAATTCTGAAACAAAATTCCAAAGCACAGCAGAATAAAATCTAGAGATAACATGAAACAGAATAAAATTTGTTGGAATTAATTATGCCCTTGCTTTGTTATTTCTTATAAGGAAACACATTCTTACATTACTATAATTCAAGAAGTCCTATGTATGCATGTGTGTGTATATACACATACATACATATCAAGGAAACAATAGCACCTTTTCCTGGAAAAATATGCATCCTATATTTTTTAGATAATTTCTATCTTATTTCAAAGTAGTGTTTACCCTCTGCATTCTACTATTAATCTGTTTTTCTTTCCTAGGTTATTGAAAATTAAGCACCAGTTTGTGTGCAAATCTCACTGCAACTTGACCATGATCAGTGTAACCTGGAGCTTCATCCTTATTTGGACAAAGATAGGGCTGTTGCTGAAAATGGCACCTCATTTTTCCAGTGCCAAACCATGCCCTTCTGCGTGCCGCTGTGATGCAGGATTCATTTACTGCAATGATCGTGACTTGACTTCTACTCCAACTGGGATTCCAGGGGATGCTACAACTCTTTACCTTCAGAACAATCAAATTAATAATGCCGGGATTCCTTCCGAGTTAAAAACCTTAATAAAAGTAGAGAGAATTTATTTATATCACAACAGCTTGGATGAATTCCCTATCAACCTTCCAAAATACGTCAAAGAATTGCATTTGCAAGAAAATAACATAAGGACAATTACTTATGATTCACTGTCACAAATTCCTTATCTAGAAGAATTGCATTTGGATGATAATTCAGTTTCTGCTGTTAGTATTGAAGATGGAGCCTTCCGGGATAATATTTATCTCAGACTACTTTTTCTTTCTCGAAATCACCTTAGCACCATTCCCTGGGGCTTGCCCAAAACAATAGAGGAGCTGCGTTTGGATGATAATCGTATTTCCACAATTTCAGAGCTGTCCCTTCAAGATCTTACAAATTTAAAACGCCTAGTTTTAGATGGAAATCTCTTAAGCAATCACGGATTAGGAGAGAAGGTCTTCACAAATCTAGTCAACTTAACTGAACTCTCACTAGTTCGTAATTCTCTTACAGCAGCTCCAGTAAATTTGCCAGGCACAAATCTGAGAAAGCTTTATCTACAAGAAAACCATATCAATCATGTACCACCTAATGCTTTTGCGTATCTACGACAATTATATCGATTGGATATGTCAAACAACAATCTCAGTAATTTACCTCAGGGTGTCTTTGATGACCTAGACAATATAACCCAGTTGTTTCTTCGCAACAACCCTTGGCGCTGTGGGTGCAAAATGAAATGGGTTCGTGACTGGCTACAGACCTTGCCTCTCAAAGTTAATGTACGTGGACTGATGTGTCAAGCACCAGAAAAAGTGCGGGGCATGGCTATCAAAGATCTCAACAAAGAGCTATTTGATTGCAAAGATGAAGATATTGTAAGCACGATCCAAATTACTGCTTCAATACCAAACACGTTATATCCTGTGCAGGGACACTGGCCCATTTCTGTGACCAAATCTCCTGAAATAAGGACTGTTAATCCACATAAAAATTACAGAACAGCTTCCCCACCACAGGAAATCATTACCATAGTTGTAAAATCTGTAAGCACGGAGACTATTCACATTTCTTGGAAAGTTGCACTACCCATGACTGCTCTGAGACTTAGTTGGCTCAAAATGGGTCACAGCCCAGCCTTTGGATCTATAACTGAAACCATTGTTACAGGGGACCGAAATGACTACCTGCTCACTGCACTTGAGCCAGATTCCCCATACCGTGTATGCATGGTTCCCATGGAAACCAGTAACATCTATCTATATGATGAAACTCCTGTCTGTATAGAGACCGAAACTGCTCCTCTTAGAATGTACAATCCTACAACAACCCTAAACCATGAACAAGAGAAAGAACCATACAAAAACTCTAACTTGCCCTTAGCCGCCATCATAGGAGGTGCAGTGGCTCTGGTAACTATAGCATTGCTTGCTTTAGTCTGCTGGTATGTCCACAGGAATGGTTCCTTGTTCTCAAGAAATTGTACCTATAGCAAAGGACGGCGAAGAAAAGATGACTATGCTGAGGCTGGAACTAAGAAGGACAATTCCATCCTAGAAATCAGGGAGACTTCTTTTCAGATGATCTCTCTGAACAATGAGCAAGTGTCTAAAGAGGAGTTTGTAATACATACCATATTTCCACCTAATGGGATGAATCTATATAAAAACAACCACAGTGAAAGCAGTAGTAACAGAAGCTACAGAGACAGTGGTATACCTGATTCAGATCACTCACATTCATGATAGTAAGAAAATGGAAGACTTGGGGTAGTTACTTTTTCTCACAAAGGAAGGCAACTTTACTGGTTGCTGGAGTACTACAGAACACTGGATTAAAAGACTGTATAAGCAATGTATTGTACATTTGCCATATAATTTATATTTAAGAACTTTTTATTAAAAGTTTCAAATTTCAGGTGACTGCTGCGATTAATGTAGCAAGGATGCCTGAAAACAATTCTATATTTTAGTATTTTTTAGTAATTTGTACTGTATTTTCCTTCCTACTATTGAAATTACAAACCATTTAACTTTTGTGTTCAACTGAGTAAGATGACTTGTTGACTGTGAAAGTGAATTTTCTTGCTGTGTTGAACAATCAGGACCGCTACATTTTGAGATCCTTGTAAGTATAAGCACAGGCCATGTTCACTTTGGTATCCGTTAAAAGTGTTTAAAAAATGGCTACAAAATTGATAAAAATACAATCCTGGGTATATTAAAGCAATGAGCATTTATTAAATTAAATAGCAAAGTAGTGGGCAATACCGGTTATATAGTTATAAACAATAAAGTAGCTGTTGAAAACTACAAGTAACTGAAAGCTCATCAGGCAGATGTATTCAAACACATTTCATTGATGCAAATAGAGATGTGCGTAAAAAAGGTTTTTTAAAAAAACATAGCAAAATCACTCTGTTACAGGAGGGTCGGGTGGGATGTTCTGCTAACCGTCAAAAGCCAGACAGTGTTAAATAGGATTGAAACTTAGAACACTTCAATTGTTCTGTTTCAGACAACTCTGGACAGGGAGAGTAGATCAAGGCTGGGGAACATCACCTCCTCATTGTTCCCTGTCCAGTATATCCCACTGGCCTGCCCACCTTCCTGGTTTTCCAATATCTCCCTTCTTTTCCTTTAGCTGCTACCGCCAATATCTCAATATCCCTTCTGTCAATTCCTTATGGACTTCATTTCCTCACTACCCCTTAAATGACTTCTTGGCCCAAACAATACCGATTCATTCTGTGCATGCTTCAGTTTGAATATGAAACCATCTCTTTCACGCACAGAATGTTTTGCACCTGTCTAGTCCCAATCTTGCCATTACTAAACAAAAATGTACTTGCATCTAATTGTTGAAATAATGATTATATGTGTGGAAACCAGAAAGCAAAATGTTTCCTAAATGTCTTAAAATTGAAAAGAAATTTTTAAAACCTATGTACCCTCTAGAACCTGTATAATAGAGACAATTCTTTTAATCTCACTAAAGCATATATTTAACTGAATATACAGTTAAATAGATACATATATTTAACTGAATATGCAGTTAAATAGATACAACACCGATGCATACATATTTCAACTGTCATCAAAAATATTGCCCATTATTGTCATAGTTATCTGGAAATTTCTTAATAGACATGAAAGTGAAGACATGTTCACCTGTTTAGCTATGATATATTTTAATACCCAAGATATTTTGTTGCTGTAATTGTTTTCCCCCAATGAAAACCAAAGTGTATTTTACACCCTTTGGCCAATCTTGTATGTGCCTTTATCAAAAAGTCAGATGTATTCCATTTTTAATTGGAAACAAAGTTTTCACAAATATAAAGTTAACTATAGAAAGATATTGGTCTTAAAGCTTAATAAACTATAGAATGAAGTACAGAAAAATAAGTGCTCTTCTCATCCTCTGTACAGTACACATGCATATATACGTGTGTATGTGTGTGTGTTTAAAAAAAGTGCTACATGATGGAATACCTTCAGATTTTCCATTCTGCACTGAACCATCTTAAGAAAATTATGGGAACAAATCTGAATGATTGCCTGGATCTACAGAAAAGCATAGTATTTAACAAGCATTCTTCTCCAAACATTTTATTACAAAACAGAAAGAAACAGGATATACAGAAAGAAACAAGTTGGGTGGGACAGGTTCTTCCTTCTGTTATTACGATTTCTGAACTTCTTTGGCTAGTCATTATCTTTAATACCATCTACTTCACTAGTAGGGCTATTATTGTAGAGCAAGGGAAAATTATTTTACAGACAGGGCTGCATTTACCTTGCGGGGGGGCAGAGGGGGAGATTGTCTTTTTTTTTTCCTTAAGAGGTAATAAGGCATTTTCCACAGTGATTTTTTTTTTCTCCTGCCAGAAACTGAACCTGCAATATTCAGTGATTTGCCACTAAATTTTGGTGTTGCAACCCAGGGGGGCTCTTGGGACCCATTGTGGCCCATTCTTGTCCTAGAAGAAAGTTTGGATACAAATGTATTAAAAATAAATTGTATTGATCTGAGCATTAACCTGAGTCTTTACGTTGCTTCCTATGCTATTGAATTCTTATATGAACCAAAGGTGAACCCGAAAATTTTGAACGTGAAAATTTGTGTATACTATTCTCAAGAGGAATCAACTCTCCCTGTATTGATAACAAAAATATCTGTTCACCCGCTCTTTATGAAACAATAAGTACATGGCGTGGTATTACAAATTTGGTGGGCCAATTATCAATGTTCTTATAGCTTCTATCCTTTTTTAAACCGTCTTAATACAAAAGTGTTAAAGGTTTCTAATAGACAGGCTGTAATCACTGTTACGCTTCATTATTTTTTCATTTGCCTTTCTGAATAGGCAGCTCTTGGTGGAATATTCTGCAAAAACTTCAGTCCTTTCTGGGAAAAGGATCTAGGAAGATATTGCTGAAAATTTCAACTTCCTGTACGTTGGCCAATAGAGTCACAGAGTTCTATACTGTCCCCCCTGCACTCCACATCTATATGTAACTTTCTGAGGGTGATTTGGTGTTTTGAGAAATTTAATGTCACTATGACACACTCACTTTTCCATCTTATTCCAATGAGAGTGCTGAGATCCTTAACTATTGCCTAAATATAATATGACAATGAATGTGGGTCAACAGCTAATAAATAAACCTGATCCAGAACTGGGATCCAATCTGTGTTCCTTCTTGAAAGCATGTATTTTACCAGGTTTTTGAAACCTGGTGATACACAGGAAAATTTTACCTCTGACTGGTAGGTATATCAGTTGCATCACACAGAATGCAAATCTGGATATGTCGATACTGTAAATGTTTTTATTATATCACAACTGGATTACTGCAATAAATACTCTGTAAGTCTGCCTTTGAAGACTTTTTAAAAACTATGGCTAATCCAAAATGCTGTAGCCCATTTATTACCAATAATAGCATATCCAAACTGTGTTTCTTAATAAAACAGTTGCATGGTTTTCTAGTCTCCCAAATTAATGCATCAATCAACTTTGGAGAACCTCTTGTACTTCCAATCAAACCTTGAAGCCTATTTGTTTGGGATTAGGGAAGGAACATTTTTGGACTGCTTATTTTCTTCAGAAGAAAGTCTGTCTCATTTCCTATTTAACAGCCTTCTGGAAATTTGTTAAAACCTTCACTTTTTGGAAGACCTTCAATTTTCAATTTTGTTGCTAGGTTTTATCAAACTTATTTTATATATTTTTCTGATGTTGTAGTGGTTCTCTACTGTTTTGTTAATTTATGTTGTTAATCATTTAAAGCTGGATTAAAAATGGGTCACAAATAACACAATGTTAAAACTGAATAGTACTTGACTAGTATTTACTTAACTTTAGGGATTGAAATGGTAACAAACATACTTCATAATGAGTAGGAAAGAAGACTTTTTTTAATGAAATGCCACATAGGACAAAACAATTTTGCTCTCTGATGAATATCAATCAATTTTATTTTAGTCATAGACCAGTATAAATAACCTAATAATTACTCTAAAGAAGAAACAAAAACAGAAAGCCATATTGATGAAATCTCAAAAGGTAAAGATAAAACTATTACTGGGGAATAGAGTATAGGAATTAAAATGCAAAAGAATCCCATAAAATTGCAATTAATTTTACAATGAATAATCCAAATGCTTTCAATAACTCAGATAACTATAAATGGACATTGGTAATTTTAGAATTTATAAAATGCTACAAGGAGGTAAACCTTTGTTAACTTATATTAAGTCTAATAAAGCTCTTAAGATTAAGACAATTATGGTGGAACTAATTATAATAAAATAGCAAAATACAACATAAAATGGTCTGTATGTTTAAAAGGAGAAGGTGGGAAAAAAAAGAGGGGGTGTCAGTGGAAGTTATAGAAGCCGAGTGAAGGCTTAGCATCACCTCACTTGAAGTAGTAGTTTAGGTTTAATCATAGCCCTGACCCAGAATCAGGATACACTGTTTGAAACCCCTGCAACCTGGTCATCAAGTAAGACTAAGAAAAGCAATCTCAGGCCTGCCCAGATATTATATTTTACATGGAGAAATATACATAGCTCATACATTTCTATAAAAAAAGGCTAAGCACATTACCCACAGTTTCAATTTCCTCCTCACCGCAAGGTTTTTGAAGCCTGAATTTCTTCAATGTCATTGCCATTTATTTGTTACCTATTATTGTGTCTGAAAGGCTTTTTTGAAAAGATGATACATTTTGTTTTTATAATTAATAATTAAATCATGGTCAATGCAGCAGGAGGCAATTGTCTTCAAACCTATGGGAGCAGCAGAAACGCTGGCTGCACCATCTGCACACGAGAGAACAGCAGTAGTTTTCCAGCCAAGTTTAGTGAATAAGGTTCTAATTTTGCAAGTCTTGCCACCATATCATTAATATAGAAAATAAGTAAGAGGTCTAGAATACAACCTTGCTTTAACTCTTATAAGAAGTAGGCACCAGGTCAGAAAGATATTTATAGAGAAGCAAACAGAATATTGCGCCTTTACAGATTCTTAAAAGGCATCCGCTAAGCTTCATTTGATAACCTATGAGAAAATAATTGTGAAAAATGTTCCTGCTGTTTACACATCTAGCAGGACCAAGACCAAATATCAGCTTTTATTTGCTTTTGGTGGTACAGAAGGGAGTAGAAAAGTAGGGAGATATTAAGAGGAGCATTTTCTCGGGTGTCAATCATGTTCTTGCCTGTCAAGGCTTATTTGGATGTGAGTATTCTTATGGACTCCGGAGGATGGTAGAGGACAGGAAGGCCTGGAGGAACACTATCCATGGAGTTACAATGGGTCAGACACAACTTCGCAAGTAACCACACACATTTTTATGCAGAAATTTAGTGAATGCTAAGAAGCACGTATCAAAATTTCTCCAGTTTCAACTACAGTTGTTATCTAGAAATTATGGAAGCCTGTTTTAAAATCAATAAAATGCCATATAAAGAGTTCCTGTGATGATGGTGGAGAATATATATTACTCAATAAGAAGTTGTAGGATCAAGCACTGGTCCATAGTTGATTTCCCTATCCTGAATGATCTCCTCTTCTAACCAGTCCACTAATTTCCAGCAAAGATGTATAGATATAGAGCTTACAAATAATGCTTAATAGTCTAATTGGGCATAATTGGATGGATCAAATTTCTTCCCATAAAGACAAGAATAAAGTTGTTCTATTTAGGGAGCATTTTAAATGTACAATTTATAACTGTAAATAGAACTGCTAGTATTCATATCCACTGCTTAGTTTAACCTTAGTCTAACCTCCCATATGGAAGTCGTAATTGGAATCCATAACTTAAGTTTCTCTCCATATGATCAATGATAATATACTAAAATGTGACATTATCTCTAATTTTGGGGGGGTTCCCCAGAGAACATTTCTCTCTTTTCCTTTTCAGTAGTTTTATACTCCCTTTTTACTACTGAAGAGATTTCAGGAATTATGGACAGTCTTTACTCTTACATAATTTAAAATGTTCAATTAGGAAATGTTTAGCTTTTATACAGTCCTCATCAAACCAGGGTTGAGATTTTCTTGTACATATTCCCCATTTAGTTTTACTGAGTACCTCTTGGAATAAAGTGATTAGGCTAAGGAACAAATTACAGATCCTTTCTGGGGAAATTTAATCAATTAAGAACGTATATAAACTATGAACCTTACAAGATTTATACACAAGTTTTATTGTTTTTCCCTCTCCTTTGTCCATTTTACATGAATATAATTTGCAGTTTGATGGGCGTTACAGATAGCAACATTTTTTATATTTGTTCTCTTCTTTTTAAAGCTAGACACAGGTTTGGAGGAAAATGATCACTGCTCAGATATACCTTCACATTAAAATTAGAGATCATATCTGTCATCCCAGCAGAGAATATGAAGTAATCAATTAGTCTTATTCCAAGGGGAGCGGGCATCTCCAAATATATGGCTCTCCCAACTATAATTTAAGTTTTGTAGGTCTAAATTATGAACCATCTGGGTTAGACACCATCCTGTGCTAATTTACTCCTATAGTTGTCCATTAATGAGGAGCTATCTATGGCTTTCTAGGGAGTAAATAGGGCGTGGTCTCTATGAGTCTAAATTTATTATACTGAAACATTGAATCAAAGACTAGGCTACAATATCTGTATCAATATCATAGTAAAACTTAACTATACAGAATTATCATGCTAATTTACCTTTATTGCATTTCTTAACAGTCTCTAATAAAGAAAATTCACATATCTTGGGAATGCTTTTTGCTAAAATCAGCTTTCTCTCAGCTAATTCAGGATGTCTATCAATGAATTTTATGCATAATAATGACATGTTCCTCATATTTATTCTATTGCTTTGAAGTTGAACAAAAAAAAAATGTATAGCCAACATTAATTCCCTTTCCTGCTTAATTCTGATAGCAGTGTTCCAGACAATTTTTAGGAGTTTCAGTGGTGTTCAGGTGTTGTTTTTTATGCATTTGGATGGGAGTCAGTCACCCAGAAACTTTCTCCAAGCCATTCCCACATTTTTTTAAAGTGTGTGCTGAAATTATGATCCTTAAAATGATTTGGGGGCCTTATATAGCTCTTTGTTTATCGTCCCACACTCTCTACAACAACGCATTCAAAAGCTTTACCCAGCCTAAATACTTAGTATTCATGTACAAAGCTGTCCCACCTGTCCTTTACTGAAAATATAAAAGCATAGTTTTCCATTTATTTCCTATCATGAGTAAAGCATACAAATAAGTCACATGAAACATTTTAGTCTGTATATCAGTAAATCTAATAGAAGTCTAGAGATTTCTTCCAAATCCAATTAATATAGAGATGCTTGTTCCAATGAACCTATGAAAATACTCATCCTCCCTAAACCACTACTGGTTTGCTAGTATACATAACAATTTGGAGCAAAATTCAAACTGTTGGTAGGAAGGAAATGATCTAGACCTTGGCTTCCACTTTCCAGAATGCCACAGGTTTTAACCCTTTTAACATTTATGTGAAGTCACTAGACAAAGCGACTTATCAGTATGGGTAAAGTACAATCAGTATGCTGATAGTACAGGGTGGTCCTTGGTTAACAATTAGACATGGTCATAAAGCAGATGAAATGGGTGAAGAGATGCTTAGAGTAATGATAAAAGAAGAAGCAAATAGAAGCAGTCATGAATACAAGTTCAGGTTCATTATGGCAATAAGGATAATGAAAAATTACACCCTTATTCCATCTGCAGAATGTCACCAGCTAGCTAGATGATCAAGGTGTATATTGTTTGTATCTGCTCCAAGGTTTAAATTCTAAATCTCTTTCTCCCGTTGCAACATCTTGCTGTTTTTTTTCCCCAGCCTCATTTGTGATAAGCATCTACAAAGCATTTTGTTAATGATCTTGCGGGGGAGGGGGGGTGTCAGGGTGCTTATTCCTGACCTTATTAATTTCAGCCTTCACTGCACTCAGGTTATCTGTTTCCTGACTGCCCAAGCATCAGTAAGCTATAAGCAGTAAGCTTACTGGAAGGAAAACAACTTCTATGATTTTTATCACTTTGTGCAGTGCATTAATACTTGCATCCCCTAAAACAAATATATCTGATTACAAACTTGATTACAGAACACTTTTTAATACTGAACTACTAGTAACTAGCTTAATTCTCTATTATCAAGGAACCGTAATGATAAAAAATGTACTAACACGCTATATTAATCAACATATGTATACTGTATATATATATATATGTATATGTGTGTGTGTGTATGGAGAGAGAGAGAGAGAGAGGGGAGGGGGAAGGAGAGAGAATCTCTTAATTTGAAATCTTTCAGAAACGCATTAATTTTCTTCATCTTGACAAGACCTGAACAATAATATATTGACATTGCTACTCCTTTTTTATAATGTTATGTCTTTTTTGATATTTACACATGCATTATGCTCCAAGTATCTTTCTAGAAAACTGATTTTAGCTATAACTGAAAGCCTTTTCACAACCACTGCACACTTTTTCCAGTTTTCCTAGTTTCTAAAGTTCCTAACTCTTGTTTTCCATCTTCAGGAGTAGAATTCTCTTTCCCTGTTCTTTAATTTAATATGCAACACTAACAAAAATATCTCACCCTAGTTCTTAAAGTCCTTCTGCAAATCAGTAACCTTTACAGTATCATTCAGCAACGTCAGTTCTTCAGTTTCATATTTCTGCTCTCTGCCTCAGAAAAATTGTTTACACACAATTATATTTGGAATGTGTTACACCTATAGCCAAATAAGGCCTATAACTTGATCACAAACTTCTGTGCCATGCTGTTTATAAGGTCTATGAACAAACATATTTCAGTCAAGGTTCCTTAAGTCAACTAAACCTCAACAATAAAAAACCACAAAAACCAAAGCCAGGGCTTCCAAGCTTTGTAAATTCTCTTTTGGTGCTCTCTAACTAAGCTTGTCTTATATTATCTGAACAGCTTTGGCAATGCCAATAATTATGTCTTGCAGTGACAGCCAAATATGTGATACAACAGAAAGGAAACTGTATATATTATTTTTCATTAACATTAAAAACAAATAAACCCTGACCTCCAGTGAGCATTTCACTTCAGATCTTTCATCCTATGGCCATGTTCAGATGAGTCAGTACAAAGCACGTTATCTCCTGTTTGAGGCTTATAGGCCTCATGCACTAAGAATGGAAACCATATAGGAATTAATATAATATCTGTTACTCAGAGCCAAACACAGTACAGGTAATATTTGATTTACAATAATTTGTTTAATAACTGTTCGAAGTTACAATGGCACTGAAAAAAGTGACTTATCCAGTACGGGCTTCAAATTTTCTTACTACCGGTTCTGTGGGCATGGCTTGGTGGGCGTGGCAGGGGAAGAATACTGTAAATTCTCCAGTCAGAGCTGACATTTGCCGGTTCTCCAAACTACTCAAAATTCCCGTTACCGGTTCTCCAGAACTGGTCAGAACCTGCTGAATACCACCTCTGCTTATGACCATTTTTCACACTTAAGACTACTGTGGCGTCTCCATGGTCATGTGATCAAAATTCAAATGCCTGGTAACTGACTCAAATTTATGATGGTTCCAATGTCCCAGGGTCATCTGTGGTCACCTTTTGCAACTTTCTGACAAGCAAAATAAATGGGGAAGTCAGATTCACTTAACAACTATCTTACTAACTTAACAACTGCAATGATTCACTTAACAACTGTGGCAAGAAAGATCATAAAATGGGGCAAGCTCACTGAACAAATGTCTCACTTAGCAACAAAAATTTTGGGCTCAACTGTGGTCATAAGTCAAGGACTACCTGTATCTGAGAATTTAATATTAATTAGGCATCAATTATCATAGGACTGCAAGAAGTGAAACTAGTTTAAGATAGAACAAATATACGTTCCTTCAAACACTATGTAATATCATCTGATTTGATTCGGCTATGAAATCTTTTGTTAAATTGTGTATATGAAGAGATAAGTGCTTACTTTGTTCTTAAATTATGATTAAAAGAACCATATACCACACTGTACTTTTTAAATTTTCATTCCTTAATAGGCATCACACATCTCTTGTCAGCATTGACACAATGGGTAACATTCTGTGGTCAATTAATTTTGTATTTTATTTTACAGACCAAAAATATGTTTCTTCTTCCTCAATGAAATACAAACTTCCAACACTGACTTCCTCAAAGTTAGGAAGGATAAATTATATTTAAAACATGAATGTCCTACTCACAATTTCAAAAGACCTAGATGTCAAATGAAATCATTGTTTTTTATTTACAAAATACAAGTTGAGCCAAATTCAACATCCAATAATTACAAAATTGTATGAAGTGAACTGCATCTGATCACTATGTTATCACATTTATTTTTAAAGTAAACAAGACAGTAAAACATTAAATCTATTGAAATTCAGAGAAGGTGTTACAAAATTCAGATTAACCCAATTAAGATGTTCACCGATTTATGATGCAGAAATATACTCTGTGTGTGTGTGCGTGTGTGTGTTTGTGTGTGTGTGTGTGTGTATTTGTTTTCGTAGAATTTCACGGGTACGGGTATGTAGGTCTAGGTGTGTTCGGGTCTTTTCCCGTGTAAGATTAAGAGTATCTTGGCAATGTTTTGGCAAGGTCCCACTCACCATCCTCAGGCTGGTGCTTTCGGCTTCGTGCCAGTGCAAGCTTGCCCTACATAAGAGGTACTACAGACAAAATCAGTAAGATACTACACAGTTGTCACATCAAGACTGCCTTCAAAACAGACAGAAAAATAGCAGCCATCCTTAGAAACCCCAAAGATAAAATTGACCTGGAAAACCAAGGCATATATGAAGTACCCTGTGCATCATGCCCTGCCACATACATTGGACAGACCAATAGAAGAATAAGTACCTGCCTAGATGAACACAAAAATGCAGTAAAAATGCTGGAACCCACTTCCTTACTAGTCCAACACATGAAAGCCACAGGTCATAGCATCAATTTCAATGGCACCAAAACCCTAGCCACTATAGAAAACTCCAGCTACAGAATTATCAGAGAATCCATAGAGATTGAAAAAAGACCTGAAAGCATGAATAGAAGAGATGATTCCACCAGACTGTCAATCATTTGGAAGCCTACACTCACAAACAAAAAAAATCTCCACACTACAAGCCAGGCAAACACCTGGGCACAAACAGATCCCCCCTGATACCTCCAGCTCAAACACACCCCAACCAGGCACCCAGATGAAACCTAGCTTCCTAATAATTGATAGCAGTCCATTTACTCGGAGCCAAGCTGCACTAAAAACCTCCAATACAGGAACACAATGTTGCCAGCCAATCAAGATAAAAAAAGCCACAAAACAGACAGAAGATATTAGAACCACTAATCAAGCAGAACACAGCAAACTCCAAGACCAATAAACACAGACCAAGACTCCCAACCAATCAGGATGAAGAAAAAACCATTCTGGCACAGCAGTAGGCTAGCCCCAAATTTAAAACTGAAACGGCTGTGAAAGTCTGACTCACAGATGAACACAATACAGAAGCCTGATAATGGCAGATGAGATTCTGCCGAAACGTTGCTACAACTTTAAAAGCACAACTATAATGACGTGGGAAAAACCCGAACAAAGCTGAATACCATACATATAAATACCCATGAAAACTTAAGAAAACATACATACATACATACATACATACATACACACACACACACACACACACACACACACACACACACACACTTGCTGGTCTGAGCCATGATCTATGTTCTCTGTAAATGCATATTACTCCTTAAACGGAAGATACAGTGCAAAGTAAATGCCCAAATTATTCTCAAATAATAATTGTAATAAATTTAAGTTCCATTTAAGAGTCTTGGGGGAGGGGCAATGCTCTTGACATTATACATTTGTTGATATAGTTCATAAATGCCTTGCTTTTTTTCCAACTACATAAAATTTCTGATTCCTATTCAGACTGTGATCCAATGAGAACCCCAGTTCTTGCATTTATAGCTGAGCAATATGGTTCTCCTAATACAAAAAATCATAAAAAGGTGATTTTTATTAGAAATGTAGGAATTTCCAATTATCCTATATGAAATTCAACATAATTGGTTTCTGAGGATTGCTCACATTTTCCCAAGCTCACCCCGTATCTTAACATTATCATGTTAGTTGTTTGTTACCTATCTTTGTGTTGGAATCGGTCATGATCCACATTGCCATTTGATAGGTTCTAACACTTCCAAATATATTCAATAGCACAGCAGAATGGAGATATGTGTTACAACACTTATTACCTTTACCTAGCTTCACAGTGCTGTACATTTGGGTATGAATGTTCAACCAGCTTTATATTCAGCTAAAAAAATATAGCTCAGCCATCTTCTCAACAAAAAACAACAACTGGGAGTGTTTGTTATAATTTCAATAGGTAGTCATTCTCTCAGTTAAGGAAATCAAGATTATTTTGTTGCCCGGTATAAATTAAATTGCAAATAACCATCAAACCCCTAATGGTTTAGGTCCAAGGTATCTGGAAGGATTGTCTTCTTCTGTACAAAACTGTTAATCATTCTGAGCTATTTTGTCTTAGAAGCTATGGTATTTTGTTTTAAATTAATTTGCTTCAGTTCAGTGATAGTGTTTTCCAGTGACAATGCTTTAGAACAGTCTCTTAAGAGACGTTCATCTCTCTTCTCATTTAATAAACCTGGACTTAAGACATACATTTCTCATTTTCAGGAAGACCTTTAATGTATAATCCTTCTTTGACAATAACGAGTGGGGCCTTGCAGTATTTCAGGTAACTATAGCGTCTGCGAAAAAGACATGTTTTATATGGATTATGTCCATTCATCCTCTTGTCTCTCCATGAAGATGCCTGTCCATGAAGATGCCCCATTAACTCTATTCCAAAGATATGTTCACATAATTATGTGCCTCATCACCTTCCAGCAGTGGAGGGATTGTAAATGTGGTTTTAGTGCTCTGACCTTCCATCTGGACAATCTGCTTTTGTCTAATGCAGGAATAGTTCCCTTCCACTTAAAACCTGGGCTTAGACCTGTTTGCAGTGTTTCAGTATTGCTAAAGATTATATATATATTAATCACTGTCCATTTTGAATACATAGCAGAAAGAAGAAACCTGAGAGTTCACAAGGTTTTGTTTTCTAACTTTTAATTGTAAGCTACCAAGAGTCACTGGGAGTCACACAACCAATAAATTGTATAAACAATTGAAGGAAGTAAAATAAAGTATTATTTAATGTATCCTTTAACTGAAACTTAATCCTACAGTATTACATTGCAACATTAAATTTGGAATAAATTGGCACTGAAATTCCAGAATGACTGATAGCCTTCAATTTGAAATTGAAATGTCTTTAAAATGTACTACATACTTGCAAATTTATCAGGATCGTATTTACAAAATTGAAGTATAAAATCATTTGCTGAAGAGAGAAGTCATATATGATGCAGACATTGCATAAACTCATTTTAAGGTTATAAGGGCACTTTGTCCTCTTGCATACCTGTCAAAATAACGAAATGGTAAAGGGTGAAAGGAACAACTTAAATTGCTATGTACTATTTATAGAAGATGCCTGTTTATTACAGTTGTATAGCAAGAGCCAGCATGTTTAACCCATTCTACTGGGAGCAGCCAGTCGGGTAACATGGGTAAGTCACTTCCACTGGGCCCCAATGAGTGTCAGTCTCTGGGACAGGCTGGCTAAAATTATTATACAAAAGACATAATGCATTGGTAGCTTAACTGTAATGCAAAAACAAGTAAGCTCTGGAGCGATGTGGGAGAATGCTAAGAAAAGCAATAGTTATATAATGTTAGTAGGATTGGGTCTCTGCATTCTATAGATTTTTAAGTGCAATAGGCTTGCTGCAATTATTAAGTTATTCAACTAATTGATTTCTTTGTCATTAATTTTAAAAAGTGTAAGCATATGTGTATTTAATAGGCATTTTGTTTAATTAACTTTAATAGAGGTTTCTATAATAAATGTTAATCTATTCAATTAACTAACTTTAATCGGTTTAATTAATTAGATTTTTATGTACCTAACTTCATTCTGCCTCTTTACTGAGGTTTCCATAAGGAGTTTCAAGAATAATTTAATTATCTAGAGTATGTGTAATTAGAATTAGGAATTCCAGTACTGTTGTTTCTTTCTTCCCTTTTCATTCATTCATTCAAACTCACGCCTTTTCTTTTCTCTGGGAGAGCAGAGCAGAGTAGGAGTTCTCCATTTTATTCTGTCAAAAACAATCCTATATGAAGTACCAGTAGTTTAACTACAGAATTGATTGCAAGTTACAATATATTCATTTCTGAAAATGATATTTCACACTGCTCTATTCCTTTTCGAACTTATCTTTACTTAATCTTCTATCATGATTTCTTAAATCTTTAGCTATTACAAATTAGAAGATTCTTCTTAGAAATTTTTGTATGTGGCTTTGTGCATGTGTTTCAAATTATTAAAAACAAGCCCAATATAAATAGAATCAAGGTATAAAATACATTAAATAAAAAGGCTATTTATATGATTATTTCCTGGTCATTTTTAATATACACACACAGTCACAAAAAAGATAACATACAGAAATGAACAAGACAAAAAGAATAATGTTGAAATAAATTTATATAAAACAAAATTTTGATATCAACCATTTCATATCAGACATAATTCAGTCTTTACACGAATAAAACCATTTTGTCTATGTCTAATACATGGTATATTTGACAGTTTCCCTATTTCATCAGTTTCAATTTATGGAATATAATTTAACAATACATTTAATATCTCCCCCCTTCCAATGCCCTATTAACAAGCTGAATCAAAAGAATATTACCACAGAACAAAGCCCATAAATGAGTCATTTTCCCCACCAAAATGCTACATTTCTAATGTAACAGAGGTTCAAAGCCAAACTTTCCTACATGTTTTTTGACATGTCAAAACCACAAAGGAAATCTTTTAGTGCATTAAATGCATCTTAAAAGAATATTAACATTGTTTAAAATTCTTGTCCATTGGATCATTCCAAATTATTACTATAGGGCTGGGAATCTCCCAAACCTCTTTCACTTAAATGAATACTTCTGGTTTCTGCGAATGCATCAGTCCCAAAGCATAAATTCTTAAAATGTTTTCACTGCTAATGAATCCAATTTTATTTTGTTAAACATCAAGTATTTTAGAAGATTTATTAACAATGAGCTGATCCAAAGTACTGATGTAAAGTTTTGCTTATGAACTCAAAAATACTTAACAAGCATTTTCAGGCTAGAATTATCCTACAATATCTCTTATGAGAATTAAGATCAGATTTAAGACTCCAGCTAGCATTGCCCAATATAATGTGAAGATTTTAATGGAAAAAAGACAACCAATATTAAAGGGGCAAATAATATCCTTCAAATTGTACCTATGAGGATTTTTGAGACAAATCGCTTACATTCCCAGAAACTGCCCGCCAAATAATACCAGCCAAATAATAATACTGAAATTTGAAAACTCCCACCCTAATCTCATGTGAAAACCCTAAGTTAAATACAGACATCTAGGAGCCTGAACATCCCATAAAGATTTCATGAATGTCTTATCATTCTGGTAAAAATACTTTTTACGTGTGTGTGTGTGTGTGTGTGTGTGTGTGTGTGTGTGGTGTCAACTCATTGCTGACTCTTGGTGATTGCCTAGATAAGTCCCTTGAGTTTTCTTAGCAAGATTTTTCAAAGGGGCTTGTCGTTGCCATTTGCCTGTAGCAAGAGACAGTGACTAAAATGGAACTAGTTTCCTAATTTCTAGCCCTGGTGCCTGAATTATTATACCATACTGACAGTTTAAAACATTTGGCAGTTTTTAATATCAACATTTTTCTAACATTAATCTCTGGGTAACTTAAATAAATGTGATACCATCACATTTATTCTTCTCCCAAATTTCATGAGGATTTTAAGCCGCTTATTTATATCAATATTAACTTGAGACAATTAGAATTATTGACCATTATCAAACACAGACATGTATCTAGGAATTATTCCAATGTATTTGAACAAAACTGTATTCTTCAGTAGCATGAATGGATTTTTAAATGTATTTATTTAGTCTTTTAAACTAAAAAGAAAAAAGATATGTAATACTAATTCCTTCCTCTACTGAGACAACAGTGAACGTGTTTCAATTATCTGAAGAGAAAACAGAAGTAAAAAATCCTGATTAAACAATTAATTCAAACATTCTCAGTCAGCCTTTAAAAAAAAAATTATTTGGAAACTTTGGAAACCTAAGCCAGCGTATGACTTAGTAATAAAATACAGTTTAAATGGGCGTTGGTACTTACCTGACATGCCATTTCTAGTCGAGCTGCGTAGAGCATCCAGTGAGTGGGAGGTGCTCTAGTCTTCACCAATTGCAGGCTGAGCTATAATTGAGGAACGCTCCTCCTCAACCACGTGTCTCCTCCATGCGTTCCCCAGTTTTTACGAAGACAAGAAGACAAACAACTATCCCCTCATCTTAACTATAGACAACACTTAACTACAAAAAACAATATGAATCGTTGGCCGAAACAGGATTCCCCACCAGACAGACCAAATAGGGTGGGGCTGGATGCTCTACGCAGCTCGACTAGAAATGGCGTGTCAGGTAAGTACCAATGCCCATTCTCAATTGAGCTGCTTTGAGCATCCAGTGAGTGGGACATACCAAAGCATGGCCTGTCCTATGGTGGGGACTCCGTCTGGCTCGGAGCAGGCTCTGGATCTCTCACCACTTGCTGAAGGACTCGTCTGCCAAAGGAGGCTTCTGCCGAGGCAAAAACATCGATTTTATAATGTCGAATAAATGGAGATGGAGACGACCAGGTAGCCACTCTGCAAATATCATGAATAGGAGCCTGAGTAGCCCAGGCTGCAGAAGGAGCAGCACTCCTTGTGGAGTGAGCGGTTACTCCACTGGGAACAGGAAGCGCCTGTGACAAATAGGCCTTGGATATTATAGCTCTAATCCAACGGCCAACGGTAGACGGGGAAACTTTGCAGCCCAGCGTCTTAGGTTGAAAAGATAAAAACAATGACGCCGACCTCCTGATAGGCTGAGTGCGACTGATGTAGATACGGAGTGCCCATCTAACATCGAGAGTATGCCACTGCCTTTCTCTTTCTTGAGAAGGTCTTGGACAAAAGTTAGGAAGGACATGCTCCTGAGATCTGTGAAAGGCTGAGTTTATCTTGGGCATGAAGGAGGGAACTGGTCGAAGGACCACCCGATCAGCATGGAAAACGCATAACTCCTTTCTAACAGATAGAGCTGCTATTTCAGATATCCGACGAGCCGATGTAATTGCCACAAGAAAAACCACCTTGAGCGTGAGAAGTTGGACTGATGTCTCCCTTAGAGGCTCAAAGGGAGGCTTAGTCAGTGCCGAGAGAACCTTGTTGAGGTCCCAGGTTGGGTATCTGTGAACTACTGGAGGGTGCAAATTAGTGGCACCTCTAAGGCAGGCTCTAATGTGAGAATGGTGTGAAAGCGGGCCAGACAGGTTGCCAGAGATAACCATAGATAGGGCCGCCACCTGCCTCCTTAAGGTATTGGGGGAAAGACCTTTGCCCAATCCTTCTTGCAAAAAGGCCAGAATTTGTGCGATTGAAGGAGAGATCGGATTAATGTGTAACTTGTGGCACCACTTACAAAATATGTTCCAGGTGGCATTGTATATGCGAGTGGTTGAAGGCCGTCTTGCTACCAGAATAGTGTTGATGACCAGATCGGACATGCCTTCCTTCCTTAAACGGTCCCGCACAACCTCCAAACGGTCAGCTGAAGCCATTGTGGATTCGGATGCTGAAGAGGTCCCTGGGACAGCGAAATCTTGTCTGGTGGAATCCTCCAAGAGGGGCCACTGACAGGTTGCGAAGATCCGCAAACCACGGTCTCCTGGGCCAATATGGGGCCACCAGAAGAAGTTCCGCTTTCTCGAGGATTACTCTTTGGATCACCTTGGGCAGCAGGGGTGGGGGGGAAGGCGTATAGGAGCTCCGTGGGCCAAGGGCAACGCAGGGCATCGTGGTTCTCGGCCCCCTGGGTGGGGTACCAAGAGAAAAACCTCGGTGTCTGGGCATTGGATGGGGACGCAAACAGGTCCACTAGTGGTAACCCGAACCTCCCTGAGGCTTTCCGGAAAAGGGAGGGATGCAGGCGCCATTCGGACTGGTCGACGACGGTTCTGCTCAACCAGTCTGCCTGAACGTTGGAGGCCCCCGAGATGTGCTCCGCCTTTATGGATAGCAGATTGGTCTCCGCCCATCAACAGATCCGTTCAGCCTCTTTCATGAGCCTGATGGAGTGAGTGCCCCCCTGCCAGTTGATGTGGGCCTTGGTCGTAGTGTTGTCCATCAGGACCAAGACGTGACGCCCTCGAACTTGAGGAAGAAAGGTGTGCAATGCCAGGTATACTGTGTGGAGCTCTAACCAATTTATGCTGCAAGAGTGTTCAGTTACTGACCAGGTACCTTGAGCTGACAGCGAATGAAGGTGGGCCCCCCAACCTGTTAGGCTGGCGTCTGTTGTGAGGGTGACCCTCTGAGGTTCCTTGAACGGATGTCCTTTGTTGGTAGTGGGTCTGGTCCACCAGAGAAGTGAGGTGAGAACCTTTGGAGGGATCCTTACCATGAATCTTGAATTGATCCTTCTTGAGCGTTGATAGGGTAGCAGGAACCATTGAAGGGACCTGGAATGAAAACGGGCCCAGGGGACAATCAATATACATGAGATCATTTTCCCAAGTAATTTAGATAGGTCCAGCAACGTAGCTTTCTTGGCCCGCCTGATGGCCTTAATCGACCTTTGAATGCTAGCAAACCTTTCCGGAGAAAGGAAAACCTTCCTCTCAACTGAATCAATCACCGCCCCTAAATGAACTATTCGAGTGGAAGGGGTAAGCTGGCTCTTTTCCCAATTTACAAGGAAACCATGATCCTGAAGCACTGAAAGAGTGGTTCTGGTGTCCCTCTCAGCTTGGCCTTGGGTTGGAGAAAGAATGAGAATGTCATCAAGATAGCAGTAAATACGGACAGGGAGTTGCCTGAGGTGAGCTGCTAAGGCTGCCAAAACCTTGGTGAAGGTCCTGGGGGCCGAAGCTAACCCAAAGGGAAGGGCTACATATTGATAATGACAGCCATTGTAATAAAATCTCAGATATCTAGAAAAGGAAGGGTGAATGGGTATATGAAGATATGCCTCAGAGAGGTCAATGGAAGTGAGCCAGTCTCCTTCCCTGGTGCCCTGCAGGATGGACTGAAGGGTATGCATCTTGAATTTATGACGAACAATATAACGATTGAGCCTCTTTAAATCCAAAATGGGCCTCCAACCCCCAGAATGCTTAGGGACTAGAAAGAGGAGGGAATAGAACCCCTCTCCTCGTTGCGAAGGTGGCACGGGCTGTATGGCCTTAATATCCAACAGATGCTTAATGGCCGTCTCCAGGAGAGCGCGCTTGGTATGATCCCTGGAAATGGGAGAAACCATGAAGTGTTCGGGTGGAAGGACTCGGAACTGAAGAGAGAAACCAAATTGGACCATGTCTTTAACCCAAGCATCAGAAGTGGATGCTTCCCACTGGCTCGCAAAGAATTTAAGGCGACCGCCAATGGGCAAGGAGGCTGAAAACCTATCTTGGACGGCGGGAAGTCTTACCTGCCGAACCCCGGAAGGGTCTCCTGTAGCTACCCCCCCCCCAGACCTGTCTCCCGAATCACCCCGGTCTCGAAAGGCCGGGCGAAAGGTTGGAGACCTCTGGTAACGGGGGGAGAAGGGAGTTTGAAAGGGGGTATGGAAGGAGCCCCTTCGAAAGGGCTGAGAGGATCTGGACTCTTGCCTACGAAAAAGAGCCGGAAGAAATTTCTTTTTGTTCCAGCTCTCCATCAACAATGGTTCCATGGCCGGACCAAATAATTTATTTCCCGAGATGGGAGCTGAGGCCAGCTTCGACTTGTTTTTTATGTCGGCCTGCCAATGCCTAAGCCAAAGCAGCCGTCGGGCCATAACATGAGAGGATATGGCCCGAGAGGAGAACTTCACCGACTGAAAATTTGCATCAGCCACAAACTCGGCCACTGCTGTTAGTTTTGCAATATCTTGATGGGCCCTAGTATTAGATGGTGAAACATGCTGCTTCAACTGTTGAAGCCACCTAATAGATGACCTAGTAAAAAAGGATGAGGCGGTGGCAGACCGAATGGCCCAAGCATCAAACTGGTGCGCCCGTCGTAGCGCCATCTCCGCCTTCTTGTCCTCCGGCTTTAAGGCTTCCAGAGCGTCTGTGGGGTTAGACGAGGATGCCAGTCTGATAATGGGGTCATCCACCTTGAGGGTGTCTAGCATGGTGGAGAAGTCTGCGTCAATATTAAAAAAATTCTTGTCCTGACCGGAGGGGGCGGTGGGGAGACCGGAAGAGGCTAACTGTTTCGCCACTAGATCAGAGAAGATTGGAGGGACTGGCACAACTTCGGCCTCTACCGCTGTCTGTCTGAAAATGGCATCCTCTGGGGCCCCAGAGGCTGCTGGCGAGGAATCAGAAGATGGCTGAGGAGTTAGGCCTGATATATTATTTGCTTTATACAGCAATGATTTGAATAAATGAGGCTTGAACAGGCCTACAAGGGTGGGCTGGTCGGGAGAGATGCCCTCATCCTCCGACATGTCCCCTTCCAACTGTTCCACTTTGGAGAAGGGCTCAGAATAATGGAGGGACCCCCTCTCTGACCCTTCCTCTACCCCGTAGGGTGCAAAGGCCATTTCCTCTTCCTCGTCCTCCTCTTCCTCCCTTTCTGGGAAGGGAAGGTCCCCTTGGGAAGATACCTGTCCGTGGAGAGTCACCGGTCTGGGTAGAGGTCCTCCGGAGGCAGAATCGATCTCAGGTGCCATCGCTCAAGAGGCTGTCCTGGACAACTGTTGCATACCTTCTGTGATCCCCTGATGGATAGCAAGCTGCATCCATTCCTTAACGCTGTCAGGAATGACGCTAGTTGAAGAGTCTTCTTGGCGTAGGCCAGCAGCGGTTGGGGTGAAGGTCGCCTCAGGAGTTTGAGTGGTTCAGGGGCTCTGGACAGGTGAGTTGTGCCTGGAGGGAGAAGGCTGTTCTGGCAAAGGGGGAGGTTGGTTAGAGGTAGAGGGAATAGAAGCTGGAATTACAGAATGAGAGTCCCTGGAGCGCCTATCAAACTCCTTTTCCAGAGCTCTGTGGCGCCTCAGAGGCTGTAGAAGGTTCCTTGGCCCTTTTGCGCAGGTGGTGAGTTTTAGACTTAGGGAAGGCCCTCTGGGATTTTCCTCTTCCATTACAAATAAAAAGGTAGAAAAACAAGGAAAATTAAATATGAAGGCGGTTGGCACGCCTAGGAATGCGGTCCACAATGGGAACCGGGTATCCTATAGTTGAGCCACATCCCCCTTTTGGAATTTTTTTTAGATATAGATATTTATTTGTTTGTTTGTTTGTTTGTTTGTTTGTTTGTAAAAAAAGGAAAAAAAACACCCCTAAGGGTATATAATAAAGACTGCACCAAATGACCAAAAAAAAGGAACTAAATTATTAATAAAATATAAATGTTTTTGAAATAGAGAAAAAGGAAGATGAAAAAAGCTATCTCTAAATAACCAATTTAACCAAATGAACGCTGAGGCCAAACTATAAACACGAAAAAATATTCCAGGAAAAAAATCTGTAAAGGCCTCTAGGCCGCCTCCCAACAACCTGGGAAGTAGGTGCCTGTCTTCGCCTCTGAGCAGGCTGCGGAATGCCAACAATTAGAATGGGGCAACAGGGCACAGAGCCACAATACCCCTTCTGAACTAAAGGCTCCCACAGGCTTGTAGGGCCTGCTATGGGGCTCTACCAACGTTGCAGCAATTAAAACCACTTTGATGCCTTCGTAGAGAAGGGCAAAATGGCGCCCGCCACGAGGTGCATCTAAAAATGGCCACCGGGCTGGACGCAAGGCTCAGAGACGGAATAGCCCTTAAGAAAAAAACAATCAGAAAAAGGAAGAACTGAAAAAGGAGGGCTAGGAGAAGGCGTTCGTGGGGAGGAAGACACAACACGCGCTAAGGAGAGCGTGATCGCAAGTCGCTGCTTAAAAGCAGGAATGGCTTGAAATGGCAGGAAAGAGGGAAGGGGGGGTGGGGGGAGCAAAGGCTCTAAAACCCCTCTATCTCCCCCCTGAGGGGCAAAACTTCGCTCCTTTACTCAGAAAACTAACACCCAAAAGTGCAGGGACCAAGGAAAGAAGCAAAAAAGCAACGAGCAAACCTGAAAATGAATAGAATTCTTGAATCGGCCAAGGATAATGGTTTATAGCTGCCTGTCTCTTGCGAGGCTAAGCTAAAAACTGGGAACGCATGGAGGAGACACGTGGTTGAGGAGGAGCGTTCCTCAATTATAGCTCAGCCTGCAATTGGTGAAGACTAGAGCACCTCCCACTCACTGGATGCTCGAAGCAGCTCGATTGAGAATACAGGTAGTTCTCGGCTTCTGTCCATTTCTTCAGTGACCATTTAAAGTTACAGCAATGGTGATATACAACTGGTCAATGGTAAAATACAACTTGAAGTTCCAACCATCATTAGCACTTTGGTGTCCAGCTCATGATTATGAGGTTGCAAGAAGTCAAAATCATATGACTGCCATTTGCAACCATTTGTGCAGAGAAGAGCAACAAAGATGATTAGGGGACTGGAGGCTAAAACATATAAAGAACGGTTGCTGGAACTGGTTTTATCTAGTCTTACAAAAAGGAGGACTGGGGTGACATGATAGCAGTGTTCCAATATCTCAGAGACTGTCACAAAGAAGAGGGAGTCAAGCTATTCTCCAAAGCACCTGAAGGCAGGACAAGAAGCAGCGAATGGAAACTAGTCAAGGAGAAAAGCAACTTAAAACTAAGGAGAAATTTCCTGGCAGTTAGAACAATTAATCAGGGGAACCACTTGCCTCCAGAAGTTGGGAATATTCCAACACTGGAAGTTTTTAAGAAGAGATTCATTTGTCTGAAGTGGTGTAGGGTTTCCTGCCTAAGCAGTGGGTTGGACTAGAAGACCTCCAAGGTCCCTTCAAACTGTTATTCTATTCTATTCTAACCCTTTTTGCTGGCTTCCCACAAGCAAAGTCCATGGGGAAGCTAGTAGGAATGGACACAAGTCATTCTGGCTATCCTACGGGGTTCTGCACTCATGCTGTGCCATACCGTCCAATCCAAGGCCTTTCTGCACTCATGTTACGCCCTCCACCTCACAGCCCTTCTGCACTCACACAGCACTGTGGCATTTCTCTCATCAGCCTCCAACTCACACACAGTCTGCCTGGGCCTCACCCATCACTCAGCATCCTTCCATGCTTGGTACTTTGGGCTTCACTTCACTTTCCACTTAATGACCTGCTCATTTTGGATTTACGAAGGCAACTGGGACTCCTGACACTGTTGTCACTGATAGTTATAGTCATGTGATTTTGTGTTTTATGACCATAGGATTAGCAATGGCAATCCTGGTTCCAATTACCACTGTAAACCAAGGATTACCTGTATTGACATTTACTAGCAACTATTATTTAACACAAAAATGCAAAACAGCCCCAGTTGTATCATGAACCAATAACTATGTTATCTTGAAAACAGCAACAAATCAATAATTCAGAATAAGCAAACAACATTTTTATAAAAAAAAAGAAACAGCTAATACAATTAAGGACACCTGATAGAGATTAATGAGATTTTGCAAAACTAATAGATTCTATTTTCTGTTATTCAAAAAAACCTATATAAAATTTTCACCTGTGAATGTCCAAAAAAGCATTTGCAGCTGCCAAAAAAGCCAAAATAGCCCTAGGCTACATTAACAGAGGGATAGAATCAAGATCACATGAAGTGTTAATACCACTTTATAACGCCTTGGTAAGGCCACACTTGGAATACTGCATCCAGTTTTGGTCACCATGATGTAAAAAAAGATGTTGAGACTCTAGAAAGAGTGCAGAGAAGAGACACAAAGATGATTAGGGGATCAGAAGCTAAAACATATAAAGAATGGTTTCTGGAATTGGGTATGTCTAGTTTAATGAAAAAAAGGACTAGGGGTGACATGATGGCAGTGTTCCAATATCTCAGGGGCTGCCCCAAAGAAGAGGGAGTCAAGCTATTCTCCAAAGCACCTGAGGGCAGGACAAGAAGCCATGGGTGGAAACTAATCAAGGAGAGAAGCAATCTAGCACTAAGGAGAATTTTCATGACAGTTAGAACAATTAATCAGTGGAACAACTTGCCTCCAGAAATTGTGAATGCTCCAGCAGTGGAAGTTTTTAAGAAGAGATTGGACAACTATTTGTCTGAAAATATGTAGGGTTTCCTGCCTGAGCAGGGGGTTGGACTAGAAGACCTCCAAGGTTCCTTCTAACTCTGTTATCCTGTTATTTTGAATGAATCCCTCAGAAAGAAATATATTATTTTTGAAGAAATAAGCTGAAATGCTTACTCTTCTTTTTATTTACTGCTCTAAATTTTTTTAGAGCTTTATAGCAATAAAAATACATTCTCAATTTAGTAGACTAATGGGGAAAGGTGTATCTGAGTTTAGCACCTGTTAAAACAGAATATTGGATTTAGGCATGTGGAAAATGTACGAAAAATGTACACACTGATTTACCAAACAACAGGCTTTGTCAGTTGTTCAGGGCAAAGTCAAAATCAGATTTTTCTGTCATATCACAAATCTACTAAATTAAATATATCAAACTAACATTGTACAGATATTGCTATCCTAAACAATATAATACTTCTGCAAATTCTTCGATTCATATGACTCCTAATAGTGAATCCTAGAATACTTTTCTTAAGAAAACCAATTTTTAATCTGGTTCAATAAATATTTTTTACCTAAAATTCTATCATATTTTGTCATAAAATTACACACAAAAAGATATGTAATTTTATTATATGTAGTATGTACATATGATAATCATTTTTATGGTTCATATAAACACAAACCTGTAGCACAGATATACAACATAACTATCACCCAAAATTGTAACATAATTACGTAAGTAAATATAGCAAACCAAAAATAAATTCAATCAAATGACACCATATAACTTCCAACACGGGTAAAATGTTGGATGATGTTGCATATTACGTGCTACTCTTAAAAATAAATATTATTGTTTGTTTATTTAATTTTAAAAAAATTGTAAGGCTGCCCATCTTGCAGCAATAAAATCACAAACACATACAAAAAATAATAATAAAAAAACCACAACTTTGTGTTTCGGCCATCCTTCTGGGATGCCCCCAATAAACAATCTGCAGGCTCCCATGTCACTCTACCTTAATGCCTGGAGGAAGAGTCAGTTCTTTATTGATATCCAGAAGGCTAAAAGTGGGGCCTGCTGGATTACCAGGAAAGGTGACCCCCTCCCAAATGATTTGGGATCACTATGGAAAGGTCTTGTTGGGTTTAATTTAAAGCAGAAGACTGCCTTCTCTTTATTTATTTTTTTCTTTTCCTCTATGAAACGTCAGTGTTCTCCTTCTGAAAGAAAAGTTCCCCCAATTCTCTTCCTCAGCACATTTGCAGGACATGCTGGCCAACATATCATGAAAGAAGAGGGAAGGTCTTTGTCTTCTGGAAGATGGATTGCATTGAATATACCCAAATGTCCATATGATTTTTCATCCTTGTGTCCCTTGATATCAATCCTAAAAAAACTGGAACAAAACACACTGAAAATGTCATGGCTTAGAAATTTAAATCTAACAACTCATTTATATTACATATTGTGACTGATAACAAAGAAAAATGCATATGAATGATATCAAAATCTAAATCGCCTTTTAGTCATCCTATCAAGGTAAGAAAATTCACCTGAACAAGATGGTCAATGCTGACTGGAGAATCCTTAAAGATTAGATTGTGTTTTGCCTTTGTCTCTCAGTCTCTTATATCATATCCAGACCCATTCAATAGGAATATGGGTGGGAGGGAAGGAGGCGGGGAGGAAAGGAAGGAAGGGGAGGAAGGAAGGGAGGAAAGGAAAGGAAAGGAAAGGAAAGGAAAGGAAAGGAAAGGAAAGGAAAGGAAAGGAAAGGAAAGGAAAGGAAAGGAAAGGAAAGGAAAGGAAGGAGAGGAGAGGAGAGGAGAGGGAGGGGAGGGAGGGAAGGGGGAGAAGGAAGGAAGGAAGGAAGGAAGGAAGGAAGGAAGGAAGGAAGGAAGGAAGGAAGGAAGGAAGGAAGGGGCTTTACTTCTGCTAGCTCCTATCTCCATGAAACTTTCAGTTGCAGGCTAATAGATTTATTTCTATTGTAAAGAGGAAAAATAATTTAAATGCAAATTACTTATTTTTATTTTATCAAGTTTCAGCTGAAACATCTGTGTGTAGTTGAATGTATTTTGAACAATATATCACTTTTGACAAAAACTCAACTATATATATAAAACCATATTCTATTGGAAAAGAATTCACATATAGACACATATAAACTAGTAACGTTGCTTACAGCACAGAAAAAGTAGGAGTATATTGTAATGTTTCTTGCTGAGCTGTGACTCTGTGCAATTACATAAGCTTGTTAAGATTCAGAACTTTAAGCACAACATTTCTTACAAAACTGAAAATAAATATGTGTCTTGATTACTTGGTTAGGTATGACATGATGTAATTAGCTTAGCTCATTAAACTTTAAAAGCATGAGATTTATTGATAACTAGGGCATCTGTTTGTGCATAAAGCAAATTTTGGGAGCTTTTACTTGAATACCGTATGAACGCAAAACCATGCAGAACCATTTTTTTTTAAAGAATACACAGTGGTGCTTAAAGGTCTGTGAAACTTTCTGAATTTTCAACATTTCTGCATAAATCTGACCTAAAATGTCATCTGTGTTGTGAAGATTTTGATTATATAGAATTCTGCTGCTTAAATAAGGCAGGACTCACATCTGAGTTTCATTTTGTTTATTATCAGGCCTACCCAAGATTGACATAAAACCACCCAGCCAAGTTTAATTCTTTATTTGCATACCCCATATAGACAAAATCTTGCCTTTACTACCCTATCCTAATGGATAAACTCGGGGAGATTTTAGCGACTGGCTAACCTAAATCTCTTCTTCCCATGATCCAGTTCTGAATGGTGCTATCTTCTGTCTCACCACCACTCTTGGAAGGGTTCCTCTTTCCTAAGAACCTGCTGCATTATTATACGTCCATCGCATCACCTTCCCCTTTTAAACACATGCCATCACTCCTATTGATTGCAACATCTGACTTCCATTTCCCCTTCAAATAAATTGATAACCTTAAGAGATTCACATACTTTTGCCACGAACCAATATATAGCTTTAGATAATTTTCCACAATGTCAATGAACAAGTATAATGTTTTGACTCATTTGTTAATTGAGTTCTCTTTGTCTATTTTTAAGACTTGCATGGAGAACAGATCAGGTTTTAGGTCATCTTTGTGCAAAAATATTGAACATTCAAAGGATTCGCAAACTTTTAAACATTAGTCTCATGAGTTTAAGTCGTAAAAATGTCACTTTTTTCTCCCTCCAAAACTGCACCTTTTGAAAAAAAAAAATGATTTTAACATTACTTCTGGAGAATGTGTGAACAAAACGTATTTTTACTGGCATCTTTTTAAAAATAAGGGTGGCATTTACCCTACTCTAGCCATGTAGTCATTCACAAATTTCTCAAGGACTATATGAAGGTTCAGCCAAATAATCAGTAAGTTCCACTCGCATTTGAATTTCATTCAGATCAGAAGATCAAAACTAAATTTTAAATAAGCAGTGTTTCCTGACTTTGACTCCATCTACCTCAAACTTCAGTTCCTGTCCTTCTATCTTGCTCTTCAAATCATCTAACAGCACATACATCTTTTTATTAGGGAAGCTTGAGCCAAAGTAGAAAGGCTGTTGTTCCACCTTTTCTTTCTTAGCCTACTGCCATCTATTCTGAGCAACTGTTCTGAATCGTTTATCTTCCTTTTATTTTGAATCTAGCTGAAGTTTTAATCTGCCTGGTGTCTATAATTCTGTACTATCTCAGTATACTCTTCCTTGATGATCAGTTGTTCTTTTCAGCTCCTTAATTTTTATTTTCACTAAACTTCATGCAGGTATAATGGGTTCCTCTGCTATCCTCTATGTTTACCTCACTGAAATTCTGTCCCCTCCACCCAATAATCTCTTTTTTCCATAAACCTCTCCTGCCATGAAATCTTAGTATATTTAGTTTATTAAAATTCTTTTACTAAAATGTCCAAGATAATGCTTTCAACTAGACTTAGTTTGATTTTCCCTGAAATCAAGAACTCTTACCTTTGCATGATCACTATCCCCAAATGCTGTTGCTACATTTACTTCATTGACTAAGTCTTCCCTTAGTGTAGAATAGCTGATCCTCTTGTGTCTTCCTTCAATCTCTGAAGGAGAAAATTGTTAACAAGAAAGGTCAGGAATTCCTGGAAGGATCACACTTGGCAGAGCTTCTCTCCCAAGATATAATCCCCCAATAACTATAATTTCACATAACATGGAAAGATCTGTAGTTTGTTTTTGGGAAATATAATTTATTTCTCCTTGTTTCCATAAGCTCACAGTAGACATAATCAACAGTGTTACTTCTTTTTATTCTTCCATCTATAGTATCAACATATCCATTCTATTAGATTTCTGAATGAATACTTTTAATGCACAGTGGAACGTCTATTTCCTTTCCATTGTTTTTATTTCTTTCTGGCGGCCAGGGCAAGGAGAGTTATTTTTCAATTATGTTACTCAACCAAATTACAGAAAAACTTTTTACAACACACAAATCTTTACTTCAGAAGATTTATTCACAAACCAATCTGCTCCTCATAATAAGGAATCATCAACTCTCCTCTTTGCCATTTTGCAGATAATAGCTGCACCCTCATCTCTTCTTTGGAGATTCATTCCTTGTCTCCTATTCCATGGCCTCTCTTTATCATATTTTGTTCACATTTCATCAGTTTCAGAAGACAAGTTTGTAGAGGTGATGCATGCCTTTGTGTTGCCACATTCATGTTCCTGAAATATATACCTTTTCTATCTTTTTAAAATGACTTTAATGAAGCAATGCAAGACACTGTTTAATAAAAGTTGCTAAAGATAAAATGGGGTGAGTTAGCTAATATTTAGACCTCATAAAGTTCAAAATATTCTCAACAAGTTGACAATAAGGAATGGATATTTAGAAAAATATGGGTTTTTTTTCCATTTCTGGAAAAAATGAATCTTCATGAATAGAACAGGTCTGTCTTAGCAATATCATATATGAATAGGATCTTGGATTTCTAGTTGCTGTTTGATTTGGTATTAATCAGCAGTATGATGTGGCAGCTAAAACCATATACAACTTTAAGATACACTAATACAATTTCAATTTCCAGCAAAAAAAAAATGGCCAGGGAACCACAAAAAGGCCATAACAACCACAACAATTTATGACTGTAATTCCAGGTTCAATTATGGTTGTAAGTCAAAAAATGCCTGCATATGGTATCTTGGGAAAAAGCAGCATTATCCAAGGGTATGAATGGAAATTGCTAGAAATTGAAATAAATTATGGTTTCTGACAAAAAGTTTCACATGAAAGAACAGGATACATTTGCTATTGTTCCAGAAGAGAAGGCATTAATTACTATAAATGGATATCGGATGTAAAATAACCGATTCTGATGGAATATTAGGCAATGCGGTCTACAAACAAAAGCAATTAAGCTGGAACTAATTACTTTGGGAATTTAGAGTCTCATTGATTGGACAAATCAAGGAGTCTTGTACAGAGTTTTTAGGGTTTTTTTTTAAGGATTATAATAGCAGGGGATTTGCCTAAATGGCTCTATAATTCTATTTCAGCATACACTGTTTTAGTAAAATTCTTACTTTTCAATAACCAATTAGGAGGATATATTTCTATTTCTAAAGTGAGGAAACGGGATTACTTGGAGAAGAAATTTGTTTTGTTTGTTTTTTGCTCAGGATACAACATGTTATATATACGTTAGTTAAGCTTAAATGTGATCGTACAAGTGTGCAATTGGGAGTATTTTAAACAAAACTGCACCAGAACTATTAAATTTATCTAATTCATGTTAAGAACAGAAGATCCTGTGCCTTAACTAGAAATTTGAGAAATGTGTTAATAATTTTATACAATTCCATTCAAAATTTATTTAAATTTGATTGTTTAGAAATCTGGATAGCTCCTGACCCTAAAAAACGCCTTAAAATCTGAATTACTCAGAACAGCATTTAAGAACTGCCACTAACATGTCCCTTATTATTATGTGGTTATAATAATTTACAAAAGTTTGACATTTTTAAGAAGTTTATTTCATTTTTATTCTGTTTTTCTGTTATGAGTTTGGTAGTTTTTATTGTATTATACCACTACAGTATATATGGAATGTTACAGTATATAAATGTAATAAAACACTGCACAATATTAAACATACTCGAAAGGAAATATGTGATAGAAAGAGATTTCAAGTTTCTTTTATATATTTTATAAGTGTTTAAGATGGTGTCATTTTTATTTATGTCATAATTTTATATTTTTATTACATGCCATAAAGTTGCTTTTGACCTCTAGGGACCATATTATTATTGCTACCAATTATGTACAAATAATCTGAATCAAAGCCGTTACTTCTCTTGTCAGAACAAAAAATAAGGAAAGATATTAAACTACAGCTTCAATATTGTTTAATATAGGAATTACAATCTTTCAGCAATCAGATGTTGCATTTTTTTTATATTCAGTAGCAGCTACCTAACACTTGCTTGTACTTAACATGGCAGCTTGCTCTAAAGCTCCCCCCATAATTGCAGAAACTATAGACTTACTGTCTTAATTATGGCTTGTGGAAATTAAGAAACAAAGCAAATATACGGGACACAAAGGCCTGTACATAGTTTATCAATATACCAGGATAAAATCATATGAAATTAAACTAAAGCACTGGAAAATGGAAAAAGATCAATAGTATATTAATTGACATATAATTTTAACTGTTGGAAATAAAAATAGTTCATTCAGCAAAACAAAAAAATGTAGTAATTAAGTTAAACTATCTCATTCTATGAAAAATGTCTTCTATTTTTCCAAACATGAATCTAAAAGCAGTTTTGGTTCACTAAATCAGTATCTCATTAGCATTTCATTTGTTTTGCACATATATCTTTTTATCTGACAATCCAGAACATTGGAAAAGAACTATGTTAACAAACATAGCAAACAGCAGCTCGCACAATATCTATTTAATTGGGTAATGACCACACAATTGTCTCAATGCTAAAAACAATTTGAAGCAGATTGCTTCAAGCTGATCTAAATCAATCAGTATATCTGCTTTCTCTTAGATAATTAAATACATAAGAGATATTCATTAAATTTTATTTATTTATTTATTTTTGTCAATTGCTTACAAGATGATAGGTATAAGTAAAAAAACATAGTTATGAATACATGGATACATATAAGAAAAATAAAAAGATAAAAGAAACAATAGGACAGGGATGGTAAGCACGCAGCCTACAGACCTCTTAGGAAAGGGGTGAAGTCAGTAGTAGACAATCTAAGGTTAAAGTTTTTGGGGTTTGGGGAAGAAACCACAGTCAGGTAGATTATTCCAGATATTGACCACTCAGTTGCTGAAGTCGTATATATAATATAAATATAACGTCAATTCATAATATAAATCAAATAACATTATAGGTAGTCCTTGTTTATTGACCACGTTCAGCAACCACTACTGAAAAACTAACTTTGCAACCAATTTACAACATTTATGATCTTTGCAGATCCTACATTTACGTAACCACCATTACAGTCATTATATGTTATCTTATGATCGCTTCACTCAGCAGCAAAATAGCTAGTCCCAATTAAGGCTGTTAAGTAAGGACTGCTTGGATACTGTAAATATTTTTTCCTAATAAAAGTCAATGTGGATATTAATCTTAATAAATAAATGCAAGTAGGATCTCTAATAAAATACACATCTGTAGACAATGTATTATATACATTAAATGTTTGAATTGGTTAATTTTCTTCTAAACACTTTTTACTCATTTGACACACGATATTTGAATGTTGCTAAATACAGCAACAATTTCTCTGAAAGAAATAATAACATTAATAATAATAATAAGACTTTATTTGCGGTCACAGACCAAAACACAAGTACAACAAAAGAAGAACATGGGAAAATTAATCATGAACAATTGGTCACCAAAAACCTGACCAAGGGGAATCACAGTGTTCTCCTCTGATGGTTACAGCTCCCCACAAAAATTTGGAAACCAAAGAAGTGATATATGAGGAGCCATCCCCTAGACAATGTAAGAACAAATTACTAACATTGGGTCTAGAAGGGTCTGTTTCAAGGAGAGACAGTAACTTAGATCTGCCTGTCTTATACATAGGGCAATAGAAAAGGACATGCTCCACCGTTTCAACCTCAGCTCTGTCACAGGGACATAGTCGCTCATTAAGCGGGAGCCTCTTAAATCGCCCATCCAGTAGTGATGAGGGCAAGACATTAAAGCGAGCTAGGGAGAGAGCTCTTCTATACTTGGGAATGGTTAGAGTGTAAAAATAGGAAGCCATCCTCAGTCCGTAATTATTAAATTGGCTGAAGATCAGAGGGGAGCAAGTTTTGTTAGCTCTGCTCATAGATATTGCAAGTCAATGTCCACAAGCCGTTGGACTACCCAAAAGTGGACGTCCTTAAGGCCATAATCTCCCAGGGCATCCCCTGTAAAACCTAGCAGGTGTAATTTCTTCATCAGCTCCCTCTCCCAACGAGAAATATGAGAGTCAGCAAACTCTAGGCAGAGGTTAGCTACCAGGAACTGCCAGAAAGAGCACCCGAAACCACCATTTAAAGGTGTTAATCCACGCCATACATTCGATTGATCAAGTGCCCAGTTTCAGGTACATCAGAGCAAAACCAACACAAGGAGGAAGACCCAGAAGTTTTCTAAGAAAAACAGCCTGGGTTCTTTCAATACAATCCTTGAAGCCCAGTAACCATATGGGAATTCCGTAAAGAGTTTGGCTCTGTAAATATGCAGAGCAGAAGGAATAAACTGGCCTCCTTGGATATAAAAAAATCTTAAAATCTGCTGGTGACTACAGGAGGCCAAATTCAGCACCTGGGTTCGATGTCTAGTCCAAGCACTGGTGTTCTGAAATTGAATACCTAAATACTTAAAATGGAAAACCTGCTTAACAGCATTACCACTGATAGCCCAGTTATACAATTTCTGGGCTCTAGAGAACACCAATACTTTGGATTTGTCATAATTAATGGACAAGTGCTTCTCAGCACAGTAAGACCCAAATGGAGAAAGTAAACTTTTCAGACCTGGCCTTGACAATGAAAGGAGGGCCACATCGTCAGCATAAAGGAGAAGCGGGATCTTCGTAGTTGACAGCTTTGGGGCGTGGGACTCAATATGTCCAATGTGAAAGGCCAAGTCAGATAAGAATAAATTAAACAAAAGAGGAGCCAGAACACAATCCTGCCTTACTCAGTTCTTAATTGGGATAGGATTTGAAAGTTCTCCCTGCAAACCACACCTGACCTGACTAGAAGTCTGGTTGTACAAGGATCTAATTAGGAACAGAAGACATCTATCGATAGAACTTTTGAGCAGTTTTCACCACAACAGTCCCCTAGCGACTGAGTCAAACGCTGACTTTAGGTCAATAAAAGCAGTAAAAAGTTTGCCACCTGGTATGATAGTATATTTATCGACCAGGTGCGCTAAGACAAAGCAGTGATCCAGTGTGGCACAGCCCACTTTAAACCCAATCTGTTCAGCATCAATAATATTGGACTCCTCAACCCAAGTGAGGAGTCTACATTGGAGATATTTAGCATACAGTTTTCCAATGATGGAGAGCAGGCTTATGGGGTGATAGTCAGCTGGGTTGTTCCTATTTCCTTGTTTAAAAACTGGAACAATAATTGCTAAGACCATTTGATCCTCCTTGTATACAAGGCCACATAGGGATCTAATATCTGGGGACCCCTAGGAAGATGGATATTTGAGGAAAGCCCAATGATTGTAACCAGGGGGTAGTGGTCGCTCTCCGTAAGGCAGTCCACATAAAAAGCACGGACTGCCTTTCTAAGAAGCTGGGATACCAGCACAAAATCAATAACACTACTCCCATGTGAGGAACTAAAAGTAAACTCACCAGCTAGATCACCTAGGGTATTCCCATTAAGAATTATCTTACTGTGTTGGGCTGCTAAAAGGGCTAACTGAATGCCAGCAAAATTTGTTAATTCATCCTTAGAATGTCTGGCTGAAATCAGGTGTCCTATGGCCTGGAGGGTTTCTTGGGAGTAGAGTGCCTCAATCGATGGAGGAACTTGGACTCCCAATCGGGCATTAAAGTCACCCCCTATAAGGATGTACAGTGCTGGGAATTTAGTTTCCATACAAGTAATGTAATTCTCCAGCACACCCCATTGAGCCTTAGTATCAGCTTGCCTCATCATCGGGGGAAGATAAACGTTGAACACTAACAGTTTGCTGTGTCCTCTCTTAATTAGGAGCTCCATAGCTAAAGAGTCACAGGGGGGCAGCTCCACTGTCTCCACTTTCAAAGAAGTAGAGACCAAGCAAGCTAGACCACCCTTAGGCCTTCCTGTCATAGGTTGTCTGGTGGCAGCCAAGGAAATGACCGTAAACCCTGTAAGGGATATCTTATCGCATGCCCAGGTCTCCTGAAGCAGAACCACATCAAATGAGTGAATATAGTTGGCGAATTCTGCGAAACCACACCTTCTCCCCCAGCCTGCTATGTTCCACAAAAGGCACTTAAGTGTGCAGGGTATGTTTGTTTGTTTGCCAGATTTAATAGTCATTCTGTGTGATTAATTTTTCCCAGAGCACCCTTCGGATCCAAAAAGATACGTTGTTAAGTGGCAGGGTCATCCTCTTAGGAGGCAAAGGCAGGGAAGAAGGGAGGGGAGGCGAACCTTGTTCATGGGGCTGTAGGGCTCTAAGTGCACTCCAGTTCATACTTGTGGCATTAATTGGTTGCTTAGCTGGCAAGCATTCAGCAGCATCAACAGACAGAGTTTGAAGTAGCCCTGGATCTTCAAATTTACAAATTAGACATTCTGGAGAGAGCGCCAAGGGAGCTTCCGTTGGTAAATCAGTATAGACTCCCTGGAGTCCAAGGGAATCCTTATCAGGTAGTGAAAGACTCCAGAGCTTGGATTTAACTGCATCCAGACGCTTTATGATTTGGGCCCTTTCTGGTTGTGGAAGCGCGGAAAAGGAGTCGAAGAGCTGTGTCTCCTCCTGGTTCCAGAAATTGTCTTGAAATAAGTCAGTCTCATAAATAGGCGGAATCCCAGAGGCACTGACCTGGGGCTTATTTACTAAGGAACCTTGGGTGCCCTGGGCTGGTGTCGCTTTCTTTGGGGCCATTTCTTCTCAGCTGATCAAGTCAAGGGAAGCTTCCTGGTAAGATGTTACTCGCTGCGGGGGGTTAATTTGTCCGGTTATAGGAGGAACAGTCAGGCTGCCATCTGAGAGGATGCCAACTGGAGGTTTTGCAGGTATAGGTGTATAATTAGTACGTGATGTAGTATCCGAGATGGCATTCAAGGTTGGCACATTAATATGTGCTGCTGAGGATCTTTTGGGGGCAATAAATCTCCTGCCACTCACAAATAGTCAATTACTCAAGAGTGGCTTAATCGACATATCTTTGAAGACTCTTCTTGGCAGAATGCTGAAGGATCTTAACAGGGATCCTCTTCTGAAAAATAGTTTTGGGGTGTTGGAGTTGTCAAAACTGAGTAGCACTCTCGTGCAGTATTCAGGAGAGGGTAAAAGTTCAACCTTCTACAAATCATCAGCTTTTAGACCCAATAACTGTAATATATGGCCCCTCGCCAGCTGTATTGAACCCCAGTGAGGTAAGTTGCCATTAATGGGATTAATGATGAGGGTCACCTGCTTTGACTGTAAGACTAGATGACTGTTTGCGTCAAACAATGTAAGGTTCGAACCATTACATTGGCCAGTGCTTTTGCTGAGGCTTGGCAGGGAGAACCCTGCCGCCACATCAGGCTGCCAAGCGGTCAACCCAGGGCACCCACTGGTAGTCCAGGAAACTAAGTAGTTTAAAGCAGGGGTCCCCAACCACCGGGCCGTGGACCGGTACCGGTCCATGGAACATTTCCTACTGGGCCGCCGGTTTGCTGGGCGCCGCCATCTTGTTTGACGAGAAAGTGCTTCCGGGTGAGCTTTTCCGGTTGGAAAGCGGTGTTTGGGTGCTGAAAGAATCCTCGCGCCTTAGTTTCATCGAAGGGGGGGGGCTTCAAATGAAACTAAGGCGCGAGGATTCTTTCAGCACCCAAGGCAAGGCGAACCGAGCGACCGTCCCGAAGCCGTCCCGAAGCGAAGCCCATCGACAAAGGTTGAAGGTGGCAGGGAGAAGCGGGGGACGGCTGGCTGGTCGGTCGCTCGGCTCGCCTTGCCTTGTCATGTGTGCTGATGCCGGTACCGGGCCGTGGATCATTTTGTGATGCCGGTACCGGGCCGTGGCACAAAAAAGGTTGGGGGCCACTGGTTTAAAGTACTTATTATTTTATCAAGCTGGAGCTGAACGCTCGCTGTAGTTTCTGCAACCAAGAAACATTGCTGAGCCAAAAGTTCTGTAAGGGTAGGCTCATTTAAGGATTGGTTGGGGGCCGTAGTTTTAGATAAGCCTTTGTTCTCAACTTGGGGGGCGCGACGCCCTCAACCATCAGAAGATCACGACAACTGGCAGCAGCCAGACAAAGAGAGCAGGAGCTTTCAAACCGAGAGGCCGAGCTAAAACAAAGTCCTCAATCTTGGATTGCTTCAGAGAAGGTTGAGGAACCTTGTCAATGAGAGATCTGCTCCTTTTCCTTGTCTTCATTATATTAAGTAGCACAATAGAGGAGTAGCTGTGTAATATAGCATAGAGTCTAGTCACTGAAACAAGTCCTAAATCCAGAGGAAAAGGAATTGGGAGTCGAGAAGAAACGAGTCCTAATGCAAACAATGGCAGAGCTCCTCACTAGTATACCAAGGATCCTGCCCTTCCAACAGAACAGGGAACATGAGTAAGTAAAAATGATAAAATAATAAAAATAGTGGATAAAAATAGAATAAATCAGATAATAGAAATCACATCAAAGCTAGGCATTGCTAAACTTCCAGCTAAAGGAGTAAGATCTTTAGAACAACAACAACAAAGAAACAGCAGCAAGGCCCTCCTATAGCTGTGGTCCAGCTCGGGCTTTTTAAAAATACAGCTAAACCATAGCTGAAATATAACTAAAAATGGATTAGTGATCACACTGCAAAAATTTCAAAAATGTAAAGGGCTTAAAAATAAAAATTTGAACACTGAGATATGATAGAAAAATAGCCTTAAAAGCAGGTAATAATTAGAATAGGTTAATTTAATCTTAGTTAAGCAGAGAGCCTACTTGCCTGCTGCTCCCACCTCCCCACATTAATAAAACATACTGTGATTGATCTGAGGGGCGCAAATTTTATATGCACGGCAGCGTGCACACACACAAAATTGTATTTTTGCAAACCCTGAGATTCCCTAGTACATGTTCTCATTACTAAGTAACTCTGTTTCTTAGTAATGAATTAACTTTTAACAAAGAATGATGTAACACAGTTATGAGATTTTCTTTTCGGTTAACACCTGAATAAGAAAAAAAAAGTGACAAATCTCTCAGTGTAGGTTCATATAATAATTCAAGGAATCTAAAAATATTACAAAATATTGAGAAAAAGCTACTTCTATTCCTGTTACATTAGGTCTAATAGCTAGGCAACAAAGTAACTGGATCAATATATTCAGAGCAATAACTATGAATTTATTGTCAAGGTACTTGTAAGACTGTAAGAAAATTACTAAAACGCAGTTTAAAATCTGATATAGTTTTTGATTAGTGGCATGGAAAATCTAAGAATACAAGTATAATTGGCAGCAATTTTGCAAATAAAAACATTCATTATTAGTTCTCCATTACTTGCTCCCCTTGTTCCTCCAACTTTACCCATTGCATCAATAAATGCTACATTTTGTTCTAAGTCAATTATCATATTCCATAACGAAGCCAGTTCAAGAAACTTACTCCTTTTCTTTTTGCATAAGTGCTAAGCAAGAACAGTTAGTACTCATATGAGAACTCAGTAGAATTCCTCTCATTAAAATGGAACAATAGAACAAACATGATTATGCCTGAAGGCAGCATGTTAGCAATCAGACAAATACACTGGTGACAACATTCATAATATTGTAATTTTTACAGCCCTCCTTTTTTGTCTTCACATCTGCTTTTGAACAGAGGTTGAATTAAGAGAAAATGACTATCATAAAGCCACTGTTTCATACTTGAGCAAGGAACTGAGTCCAAATATCCTAATGAAAATTCCAAAATTTAGCATGTTACAACATTGTTGATCTTCACCCTTCACAGTAGAGTAGTTTGTGGACTTTTTCAATTTTAGGTAGCTCATGCCTAAAGCAAAACATCAGTATTTGGTCCCGATACAGTGAAGCTGGAATTGTTGTAAAGTTGTTCTCCAACAATACAAACAAGAAAAAAAATCAAGGACATTGGCAGAAGCTGAGCAGAGTGGAAAGAGCAAAGGAGAGACAGGCTGGTAGAATATCCCATTTAAGGAGTTTTTGAGGAAAGAAATTGAGTGTTTTCCCCACTCACACCATCAAATCAGTCTAAGAATGCTCTAGATTTTGTTTTTGGCTAAAACTCATAAAGTGTTTTGGCTTGTGATTCTTTGTATCATGATTGATCAGAGTGGTTTACCAGAATGTGGCATGTTTGTTTGGCATTCGAAAAAATCTATTTTATGCATGCCTTTACTATACAAAACGGATAGGATAGGACAGGACAGGAATACAGGAATATAACAATATAGGAATAGAATATAGAATTGGCCAAGTGTCAGTGAATACACAAGGAATCTATCTCCAGTGCATAAACTCTCAATGTACATAAAAACAACAAAGTAATATAATCATAAGATACCAATATCAGAAGGGAATAGAAAAGATGAGAAAGGTAATAGTAACACAGTTATACTATATGGGTAAATATCCTTAGACATAAGAAAGTACTGTGATAGAGAGTAAAAAGAATAAAGAATAAAACGTAGAAAGAGACCCCTTCAATGGTTTAGGAAGAAATTTTTAACTAAATCATGAACAAAAGAGTTCTAAAGCCAATCCAGCACAATACCTTTTACTCAAAGAGCAATTTCGAGGAAAGCTATCTGTTGACAGTTATTACAATGCTGTAGCTGTGAGAAAAATATCACATCCTCTATTTACTCATAATTTCTCTCAACGGTACTGCACAACAATCTTTCTTTATATATAATACTTTAAATTATAGTAATAAATCACATTTTTTCATTGATCTTTTTATCCTTTACCTAGCCTTGCAATCATTGATCCTGCTCTGTTTTATTTGTTCTTTTGAATATCATCTACAGCTGAGACAAAGGCTGATGACATTTGTTATTATTGGTCCCCAATACACTATTGTACCCAATTACAACTATAAATGCAGTAGATGAAATATGAATACATTCATGAAGTCTGTCCTGCATGGTACCATTGAGAAAAAGTAAATATGATATTTTAAATTTTTTGTCTGCAACTATGACCTCAGTGAAATAAAACATAAGACATTAAATATTTTGATAAAATTGATGACTTTAATTCAATAGAAAGAGATTTCCCCCAGTTACTGGGAACTTAAGGTAGTCTAAATGTTTAATTTCCCAGTTTCAACCTAAATTTCTTACTGCAAAAGAAGCTATTAACAGGAACATTTTGAAAACTGTTACTTTTTACATATATGTGCCAGTCATTAAGTCACTGTTGTTAATGGCAAATGAAGCATCTTAAAATACTCATTGTTTCACAACTGTCAAAAACAGAAGCAAGATGTTAAAGGAAGTCCATAAACTGCTTTCTTTCACACTTAGAAATTACTTTTATTTGTACTTATATATACCTACACTTCAGTCTTCCAGTGACAGATTCACAACTTTACAGAGTTATAATTCAATCCTAAGAAGCAGAAACAAAGGAATTTCATATGCTCAAATATGAACTTTAAAGTATACTGCCAAAATTCTATAATATTAATCATTATTCTTAAGAACAAACATACCGAATTTCATTTGAAGAAACTTAACCATTTAAAAAAATATGTGCTGTGAGTAGATCAGGTTGTATTGGAAAAAAGTATTGGTAGCAACTCCTGATATTGCCTATATTAACTCAATTAATTAGCTTCTGTATTTTCCAGGATTTCAACTAGAGTTTTTCAAGCAGTTCTAATTAGAGATGCTGCCAATTAAATATGGGTAAAAAGGTATTACATTCCTATCTTTCTTCTAACTTTTCCTAAAGAATACTTCTATTAGAAAATAATAAACATTATCGATACTAATTTCATTCTCTATACTAATTTCATTTATTGCCCACATCCTTGAACTGAATCCTAAAAATATGCTTATAATGCAGGAGAATAATATGAAAACACACTAAAAAATAAGTGGTGTACCTGATTATTACCACATAGGTTTATTGTTTCTCTTTCCTGCAAATGTATCTTCTGGTTTTGTAACATCCAAAGATTATATCCAAATACAAACACTGACAGATTTAGAGAATTGGGAGGGAATGATGACTCTGACAACTGGTTTGAGGCCCCAGTGGTGGAGTATCACACTGGAGATGAATTAAGAGAAAATCCTACTCACCCCCTCTCCTTTCGTCTACTCCTTCCCTCACCATCTTTTAAGTGTATCTTTACTTTGGATTGTAATTCTATTTCTAGCATTTATAGAAATATTTATCGTTTATTGGTTTTATTGATTTTCATGTTGTAAGCCACTCAAGAGTTGCTTTGGAGCAAAATGGTTAGTAAACAAAATGTAATAAATAAATAAGTAATAAGTTTGAAAAGCATGTTTTGGTTTGTTCCAAACCAGTCAAATGCTTAAAGAAACAGTTGCAAAATATGCATAATTTTTTTTTTAGGGGGGGGATTTGAATATTTATGTACATTATTTCCTGAATAAATTCTAAAGATCTGAATACTGCAATGTTAGGTTCAAATATTTTTTTTCAATATATAATGTATATAAACATATTCTAATGATATTCTTTTTCTAATCCAACATAAAATCCTACAATAAAGTAAAACTGCTTGGCAGAAAGCACGATAAATATGGTATCTATGTATTAATCACTACAGAATTCACAAGAATGCAGAATCTTTAACATTGTACAATATACTCAGCTATGAACCAAAGCAGGGGTGTCAAACTCACGACGAACATCATGTGACATATTACAACTTTTTCCCCCTTCGCTAAACCAGGGGTGGGCGACTATGGGCCACATGTTTAACACCCCTGAACTAAAGCAAGTATAAAATAGTAGAGATTTAAAAAGATGAATGCTGATTTAAAAGTAAGCACTAATTTTAAAAAATATCTGTAACATATATTCTGAATAGATTTTAAATTTAATAATTATTTTTCCACATTAAAAGTCAAAGTATTAAGGGTATTCCATTCAAGGCATGAAGGAATATATTCAGTATCCTAAATCTATTGACTGAAGTGCTGAAGCCCCCATCTTACCATCTCAGAGACCTAAATGATTAGCTATTGACCGGTACTAGAAGACCAGTTTCATCCTCATGGGGACTCTTCAAGTGTAGGTATCCTCCTTTATTTGTTTGTTTGTTCATATTCTTTAAAATCCCACTTTTATGATTTTTTATAAATAACTCAAGATGATGAACATAATGCTCCTTCTATATTCAACTCTTCAATGGGATTTGAACACAGTGTCCTTGCACTAGTTGATTATAACAGGTACTGGTTTTGAGGCTTCTAGCTTGAGACCCAGACCAACAAAGTTAAGAAAAGTCTCTACATGAAAGCATGTAGAAAAAAGGAAGAGCTATTTGCATAGCTTTCATCTCAGGGACTTTCTAGCTAGCTTGGATTTAGAGCTTTCAAAGAGAAAGAATCTTGCTCCTCTTGAATTTATGTTAACAGTAAAAATGACTAGGAAGTATTCTGTTGAAGCATTTTATGAGAAAGGAGCACGTTTTCAATTTTTAGTATGTAAAAATGTAGTGTGCCATAATTGACAATTTGTGGGCAACACTAACTACAGAGATATGTATAGAGTAATCATTTGTCCATAGAAGGTATTTCCTAATTGATTGTCAATCCAGTGTTTGGTTGCCCTCCTGGAGGAATGTAGAACATTAATGTACTTATAATTAAGTGGTAGCATTTATCTACCTTTCCTGTGACTTGCTGTAGAAGAAATTGTAAGCTTCTTCAATCACAACCTCTAAATATAGCGTATAACTAGTACAATGAAGCCATCACAAAATAGCAGCTAGTAATTATCAAAGCATATAAATTATCAACACTTACTGGACAACACACTCGAAACTCAGATGTTATAATGTGGATATTAGATGAACTGCACATGGAAATAAACTGATAGATAATATGTTCCAATAATAAAGATGTAATATAGCTAAATGGCTCTCATTGTTAGCAAAATGTTAGTTGCACTGTGCACTACCTGTTGACTCTGAATTATTTTCAAGGCAACCCTCCATAGAGCAAATTATTGCAATCCATTGGCAAATTGACAAAGGCATGAATAACTATTGCATCTACTGCAAGTATGGCCACAACTGGTGCATTAGACAAAGCTGTCTGAAATCTCTCCTGGGCATCAGTTCTACCTACAATTTCAAGTCAACTCCTACTAGGAGATTTCAACCGCACCAAGAACTATAGATTTAATTGTCCTGGAATTAAAAGACTTTTATATAGAGGCCATTCATTTTTCTGGACTTAACTCTTCCCCATTTAACTCACAAAACCTCTACAGATTTCTGAAACCTTTTTAAAAAGTATACTGTGCCTTTAATGCAGATTTGCACGGCAAATTACAGGTGGAACAAATAAGTTATCAAGTGATGGGCTCAAATACCCAAATTCTCATTTTGCATCCAGAGCTAAATCCACCCATTCTTCAGCATAATTCTATTTAACTTGTGCTAGTAAACCTTCAGTTTGTAATTTTAAAAAGAACACATGACTATATATTATCTGCCCAATTCTTGTAGTACAGGGGTTGACTTTTCAGTTGATCTTACTCCAATCTCAATTAAAGGAAGGGATCAAAAGTAATGTTTTAAACATCATAATCATATATCTTCCACCATTTCCCAATCTTTGCCAAACTGTCAGACAGTTGCACAATCCCCAACTGCTGGTTCTGAGAAAGATATCGATGAATCCATACAGTAGATGGAATGTTATTGTCTTTGATACCCAGTATTTTCATTAAGCACTATCTTGTTTATTAGATAGTCCATCTCAAGAATGAACCAACTTCTTCTATCACCTGAGCTCTATTTGAAATAAATCTGATTTCTTGGATTTTAAACAGTCCATTTGCTAAAATAATCAATCCAAATATGATGTTTCCCATTAAATTAACGTATCTGCACATTTACATTTTGGATAATGTATGGTGCTGGAGAAGACTCCTGAGAGTCCCTTGGCCTGCAAGGCGATCAAACCGGTCAGTCCAAGAGGAGAACTTTAGAAGGCGAGATCCTGAAGATGAAACTCAAATACTTCGGCCACCTAATGAGAAGGACTCACTGGAGAAGAGTCTAATACTGGGAATGATTGAGGGCAATAGAAGAAGAGGATGACAGAGAATGAGGTGGCTGGATGGAGTCACTGAACCAGTAGGCATGAGCTCCGGGAGATGACAGAGGACAGGAAGGCCTGGAGGAATGTTGTCCATGGGGTCACGATGGGTTGGACATGACTTCGCAACTAACAACAACAACAACAAAATATATGTTGCAGAATAGTAATTAAAACAAACCCTTTACATATTTGGAGCTAAAGCTTCTCAGAATGCTCTAATCTTTATTCCCTATGCAGTAGTTACATAACTCATCATCACAGACTGTTTTTCAGACACAATTATTAATAATCGCTTTACTTATAATATATATGAAACAGTTGACTAGTAAAGCTGACTATTTTTCTCCTATACATTGGTTTAAAACTACCTGTCATTGCATAATGTGGGAGGAAAGCTTAAATTTTTCTAAAACCATCCCTGAGGTAGTCCCTCTTATTTGGAGAAGTAAAGATGATTGTGGCATTAAAACAGTATTCTCTTTTGAGGCTTTAAGTAATTCTGTTAGCAGCCACAGACTGATTGACTGACTGACTGACTGACCCTCTCTCTCTCTCTCTCTCTCTCTCTCTCTCACACACACACACACACACACACACACACACACAAAAGAACTGAGTATTCATAAAAATCCCTGGTTGCCATCATTAGGGGATCTATTTTCAACTAGTCCTATTAGGAAAAGGAAAGGGATTAATGGAAACACAGCACACCCTAGTGACAAAAACACACTACTTTCAAAAATATACAAAATGGAAACAATGCTAGGACATGGAAAAGCTCAAATGAATTATCTGTTTTCTGCATTTGTGCTTCGTATAAGACAAACTGTTAATATTACAGAAGTGAAATTTAATTAATTTGCTTTTTATAACATATATTCAAATGCAATTCTAAGTTTTGTTGCACCCATCATTCAATCCCCAATCAAAAATTGTTAATACGATTTTGACATAAAGCAAACGCAAAAAGTAAAAGTAGCAAACTGGGACACAGCAAGAAACAGAAACAAGCAAGCCAGAAGGAAGAACACCCCAGAGCCCCAGCCCCAGAAAGCCTAGCCCAGCCCATGGCATCACAAGAAGCAGAAACAAGCAAGCAAGTAACCCTAAAGCCATGGCATGCCCAGAACTCAGCTCTAGCAAAGCAAGCAAGCAAGCAGCAGTCCCAGAACTGGCCTTGCAGGGAGCAAGCAAGCAATATAGGAGTTGCCGCAGAACTGCGGCACACCTGGAAGGCCAACCACAGCTTAGCCCAGCAACAGGCCAAAGGGGCTTCTTGTCACGAAGAGCCAGAGTGGATATGCCTTGTCAGCATTAGAAGCAAGAAGATAAAGTCAGCTGGGGTGAGAGTGCAGAGGTCTTGCAGTGTAGGGTAAAAGTCAGGGTAAAGGCAATTGTGGCTTGGACTGGACTGGGGCAGCTGAGCCTTCCAGGGCAATGGCTATTTCATGCTGTACTGTAGCTTGGGGGTTTCTTGCAGCCTTAGAGCTATGGTATGCCAAGAAGTCCCTGAACCACAGCATGGTGAGTAGCTTCACAACACAGTTCTGAGGCTCTTTGCTGCTTCACAAGGCAGGGTGTAGGGCAACCAATAGGGCAGAAGCCTGGGGACGATAGGCTGGTGGGAGAAGTTAGAGATAGTCACTTATTTTACTGAGACTCAGGGCTGGGAGGCGCAAACTTGGAATGGCTTGGATTGGGGTGGGCCGTGGCTAACGACTGGTGAAATTTGTTTAACAATTGCCAGAATTCCCGTCACTGTGCCAGGAGGTCACATAACATCTCACTTTATGATTGTTTTATTTAGCAGTGAAAATCCTGCTCCCAATTGTGGTTGTTAATTGGGTTCTGCTTGTAGAAAATTTTAAGAAATCTACAACCGAGACAATAACCCTAAGATCTTTCTAAATTTACTGCAACTTTAGAAAAAGGAAATAAATTGAATCAAATGTTATCAGAACAAAGTGGCAAATTGTATTATTTGGATGATTGACTTTGTGTTTCACTTCATCTTATTCTATGTTACCTTAATTAATGTAATTAACATAGCAACATAGCATAACCTACTTCAGGGGTTTCCTACTCACACAATGGGCCATCCTATTACTCTCCCCATCTTATCCTCTGTCAGCTTTCCAAATTTGCACCAGAAAATACATCAAGTTTTCAGAGAAGATCTGAAATGTGAGTGGAAAATCATGGCATGGAGTAACAATCCATTCTACTGGAAGAACAGCAACCTACTCTAGTATATCATCAGTAGATAAAGCTGATTTTTTAAAACTTATACGTACATGAATGCCAACAATGCTATTAAGTTCTCACAGAAGCTTATTATATGCAGAAGGTTTATTATAAATATGTCTCCAATGCTTTTACTCTCCAATATGTAAGCACAAAATCATATAACCACATTATTTATATATTCACACTTCACTTTTACTTTTCTATTATCTATGTGACAGAGCCCTCAAATAAACAGCTTGAGGGATTACTTATGTACTCGTGATTTACTTCCCACATAAAAATCAAACAAAAAAGCTAATCAGAGCTATTGGCAACAATAGCAATGAGTGCATACACATGGTCTAAACAATAAAAAAGCACTTCACAAGTATCTTGGCCAATTTTTACGAACAGCAGGCATGGTGATAACTAGCAGATTCAGTAGAGTATCTCCACTAAGCCATAGTTTTATTTTTAATATATTCTTCCAGTTCTGGTTGCTTTGTAAACTTTATGCGTGATTCCTGGTATTAGACTGTACTGAATTAAATGAGTCAGCAATTTTACATGACAAAGTCATCTACTTTCCATAAACCTGCAAGAAATAAAATACATCACAGAAATATTGTAAGGTTCAATATAAGAATTCCAAAATCAGATTTCGCATGACATGACATAGGTCTTCTAATGCTAACAATCCTGGAAAGTATAGTATACTCAATATGTGAGATTTCAAAATGATAGAAAAGTCAAGATGACATACATGCTATTACCAAGCTATTCTGTAACTTTTTAAGAATTCATTTCTGTTGCTGCTTGCAAATTAGAAATACATTTCTTGTTATTTCTGCTAACAAAAATGATAACAGATTTCTAGTTTCCAAATATAGGGATACTCCAAGCTCTGCTTTATTGTCAAACCTTTAGACTTTGCAAAGGTAAATATAAATTAGGTAACTATAGGAGGCATACTAAGCAACCAGGTCCAATATTTTACCTTTTAAAGAAGAGATGAATGTAATGGATCTTTCAAAGCTAACAAAAGAACAAAACTCCAATTTTATCATAATCCTATGCTCCACATACTAACTGTTATGTTTAGCCTCAGAAAATATTTTAAATTAGTTACTGCTGGCTCATATATATTTAGAGTTTAACAACATAATCACAGCATAAAAAAATAGCCTCAAACTTTTAACTTCAATATAGGCAAAAATGCTTTATGTACAAGGTCAGCAAATACAACTGTTTCTCTTTTATGGAAAAACTGTTTGTGGCAGCATGATAGACAAAACTACAGTAACTTTCTAGGGAAAGAGTCCTTCTAATACAGTGGTTCCCAAAGGGGGCGGTACTGCCCCCTGGGGGGGATGCCTTGGGGGGTTGCCAAGAGGCAAGGGGGCTGGCAGGGCGGTGCTAAGAGGCAAGGGGGAGTTTGAGGCACCGGCCCTGCAGGTTCACTCATTGACTGTAGCATCGCTCCAGGGCTGGCGCTTCCAATGCGGAAGTGGTAGCACGTTACATGCCATGGCCGTGTTCAATGCGCCGCCCCCCTGCCACCTCTTAGCACCCCTTTGCTGGCCCCCTTGGGGATGCTAAGAGGCTGCAGGGGGGCATTTGAGGCACCCATTGACTGTAGCACCGCTCTGGAGCCGGAGCCTCCAATGCAGAAGCAGTGGCACGTTATATGCCGCCGCCGCAGTGTTCAATGCACTGTCCCCCTGCCACCTCTTAGCGCCCCTCTGCTGGCCCCCTTGGGGACGCTAAGAGGCGTCAGGGGGGCGTTTGAGGCACCAGCTCTGCAGGTTCACCCATTGTCTGTAGTAATGCTCCAGAACCGGTGCCTCGAATGCGGCAGCACGTTGGGAAAAGCTGCTGCCACCGCTTTCCCAAAGTGCCGCCGCTGCCACATTCTGTCCGTCTGTCCATCCATCCATCCATCCATCCATCCATCCATCCATCCAAAAGGTCTATCTGTTGCCTGCCTGCCTGCCTGCCTGCCTGCCTGCCTGCCTGCCTGCCTGCCTCTCTCTCTCTCTCTCTCTCTCTCTCTCTCTCTCTCCATCCATCCATCCATCCATCCATGTTCGAAGCGCCGGCCCCGCAGGCACATCAGGAAAGTAGAGCAAAGCCAGTCTGAGAGGGAGGAGGGAAGAAGGGAGGGAGAGAGAGAGAGAAAGAGAGAGACCTGACGCATCAGATTGAATGAGGCCTAGTTTAGACTGAGGCCCTTTTGCACATTGAAACATCTTTGGCTTCTATTAAAAGTTTTGTGGACAAAACATGGTCAAGACTATCAGGAAGCTCTCTCATTTTGTTGAGGCTTTAAACAGGATCCATTGGACCAGATCTCTACCCTAAAAATTACTTTTTCCCAATGTATTACAGTGCCAATTCTGAAGAAGGCAAAACCAAAATGTACTGGTAAATTACAAGGAGAATACACACACACACACACACACTCCTTTCTAACCCTGCTGGAGCAGGTGATTGGACTAGAATAGATATCTCATTATCTTTCTCCTCCCTCCCTCCCTCCTTCTTTATTTCTTTTTCTTTCTGTCCCTTCGTTCTACCCCCCCTTTCTTTGTCCCTTTTTCTTTCTTTCCCTTTTCTCTTTATTTTCTTTCTCTCTTTCCTCTCTCTCTTTCCCTCTCTCAGGCTCATCCCTTTAGATCAAGGGATGCCAAACTTTTGGACCTCAGGGACCACCAAACTCATAATTTTAAATCCCAGAGACCACTAATATGAATTTTGACTGACAGTGGCTTTCTGGCATTGGTAGGAGGGAGGGACGAGAGGAGGAGGGAGAGAGAGAGAGAGAGAGAGAGAGAGAGAGAGAGAGAGAGAGAGAGAGAGAGAGAGATCTGATCCAACCTCTCTCCTCTCTCTCACACACAGAGCAGGGGTGGGATTTAGACCCTGATCTAAAGCTGTCAAAACTCCAAAAACTGGTCAAGTAGCTCTGGGAGGCCAGTCATAAATTAGAACACTTGCTAAACAACCGGTCATTAAGTGAGGACCACTTGTATTTGGTTTGCCAGTCACCTGGCCACGCCCACCCAGTCACATGACCAGCAAGCCACGCCCACCCAGTCATCTGACCAGCAAACCACATGCTCAAATTAGGCCACCACCCACAGAAATTTGAATCCCACCCTTGGGTGGGGGGCACCGAGGATGAGTTTGTAGCACCAAGGGGGCAGTGGACCGAAAAAGTTTGGGAACCACTGTTCTAATATAATTGGCAATTGTTCCAATACAACCCCCTCACTGAACATCCAGATTCATTTTCATTAACTGTTATCTTCCAGAAATTGAGTATGCAGCAAACCGCTACAAATGGTGGAATAACCTCTCTATTTATGTATTTATTGGATTCATAAGCCTCCCGGTTCCATTATGACTCTTGGAGACACACAATATAGCACCAAAACAATATAATATAAACAACATAAAACAGCATCCAGGGAAATTAAAAAACAGTCTGGAAAAATAACACCAGTTCCAGTAGGCCATTCATTCCCACTGGAGTTCTGTCACCCACTGCAATGATATGTGGGAATGGTTTGCGGAGATAGGGGTGGGACAGAGGGATGCTGCCTAGGGAATAATCAGATAAGAGTGGGCATAGACTACAGTTGAATTACAGGCAGAGAAAGAAACTCAAAAGGGAATCTTCCTAACTTATCAGGCTGAATAAGGTGGGGAAAGGAGAGATTTGTACTATCAAACTTGCAAGATTGATGCCAGCCTTTCCTGGTAGACCAGACAGGAAAGAAGACCAAATTAACTAATTTTACTTTATTGTAAGGCTACAATAACAGCAATATGCGTTCATTCCTACCAGTCCTTTTTCTCAATCAATGTTCCTAAAAGATATTCCTCTCTGGCCATCAGTCTCTCATTTGGAAACTGTTAAACTAATTTAATCAGTTAACAATGGGAAAACTCCCAGCAGTGACTCAGTGACTGCCAAACCATTCGAAACCAATTGCCCCTTTGAATTCTTTAATCATACATGTTAATAACACCTTCCAACGCTATGATGACGTGAGTTTGACACCCCTGTTCTAGAAGGTCCAAGACTAAAACAGGATAACTTTCTACTCAGTAAACAAGGGGACGTCAGGTCCAATAGGGAACCAATATGCCTTTCTGCAGTTTCTAGTAAAGAAATACTCACTTTACTCCTATTTCTTATCTGTTATCTTCACTCATTTAAAACCACCCTTTGTTTCCATCCCTAGAGAAACACTCTGGTAGAAGCTGTTTCATTCTCTATAAAATGGAGGTTCCTTATTTAATTAGGATGTTGCATGACAAACACCATGACACAAATTAGACGTGATAGTAGCGGTCACCTCTCTGAAGATACCTCAATCCAGAAAGGAATAAAACAAGATTGCATCTCTTTCTCTCACACACACACACACACACACACACACACACACACACACACACTTCAATATGTATGTACATTCAATAGTCAGCGTCCTAAGCAAGACAAAATTCTACCACTACTATCACCAAAATTTAATGATAGATTGCTGGTTGCACTTCTCTGTGCCAATTTTATGGTTGTCCTTTCTCTAACTCAAGTTAGCCTTGGATCCTAGCAGACAACTGTACAGAAGAAAGGCACACAATAAACTATTCTAAAACCAAAATTAGAGAATTCTTGAAGGAATTGATACCCTGCAGTGCTAACCGCACATCAAAGGAGAAGAATAATTTCATTGGCTTCATTCTTCAAATATCTTGGTATAATATTTCAATACTCAAGAGTCCAGTGCAAGCAAATTAAATCATTTCTGATGAGGCTAACAATAGCACTAAGTCATACTGGTCTTTTTTTATACTACTAATAAAGAAGACAAGAACACGCCTGTGGCTATAAAATTGTTTAAAGCTAAACCTATTTCCCAGATGTTATACAGCTGTCTGATACACATTAATTTCAAGTCCTTAGATATCATTCAGTCCAGATTCCTATCAGTGCTCTTCTGAGTATCTTGCAGAATCAAGAACATGAAACAGACCATTTGGAAATCAGGATAATACCTTTGGAAACTAGGTCCTGCATAGACTGGCTTTACTTTTGACTCAAACTCAATTTTTCTAGTGATTTATTGATCCTTCTCAATAATTCTTCTTTTTCCCAGAAACAGTAATATATACCAGTGTGGCTTCCCAAGCGCAGTCCTCTTGGTCACAATGAGTCCATGGAGTAGAGGAGCAATACAGCAGTAGCTATTTGACACAGCTTTCAGGTAGAAGAGGACAAATTAGGAGCATTGGCAATAAATAAAAAGGGAACTTTAACCAATAACCTATTCAGTCTCACCTGCCTAATGCACTGCAGAGCTTTTTTTTCCCCCAGCATCCTTTAATATTTTGCCCTCTGCAATTTTGGAGGACAGATATAATATTATCGCTTTTGCAGAGCGAACCTGGAGGAATCTGAAAGCTTTGCCCATCCATTTCTAACATCTGCCTTTATAGCAATTTGCACCGTCTCGTTATAACTCCACTTACTAAGAGTAGTGTCACTTGTTCTGGGAAATGACTTCTTTTGCTTCCTACTGCTAGACAGCATCCCTAAACATCACAGGGAATGTAGCAAAAAATGTTTTCAGGCTCTCAATACTGGCTCAACCAGAACACTCGAGAAAACCTCTAATCCTCTTCAGTATAAATGTGTTATTTATCATATGGGAATAATGTATTGCAGCACAAAAATGTAAGACTTACATGTAGTTGGTTTTTCTGTCTATGCCAATTTAAAATCAAGAATGATGAGTTTTCAAAGGCATCCTCCCAATATAGCATTTCATTCTTTGGCACTGCTGCAATATTTAAATAGATTGGTTTAGCCTAATATTACTGGGTGTGCTTCTGAATTAATGTCCTGCTGGAAAGCTACAAGTAGACAATTTTAACTATATGATAAATTATGTTGCCAAATGAAATGGACTAGTAATCAGAGATAGGCTGTCAGATCAATTTCAGATTTAAATTCCTCTTTTCCCTTCACCTGTTCATTAAGCTTCAGATGCATGGCAATCTTGGTGACTGATTGTGCATTAACAACCTGCTCCTACAGGGAGGTGTAACTTAGTAAACAGACCATACTAACATATTCATTTAAACATAATTCAGAGCTAATATATTCAGTTCACAATTCAACATATAAACACCCTGTTTCTCCCCTAAAGTTTAAATTTTGGCTTGACAGTGAAGTGATATGATAGTTCATACAATTACAATGCAACAAACCAGAAACTTTCTGAAGGTCAAAGGAAACCAGGGGAAAAAAAATCAAACAATAAAATCTGCTCTATGCAATTTAAAAGAACAACCTATATGGTTGTTTCTATATAGGGTGTTTCTTATATTATCTTACTCCTGCTCTTTTATTGAAGTTCAGTTTTTAAAAATCTACTGAAATATTGAAAGATGCAAAAAAAAGAGCGATTGAGATTATCAAAATGCTGGAGTTTTTAAAGAATTAGATAGGAAGAAAAAAGTGCAGGGTTCTGGGGGTTTTTTTTAATAGAAATATGATAAATTAGTCAAGCTGCGGGGGAAAATAGGTAGAAAAAGGCTTTCTCTGAAATTATTAGAACCTAAAGATCATACAGTGGAACAGAGTTGTGGAAAACTTAAAATAGATACTTCTTTCCATAATGTACAGTAGACAAGACAAGTGACTATTGTAAGATGTAGAGATGGAAACTAAACTTCCGTTTTAAAGGAGTGTTTATATATTAAGAATATAATGTACAAATTCCAATAACGGAAATAGTCTAACAGCAGGTGGCAGCACTTAACCAATTTTAACTGATCTTGAAAAAAACTAGGCAGAGTTGAATGTGTAGGAGTTACATAAAACAACTATACTCCAGAAGTGAACCATGGTGAATCATGCCAGAAAAACTGAGAAACTTCACTTTCCCTTTTTCTAGATCTGGACCATGTCAATCTAGTCATTCTGGTGGTCCAGCCATTTTCTAGCACCAAATCATTCATAAGAAGTGGTTTCTAGTGTTCTAAATAGATCCCATAGAAGTTTAATAAAAATATGTTTGGTCAGTCAACCCAGGTCTGGCATTTTTATCCACCTATCGAAAGCTTCCCAAGAACCTGGGGTATTATGTTGAGTAAAAGTTATTCCAATAAAAGATGCCTGTTGCAAAGTGACTGATGGTAATTTTGCCTATGCTGATGAAGTTTGCAGGTCTTTGTTTTTTGTTATTTTTCTCAAGTTCTTAATCTTATAGTCTGCTGTCTCCAAGGACTGCCACGTCCACTAACCAGACTTTTTTTTGTCTTTCTTATCAATAATTGTTACATATGCTGTTACAACTGCCACATATGCTTATCTGTTTCAATTCTAAAGTCCCAAAGCACTTTAGCTTCTTCATTTTCTATTACTTTGGCTATTCTGTGGCCCTACCAGTTCCTTGCTTACAAGCAAATAGTATTTCTTGCAGATAGTCCAATGTAACATTGTTGCTACTTTGTCATGCTACGTTTGTAGCCAATCTGTACAATCTTCTTGCAGCAGCTAATCAGCTTCTTTGCAGAGGTATCACTTGCTGTCTGTTGCTGTCGTCTCAATTTTGGATTTAGCAATAAATAGCAATAACACTTAGACGTATATACCGCTTCACAGTGGTCTACAGCCCTTCTCTTAAGTGGTTTGCAGAGTCAGCCTATTGCCCCCAACAATCTGGGTCCTCATTTAACCCACCTTCGAAGGATGGAAGGATGAGTCAATCTTGAGCCAGTGAGACTCGAACTGCCAAACTGCTGACAACCAGCAATCAGCAGAAGTAGCCTGTCACACTGCATACTAACCACTGCACCACCGTGACTCTTTCTTTATATGCATTTGTTGTTAAGGCTTGGTCATGTGCCCCTTGGTCTCTTTCTTCAACTTGCCTGCTCTTAGCCATTGCCAGGTCTTGTTATTCTGTGCTTTGCCTATTATTTGGAGTAGGACCCTGCCCAAGGTCATATAAGCATTCATCTTATTAACATTTAGAAAGCTGCCAAAACTTGACTATTTCAGGAAGTGTTCAGGAACTGATGGAATGGTGCGTTCCCACCCTGATGTAGGTTAGGTGAATGCTTTTACTGAGAATGACATTCTTAAATGGGATGGATGTGGAGGTAATATGATTGTTTTGTATTATGGTATCATTTATTGTTCTAATTTTCTTCTTTACTACACTGTAGAGAATTGCTGCATGTGTGCTTGCTCAACACTCATGCGGAACAATCCTTGACCCCCTCCACCAATCTGCAAAGCCAGAAAAGTTGGGGAACTCTGAGCTACATCACACACCCCCAATGGATCCACCAGAATATTCTTTTCTCACTGATGGTTTTCACAGCAGTGCACTTAGAGCCTCCATTTGTGCCCCCCTCAGAACCTCTGTTCACTCCAAAGGGGCTATATTTCAAGCCCCCGTTTTCTTTTATACACTAGCTGGGTCCTTCATTCACGAAACAAGCTCCTATACGGCACATAAGAATCCCGAATGATGCACAGAAGCCCTAATTACAAAGGTACAAAAGAAGGAAATTTCTTGGCTTCTGTGTTTGTGTTAATTTGTGTGTTCTCTTTATTTTGTTTAATAAATGTATACATAAAAAGAGAAAGATAATGAATTAGCTCAGTTTTTCTCAATCTAGTGCCCTGCAGATATATGCTGCAAATACACTTAGACAGACTACCTGACATTTCAAATTCTGTTTTGATACTGAATATAGCATAACATTAACTATCTTTGACCATCATTGCTTTAATATCAGTTCATAACTGCAGTGATAATAACAGAACCAAAACTTAGGATAAAATAGTTGCATTTTCCAGAGTGCAAGACACATATGAAAGGAATTTCTTGCATATACTTTCAGAACATGAGGGAATTATTTACAAAATCTATTAAACATAAGAAATTTGAGAAACTGTAAAATCATCTGCAACCAAAATTCAAGCCACAATTTCAGGAAAAAGAAAGATCTAATAGTAAGAACAAATAAAAAGAAAGATCTAAATATATGCGTGCATACATGTGCGTGTGTGTGTTTGTCTCAACCACACAAAAATCCCCTTGCCTTTCTTCCCACAGTATTCATTCTGACAGTTCCTGACAGAAAGCTCAGTAAGATTTGAAAAGAGGGATACATTTCATTGTAATGCATTAGTTCATTACTCAACTGATCAGCAGAAATTAAATAAAAATTAACCATTCCAAAAAACAATAGACATTCACCTCTATTTTATGAGGCCACAAATTTGAATTTCCCTGGGATATGTCTGACAAAAGAGAATGTTAGTATTATTAGCATCAAGTAAAACTACTTTTCCCCCCACCCACATTATTCTGTGGATTTCCAGAGGTTTCTTAGAACACTCAAAAAACTAAGAAGCTAAATATGACATAAAAGATATTATAAAACCTACCAGCGTTAACTATGGCATCAATCTCAAGCACTGTGATATCGCCTCTGTATAGGGAGACTTTTTCACTAAGACTTTTCTGCATCAAGAAAGCTTCATTGGTGTTGTCTTCTGTAAAGCAATAGAAAAGAGTTTAAGGAATGCTAGTCATCGCCTTATATTGGAAAATGAAAAAAAATAGCCAATTCTCCTACTACTATCAGTTTAGTACCATAAATGTTAAAACATACATTACTAATGTATATATTTTAATTTGCATACTCAAATACTTAATATATACAAATATGCCACAATAGTTTCAGGGTACAAAGCAGTTCAACCCCAGCATTTATTTACTGTTACCCTCACCTTTTTGTTTATGTTTACCAAATCTGAAAGGGTACAAGTAGTCCTCAAGATACAATGACAATTGAGCTCAACATTTTTGTTGTTAACCAAGGCAGTTTTCAAGTGAATTTTGCCCCATTTTACAGCCTTTTGGCCAGAGTTGTTAAATGAATTTCTGCAGTTGTTAAGTGAATTATACAGTCATAAAGCAAATCTTCTCCCACTAATGTTGTTTATCAGAATCCAGCTGCGAAGTTTACAAACTGCATGTCAGAACAGTGCAACTGCCATAAATACATGCCAGTTGCCAAGCTGCTGAATTTTGATCAAGTGACCATGTGGATGATGCAATGGTCATAAACTGGTCATAAGTCACTTTTTTCAGTGCTGTTATCAGTTTGAAGAGTCTTAAATCAATGCTTGTAAGTCGAGGACTATCTGTATAACAAAATTAATGACTGAATTTTTTTTCTAAAACACATTAACAGTAGCCATCTCAGAAAGAAAACAGCATTAAAACTCCACTTTCAATTCCTTATACCAATTGTGCCTTTTCCTGCAATTATGCAAGTACATAATAATCCATAATAATAACTGCTTTAAGGAACTGCAAACTGATACCACCATCATGTTCCCATATGCTCCACAATACCTTTCAAATTCAAAGGACTACGTGGAATAGCTAGGACCATAAAACTCAGCTTTTTAAGCATAATTGTGCCTTGTCTGGATTTTGGAAGAATTTTCTTTTGATGTCTATTTCAGAACAGTGCTATGCAAGTAGTATATACAACAAATGTATAGATGAATTTGTATGTTTGTACTATGTCATGTGTTTTATAGGTTGTTAGATTTTTAATAAAAGAATCAAATCAGAAATCAAAAAACCTTTATTTGACTATGAAATCTGTAACTTGTATAGCATTTTGCTCCGCTAAAAAAACAGAAGATAATCCCCAAAATAATGATATGGCATGCTTGATTTTATCAAGTGAAAGAATACTGGCCTGGCAGAGTATTTTTATTTTATTTTACTTTATTTATTTTATTATGTCAAGCGATTATTAGATAATAAATATAAGTATGAACATGGTTATGAATATATGAGATGGATACGAATAAGAAAAAAAATAAACAATAGGACAGGGACGGTAGGCACGTTGGTGTGCTTATGCACGCCCCCTACAGACCTCTTAGGAAGGGGGTGAGGTCAAGACAATCTAAGGTTAAATTTTTGGGGTTTGGAGTCAGGTAGAGTATTCCAGACATTGACCACTCTGTTGCTGAAGTCGTATTTCCTGCAATCAAGTTTGGTGCGGTTTACCTTGAGTTTGTATCTATTATGTGCTCTTGTATTGTTGTGGTTGAAGCTGAAGTATTCATTGACAGGTAGGACATTGCAATATATAATTTTATGTACTATACTTAGATCGAACCGAAGGTGGCGTAGTTCTAGGTTGTCTAGGTCTAAAATTTCAAGTCTGGTGGCATAATGTATTCTGCTACGAGCAGAGGAGTGGAGAACTCTTCTTGTGAAATATTTCTGGACTTTCTCAATTGTATTAATATCAGATATGTAATGCGGATTCCAGACTGATGAGGATTGGTCTAGCAAATGTTTTGTATGCTCTAGTTAGTAGAGTGATATTACCAGAGAAAAAGCTATGCAGGATTAGGTTTACAACTCTTAATGCCTTTTTGGCTATGTAGTTACAGTGGGCTCCAGCACTCAGACCATTTGAGATGAATACTCCAAGGTCCTTGACAGAGTTTGGATCACCAACAAGGTCTTGACTATTCAGCTTGTATTTTATTTTCTGATTGTTTTTGCCAATATGTAAGACAGAGCATTTATTTGTTGAGATTTGAAGTTGCCATTTGTTTGACCATTCTGACACATAGTCGAAGTCTTTTTGAAGGGTAGCAGTATTGTCGGTCATATTGAATAGCTTTACATCATCAGCAAAAAGAACGCAGTTGCTCTTAATAGGATCACAGAGGTCATTTATGTATAGAGTTGGTCCTAGAACACTGCCTTGGGGGACACCACTGTTGACAGGTACAGGATTTGACAGGAGGCTCCCAATTTTGACCATTTGTTGCCTGTTTGAGAGGAATGTTTCTATCCAGTTATGCAGGTGTCCAGAGATACCATAAGATTTTAATTTTAGGAGTACTTTGTTGTGTACCACTGAATCAAAGGCTTTACAGAAGTCTATGTAAATTGAGTCAATTGCTTTGCCCTGATCAAGTTGTGTAGTCCATGTTTTTGCCGTGTAAGAGTTGCAGATTACAGGATAGTTTTTTTCTGAAACCAAATTGTTTGTTAGAGAGTAGGTTGTTTGTCTCTAAGTGGAGGATGATGGGTTGGTTAATAACTGATTCCATGACTTTACAGGTGACACAGGATAAAGAGATTGGTCTGTAATTTTCAACTAGGCTGGGGTCTCCCTTTTTGAAGATGGGGCTGACCATGGCTTGTGACCATAGGTTAGGCATGGAGCTGGTCCTGAAAGATTTTTCAAAGATTATGCTTAGAGGTTCAGCTATGGCAGTGGATAGCTTTTTTAAGAAGTAGGCCCATATTCCACCTTCATTCTTCCTTAATATCAATCTCCCTATCTAGTATAAAACACAAATATACATATATTTTTCTCAGATTCCGCATTATATTTTCTCTATGAATCATTTATACATTACAAAATACTATTTTCAATACATTCTTATACATCCCAACATATTACCTTGCGGAATCCCCTTCCTTATCCCTTGTTTTCACCCATTATCTCTCACTCTTTGAACAATGTACCTTCTTTTCATCCTTGTTTGTTTCCTGTTCCTCTTTATTTTTTGGTTCTTTCTCTTAATTCTCTTTTTTCCCATTCTTATTCCCCTCCCTTTCTCATTCCAATTATTAAACTTTTCTGTCTTCCTCTTTTGATTTTTCCTTTCCACTTCCTTTTTCTACTTTTCCCTTCTCTCTTTAACCATTTTCCAAACCATTCTCCCTTTTATCATCCCATCAGACCGCAAAATTTTAATTCTAATTCCTTTTCCCCCCTGCTTGAATAATTGTTGTCTGTTTGTTCTTCTAAATTGGCTTCTTCTTTATAAAACTCCTCCCCCTCTGGTTTATTGTGTTCTTATGTATGCTGAGTCACCATTTCTAATTTCTGTAATACATAATTACACATTTCTAGTTTAATTTTTATCATGTCCCTTGTATCTTGCATATCCTATCTTATGTTTTGTAAGTCCAGTCTTATATCAACAAGTAGCTCCTCCATTATATCTTCTCCTTTTTTCTTTTTCTTTACTCTTCCTTAATAGTTGAAATCCTTTTCTTTGATAGATATATTCAATCCAGAGTCCAGTATCTTATTTCAGCCAATATCTTTTGAGTTTATTTTCAACAATTCATACTCTTGAATCTTTATTCCAAATCTTCTAATTGGCCTCCCAACTGTTTCCCAAATTACTGGGTGGTTCTATGACAATAATAAAGTTCCTTTTATTTTCTTTCAAGTTCCAAGATCCAAAGTCTCAAAAAGACCAGGCATTTGTTTTAAAACACACTAAAGTTTCCTGTACCATCAGGTGGGGCTCTTGAGTCTTTTTCTTTTTAACTTTCTTTGTTGAATATGATGTTTTTATTAAATTTGCTAATTTCAATCATTAGCTATTCTTTTCAACACACTCAATTCCAGCATTTAGTTATGCCCTTTAAGTGCGAACAATTCAATATCTTCCCAGTTTAATTTTTAAACCTTTGTTGTGTTAATGTATTTTCCTTTAAATTTCTCCTCCAGATAAGTCCAGTAAAATAATCAAATCCAAATTTAAAAACCCATTTTCTTTCTCACTTTCTCTGGTCGCCACTTCCACACACTTTCCTCCAAAATAGCCCTTTAATTTTATACTGGGGTACCTCGAAAGCTATGCCCTTTGCCTGGTTCACACTCTGTCCAGCACAAAACTTAGTTTCCCGGAATGTTCTTTGTCTTCATGGTGGTCATTTTAAGACCACCACTGCAGCTTGCCTTCGGGAGGGATTTTCCTGTTGGGGAAGGGAGTTGCGACTCCCCTCAACTCTCCAGGCGATTTCTCCCTTCTTCACCACCCTACCGATCGGGACCCTCCAGCAAGAGAGCTTAGGAGAAACCGCACACGATCGCGGATTCTGCACTGACACCGACGAGGAACAAACTGGAAGTCATGTGACTTACTTTTGATACAATCAGCATGGTAGTCAATGTACAGGTCCTTCTCTCCATTGTCTAGACTTTTTTGAGTTCTGTGTGGAGTTTATGGGAGCGGATTCTTTGCAATATGGGTAAATCTGGCCGTGAGCAAAGTTTGTTATGGGTGGTATTGGTTTTAGCAGTGGCGTTTATTGTATGAATGAGTATCCATTTGCTGGACTCATTTTTGCAAACAACTCTACAAAATCTTGGGACTACCGAGCCATCATTGTATTTGAACTCAGGGCCATCTCTGGTTATTTCAATGATATCTTCAGGAGAGATGTTTGTTGTATTGGAGTTGCTTATGATATTGCAAACTTTGGTGATATCATCAGATTCTTTGGTGTCTTCAAGACCAAATAAGATGGCATTTGGATGTTTCTGATCACGTTACATGTCTCTGATGAGTAAGGAGATACCATTTGTGGTATTATTTGATGGGATAATTATTTGTGGCTGTGGTTTGGTGGTTATTTTTGGTTGTAGTTGTGAGGTAATAGTTGTGGTAGTGGTTGTTGAGTTGGGATTTGATTTTGAGCTGATAGGTATTCGCTTATCTGTGCTATTTTTTTTTTCAAGAGAAATTAGGCTTGCTTGTACAGTTGTTTCAAAACGTGTTACTAAGCATTCTTCTACTGAGTGCATGAATGATTCTATGCTTTCAACTCTGTCAGACAGGGTGTTTAGTTTGTTTAGCTTAGGTAAAGATGATGGACATAGACAAGGAAATGTATCTGATGTTTTTAGGAGATCAGCTAGGCTTTTGGTTAAGTTTAAGCAGGAGAGGTGGGCTTGATTGTCACATAGGTAGCATTTAATGTTGTTTTCGTTTCACTGTTGGTTTCAAGACATTTGAAGGATGTGCAGTAGTCTGGGAGGTCATTGGTAGAGATATTCTTTTGTTGATGTTTGGTGGAGGGTTTGGAGTTTTTGGCCGGCATGGTCAATGACAATAGTATACTAAACAATTACAATAGCTAAATTAATATGACAAGTAGACAGTTATTTAATGAATGTTGGTAATTAATATATGTTAATTGATAAGTTAGAGAACAAATCAACAGGAAGGGTTCTTATTACTAAAAAAAATCAATCAATCAACTAGATAATCAATTATACAGTATTAAATCAATATCAATCAATAAATCATTTAACAATTAATTATTATACTATTAAATGATAAATCAATTATTTTAGACAAAGCATTACCTATCAATAATAGTTCTTGAGGTAATGAAATAATGGAAGTAGTGAAGTATTGGAGGTTGGTATTGAACCAAACAACTGATGTTTTCCCCAGACTCTTAATTACTCACCCAACCTTATAACTGCTATTTCCAATTAGGCATTTTTATTACCTCTGTGATCATGTTTCAAATTTCTTTGAGAGAGCTCACCGAAACTAGCATTAGATAAGAATACAAACTTCTCCAGAAATAAAGGCATGCTCTGTGAGGCAAATATAACAAAGCGAGATTGCAGCATTTTATACTTCTTTGTCCCCCAGAAGCCATGAATAACCCGAGCACTCAATTTCCTGTACTTATTCCATAACTTTTGAAAAGAGATTGCTTAGCAGGACAGGTATGCATACAATAAGAGTATCTTATACCATCACCTACAAAAACTAAGCAAACATTAAATACTTATTTATAAAAGCAATGAAAATGCAATCCTTTTGTATCTAGAATTTAATATCACACACTACTGAATTATCTTATTGTAGTGGCCAAAGGGTTATCATCTCTGTATTATACAGAAAAGAACAGCAACCAAAGCCAAATCAAGCTATCCAGTTCCCTACAATGTGGTAATGGGACCTGCATCTACAATAATGCTATTTTGTAAGATTTCCAACACTAATGTTTAAGCAAAATTTAGCCATTCCATTCGGAAAAGTTACAAGCAAGGTTCAATGTACAGTGCTGAAGCAAATAATTGTGCAGGTTATATAATGTGCAAATCTAGCTGTGTATTTGAAAAACATTACAACTGTTACATAAAACACAGTTGCTCCTACCAGCTAACAAGTTGATGGTAACACATCCAATTGGTAACTCAAACCTCAATACACAATATCATAACTTATTGGTAGCAATACAAATACCACAGCTCCCCAGGAAATTACTGACAGAATTGTTACATTAGCACTTGTTTACAGAGTTATTTTTGTGCTTTTGATTTTCTATGAGAACACAATACTAAATCACATGACAGTAAGCCAATAATATAAGACATTTTCCATCTATTTTATTATAAAATAAAGAAAGTTAATTATGATCACAGGCACAATTATAACATAAATAGATTCATCAAGTTTATTAATAACAAATCCTTTCAGGACCAAAACGTTATGCTATAGAATCCAAAGTGTACCACCAGAGGGAGTATTAATCAAGATGATAAACATTTGTGCTCAAAAATTAGTACATTTTAAATCTTATTGATTCATAAAACAGCATAAATATAATTGAAAAACAAACTATAGTACAGCTTTGCGTTTCAGCAAAAACAAAATAGCTGTCCAAGAATGGAAACCCACTTTGAAACCGCTGATATTCTAGACTTATTAAAACTCTGTCCATCATCAAACAATTTCTAGTGGAATTCTTTGTTTTTTACAAGTTTAATAAATAAAAGACTCCTCTTGCTCACTGGGATGTATATTCATACAACTCTGGATGGAATAGAAAGGATTTAAATATATGTATATTTTGGTATAATGGTTAAAGCACCAGACTAGAAACCAGGAGACTGTGTGTTTTAGTCCCGCCTTAATCATAAAAGCCAGCTGGGTGACCTTGGGCCAATCATTTTCTCTAAGCCCATGATCAGGCTCAGGTGGCAGGGCAGTCAATCAATTCCTAGTACAACCAAATGGATAGACACTGAGTTAATGGGAGGTGGGGGGAAGGAGGAAACTGGTCCCTGCAGTGAAACACAGGAAAAATATTTCTCGAAAAATATTCCCTTCTCACCCCTATGGTGGCCTGTGACTTCTCAATCTCGGATCCTCTATCATAGGACCTTGGAGTTTGAGGGCTCTGTGCAGTATCTTAGCTATTCCTAGCACTGTACTCTTCTGGACAGAGTTCTGATCAGTGATGGGTTTCAAAAAGTTTTCCTACCGGTTCGGTGTGAGCGCGCACTTTGCACGTGCACTTTGCATGCATGTTTGCAACTCACCTTCTGCTGCAAGCCCTGTGTGTAAAATGGCTGACGTGTAGCAATTGGCTGTGCCACGCAAAGCAGCTGAGGTTGAAAAGCAGGAAATAAAGGTCAGGGGAGGAGGGGGGGCCCAGCAGCTGATCGTTGGAGCGAACCTGTTCACGCACAGATGATCGGCGGAGCTACCGGTTTGGGCGAACCAGGCCGAACTGGTAGAATACCACCACTGGTTCTGATGTTGTTCTTGGGATCTGTTGGAGCCACTTTCCCAATTTAGTAGTCACAGCTCCCCAACTTCTCCTATCCCTATTCCTATCCCAGCCCTGGGCTGCCAGCATGATGAAAGAGCAAACAAGCTTATACTCATAAAATCACTTTATCTCCTGTCTCTGTGCTCTGTAAGTGGTGAGGACGAGGGCTGGAGATAAAAAAGTACAGGGCAGACAGGAACAACATGTACTGACTGTAATGGTGATCATTTGACTATGGGATGCTGCAGAGGTAATAAATGGTCATAAGTTGATTGTAACATTATTTTTCCAGCACCATCATAACTTCAAACAGTTGCTGAATGAGTAAAGCAAAGACTACCTATATTATATTCACCAAAGATGGTAAAAAATCTTCAGCCTTAGGACAAGATTTTAACCTGAGCAAATCTATGGCGCAAAACATAGCAAGGAATGCTAATAACATTTATGGTAATACATACTACCTTTGTCTACTATGATAACTATGCATATGAGAAATCCAGCCGTAAAAATTTGAAGGAAAATGCTTTCACTGTACGTAGAACAATAGATAAGGAAGTAAACGTGTCTGAGTAGGTGATAGTGCTTAAGAATAAAGCTTTAAAAATTCAGAACCACATGTGGCAATGCACCTGGGTTACAAAATTTGACACCCTATCCATCAACCTAATTTTTTCCACTTTTTTTGTTTTATTTACTTTATGTGAGATTTTTAGGGAATCTAGCACAGAATAAAGGAAGTCTGTACATGTAGTATTCTGATTAAAACAATTGTGACCAGAATTTAGGTTTGTCCCCAAACACCTTTGCAGTTTTCAGAGTAAGAAGCATTTGAGAGACAAGAAAGTATAAACAAACATAAGGGAGTTAGCACTTTCTCAAGGGGATTGTAAAATAAAATGAAGAGAAGATTAGAGAATGGAAGATACTTGTCAAAGGTTTCCTTATTCTGCATGTTCTCTAACTTAACTTGCTTGAATATCTATCTGGAATGAGCTATACACATGCTATAATTACTCCATTTATGACATACATAATGGATTCTGTAACCGTTTTAATATCAGTGAATAGGTTTTGATTCACAAACTGTGTGTCTCTATAAACTGCTCAAGGATGAGCAGTACTCAAGGATGCTAGTCGTGCGTATCTTCACAATTCCTTCTATTCATAATAGTATTTAATATCAAATTGTTGGAATATCAATAGGAAAGCAGCCCCATTTTTCAAAGGTTAAGAACCTTCAAGACACAGAGAAGGCCAGATTTCTGTGCATTATACTCACACCACTCATTAGTTGAAAACCAATTGTTTACCACTGGATCAAATGAATACAATGAAATCTTTAATCTCTGTAATATCACATAAGAACTCTATTATGCCTCTGGCATTCATTCATTCATGATAGCAATAGAACTGTCTTAACATCACCTGCTTGTTTTAATAAAATGATAGTTATACATTCTCCAATTGTTAGCATGTTCTGAGATGAATTTTGCTACCAAGAAATCATTGCAAAGATTGAGGTGATAAAAGATTATGTCTATAGGTGAAAACCAAAAACAGAAGCTAAGAAATAATGATCATCTCATTCTTTGTTCTTGGGGCCTGGCAGGAAACACCTCATGCAAAGCTATTAGCAAATATTCAGTACAAAAATATCTACCAATACAGCTATAACAATGCAATGCAATCCTAAACAGTTTGTCAGAAAATTTATCCTTTAGTGCATGCTGCTGTCTTCATCTTTATAATCAACATGATATTATCAAATGGAGCCCATTTTCCCATTTGGATGATTTTTATGATTTTATTTTTAATCAAGCTATTTGTAAAAGAATGCTACAGTTCTGAGTAGAGCGACATACAACACAGTAACAAAATTAAAATATGATAGCAGCGAAACAGACTGAAACGTCAATAATCTAGTTACAATTCCTAATTAAATACAAAAATTATTTAAATAAGATCCTTTATTATAAACGGGGGAGGGAGAAAGGAGAAGGGGGAGGGAAAGAGAGGAAAAGGGAGAGGGAGAGAAACATGCAACCTATATTCACAGCAATTATATTAATGAGCATTATGAACATTTGATGCTAAAGAGTTAAATATATAATTAAGAAAACATAAAGCAAAAATAATTGTTACTAAGCATGCCACAAAAATGACCTGATGATAGCATGTATGCTGAGAGCTAGGGAGGCAGAAGGGAAGCCATAGAAGATTTTGAGTACAGCAAACCATACTCAACTAGTAGTCCTTAACGGGTCTAAGTCTACATGGAGGGAAGTAAGCAGTGGGGTGCCACAAGGTTCCATCTTAGGCCCAGTACTCTTCAATATCTTCATTAACGACTTAGATGAGGGAATAGAAGGGGAACTTACCAAATTTGTAGATGATACTAAGCTGGCAGGAATAGCTAACACCCAAGAAGATAGGCTCAAGATCCAGATGGATCTTGACAGACTAGAACACTGGGCTGAATCTAACAAAATGAAATTCAATGTAGAGAAAAGTAAAGTCCTACACTTAGGCAAGAAAAACCAAAAGTACACATATAGACTGGGTGAAACCAGGCTCAATAGCAGTAACTGTGAGAGGGATCTTGGAGTCTCAGTGGACAACCAGCTAAATATGAGCCAGCAGTGTGCAGCAGCCGCCAAAAAAGCTAATGCAATCCTAAATTGTATTAACAGAGGGATACAATCAAGATCAAGGGAAGTACTAATACCACTCGATAAAGCCTGAGTAAGACCACACCTAGAGTACTGCATCTAGTTTTGTTCACCACATTATAAAAAAGATGTTGAGGCTCTACAAAAAGTACAGAGAAGAGCAACCAGGATGATTAGGGGACTGGAGACTAAAACATACAATGGGTTGCAGGAACTAGGCTTGGCTAGTCTAGTAAAGAGAAGGACCAGGGGAGACATGATAGCGGTCTTCCAATATTTGAGGGGCTACCACAGGCAGGAAGGGGTCAAGCTATTTTCTACAGTGCCTGTAGGCCAGACAAGGAATAATGGATGGAAACTGAACAAGGAGAGATTTAACCTGGAAATAAGGAGAAACTTTCTGACAGTGAGAACAATCCACCAATGGAACAGCTTGCCCTTGGAAGTTGTGGGAGAGCCATCACTTGAGACTTTCAAGAAGAGATTGGACTGCCATTTGTCAGAAATGGTGTAAGGTCTCCCGCTTGGGCAGGGGGTTGGACTAGATGACCTCCAAGGTCCCTTCCAACTCTGATTATCTGTTAAATCTGATGTAAGCACTACTGAAGGGAACACACTGAAATTTTAATAATTTCTTTTCTTAAGTCTCATGTAATCAATTTTTTATTCCTGAACAGTTTATGCAGTATTGCAGAGAAGAGTTCACCCTCTGATACCTTTAATCAGTACAAGTAAGGCATCAAGAATATTAACTGGAATAATCCATCATAGCACTTATTATACCTGATAATATTATGGCCTTCAATTCACCCCCAGTCAAAATGACAGTATTAACTTATGAAGCTGTTCATAACTTAGTAACTCAGTATAGTAGTGGGATTCAAGTTTTTTTACTACCATTTCTGTGGGCGTGGCTTGGCGGGCTTTGCAGGGGAAGGATACTGCAAAATCTCCATTCCCTCCCCACTCCTGGGGGAAGGTTACTGCAAAATTCCCATTCCCGCCGCACCCAACTAACCTGCTTTCCAGCTCCATTCTCCTGTGCAGGGCAACAAAAGAAGATCCAGCCAATCAGCTGGAACTCAGGAGGTAGAGAACAGATGGGTGCGGAGCCAGTCAGAGGTGGGATTTGCTGGTTCTCCAAATTACTCAAAATTTCCTCTACCAGTTTTCCAGAACTGGTCAGAACCTGCTGAATACTACCTCTGGCTCAGTATATAGAATGATGTTCCTACTGAATCTAAAATCAAGTACCAATATGTGGATGATAGTAGTATTTTTCAACTCTGGGCCAACAAGAGACATAGTTGAACTTGTCTCAATGCCTGTAAAACATGGACTGGAGGCAAATTACCATATTTCCCCATGTATAAGCACCCCCTTTGTATAAGCCACCCCCCCAATTTTTGGACTGTGAAGTTTTGAAAAAAATATTTTATTAGAGAAACAAGTTATGAAGAAAGAAAATTTACAAAGAAACAAAATTCGACGTCTAGATCTACAACTTCGGTCATGACGCCGAAAGCGGTGCGGGCGACGCTAGCAATCTACGCTCGGAACGAGAGTAGGAACGAAGCATTCAGGCCAATGCCTAGCATATGCATTTCTATCGCGTACTCGCACTCGTAATCGTATCATCACGTACAATTTTTACAAAAAGTATAGCATACTGCTGGAAAACCAGTTTATTCCTACTTTATTATTTTATGCATTTTTCACGTATAAAAAGTGTACCTGCTTTGTATATGCCACCCCCCTACTTTTTGGGCTTGAAAATTTTGGAAAAAAGGGGTGGCTTATACATGGGGAAATACGGTAACCAACATAAACTCAGTCCCAGCATGGCTGATTGATACCGCATGCAGAAGCCTTCCAGTTTCAGAAATTTTCCATCTTCTCCACTGGGCAGAGCTGATCTTCCTCATATAGAGCTAGTTCATAATTAGGTGTGCTCTCAGACTCAGAGATCTGACGTGAAGAGCAGGGGACAACTGTGGCTAAGATGGCCTTTGCAAAGATCTATTTTGTGTATAGTTATGAATTATGGCCTCGCCTAGATCAGAAGGCTTTGCTCACTGCCACTTATGGCTAAGTCATTTCACATCTGGATTACTGCAATGAGTTCCACATAAGGTTGCCTTTGAAGGGCAACCAGAAACTACAACCAGTCCAGAATTAAGAGGCTTGAGCAATTAAAGATATTGGTTCATCTGCTAATAGAATGTTTTTGAAGCTGCCTCTGCAGACCTAGATGAGCTCACAGATACTGTAACATCATATGTCAGCTTCTGCAAAGACTTATGTGTACCAACAAGGAACCTGCAAACATATAGTAACAATAAACCTTGGTTCACAGCTAAACTTAAGCAGCTACATCGTACCAAAGAGGAAGCCTACAGAAAAGGTGACAGAATGCTATACAACCAGGCCAGAAACATATTAACAAGAGAGATCAGAGCAGCTAAAAGAAGCTACTCTGAAAAGTTAAAGAATCAATTCTCAACAAATGAACCAGCAAACATGTGGAAAACTCTTAAAAACATCACTGGCTTCAGCAAACCTCCTTCCCAGGCAGAAGGAAATCAACAACAAGCAGATGACCTGAATGTGTTTTACTGCAGGTTTGAAAAGAAACTACAGCCACCTATCTCCACAACCCACATCTCAAACACACCAACAACAGCCAAGCCTCCAACAACTGGCCCCAATCCATTGGGCTCACAACCTCTGGTGATCACAGAAAAAGAAGTGCAAGATCTATTACACAGACAGAAGCCAGGAAAAGCACCAGGGCCAGACAAGATAACTCCTTCTTGCTTAAAAGTCTATGCTGACCAATTGGCCCCCATCTTCACCCGAATCTTCAATAGATCACTAGCGATGTGCTATGTTCCTTCTTGCTTCAAATGCTCTACTATCATCCCAGTGCCAAAGAAGCCCTCCATCAGGGAACTGAATGACTACAGACCAGTTGCTCTAACATCTGTAGTTATGAAAATCTTTGAAAGGCTTGTGCTGTCCCACCTGAAAACCATCACGGATCCACTGTTAGATCCCATGCAGTTTGCATACTGAGCAAATAGATCGACAGATGATGCTGTTAACATGGCTCTGCATTACATCCTACAACACCTTGAATCTCCAAATACCTACGCAAGGGTCCTCTTTGTAGGCTTCAGTTCAGCATTCAATGCCATCATTCCAGACATTCTTCTAACTAAATTAAACCAACTAGCGGTACCTGAACACACTTGTAAGTGGATCATAAGCTTCCTAACAGACAGGAAACAGCAGGTGAAGCTAGGCGGAATCACATCCGATACCTGTACAATCAGCACATGACTTATGACCAGTTTTCGCAATTATGATATGTATACTGAGAGTATTTACACCAAGACAAATTCCTTGTGTGTCCAATCACACTCGGCCAATAAAAGTATTCTATTCTATTATGTAACAAACACCTCTGCTTCAAGAGCAGTATTTGCTGCCTGTTGGTTTCCAGTGCAATTCAGATGCTGATTGTCATCGTTAAATAATTTAATGGCTTAGGACGTGCATATCTATAGGGTCACCATTTCCCTGTTAATTTGTTAAGATTTGGAAGACAAACCTCTCTGGGTTCCATCTCCAAGAGAATGACATTTTCAGGAATTCCAGTGAGAGGCCATCTCTTGAAATAGCATTCCCCTAACGGGCCCCATCCTTTTAGTATTTTTCTGAAAACTAGCAGTCTCAGTAGGCCTTTGGGAGGTGAGAGGAGCCATTATAAAGCCACATGATAATAGTTTTATGATTGTTCCAAAGTGCATGAGATGCTGATTACCCCATTATTACACTGTATAGGTTGTTCTCAACTTATAACCATTCATTTAATGATCATTCTAAGTTACAATGGTATTGAAAAAAGTGATCATGACTTATGACCAGTTTTCACAATTATGATTGTTCCCACATTCTCATAGTGACATAACCAAAAATCAGGCCCTTGACAACTGGCATGTATTTATAAAAGTTACACTGTTCTGGGGTCATTTGTACCCTTCCCAGCCAGCTTCAGACAAGCAAAATCAATTGGGAAAGCCAGAATCACTTAACAACTGCATTGTTCATTTAACAACTTCAGTGAATTGTGTAATAACCATGGCAAAAATGATCATAAAATGGAGCAAACTTAACAGCCTTGCTTATTAACAGAATTTTGGATTCAATTATAGTTGTAAATTGAGGACTACTTGTAATGCATATATTCTTAAATTTTGATATTATTGTTTGGAGGTGCTTAGAAACAAACATATAAAAACAGCATATACACCACAAACAATAATAATAAAATCATCAGAAGCATTTCTCACAGGTCTGTAATAATTTTTAATAATTTAAAATGTATTAATTTAATCCATTATTAAACTGAAATTAAATATTAAAGTAATATGCTTTATTACATTTAAATTTATAATTTAACTCTTGGGCTAAAAACTAGAGTTTTTAAAGTAAATTTCTGCTGTTTCAATACTATTTTTATGCTATTGATATCTAGCAAATAATTTACTAAGTTTCTAGTTAATTTTTTTACATTGTGATTTCAAAACGTTTTAAGCTGTCTTGAAAACACTTTGTTTTAAAGTGTAGACCACAACTGCTTAAAATATAAGAATAAATTGCAACACAGTATATTTTGAAGTTACAGATTCATTTCAAACTTTGAAATCATTTGTTTGGGGGGTTGTTTGGCCACTTTCTTATTTCAATGCATTGGTCTAAAAAAAAAAAAGCACATGAAAAATAGTTAAGTTAAATGAAACAGATCAATTAGATACATCTATGATTAGCCATTTGTCCACTGTTTGCAAATGATTTGGGGACATTCTAGAGCTAGGACAAGATTAAAATTGTTTCAGTACAAACTGAAGTAGCCCTGCTTCTTCAGGTTTCTACATGAGCCTGAAAATTATGTCCAGCTGTTCAAATGAATCAACTAATTAGACTTAGAATAACTTTATTATCACTTTGAATGTACACTAATCGGCATTCATTAAAATGAAATTTTGTAGCATACAGCTCTCAAAGGGTCACCACAAATAGTATACCCTACACAAGCATGACAAAATAAATACAAAATTATGCATATACCCACATATATTATATGACATGGAGAAGCAACACAGTCTACTTCAAATGTATACACGTACGTGGCAAGAAAAATGAATCTTGCGAGTTTACCAGACGGACAGTATAGAGAACAAAGCTGTTATAGAATCTGGTAATCCTGCTACAGATACTTTGAAAACTCCTCCCAGAGTAGGGAAACAGAAATAGACCGTAAAGTGGGTGTGTGGAGTCTCCAACAATGATTTGAGCTCCTAAGTGCATGGCGCTTATAAGCAGTATTCTGAATAATAGGAAGTGAACTTCCTATAATCTTCTCGGCTGCCTTTACCACTCTCTGAATGGACTTTCTCTCATGAACTAATTCAATACTCAAAGCTACCATAGTCCCCTACTTACGAACACAATTGGGCACAGAATTTCCATTGCTAATTGAGATGGTCCTTGAGTCATTTTTGTTGTAAGCAAATCACTGCCGTTATTAAGTGAATCACACCATTACGTGAACCCAGCTTCCCTTCTGCTTGTTGGAAACTGACAGGGAAAAGGTAATCGCATGACTCCGGGACACTGCAACTATCATAAATGCATGCTGGTTGCAAGCATTCACATTTTGATCCTGGGATGGTGGCGATGCTGCAGTGGTCGTAAGTATGAGGATCAGTCATAAACCACTTTTTTCAATGCCATTGCAACTTCAAACATCACTAAGTGAATGGTTGTAAGTCAAGAACTACCTGAAATTTTTGCACCCTCATACAGACACCTGAATGACATAGTTGCCGGTCAGAACGAGTTTAGCCCATTAAGCAATCCTCAACTTTTCCAGCTCTGTGGACCAGCAGTGGTAGTGGGCGACGGCAGCAGGCAGTGGTAGGGAGGAGATGGTTTCATGCATGCAACCTAACCCCACACCTGTGCAAGTGGAGCTTTACACACTTGCCCACAACTTACACGGCCCGGTTCCCAACAGGTCATGGACGTGTAGCAGGCCGTGGAATGGGGATTGGGGAACCCTGCATTAAGGCAATTCAAAAACCACAATGAAGCATAAGCAAGAAGTCCCCTATCCACAAATGCAGTCAAGGAGTCTGTGCCCATGGAAATATACACTGGAGGTTTCTTGTCTGCAAATAATAATGCTGTACACCTTCAGACAACTGGCTGCTCACTGACATCAATACAACTTTAGAGGGAAAGGTTTCTCACTACCACTGGCATGGTAAAGTCTACCCAAGTGTAATGTCAGAACAAGGTTCTTTTCTTTTCAAAATCCCCCCCTCCCCGCTCACTTTTACAGGCTTGAAAACCTATGCTTCAAGCTTCTGTGCTCTTAAGAAGTAAGGCGCACATGATACTGCACAGTAGGAGCTAAAAAGTGAGGGAAACAGCAGTAGTCATCGTAAATGAAGGATTACTGAGCACTGGAAGTTACATTTCTTTAGTTGCACTGGCAGGATACAGTTTGTCACACCAGAGTTCTGTCTACCCTGACATGTGAAGAATGCCTGTGGGTATCATCACTCCCGCTCTGTCACTTTTGTTTCAAGTGAAAGAAAGGCAGCATTCTGTAGTAAGGGAAAAGTTAAAGGGGTTCCCACACATCTTAAAATGAGTTTTTATGCAGTTTAATGGTGTCAGAAGTGATCCCCCTTCTCAGAAAGACCCAAAGCATTCCGGTTTGGGCTTCTTCAGTTATAGACTGAAATCTGCAATCGTGCACGGTTTTGATTTGTGCTTGCCGCTGGAGCGCCCCAAGCCACCCAGATTCAGGGCTGAAGCCACCCCGTAGAGGTGGTGAAGAAGGGGGAGCTGTCAGCGGGGTTGAGGAGGAGCCGCATCTCTCCTCCTCGGCTGGCCGTTACTCCTTTTCCCAAAGACGGTTGCAGTGGTGGTCAGAAATGGCCACCTCAAAGAAGAACCCGACTGGACAGGATTGTTCAGGAGTAAGTTTAAAGGAGAAAGTTTGACTGAGCGGGTTGAATGGAGAACATCTATTTAAGATACCTGGAACCTGAATTTTAAAGACTAATACTATTCCTAAAAAAGATTTTAAGCAGCGAAAGAGAAAGGGAAAGGAAACAGAATTGGCTTTTTTTCTCTCATATTGACAGTTTTAATTGACTTGGAACGTTAAGAAGAAGAGATTCGAATAAGAAATTGATACTAATCCACTTTGACATTAATAGGCTATTTCTAGCTGAAGATAAAGTGTCAAAGGGATAAAGATTCTTGGATAATTAAAAAAAAGTTAAAAAAAGAAAGAAAGCAGAGGAGGGAAAAAGGAAACAAGAGGGTGGAATCTGGAAAATGGAAAGGACCATCTGGAACTTTAAAAAATTGATAGTGGAATTTTAACAAGGCTTGCAAAAGATACATTGTAGCTGAAATTTTGTTACAAGATAACAAAGCCCCTGGAAAGAGAAAGTGAGAAAAGAAGCAAGAAACAGTTTTGGATTATTGGATGATTCCTGGAATTTTGGATGGTGGATCCTAATTAAACAAAACTTAAGCATTGAAGCAACAACCAAAAAAAAAGAGTAATTTGAAAAACAATCATAATATCAGGAAGAAGCAGAAGGGAGGATCACAGAAGGGAGAATCAGATAGAAAAGGGGATAAAAAGGGGAGGGAGAAGAAGAGAGGGAAGAGGGAAAGGAAAAGAAGCTACAAAGGACAAAAACAAGATAGAAAGGTACGGGAAAAGCGTACAAGAATTAAAGGTATAAACCTATTTAAAAGACACAGAGACAATGGTTAAAATTTAACTTAAGGAGAGGATTCTGCAAGGGTGCATGGGATAGCATTGTTATATTAGAAATAGAAAAGGGTTAGAAAATATGTTTAGATGATTAAAGTGATAGAAAAAAATTGTATTGATGTGTAATGGAATATTTGTAAAGTGAATAAGGCTCTCAATGATTTAAAAAGAAAGTTTTTAAAAAAACTGAAAAGAAACATGGAAGATTTTGATCAGTTGACAAGATGAATTTGAATAAGAATAATTTTATTGACTACTGTTAATAACTATTGTTTTGTTTTTTATTTAAAGACAGTAATAAGTAAAATATGAAATAGACGATTAAAGTGAAAGACAACTGATATTACTAGGTAATATTTGTTAAAAGAAATAGAAATGTAAAAGAGTGTTATTAATATTAATGGCAGAGCTATACTTGAGTTATTATTCCATTTACTATTGTTATACATATATACACAGATATATATACATATATACTTTTTTTCTTTTAAGAATTTAGTGTGTATTTTTAAGGGAATGTACCAAGCAGAATTCTATTGAAAATAGGTATGTGTTATAAAATAGAGGTTAAAAAATGAATGTTATAACTGTAAAGGTAGTAACTTAAATTTTTAAACAAGATTTGAAAAAAACATACAAAGGTGTTATACTCCAGTCTAGTAATTTCAGGGGGAAATTTGTTTTATGAGAAAAGATAATATGAAATTGTAAACAGGACAGCCGAAAGTATAAAAACACTGATTAGAAAGATCTTAAAAATTAGAAAAAGATACGTAATTGAATTAAGAAAGGAATGAGATAATTTAAAATAGGAAGGCTATAGGAAGTAAAGAAAGGGAAAAGCTATTGAAAAAATTGTGAAAATAGTTATAAGATATGGATTAGAATGTATAAGATAAATATGTATTGAGTTTATGTCTGTATGGAGAAGTGATAACCCGGGGTCACACTGTTCTCAAAAAAAGATAATTTTATTTGTATTTATAAGTTTTGTGAAAACTTAAATAAAACTTTTATTTAAAAAAACCCAAACCAGAACAAGCTTCTACTTAAAACTAATCCATGGTACTTCACTGTCTATTTAGGACTACTCTATTTTAATGTTTCACTCAAGCTTCACTTTCAATGCAAACATACATTACAATACTGTCCCTACTACTCCAGAGCCTTAGGCATTAAATCCTGAATGATTTTGGTCATAAAAATGCACACTATATTTTTATAGAGTGGCAAGTGGAAGCCATAATGAATGCATGCATACTTAGCTCCCTTATCTGAAAAATTACGTTCCAGGTACTGAAAAATGTTATTAATGGAGAAAAATACCTATATGGACCAGCACTCCAAAATATTTCCATTCCTAAGGGACTCAAGCTCTAAAATTTGAAAATTCAAACATTTCAAAAAGATAGAGGCTCCATTCTGTGATTAATCTGTAATTTTCAGCCCACGGCTCAATCCCAGTCTTAATTCCTAGCCATCACTGCTGTTTTAGACAGTTTTTCCAGTGAAGTTACACTATCAGTGTGCATATTGCTCATCTTCATATGAAGGTGTTACCATAAACCTGGTAATCTAGGAAACACCTTCTCACTATTAAATCACAATAGTGACCCCACAATGCCCCCAAAGATTGAGAGTTCTAAATTTCACTCCCAAAGCTGTATCGCATAACAAAATCAAAACGGGGAAGAGAGAAAATGAGTTAGTTGCCATCCAGGGTATGCTTTACCAGCGTATATTCTTTCAGAAAAGCAAGATAGTTAAATAATCCTGCCAACCGCTATGTTGAGACACCCAGGTTAATCTTTCCATCTTTTCCTTCCTGATTTAATCAGAATACTTTTGCATAAAAGTTTCTTTTGCTTCTGATCAACTTCCTTGAGGTTGAGAACTGGCACCATCATACAATTCTGAAAAGTTAAGGAAAGCATTCAGAAGACATGTGTGAAGTAGAGTGGCCTAGAAGAAAGATAGAGCAATGGTTCCATTCTGAGCAAGATCAGAACAAAAAATAATAATGAAAGAGTTGTAAAGGAGCAAATTACAGCTAAAGGATTGGATGCTATCCTATGATCTATATTATAGCAATCATTCTAAAGATAAATTGATTTGAAAGTAGTAATTATCTAAACTGGAGATATCAGATTACCACACCCATTCCTCATGTAATGACTTCCTCAATTTAAGTGACCATTCACAAACACAACATTAATAAAAACTTCATTTTTCAAAAAACCAATACAATTATGACCAAATATCAGAAACCTAACAACAGAGATTGGAATAAGAGTAATGGTATCATGATTAAACAAGAGAACTTTTCAAGTAATCCTTGATTTACAATCATAATGGAGCCTGCCCATTATGGCAGTAAGTCATGACAGTCAAAAGGCAGACATGACCGACCTGATTTTATGCCTTTTTGTGCAGTGACCATTAAGCAAATTACCATGGTCATTAAGTGAATGCCACAGAAATAAATGCACGGTTTTGGCAAAAATGTAATAAATCAGTCATATAACCACGAAATACTGCAAACAGCTGTAAATCCAGGCTGGCTGCCAAGCACCTGCAATGCAGTCACATAGCGTGGGAGTGGTGGAAAGAAAAGGTGGCCATCAGAAGTGGATCATATACCTTTCGGAGGTCCCATGTTAACTTTGAATGGTCACTATACAACTAGTCACAAGAACTACCTGTAGCTGAATGAGATGGCAGAAGCCATCTTTGCAGCATCACTTTTTCACATGTTCACTTAGTGACCATTTTGCTTAATGACCCAACTGACAGAACAGAAAAAGGCAGTGCGCATACATACACTATTCTGAGCTCTATTATGGAGTGGGGGGGAGAACTGATGTGTTGTAAATTTGATAAAACACAGTACGTTTTCTGGAAAAAAACAAACCCTGATATGATCAGAGTAGGATGCATGCCATTTATGTAAAACAAATCAAGATTTAGAAGCCTGAGCATAGCATAAAGCACTTGGATGGAGAGTCTCTGGCTGACTGTTCATACATACAACACTTTAAGCCATGAATAGTAGTTTATCAATCACATTCACTATTAGCATATTGAATAGGCCAGGAGTGTCAAAATGGCAGCCCTTGGGCTGGATGCGTCACACGCAGGCCAGGCCCACCCCAGCTCTGCAAAGGGGAAAAAATATTGTGATATGTCACGGCAACGTGCTGCATCAAGTTTAGCACCCATGAACTAGGCCATCACATTAAGCCATATTGGTTTATTTTGGTTTAGAATACTAAACACAGCTTGATGATATTTGGCCCGACATATGAGTTCAACATTTGAAGGGCAAAAACTGCACAGCTCTCAACTTAAACAATGTCCACATATTGCACAGGAAAACATGAACAAAGCTGTCTGTCTCTATGACCTACAAATATCACTGTTCGTTTACTGTGGGCAATAACTGTCACATCCTCACCACGTATCTAAACAACCGTGCACAAAGAAAACCGCTCAAAGCAAAGTTTGTACATTCCAGGATTAAAAGGATGGGTAAAAATGCTGATAGTTCAGAGAAAGCTAAGATGACAGACGTTGGCTTTAAGCTAGAACCTAGCTGTTTTAAAATCTGGACAAAGAGAGCTAGTATCAGGGAAAGCACACAAATATTAAAAATACCTGACAATAATTTTTGGAGTAAAAAACCATATTAAAATGGGGTGGGGAGAGAGAAAGAGGTCTTCTCAACTAAAGACCTGATGCTTTGAGAAGCACCTGTCAGGAAGGAATAGAAAGTCTTCATATAATTACTCTACTGCTTTACATGTAGATTGTAAACATGTACACTTGTAAATGTCTATGAAGATTCTCAGTCATCAGGTCATAATTGTCTCATAATTGTCTGCTTTTTTTTTTCAAGCAACTGGACTGTTTTTTCCTTGAGGAAGAAGATGTTTTGCTTCTCATCAAAGAAGCTTCATCAGTTGTGACTGGATGGTGGAGGAAGACTTGTAACTCCATCATTTCATATAAGGAAACTGAAGCATGTCAAGTAGCCCTCAATTCCAGAACTAAAAAATAGCAATTAGCAAAATTTATTTGTGTTATTTAGCTGGATTCACACATCAAAATAAGCCATAGTACAGCTTGTTTAGTTTTGATTAAGCACATGTAAATCCATAGATGGCCTAGCATTGTGTGCAAATCAAGCCAGCATGGACTGTTAAACTACATTTTATAACATGATTTAGTATGGTTAGTATTGCATCTTTACCATTTTCTTTGACCTCCAAGTTCTATTAGTTCTATTAGTGGCCACATAAAGTATTAGTAGCAATAACTACTGTTGCTAGGTTACTGCCATATCAACATTAGATTATCATGAGAAGCCAAAAGAAGAGGTTACTATATTCACTAGAAAAACACCAAACTGTTTAAAAAGAACACTTTCTTCCTGCCTTATTTTTACTCTTCCCAAATACTACTGAAATTGCAGAAGCCACTGGAGTCAATAACTATGATCAGTTAACCAGAATTCAAAAAGTAATTAGGCACTTGTCCTGAAGAGGCTAAGAAGAAAGGATAGATTATCTTTAAACAGCAATGATAGCTTTAGCATTATTCTATTTAGACAAGTAATGACAAAATCTATTTAGTCAAGTAATGACAAAATCCAGATATCTGTATCTATGTCTGTCTGTCTGTTTATCTATCTATCGAGGGGGGGGGGGGGAATAATCTTTTAAATAAAGGAGAATATTTGTAGCTCAAGGTTGACATAGAGGATCCTTAGTGTTCTCAAAGCTTGTTTGTTTTCTTGCAGACATTTCATTACACAAACTTGGTAACATGATGTTACCTAGTTTGAGTAATGAAAAGTCTACACAAAAATGAGCAAGCCCAGAGAGCACCAAGGACCTCTCAAAGTCCTTGCTGGGGAGAAAAATTAGCAGTAAAATGGTGGCTATTTTAATTTTCTAAACAGGAATTTCTTTACTGAATTTTTTGAATGTGAGTATCTTCTATTTTATGTATTTATTAAATTTATACGCCAGCCATCTCACTCTGTAAAGTTACTCTGGGTAGCTAGTAATATTCATTAAAGTGATGCAGTATGGTAAACTGCTTTTATTCTATTGCCAAGAATACAACAAGGATGTGTCCATCTGGTTACAAGGCTTAAACATGACTCCGGGGACTTATTCAGCTGAAATGTAGGATTCTCCAGCAAGTATTAACCTTAGTTTCCCTAATGAGAACTACTTGTCCTGGGTATCTGTGCAATTTCCATATAAATGATAAAGCAAAAACAGAACTGATGCTTCTCTATTTAGAGTAATCTTCTTTAGTTATAATTTCCTGGAATACAAGATTGATATGAAAATTGCAGGTTTTTGAATGCACTAAATCTGCAGATCCCAACATAGGTCCATAGACATCTTGCTTGCTAAGTCTCATCCCTCTTCATTGTTTTATGGCTTGCCAAGTATTATCACAGCCATAATGTTTTCAGTATGCACCCTAACCCATTAAGATAGCAAACTCCTCTACTGTCAAGGATAAAATCAAAATAAAACAAATTGATCCATACTTGATAAATACTACAGTATGTCAGATAGTGAGTCATTTTGGATTTGTCTGCTATTTCCTACAGCTATTTTACTCTAGGTTATTTTTAAAAGTTTTTACATCTATAACTCAAGTGTAAAAACAAGAAGAGTTGTTTTTGATTTTAAAAATGTATATAAAATAATGTACTTTATATAGTATAATTACTTACTATACCCCATCCAAAAAAATATGCACCATCCAAATTGAAACTTTTACAGAACATTAACAATTGTAAATAATATTAATCGTTAATAGTATGTAGAGTTGCATAAACAAGGATATATTATTAAGAGACAAAAGGGTGAAATCAGTGTACTAGCTCTAACAAAGTTAACATTACAAGAACAAGCAGTAACAAGTTTGCAAATATACTCCCTGTCCTGACATAAAAGCAACATACGTGCTGTCATTTCATTGGCTACTAGTTGAGACCACTTCATAAACATGGTTTCATTTCATAGCTGCCAATATTTGGGTTACAATCACAGTTAGTGATAGTTATTCACACCTCTGTCCACCAGCTGCCAACCTACCAACCTTATATTTTAAGTAAAAAATGCAAAGCAAAGCACTAGCAGCATTATTTTTATTTCCAGGAATGCTGCTATACTTCAAATTGATATAAAAAGTCTTCTTAGAAAATAAAGAGATCAATGAATAAAAATTAGCTTTATTTCTTTGGCTGGAAGTATGCCGCCTGCCAGAAAGTACACAAAGGAAAACAAGAGTAGTCTACTGGTAACACATGGAAGTAATGGTAAGAGTCATTTTGGTAAACTGGATATATCCTTCACAACAGTTATTTTAAACTTATCAAGATTTCATAGCAGTTGTTTTGTGAGAGTGCCCACAAAATCCCCCAAGTATCCAATAACTGAATAAAATTGGAGATCCCGAGACTACAGTAAACTGTTAAGTAACAAAACCTATTACATCTGTTTAAGGTAAGTAGTTCTATCATGTTCAACTTCACAAGACAGCTTTTGTCACCTCTAGATGTATTGGATTATAATTTCTTCCACCAGCCAGCTGCGAATTATGAGATGTTTGATTCAATATACCCAGAAGCCAGTACACTGGGTGAAGCTGTTTAAAAACATAAGTGCAGACAAAAATTTAATAAGACGGCTTACCATCACTTTGGGCTTTGTTTTTCATTTCTTCCTTCCATGTTGGAATATCTTTCAAGGGTACATAATCCCGTAAATATTCTTTACGTCTCTCTTCCAATGTCATCTTCAACAAACGTTCTATCAGAAAACACATGAATATGTTTTAACAAAATTATGAAGCAGATTCCTTTGTAGCATAAATCAGTTATGGAGTTCTAACATAAGCATTTGAGGAATGTATGTTTACTAAGATCAGATATCAAAAAGATTCAATTAATTTCTTTACTCAGCCTAATTATTAAGGCTTGGAGTGAACCAAAACTTCAACAACTCTGATATGATTTCAGATGTTCAATAAGTTGTGTTAAACAAGTCTAAGTACTTTAAGGCTAAATTCATTCGAGAAAGTTTAGGGATGAGAGCAACATTTAGTTCTTAAGAAAGATTGCATTTATTCTGTTTATATATCTTTTTGCTATTTTATATTACAGTTTGTATGTCACTGTTTGAACTTGACAGTTTGAACTAGTTTACATGTTATTGTTATTGTTCTATAGCAGATATTAACTCAATTTTAAAATTATATAAATTATTCTAAGCCATTTAAGCATGGTAATCAACACTCCTTGCTTGCAATGCCACCAATAGATAGTTCTTGATATTATGGTTAACAAATCACACAAGCTTTACATTATGTTATAACTTTTTTAACAATTATTTTATGAATGGTTATCTCACAATTTAGAACGTATCTTCCATTGGTATCAGGCATTTGAATATTTGCTAGAGAAATAACGTATAGTGACCCCCATCACTGTATCAAAGTGATTAAATCCATGTGTAGCACTTATGGAATTGATAAAATACAAAAGTTAATTTGAATCATCAGTGACATTCATCTATCTGGAAGTAGCCATGGAAGTATGAATGCTGTTTATCTGTACAGGCAATCCCATTTCTAGCACTAATAAGCTATTTATTAAAGCAATCCTAAAAGAAGCTCTAGCGTTCAAGATAAGATTTTCTTCAAAGCTATAAGATAAATTTATCACACTAGAAACATACATAAAACACAAAAAAATTTGTGACCTGGGCAAGATTAATCTGAAAAGATTTACTTAATGCAAGTAACTAGTAATAATTCATAAGTTGGATAATACTTTATGTATGCACATTTCAATTTAATCTCTTGTAATAACATTCTTACCTAGAATTTAATGCATACACTTCTATATTCTTGTCTCTTGTAACGTTTAGAATCAAACCAAATTTCTACTAAGTAAAGTGATACATTTCACACAGAATTCCTTAAGATTGTTATGTGGAAAAACAGCAAATTATTGAAAATATACTTTTCTGTGATGAAGTTAGAGGCTTCAACTTTAGCAGTACAGAATGCATTTTAAAAGAAATTAAAGCAGTTTTAACAGCACCAGTGACAAACTACAAAATGATTTTTTTTCACATCTCAGTGCAAAGATCTAGTTTCTGTTAGAAGTAATCCAAACAGAAATCCATACTATAGTTTAATCAATATAAATTCTGAGAAGCTGATATACCAGTTTATATTATGCAGTTCAAACAGCCTAATCTAAATCTACAGGTAAGGGTATGATAGATGGTCAATTCCAAACATATAAATACTGTGTGCAACAATATGTCAGTAGTTGGGGGATTTTCTCCTTATGGATAGATGGACATTTGATCTTTATATCAGTCATTTTATTCTTCCTTGTATTTGATATTATCCATGCAGCATAATTAGCAATGTACATTTCATGTCAAACTGACACCAAAACTTCACTATCAATATTTGTTTAGTTATACTGCATGTCAATTTTAGAAACTGCCCATCTCACTCCAGCTTAATAAAAGAACGTTTATTAAATATTTTATTAGGAAAAGATAATTACCACTTCACCATTAGAAGGTTTGATATTTTACCAAGTGAAGCAATCCATCCTCGCAAATTTAGAAGGACTGTGTAAAGTTTGATCCAATAGATATTTTCAACTCTCACAATTTTCACACAGTACACAAACGAAGGCCATGGTTGTTGTTTTTCTGTGGGTTTTTTTTTTTTTTTTGCAAATATTGTCTTCCAAAGGGCCCAAAGATCCAGGCTTAGCAGTCCTGTCACGTGTTTTGCAATCCCCTCGCTATAGGCAGCACCAGCGTGAGAGGTGCCAGCAACTGATCAAAGACCCGTAGCTTCCATTCCAAGCATTTTGAAACAGATTCACAAGGCAGCAGACAGAGAAGCCTCACTTTCATTTCCAAAGTGGCACTCACACCAACTCCCACCCCGAACTCTGAGATATGTCAGCGCACAATTTGCAACCGGAACTCTGGCAAAAGTTATAGTCCAAGCTGACAGCTTTGCTCTCGAGGTTCATGCATACAGGACTAAGAGGAAAGAAACGGTGATGACCCAGCAAGAAAATAACTTTTATAAAAGGAGGGGAAATCATCCGTACCCAAGAAAGAAACATTAAGATTCACCAGGCAGTGAAACGAAGTCAGAGGAAGGTTACCAACTCTGAAACAGGCCAGACTTAACCAAAACTAGGCAAAAAAAAAGAAAAAAAAGAGGAGAGCCACCGCCACCCCTGATCAGCTCCGTTCAGGGAGGATGTCCTAGACACGCTTCTGGGTAAGGCTTGACCCAAGAACCCTTGCCAAGGTCGCAGCACCTGAGTGGCAAGAGAGGCCTGGGCCCGTTAGGATTACCCTAAGCTGCCCCTCTTCTTTGGGGGTGCCCCCTAACCAGGCTGCTGCCGAGGGCTGTGCAGAGAGGATGCCGTCCCATCCTAATCCTCCCACCACCACCACCACTGAAGGCGGACTCGGTGTCCGGAGGAGAAGAAAGGAGCCCTCATCCAGCGGCGAGAAGGGGGTGGGGGAAGCGCCAGCTAAGTCAGGAGGAGAAGCGTTGCAAGCAAGGGGAGGAGCGCGGCTGTCCTGCCAAGGTAACGCGGCGGAGGCGAGAAGGAAGGCAACGCCGGCTCAGGTGAGAGCAAGGCAGAGGAGAGGAGGAGCGGGCAGCCTTTTCTGCCCGCACGCCTCGCGAAGGAAACACGAGTGGGAGAGGCGGCGCTGGGGCGGGGGGGAGTCCGCCCCGCACCCTCCCCGCTCGCCCCAGGAGCCCCGGCGGCGTTTTTCAGGTGAAGGAGGTCAGTACCTTTCTCCTCCCGCCAGAGCTTTTTCCGCTTGTTCCCGGGATACATGGTGCTGTGGCTAGCGGCGGCTTTGAGCTGCAGGTTCCCCAGGCTCACGGGCGACAGAGAAGCACGCGCTGACCCGGCTGGGCGACGGCACCGCTGGCGGGGGTGGCAGCGTCGGCGGCTGTTTGCACCTCTGCCTCCTTCCCGCTCCCCTCTCCTTTCCAGCGCGCGTCAACTGGGTCACGCCTCGCTCTAACCCGACAGACACCCCCGCAACGCCCGCCTCTTCGCCCGCCGCCCGTTGGCCTTGCGAGACGCCGCTCAGCGACGCGCCCCGCCCCCTTGCGCTCTTGGAGCTCACGGCGGCGGCGGCGGCGGCGGGGAGAGGGGGGGGGAGTCTTTTTAAAGGGGCAGGACGCGTCGTGCGGGGAGGAAGCGCGCGGAAGAGGCTCGGCGCTCTCGGGACGGCAACACAAAGAAAAACGGCCACGACTGCAGCTCGCTCCCGTGTTTGGCGGAGGAGAAACCGGCGGCTTTCCGGGAGAGTTTTGTCACCTTCAGGTGGCTCGCGTGTGGCGGCTGGCTCCTTTGGGGCGTGCTCGCTCGCTCTGGTGTTAAGTTTCAACTGTGTGTCCCAAAGGTGCTTTTGCAGGAGGCAAGTGGACTTTCTTGGGTTGGTTGGTTTGTTTGTTTGTTTCTATCCTGTTAGAGCTGAAGAAGCTTCTTGGATGAGAAGCGAAACGTCTTCAAAGAAAAAACAAAACAAGAAAATCCAGTTGCCTCCTGGTGCCTGGATGACTGAGAACCTCTACAGACTTTTTAGCTATGCAATTTGGGGTGAACATCCTTTGAATAGTGTGGGAGTAGATATAGATTTCCAGAGGGAGAAAAAAAACTGCAGACTACAGGAACTAGGAGCACTTATTCAGGTGACCCTAAGGACAGAGATAAACACCCAGGTGGCCTCAACAACTCTCTAAAAGGAGGTCAATGACCAGTTGTCTGCAAGGAACATAAATCTTTCCATTCCCCACGATCCTGTCAGAGCCGGAGAAGCTTCTTGGATGAGAAGTGAAATATCTTCAAAGAAAAAAAAAAAACAGTCCAGTTGCCTCCTCTTTGGGACAACCATGACCTGGATGACGGAGAATGTCTACAGACTTTCAGCTGTGTAGATCTCCTGCTTGAGCATGGCGGGGAGGGGTTATTTTTATTGTATCTATTTTATTTTGTCAAGCGATTATTAGATAACAGGTATAAGTATAGACATGATTATGAATACATGAAATGGATACGAATAAGAAAAAAAAAGCAATAGGACAGGAATGGTAGGCACATTGGTGTGCTTATGCATGCCCCCTACAGAGTTCGGACTAGATGACCTACAAGGTCCCTTCCTGTTAATCTGAATCGGCATGTGCCTGCAGTTAATTGGAGGGAAACAACAGACCTACTGAATGCCCTGGGACTTTCCTCTGGGCTAAATTGTTTGGGGTGCATTTTCATAGCAGTTTAATCTGGGAGTAAGCCTCATTGATTAATAAAGCTTCTTTATGAGTGGGTACAGTATAGGGTTGTTCTGCAACTTCTGAATAAATGTAGTTTGCTTAATTTCATCACCCACACTCAGTGTTTTGAGTAATGTTCTTACTTGTTTACGTGCATAAAAAATCTTCACATTAAGGTAAGTTTAAAAACATTAAATGTAATAATGCCGCTGGCAATAGTATTATAAGTAAAAAAAAAACCTCTGGGCGCAGCTTTACATTTTTACATTCAATTGGATGCTTTACATTCTCCTTCCACTCCAGAGTTCCTCTCTTATCTTCTATTCCAAATATGTCTGCACCTGCTTTTGGTACATTCCCATAAGACCCTTCGGGGGTAAAGTTTGTGTTTGGTGACACATTAACTATATTTGGAGAATTAGGAGAAAGCTGTGCCAAAATGGCAAAGTGATGCAAAATGTTTTATCGTGAATCTTAAGCCAGTCCCTTTCAGAAGTTTACCAACAATCTTGCTTTACTAAGTTGCTTAGTTTGGTAGCTTTAGCACACTTGGCCAGAGACTGAGGGCTCTGCCCTTCTCTGCTAAGCTGTCTTTTAGGAACCCATTAACAGGTAGTCCTCATACAACAGTTGATTTAGTGACCATTCAAAATTACAATGGCACTGAAAAAAGTGACTTATGACCATTTTTCACACTTATGACCATTGCAGCATCCCCATGATCAGTTATCAAAATTCAGACGCTTGGCAACTGACTTCTTTCTGTTGGTTGCAGTGTTCTGGGGTCATGTGATCACCTTTTGTGACCTTTGGACAAGCAAAGTCAATGGGGAAGGCAGATTCACTTAGCAACTGTGTTGCCAACTTAAATGCAGTGATTCACTTAACAACTGTGGCAAGAAAGGTCGTAAATGTGCAAAACTCACTTAGCACATGTTTCATGGTAGCAACTGAAATTTGGGGCTCAATTGTAGTCATAACTGTATTCATTTGTGGCTATTTCTGTGTGCCACCTGGAGAACACATATTGTTGTTCAACTTTTATTTGAAAAAAAAAAATCTATATACCTTGCTGTTCTTCTGAATTATTTCTGGATAAAAAGCAGCGATCTCCAAATCAACCTTTCTAAATTAATAAACAGATTGGAAATCTACCATACTGGGTGCGTATTCATTCATTGGTGTTAAAAGGACGTAATTGGACTCACAGCACCATTTTGCCATAGTAGTTTTTGCCGTAATTTCTACTACATACAGACACTCATAAGCTATTCTACATACATACTTTTGTCTTTTTTTTCCCTAAACAAATTTATTCAACTTCGAACAAATACTTAGATACAGCTTGGTCTATTTTTTAAAAAAACAAAAGCTTCATTGGATTCTTTTTGACCCATATGTAGTATCAGAAATAAAAAATGTTTTTCTGAGGCTAGCACTACCAGATCTTGGCTGCAAAATTGCAAGTGACCACTACATTCATTTATTATATTTATGAGTCAAATGTATAAAGCCACTGTATCACAAAATGCATCTCTGAGCAGCATGTGGCAATTGGTAAGCATTAAGAAAAGTGTGTTTACATTAATACCCATAATGCTACAATTGAGAAAATAGATACACAAGTAAAAAAAAATGTGTGCATGTGTGTATGTAAGTTTTATTACATCTTTTATTATAAAAATCCCTTGGTTCAAGTTAGAATGAACTTTTTAAAGAAAGCTTTTGCTATGATATCTCAAATTATTTACACTTTCTACTATATCAATATATGATGCAATAAGTTGAATATTGTATCAGCTCAATCAGTGTGATTTATAAATCATTTTACAGTTTCATCTGTTATGTGATCCTAGCTACTTGTGGTTTATTCAGTAAAGCATATTTAATAGAATATGGCTTAAGGTCCTATTTAAACTGTGCAAGACTGTTTAACAAACAGGCCCATATATCTGGTGGATCTCACCATGACTTATAAGACTCTTTTCTGTTAGAATTGATTGTTACTTTCATAAAAGAGAGCCACATGAACTTTGGATTTAAATGAGCTTGGATTGTTTAGTTTAATTTTCTGCAGTTGTGTCCATGCATATTTTATATAGGCAACCTGTGATACTCCATATATTGTTGGGGGTTAATACCAAGTAGTGTAAGGAAACATGCCTCAAAAAGAGAGACACCAGTGGATTGTATTTTAGCTACCTCTGTGGTAAGTTAACTGAGTAGATTTCACAATTATAACACTTTAATGTAAAAATCCCACGTAACACAGACCAAACAGTTTAGTTTCAGTGATATACAGCCAGCTAGTCTGATGATTAAGGCACCAGATTAGAAACCAGGAGATTGTGAGTTCTAGCATTACCTTAGGCATGAAGGACAGCTGGATGATTTTGGGCCAGTCACTTATGTTTGACTCACTTTATAGGATTGTTGTTGTGGGGAAAATAATGAGGAGGAAAGATTATTAGGTGTGTTCAGCATCTTGAGTTATTTAAAAGATAACTATGATGGAATAAAAATTAAGACGTTTGAAATATTTCATCACTATTAGAAATAGGAGGCAGGAATCTTTGCTGATCTACAACAAATTGCAGTAAATCAAAATAGATTCAAATATGTTGTTGTTAGTTGTGAAATCGTGTCCGACCCATCGTGACCGCATGGACAACGTTCCTCCAGGCCTTCCTGTCCTCTACCATCTCCTGGAGTCTATCTAAGATTCAGATATATCTTCTGGCAATGCCTAAAACAAATGATTACAGACCCTACACCTGAATCATTTTTCAGCTGCCCCTTCCTTTATACTTTTCTGTGTTAAATCTTTCAAGGTGCTGGAACATTTATGGTTCCTACAGTCCTCAGTCAATACATATCATACTGCCATTCCCTCTTTCCCTAATACATTTAAGGAAACACATTTATTGATGGAAGAAAAAAGAAGTGGAAGGAGGAAAAGATGTTACAAATGCAAGAAATTATTGTTTAACACACCCGCCCAATATTCACAAATGATAAAGGTAATTGCGCAATATATTTCTCATACTGAAGCATCCCAGACATATGAACTAGCATAATCAAACCACTATCATGGTTCATAATAGATTAGCTTTGAAAAAAATAATGGAAGAATGGTTGAAGAATTTATCTTTTGGTGCCAAAGTGCACAATCTACCTATAGTCACATGTTAACTTACCATGTTGTAGGAAACCATCCTGTGTAACTATGTGTGGTCATTGTATCAATCCAAAATATTGGGTTAAGAAAGGCACAGTTCCATTAATCATTGGTAACAATGTGCAAATACAGCCAAATATGCATTTGGGATGCTTTACATTCTCCTTCGACTCCAGATTTTCTCTCTTATTATTTATCTTCTATTCCAGATGTGTTTGCACCTGCTTTAGGTACGTTCTCATAAGACCAGCTCAACTTCTGGTTCAACCTGGATAGTTTCATGTTTTCCTGGCAATAATATGGAAGTAGTTTGCCCTGCTTCGAGATTTTTGTTTTTTTAAAAACTTTTCAGCCGAATGCTTTGAAAGTTTCCAAGTAGTGGCCAGTTCCAATTTAAAAGCCCCCTGCTAGGCTAATTTCTTTCTCTGTAGCGTTTGAAAGTAGGCTGTGAAAGAAATTGCTTCCTAATATAGTGGAGAAACAGCGAAAAGACAAGTGCAGATGGAAAAGAAAGAATACGAGCAGAATAAATTATTTTTTTAAAAAAAAACCGAACTTTTAAAGATATAATAGGATTCTGCACATTCATCTACTGACTTCGTTTGGAGTCCCAAAGCTGAACCTCCCTAATGCTATCTTTGAAAGGGGTATATATATATAAAAAAACTGATCTCGCTTAAGATGCTACAACCCGGAGAGGAGGAGACGGAGCAAGTTAGGTTTCGGCGGAAAGTACGCTGCTGCTGCTTCTGCTGCTTCTGTTGCTGCTTGTGACCGCAGGTGTTCCTGCCTAGGAATAACTGCGAAGGCCGACGATGCTGCCTTTTTTTCCGGCTAGTGGTTCAGCAGGAGACTGAAAGACGTGATTGGCTCGTGAATAAAGAAAAAGTCGTTGCTAGGTAACCGCATCAACTTCGAGAAAACCGAGAAGCAAAAGGAGGCGCTGCGTAGTAGGGACGAGGCACGAAAGCTGCCCAGTAGAACACATTTCCCAATATGCTGAGACAATATTGGGGAATCGCTTTAGGGGGCATCATGTTTATGGCTTCGCATCTCGTCGCTTAGGCAATCGGGAATTCTAAGAGCCGAAAGCGGAGCGATTCGTCGTCCCCGATCCAGTGAAATCCACCCCCCCCCCGCCCGCGAAGGCTTAGGTTGGGGTTCATTTATTTGAGATGAAGACTCAGTTTTTAGTGCTGTGCTTGACGCACTTCTGGATCGTCGTATGTAGTATGTATCTGGGATTCTGCTCCTTCCGTTTTGCGGGCGTGTGGAGGGGGGTGCCGATTGCCATTAAGTTTATATTTGCAGAAAGAATGAGGTAAATATATATTTTTTGTTCATAGCGAGGCTAGAAAGCGGGAGCCAGTGAGTTCGAGTGCTGCCTTAGCCACCAAAGTCAGCTGGGTGACTTTGAGCCAGTCAACTCTCCCAGCTTAACCCCCCACTCAAAGGTTGTTGTTGCTATTGTTGGGAAAATAGCAGAAGGAAGATATGTTATGATCGCTGCCTTGACTTAAGGCATAAAGATGGGGTACAAATAAATAAAATCAAGAGAGGTTATTGCACTGTTCTCACGGATTCCCATCAGATATTTGTTTAAAAAATCAGATGTTACACATGGTCCATCCACAAACAGATTGTCATGATTTCCATGGATCAAAAAGCCTGGGCTTCATAATAAAACATTTGAAGCAGATTCCAGAACGTATTAGAACACAACATTTTTGTAGAAGACCTTCCAAACCTGTGACACTATTCTGTTTGTTTCAATGTAATGAAACAAGTTTCATTATCCCTGAGTTAAATGTCTTAACTCAGATATCTAGTAAGTGATTCTGCCAGACATCTGTAAATAAATAAGTAAATAAACCTCTGTATATTTTTTATATTGCTCTACATCTGCCCTCAGGTTCATATTGAAACGCTCTGCAGAGTTAAATACGTACATATTAGTGCACAAGCTTTCATTTGTGTCAGTACACATCCATTCTTTTTTGCTTCCCCTTTGAAAGCTGAATGTTTTCCCATCTTACACTGCATGTTATGACTCTCAACTTCAAGTTGTAAACGTTTCCTTTGAACACTGTGAAACATAACCAACATCGTTCCATCCCAGTGCCATCCCTTGCATATATTTAATCAGACATTCTCAGGAAAGTGTGTAAAGCAACTTTCAGAAATTGTTGTGGTCCACCAGCAGCCTGTGGAGCAGGCAGCTGTCAGACAATGGGAAGGAATATGGGCCAGTCCTGGAGTCTGGGCAGGGCTTGGATGAGGGATCTGCATCCGACACAGAAATGGAGCCAGGGCCATCTGAGAGTTATGTGCTGACTCTGGAGCCTCCAGAATCTGACATCAGCAAGACAGAGAAACAGGGGGAGCCTGTTCCCAGTGCGTGCTTGTGCAGAGCTGCCAGAGGCAAGAACAGTTAAGACAAAAGGGGTGACTCGAGAGTAAGGCTTGGAGATGATTGGCCCCTCCCATAAGACATAAAGGAGGAGCAAAGGGATATGAACCTTTGCAGGAAGCAACTTTGTTCATTCTGGTTGGTTTAAAATCTGAAGCTCTGTTTTGTCTTTGTGCTCCGTTTGGCTTTGTACAGCTAATTGGCAATTTAGTCACTGGCAGCATTTCAAAGGTGGGTGCTTATCAGCCTTTCCTGAAAGACTGTGGCAGGTTTCTGTTGGACTATTCATAAACTGTTTGGGACTCATTACTCATATAATGCATATAATTCACAGCCATTGAAATTTTAAACAAGGGTTTTGGGAACAGCATGTGATTGTTATTGTCTCAGGAAGCCTTGGTCAGAACAGAAGTCTGGTACCCTCTAGATGAATGGGATGATTGACATATTCATACTTTCACCAGGCTAATTAGAAATTATAGAATTTATTGAAACTCCAGATTTGGAAGGTCTGGTATATAGGATGGAAGAACAGAATTTTAAGTGTACTTTTTCAATGGAGAGAGAAGTAAGTAAGTGATAGTTGCAATAATTTTGTTCTGACCTTTTCTGCTTTGGTAGTTGAACTCTCCCCACTTATTTCTTCCTCTCCTAGTAGATTCAGGAATTGGGTCAGTTGTAGTTTCCTCATGAACCACTTATTGATGTGAACAGCAGGTGACTTTACAGCTTTTGCCTTTATTTGGCTGACTCAGTAAATTGTCCAAAGTACTCCATTAATAGGTCAATCTTATTTTCGACTGAAGTTAAAAGTTTGGAGATCATCGATTGTGCTGTTAGTAAGTCTAGCTGTTAGTCTACTTGTAAATTCTCTCTTTTTAAGTTCATATGATTCCCATCTACATTCTCTCTTTTTAAGTTCATATGATTCCCATCTTGAATAAGCAACACAGCTTTTGAACAAACAGAAGGGAAGCAATCTCCACTAGGAAAAAGCTCCATAACCTATTGATTTTCAATCTCTGTTTATAGAACCCATTTCAATGAGTTATAGACGGTATAACTACCTGGAGAGTAATTAGAGTCAGAGTTACAGGTAGCCTTTGACGTCCAACTTTTCGTTTAGTGACCGTTCGAAGTTACAACAGCATTGAAAAAGTGACTTATGTCCATTTTTCACACACACAACCATTGCAGCATCCCCGTAGCCACGTGATCAGAATTTGGAGGCTTGGCAACTTCCATGTATTTATGATGGTTGCAGTGTCCTGGAGTCATGTGATCATTTTTTGCAACCTTTGACAAACACAGTTAATGGGGAAGCCACATTCACTTAATAAACATGTTGCTAACTTAACACATGCAGTGATTCACTTAACAACTGTGGCAAGAAAGCTCATAAAATGATGCAATACTCACTTAACAACTTTCTTGCTTAGCAACAATTGAGCTCAATTGTGGTCATGTCGATGTTGAAAAACTAAGCAGTTGGATCCAGGTAGTATTGGGATGAAAAATCCTTCGGGAAATCCAAATGTTCTAGATTAGGTTGGGCACAAATAAATTTTTAAAAAGTCCTAGAAGAAGGCAATGCCATATCATTTTTACACTGTTGCCAAGAAAGCAACTGAGATGTATCCATATGGTCTTTTAGAGATCAACCCAATAGAGAGATCTCATTGCTCTTTTGGGAGTTATTTATTCCTCGATGCATATATATTTTGGACTGATAGTTTTGGGTAAAAATACAGAATCTTCCACTCATTTAACCTCACCTGAATCAACCCATAATGTATAAACACAATTTGTCCAGTGATTTTGAATGTGATAAAGAAAAATGGAAAAAGTCAAGGATGAACTAAAAATCAATGTTAAACATTAATTAAAAGTTGTAGGGAGGGCTTTCGGGGCACTAAGCAGCCCCATGGTTGCGTTCCCCTCTGTAATCCCCTGAAAAGATGCAGAAATGTGTTTTCACACCTGTCTAAAAGGCCAGGAGAATGAGGTTCTGCCTCACTTCCAGATGGATAATGTTCCATAGTGTGGGGACAATTGCAGGGAAGATTGTCTTCCTGGACTCTGCCAGGCGTAATTCTTTAGCTGACCAGGCCCATAACATACTTGCCCTGCCTGATAGGGTGGGACAGGCTAATGCAGTGGAACAAAGATGATTCTGTAGGTAACCTGGTCCAAGGCCAAGTTTTGAAAGAAATACAAGTCATTGGAAAATAGTTCAGTGGAAATTGTCAGTTTAGAAAAGTGAGGTACTTTTTAATCGTATCACCTGATTCAAACGTGGAAAGAATGAGAACTAAGGGTGGGGATATTTTGCATTTCCAGGCAGATGATCATTTTAGCTGATTTTCATTTAACTACTTAGGTAATCACTTGCTGGATGCAATGAGATGTTCAATGCTCCAAATTGCGCTTGCTTCCAATTTAAACATCCTATACCTTAGTCTTTTAAATAGGGCTTTGGTTATGTCTACCAATGTTTATTCATTTTGAAGTGTGGCAAAAACAATGAGCATGATTGCTGAGAAACTGGAAGTCTCCTATAGAGCAAATCACTAAATGTTCCTTTGTTTGTGTTATTTATACCATTCTCTATGTTTTGGAATAAATATCCTAAAACTAATACTTGGTTCTAGGTAGAATGTATTCTATAGCCAAAGTACATTAATGGTAAATTTGACCTTTCAGAGGATGATTTTTAAATGACTGTCCATCCATTACACATGTACGGGCTTTATAAAAATGTCCATAAAAGCCAGTATATAGTGCAGTCCTAATATATTGACTTTTCACTGACATGGAATTCTCTTCTCTAAGGGATAAGGCTTACTATTTATTCATAAAGGCAAACTTAATGCTTCCATGTTCTTATAAATCTAACTGGAACATTCTTTTCTCTCAGTATAAATTGATAGATGAGGGGTGGGAGTCTAATATTTTAAGCATCTATACTCAGCTGGTTCTTTTGTTAGGGTCAACCAATAAAAGAATCTGACATTCAGGATATTTTGTGTTCAAAGTTATATTGCTGAACTGTAGATTGTGAATTGTTTTTCCTTATATTTCAATTTGGCTTCTTCTCCTTTTGAGAAGCTTGTAATAGATTATAGGAGTATTTTTTGCTTCTTACAGAAACAGTAGATGATCCTGATGATCAGAGAGAAGATGACATTTCAGAAGAGGTAGTTAGCACTGTTTAAAACTATCAGCTTTTATGTTTCATTTTAATTATGGTATTTAAAATAACATTAATGATCAACAAGTAAAAATAATTTTATGGCTATTTCATATGCAAGGGCAATAAAAGAAAAATGTATTTGATCTGGGGAAAATATCACATTGTATAGGGAAGTAGAAAGCATATCATACTTGAAATCAATACATTTTAAAATAGCCACCTGTTGAATTCTAAGTTTACCTGAAAAGTGAATATTCTGAATAATGCTCAGATACAATCAAATTCTGCCATCTTTTCAATGCTATAAGCATGTGCTTAGTTGTCCTTTCAGGTTCTGGAATGGTGTCATAAAATCAGAGAATGTTGGATCTTAAAGACAATCTAATCCAAGCCCAGGTCCATTGAAATAATCCATAATTTAACTTAAAACATAAGTGTTTTATTTTGCTAGTGCCAAAAAAAACCTTCAATCACGAGTGTTAATGATTATTGTCAGATTACACTTACATCCATCATTATGAAATGTTTTGAAAGACTGAAAAAAGACTTTATGGTATCCAGCCTCCCTCCAGCATTTGACTCACTTCAGTTTGCTTACCATCTGAATCGCTCCACAGAGGATGCTATTTGTTCTGTTTTCCATCTGAGCTTGATAGACTTAGAGGAAAGAAACACTCATGTGCGAATGCTGTTTTTCTATTTTAGTTTGGTATTTAATATGATCATTCCTCAGCATTTAGTAGACAAACTGGGCCTTTTAGGCTGTAATACTCTTTTGTGCCAATGGATTCCTTAATTTTCTCACTGATAGGTCCCAATATGTGTGAGCTGGGACAAATATTTACAACACCACTTTCTTCAGCACAGTTCACCTCAGGGCTGTGTCCTAAATCTGCTGTTGTTCCCCCTGTTGACCCATGACTGTTGTGCAAGGTTTGCTGCCAACCATATTGTGAAGCAGGAAGATGACACCACAATCGTGGGCTTTATTTAGGATGACAGTGAGGCAGTAGTGGGATTCAAATTGTTTTACCACTGGTTCGGTGGGCATGGCTTGGTGGGCACAGCTTGGTGAGCGTGTTTTACCTAATGCTGGCATGCATCTTTCCCCATACTAGCTGAGACCTGCAGCGCCAATCAGCTGAGAGGATAAAGAAGAGAGCCAATCAGCTGAGAGGATAAAGAAGAGAGCCAATCAGCTGAGAGGATAAAGAAGAGAAAAGCGCAGGGGCAGGTGGGAGGGCCGATCCTGCACTTTTCTCTTCTTTTTACTCTCAGTTGATTGTCTAGGATTTTTTCCTCCTCTTGGCTGATCATAGGCTTTTTTTACTACTGGTTCAGCTGAACCAGTCCGAACCAGTAGCATACCACCGCTGCAGTGAGGGTGCTTACAGAGAGGAGGTAGAGGGTTTGGTGGACTGCCTCATTCTAAATGTAGGAGAAACAAAAGAGATCAATGTCAATTTAAAAAAAGGCAGGGACAGCCATATATCTCTGGGTATTAATGATTCAAGTGTGGAGGTGATTAATAGTATCTAGTTTCTGAGTATGCCGCTAATGAGTAGGTTAGCTTGGTCACTCAACAGTGAGACACTGGTGAAGCAGACACAGCAGCAGCTGCATTTTCTGTGTCATATGAGAAGAGCACATCTTCCTTCCCTTGTCCTTACCACTTTCTATAGAGGGAGGATTGCAAGCATCCTGTTGTACTGTATTACTCTTTGGTTTGGAAGTATTACTGTTTCAGACAGGAAGACTGTGCAGAGAGTGATGAGTATGGCAGAAAAGATTATTGGAAGTTCACTTCCTTCTATCCAAGACATGGTATATAAGCACCGCTTGACCAGGGTCTGCAATATTGTCGGGGAACGCTACACATCCTCTCCATGATCAGTTTTCTTTGTAACCTTCTAGGAAGAGGCTTCATGGTATCAGAAGCAGACCTACATTTTGTAATAGCTTTGTACCATATAGTATCAACTTTGTTAACTCTCAAGACTCTTTTTTCTGCTATGTGTTCAAAATAGTACTACCAATAGCATTTAGATTTACTGTACATACCGTTTCATAGTGCTTTACAGCCCTCTCTGTAAGTGGTTTACAGAGTCCGCATATTGTCCCCAACAATCTGGGTCCTCATTTTTACCTCAGAAGGATGGAAGGCTGAGTCAACCTTGAGCCAGTCAGGATCAAATTCATGGCAATGGAATTCAGAGTTTGTCTGCAATACTGCATTGTAACTACTGCACCACCACTGATACACACACACATTCTTTTGAGAGTAGGCATCAGAATGTCACTTTTAATATGTGCCAGTATGTACACAGAAAAATGACAATGAAGATGATTTTATCTGTTATCTCTCTTACCACTTGCCCAAAGTATCTGCATAACTGCAATGCAGAAAGCTGTACCTATTCCATTAATAGAAACCAAGAATGTCCTACCTATCAGTCCTGCCAGATAATCTAGACAAGAAGCACACCAAAGAGTACTAAATCTATCTTTATTGTAACAGAATTAACAGAATTTTGCAAATTGAAAAGCAAACCTCCTATCCATCCTTTTTACTTTCCCGAAAGCAGGTTCCTTCTGAGACAGTTTCGCCACCCCGCCTCTTTCAGACTCAAATTTCATTTATTAGACTCTTGTCTAGATTGGCTGTTAGTCCTGTCTCCCAAGGTCATTCCCACGTACCATCACACTAGGTAAAGAGGGAGACAACTCAAAGAGAACATAATAAGCAGAGATAATTTAATGTAAGTATAATTGTTATTTATATGATATACTTTATTCTGTCTCCCCTTTATGCTTAAAAATCACCAGGTTTCTGCAAATTTTCAGCAGTAGAACTACAGATTCAGGAATTCCAATATCGGTGACTCTCTTTTTCATTAGTAATAAAAACTGGGTTCTTTCATTTCTTCCATAAATAGAAATTCATTTCCAGACAAATTAAGAATACAGAACATCCATTACCTAAAATGGTACTATAACATTGTATAGATGTAAATCAATAACCAGCCTGATTTTTGTTGGTCCTTTATAGATTACTTTCAAAATCATCTGAAGAACATGTTTATAATGCCAGATACAGTTTGATTTTTTTTTAATTTTCCACCTATAGAAGAAAAGTGGAGGCTATATTCCCTGAATCCTTTTTCCACCTGCAAATCCCGTGAACATATATGTCTTGAAATCTACTTCCAAGAAGGAGAAAGGATCCACTGGGAAAATGAAATTAATGTATTAAAGGAAACATAGTTAGATCACTAAGTTTTGCAAACAAAAGGTTATGATGGGATTCCATCAATGTATTATCACTGATGTTTTCAGGTTGATAGCCAATCCATGTAAAAAGAATGACTTTATTTGGCCAAAACTTTTGAGTTTCCCAAAATGTATCAGTCATAATGGTAATTATAAATTTGTAAATTTATTTCATGGTGATTCCATGGATACTACCATACAAGGATATTTTGGAAGGTTGTTTTGTTTGTTTGGGGGTGGGGGGGAGGCAATTTTTACCAAAATAGTTTGCCACTGCCTTCTACAAAGATGCTTTTGACTTCTCAGTCCAAGCTTCAGATCTTGAATTTTCTGGTAGTGTTCCAACTAAATACTAATTACAATACTGTAGTTATGACTCTGTTTAACCTCTGTGCTTAGATGAGAATGGCTTGCTGCTACCATCTGTTGATTCAAGTGAATCCAGTAATAATTATTTGTGCCAAAGGATTGCAGAACTCACTCAGCTCAATTGCTTAAACAATTATCTTATTCATTGATTACCATATCTTTTTTCATTAAGTATGGCTTTTCTGCCTGTGGTAAAGTTGGTTTTACTCTTTCCCAGCCTACATGACAGTTGATGCATCTAACGAACGGGAGGGATTTTTTCTCTCTCTCTTCATATTCTGGTACGTTGTTTCTAGGAAAAAAGAAGCCGCTGCAAAGTGAGTCATTTCATTTAAAGAAGAATCTAAATTGGGGATAAAAGATGCTTACATGTGTTCTTCCTTGAGTTACTTAAATCGAAGGACAGAAATATACTTACTTTCTTGTGTCACTGTGAAAGACTATTTTTAGAGGCAAAAATGAAGTAAAGCCCTAAAAAGATTGAATTTTCTGAAAAACAAAAGGGAAGCAATCTTGGCAAACATAGTTTACACAAATAGCTAACACAACATGTTTTGCAAAATGTGAGCAGTATGTGATAAGTCAGACCATTCAAATCCTATTTTGTCATTCATGTAGAAAGTTTAGTATTGCAATAATCACTTAAAATCAGTTGGAATTCTTGGGGTCTTTTTCTTTATTTGTCATTGGTTATGTGACACCCATTATGGTATGCATTTCGGTGCCAATAATCAATGAACTACTGAAACATTTTTGCTATACCCATTAGTTTAGCAAACTAATCTTGAGTACAGTGTTCTTTTAAAAACAAACCAGTTTGTCTACTATTAATGTGGCACCCCACAGTCACATTGTACATACCATATGTAGAAAACAGAACTAACATACACGCAGTTACCATCATGTAAACATGTGCCATGAAACAATACCTAGGTCAATTTATTTCAATATTGAAAAATGGTATAACTAAACTATTTTGCAGGAGATCCTGAACATATTCCGAAGAGCAACAATGCAAGTTACTTTTCCAACCCAAGGTAATAATATCACTTCAAGAGTGGTGATCTCTAATTTACACTTTTATGATACAGTGAGCAGACCTTAGTGTAGTGGAGTTTGGATGCAACAGAGAAAAATCTGTCTTTATACTCTATGTTTATGCCCATGCATAAAATGTATAAACTACATAAAATATGCATACATAAATTTCCATTCCTATTTTATGCATGAATAAACAGTGTGAAAAAGCATGGGTAAAATCCCATTTGGATTTAACAAAATTCTGCTTGAATAACCTCTATTTATCATTAGCTTGTAAATCAAGAATGTACTGTATTATTAAGTATTAAATTATTATTAAGTATTAAATGATCAAAGCCATGATAGGTGGTGGAGGCAAAGAGAGGGGATTCCATCAGTCCGTACCAGTTTGGATGAACCCCTTGATCTGAAGATCAGCTGGCAGTGTACTGATTCACTGCAATGAGCATGTGGGCCGGCCTGCCTGCCCGCCACTGTTCTTTCCTGTGCTTTATTTCCTTTTGTTGGAGCACAGCTGATTTGCGTGATCACCGAACCGATTGTTATACTGGTGGAATTCCACCACTGGGTAGAGGGCTATATGTAAGAGTCTGTCTGGTGATGGCGATGGCATTTGAACAATTGTGTCTTGAAATATAAGAGGAATACACAGTGAAGAACATGAATTAACAAGTAAAATGAAAGAAATAGGTAAGTCATTTCTCTAAAATTTAACAAAGGGGTAGGAGGGAATAAGTCTGAGTGAAGGTGGTCTCTTCTTATAGAGTGGAGTTGATGAATACATGCAGTTATCATTCATATGATTGACAGTGGAGTGCTACAATGCCTAATAGGTTTCCTCCTCCATCTTCTAATGCAATGTAGTTAGATGGGAGTGGGGGAAAGGGTTTCAAAGTGAGTGGGGAAAGCAAGGATGTGAGATGGAGAGTCTATCGGGATGAATAAAGTAGATCATAGTACCTCAATGTTGTCAGGTATGGGAAGATGTAATTGTGGGAGAGAGGCAGTCCACTAAGTCTGTTGCCTTATGCTGGGTTCGCATTCCAGCCCCTTGGGCTCAACTCATTTGTCAGCAGACTAACATTTGTCCAGGTTTAAACTGATGCATTTAAATTTCAGTTCAGTCTTTAATGTGGCTCCCCTTATTGTCAGAGGAAGGGGTCCCTCTCTCAGAAATGTTCCCAGCTGGGTATAGGATACGGCATCAGCCTCAACCGCACAAAAGGGGACGTGTATTGCTATTGTCATCAGATGGTCTTTGGTTGCTATCAGGGGCATTGCTGCAGAGGTTCCCAGCTGTAAGACCCTTTTCCTGAGGGTGGGCTTTAGGGATCAGGTGTGAATTGCTGCTATTGTACCAGCCTTCTGCTCATAGCCGCCTCTCTGCCCGATCTCTTAGATCATACTGCAGAGTTAGCAGTGGAGTTTCCCAGGCTTATAATTTGGGGGTTGTGGGCATCAATTTGCTTTCCCTGGAGGTGGGGTCAGAGGTAGCTCTGGAGTTCACAGAAACCATGACTTTCATGGACCTGTCCCAAGTCATCCGGGGTTTTACTAGCAATAAGGAAATTTGACTGTGGATTTTTAATATTGTACACCATTTTGTAATCACGATATGTGAGTTGGGAGGCTGTATACATTTGTTAATTAAATGAATAAGGTTAATTATGAATGAAACACCTAAAATGCATGTCATAAATATGAATGGTTTGGTTTAGGTTGTTATAAGTATGTATAAGAGTTCCCATCTTGATTCACCTCTAGGAAATGTATTGAAACCTGGATTTTTCTCCAGGCATTCGGGGGCATTTGAGTGGATCTCCCTCTGGTTCCTTTCATATTAATGCTGGGGTTTATATTCTGTATTTTATATTTATAATGTATACATGTTATGTTTTACCACTGTATGGCTCTTTTTGGTTTATTATGTTTTTTTTGTTATATATATATATTGTTTCCTTAAGTTTTCGCGGGTACTTACATGTATGGCATTCAGCTTTGTTCGGGTATTTTCCCACGTCATTGTAGTTGTGCTTTTAAAGTTGTAGCAATGTTTTGGCAGAATCTCATCTGCCATCATCAGGCTTCTGTGTAGTGTTCATCTGGATACCCGAACAAATACCCGAACAAAGCTGAATGCCATACATATGTGTTTGTGTGTGTGTGTGTGTGTGTGTGTATGTGTGTGTGTTGCCTTTCAGGGTCATAAGGTGGCCTTAATAAATGAATAAAGAAAATATAAGTGTGTATGAAAATAGGAATACATTGGCATGTAACTTTCCAGTGAATTGTGAACCAGATGAGTTCTGGGAAATACTGCAACCTTCCAAATGAATATGATTAAATGATTCTGTCAGCTGACATGAATGGGGATAAGGGAATGAGATGGGAGATGACCAAAAAGGGTCTGGGTCAATTTCAATGAGAATGGTGATGGGGGGAGGAAATATATTGTAAGTCTACTCATACATTTGGTACACATTGCATATACATCTAAAAGCTAGATTGATTTTTAGTGTTTCTGATAAGATATTGGCAAAATTAGCAAAGAATAGAAGAATGAGGGGAAAATGGTGAATAGACAACAGACTATTACTTCCTGGCCATTGGAGGGAAAGACTGGGAAAATAAGAGGAACAATATTAGATGCGAAGAACCAATAGATGGGAGAAGAATTAATTAATAATGTATCTCATGTGGAAGCTTGGTTCAGACTGCAAAAAGCCCTGGAAGAAATTAAAACTATTCAAACAGATCCTATCTTAATTAACTCACTAAAATGTGGGCTGGTTGTTCCTAATATAATATCTAAGATTCTGTACTTTACCCCTAATCTTTATATTAAAACTTTTATTGGAATCTGTATAAAGTGCACTTCAGTGAGTAGTGTTAAAAGTGAATCTTGAAGGAAATGGATATGGAAGAAAAAGAAAACAAGTGGGGAAAAATGACAATAAAACAACTGCAAGAAGAGAGGATATCATCCAAGTATGAAGGAGTAATAGAAAAAAGGAAAGGAAAAAAGATGTGGAAAGAGAAAATACAGAACAATTCTGCTGGAAATTAAAACATAATATTTTAAAAAATATGAAAAAGGGCTAAATAAGGAAACTCCAGCAGAATGAATGGAATTGAAAGAACAAAGTGATGAAATTATTTGTGATAAAATCAAAGTAGAGTATCAGCATTCCAAGTAATGCATCCATTGAAAGTAGAACTCCAAGGCAGGTATATTCCTCAAAGAAATATTTATTGGATACATCATATTAGCACAACTGGTTTTCCCCTGGTTTTCACCTAATTAAAAAGTAAAGTCCCCCCCCCCAGGTCATCAGTCACATTGTCCAATAGTGGTGCTGGCAGGTTGCCTGGTTACTCCACTCCTCCTTTTCTCAGCCACCAGTTGGAATGACCTTGATTCCCACAGGAAAACTTTTTATTTTGATGGCCAAGCCGAGCTATCTAAAATTCCCCCCTCCCTTTCTCCCCCTTCATTTTGTGGCAACCCTGAAGCCTCAAAGATGGCCTCAGCCAGACTCACTTCTGGGTTGACATAGAGAATGCCAGAAGATTCTAGAGACTTGCATGGAAGTAATGGAAACATGTAAAACACTAAAATTAAAACTAATGCTATAAGTATTAGCTTCTCAAAAAAAAAAGATGAAGAGGAAATCATAAAATGCTAGGAACGAGTTGAATCATTAAGACTGTAAGTATAACTGGATGGTTTAAATGAAAACATATTATAACATAAATTTTCTTAGGAATGGCAGAGACATTTCTTTAATGTATGTAATGACTGTGCCTGAACATTGGAAGAAATGCTATTATTGTTCTGGTGTATAATAAAGAGAAAATTATCAAGAATGAAAGCAAAAATAATAGGGATTAGCTGTTATCCCTGGAAAGATGTCAAACTTTTTCTTTTTTCTTTTGGTCTGAAAAACATGTAAGGAAGGAATGAACAAGCAGACCAAATTCTTCCTCCAGAAAGTGACTGAGAAATGTATGAAAGTGAGAAAATTTATTGTGTTTATTTAGAGAAAATATATGATAAAACAAATAGACTTGAATAATAAGATAGCTTGAATGAATATGGAGATTAAGATTGCTTGCTGAAAGCGATTAGTATAAGATGATTATAAAGCATAACTAACAATAAAAAGAATACTTATCGAAGTGTTTCAGCTTTAAGCAGGGAATAAGATAAGACTGAGTAATGTCTGCATGTTTAATATATGTATGGGTAAATGTGTAATAATTGCGTATAGGGATGTTAGAGGTATTTGGTGAATGAAAATGTCTGTGCTTTTGCACATAGACAATGCCACATGTTGACTGACAGCCAAAATTACTTGTTGTGAAAACAGTGTAGGATATAATGAGGGGTATGGATTTGGAAATAAATTTATCAAAGATCATCACAGTTGTGTTTGACAGGGAAGATGGAATCATAGATTTTATATATATAAATAATGAACAATTAGAGTAAGTAGATGCGTGTGAGCATACCTTGACAAAACATTTACTAAATAGAGAAAAGTCGATGGACAAATTGTAAGACATGCAAATACAGGTAATCCTTGGTTAATGATAGAAATTAGGACCAGAATTTCTGTCACTAAGCAGTGGGGTTCTCAAACAAAATATCATACGACCTCATCACTTAGCAACCACAATCCCAACAGTCCTGATTGCTGCTGTTTAGCAAATCCCAGCAGTCCTTAGATCCAAGTCATTTCCAGATTGGTTCTTCTCAGCTTCCAGCCTCGGTAAGATAAGGGTCTGCTTCCTCTTGAATTCCCCCCGCCCCACCTGCCTAGCTCTCCACATCTCTACCCTTTTGGCTTCCTACCTGCTATTACCACTTGCCTTCATTGCCTCATTGAAGGAGAGCATGCTGACTATGTAGAGCCAGACCTAACTCGGCTTATCTCCTGTATGGCAAACTTATTTACATCTAATTTGTAATTTCCAATTGACCTCATGTGGGCCAGATAAGAATAGCCAAAGGGCTGGATATGGCCCGGAGAGGGGGGGCATAAAATGCTGAGGTCTGGGATAGTGAGTAGTACATAGTCTGTTATAAGCAATTAATGTGTATTAAAAGTAGCAAAAATGGTCATGTGTACATGCTTCTGCCAACTTTGTTATAGGAAAGTAAGACTTGGGAATGTCAAGAGAAAACAAAAGGTAAATTGAATGCAATAAAAAAAACCAAGAAGTGGATAGTTCTTGTATAGTAAGACAAGAAAAGATAGGGTCAAGAATATGAATGGATGTCGCATGAACGGATTAAATACAAAACTGAGTAACTAGCAAAAAAGAAATACATTAAGATTTGTTGTATAAAAATAATAAATGAGGATGAAATTACAATGTGGATACAGTATATGAAGGAAGAGTGAATGAGGCGAAAGGAAATGAAAGTGGAATTTCAAAAAGTCAGGTCCGGATGATTTAATGCAAATTTCAAAAAAGACTGGCCAGCAATTAAAGGAAGAAAAGGCAATGTATGAATTACAAGGCTGTGGTGGAAATAAAAATGGTATGCAAGGACACAAAGTTAGAAGTATAGTGGGGGTAGCGTTGGTGAAATTAAATTTAATAGTATTTTCTTTTTTAAAAATCCTATTACTGTAACTTCTTTGACCTACTATTTCTGTTTCTGTGCTTTGCATAAGAGTGCTTGCCCTAATAGCAGGCCTGATGGCCATGTATATGTAAGATAAGTAGATGTTTCACTTGCACAAATGAAAAAGAAAAACAGCTCTGAACATATAAAATCAATTGGAAAAGTTTTTAAAACAGACCTGAATGATGATAATTCAAGCAGTCATTAAAATCTGGGCTGTTACTGTAACACATTATACAGCTAGTACTGTTGATTGGATACAGACTAGCTAGTTGCTTTAGTTCACACACTCTGAAAACTTGGGAAAATGTATCTTCCATTTCACCTTCAAAATGACATAGATTTTTGTATTTATCCCCGCTAAAAATGTTGGTTGTTGTGGTTTGTTGTTAGTGAAACAGATAGTGGAGACTTAAATGACTACATAAAAGCAAGCAAGGAGAAAATATTAATAAATGTCTGCAGGGGAAAAAGTTTTGAATGTGAGAATGAAAGGCAACATCCAAAACCAAATAAGTAGAATAATGAATGAAAAACTGGGGGGAAAAATCAAACCTCTGCCTAGTCAAAACCTGAAAGGAATTAAAGGCAGCGTGAATAGTAGCGAAACTTGGCAAGGCTTGTGATTGATCCATTAGGAAAGAGAAGGAAAGATTGCTATTTGCAGCCCCAGGATATAAGTACTGGCAATCAATGCCATAAAAAAATAACCCTGAAACAGCAAGATGGATTATACAAAAAGAAAGAAAAGACTGTTTGATCACTTAATAAGTAGCTGTAGCAAAACTGCCGAGATTGTGGCAAAAAATATGCTTTCGAATTCGCATAATCAGTATGAATTTGATGTATAGGTAGGACCATAAACATTGAAAGTGTGTTCCAGAATCAACATGTAAAGTTGTTATGGAACTTCTGAATTCTGAACAACGTCTAGAACATGACATGCCAGGGATCACAATAACTGAAGAAAATCACAATTTATGTATAGATGTGGCAACTGAACCTCAGTAAAATAGCTCATAAGTAACTGGATAGATTATAAAGTATTAGGACTTACAATTGAAATGCAGAGATTATGGAATTCACCACTGAAATGGTAGAATTGGCAGAGCAGCTGAAAATAGTAGAATTATTCAACCTCACAACTTTCAACTTATAAAACAACAACTCTTTATATGCATATAGGCTTGCAATAAGAGCAGGACAACCCTTAGGGTTTGAAATAAAGTTTGAATTGATCCTAACCATCACTGAATCAGTATTTTCTGACAAAAGAAGTTTCAGAAATTTTTCACCTGGCCTGGTGGCATGCAATTATTGCTTACAAGATGATTTAGCGTGGTCCTAGGCTCCTTTCTAGCTGCTATTAGGTGTTTGTGTCTCCTTGAGTCAGTACAGATCAAGGCAACTGTTGAATATGCTAATAAGGAGGGGACCAAGGAACACAGGTTTCCCTCCAGTCTGCCTTTCTGGTGAGAAAAATAATAATTTAAAATGATTAGTCCACCCTGCTGGTGAGACATTAGAGGAACCTCATTGGCTGGGCTGCCTGACATCTCCCTTTAAAAGAGGGAGCTGCTGGACAGCCACTTCACTTCTTTGAACACCAGTACCTACTAAATAAAGAGCTGTTTGTCACGAGCTGAGAGTCCTGCCTCTTCTTGCTGTTATGATGTCCAGAATTTTCAAAAGTGGTTTGCCATTGCCTTCTTCCTAAGACTGAGAAAAACAGGACCAAGGTTACCCAGCTGGCTGACTGGTAAACTAGATCAATGTTTCAGTGTTAATTGGTGAAAGAAACATTAGCCTTTCAGTTAAACAATCTAACAAAAAAAAATCAAGCAATTCACAGAGAATCCCTCTTAATTTATGAATAACACTGGACAATAATTTTTTTTCCAAAGTTTTGCATTCTGAAAAACTTTTCGTGATTATGATAGACACCTTCGAACTGAATACAGATATAATTACTTCTTCTTCTTCTTCTTTTTCTTCAGCGTTTGTCTCGCGCTCGGGCGAGGTCCGCTAATGTCCTTGAGTACTGCTTCCACACCTCTCTGTCTGCCACGTGTGTCGGGTCTGCCTTCGCGATCTCTAGATCGGCCTTGATCGTGTCCATCCAGCGTTGTTTAGGTCTACCACGCGGTCTCGCTCCTCCGACAGTCACCTTCATTACAGATTTGATGATGGATTCTTCCTTGGCGCGGCTCACGTGGCCGAACCATCGTGGCAGGACTGCCTCATGACCGTGGGGATGGGCACGCGTTGAACCGTCTCGCACTTCTTCGTTCCTGGCGCGATCGAGTAGGGTGAGGCCTACCGACCATCGGAGCATTCGCATCTCCATTATCTGGAGTCTGCTTTCGACTTCTTTGGTCGCCGGCCAGCACTCTGCGCCGTATATGGCCACAGGGCGCACCACAGAGTTATAGATTTTCGCCTTCAGGCGCGCCGGCATCTTCTTGTCACAGAGGACGCCCGTGACGGACTTCCATTGCCCCACGCTGCATTGATCCTGGCTGCCACCTCAGTTTGTAGTAGGCCTCCTTCCCAAGAGTAGTTCCCAGGTACTTGAAGGTGGAGGCGCGCGGTAGCTCCTGCCCATTCACGTGGATGGAGCCTGTCATTTCATTGTCAGTGGTCAGGTATTCGGACTTCTTTAGGTTCAGCCGGAGCCCGAACTGCTCGAGGCGGTCGTGCCACTGTTGGACTCGGTGCTCTAGTTCAGCCTTGCACAGGTTGGCCAGGAACACATCATCGGCGTAGAGCAGTGTCCATGGGGCGGGCGTGTACAGGTCGTGTGTAATTGTGTCCATCACCAGAATGAACAGCAGTGGTGAGAGAGCAGAGCCCTGGTGTCACGCCGACGGTAATATTAAACTCCTCTGATATCCCAGCTGCCGCTTTTACACGGCTTTTGTGACATCTGTATGGGAGTTGGACCCATTGTACGAGCAGCTCAGGCACGCCGTGGTCTCGCAGTGCGTACCAGATGAGATCGTGCGGGACTCGGTCGAAGGCCTTTTCCAAGTCTAGGAAGGCGGTGTGGAGCGGGATTTTCTTCTCTCTGTGAGCCTCCATCAGCATCCGCACACGAAGATGGCGTCGGTGGTGCCGCAGTTCTTGATGAATCCAGCCTGGTTGACGCTGATGTCGGCGGTGTCCCAATGCGCTTATCAAGGGACGCGTTCAAAGATCTTCATAGTGTGTGACAGTAACCTGACCGGTCTGTAGTTGGAGCAGTCCGCTGGGCTGCCCTTTCCCTTCCAGATCGGAACAGTGGTGCTGCGGTACCAGTCGTGTGGCACTTTTCCCGTGGAGACAGATATAATTACAGTATGACTATAATTATATCATGTAGAAATCTTGAGAATTATGGAATTTTAATGACTTTTTAATGTATTTAATTGCCTAATGTATTTGACATGTCACATGAATTCAACAGGGACAAAAGGGTTTTGCTGCTCATTTTCATTTGTAGTCGTTTCTGATGCTTCTCATTGCAGTGTTCAATAATCGTCAGCTAGCCTTGATTACAGTTGGCCTGATACCATTTTTCTATTGTGGTAATGTCCTGGGGAAAACTTTCATTATGTTCAACATTGGCTACACTTAGATTTTCAGGAAAGAAGTCCAAGAGTGAAGGCAGAAAATGAATCTTCAGCGACATGTTGTGTTTCATGGTCCTGCATGCTGTAAGAAATTTGTCAACCAACTATATGTATTGGTAGTTTGATGCTCTGTAGTTGCCAAGAAAATTCTCAACAACATCCTTGAATGCTTTCCAGGTGATTTTCTCTGGCCCCACCAATAGGTCTTTGAACCACTTATCATTGATGATGCATCTGATCTGTGGACCAATAAAAATTCCTTCCTTAATCTTGGCATCAATTAGAACACCTTCATCTTCATTGTTCATCGCTTTTACATAATAATGTTTTAATAATGCACAAATTTTAACTTCTCTTCCTAGTTAGAAGTAGTGTCTATGGAGATTCTCAGTCATCCAGGTCATGGTTGTCCCAAAGGTGTTTTTTCCACAGGCAACTGGACTTCCTTGTTTTTCACTGAACATATTTTGCTTCTCATCCAAGAAGCTTCTTCAGCTCTGGCTGGATGGTGGGAAATGGAAGGATTTATATTCCTTGCAGAGAGCTGATCATTTGCATTATTCCAGAGAGTTGTTGAGGCTACTTGGATATCTGTTTGTGTCCTCAGGGTCACCTGAGTAGTGCAAATGGGTATGGAGCCTCCTTGGAACTGCTGAAAGGACTGTGTTGTGGAGCTGGGCTTTCTGGAGGATGTTTTCTGTCCTGTGTCCCTTCATTGTTGAACACAGGCACAGGCTGTTGGGGATGAGTCTGTGTTGTTTGCATCTCAAACGGAAGCACAAATGGTTCCTGCAGTCTGCAATTTTTCTGAAAATACTCCGGCGCTATTTGAAGGGTATATACCTAAAAGTCTTCAGAGATTCTCAGTTATCCAGGTCATGGTGGTCCCAAAGGTGTTTTTTTCCAGAGGCAACTAGTCTTTCCTGTTTTTCTTTGAAGACGTTTCACTTCTCATCCAAAAAGCTTCTTCAGCTCTGACTCAGAGATTAGGTCAGGGTAGTAAGTAGGTGATATACCTATTTATTCCACCGCTAGATTACTTCTAACAAAATTGAAGTTTTTGTAATTGCAGCTGCTTTATATAACAAAAGAGGATGAAGCAAAGTTGGGAAAATTTGATCATAGTTCTCATGTGTCATATCTTTTTTTGCTCTTATACAGTAAAAGCTTAACAGATGTGGAGGGGTAAATAGGTCCCAGAAGAATAAGAAGAAGGCTAAATTTAGACCACCGAGGGGGAAAAATGGAGGACTATGCTTCTGAGAGAGACTCTGTGAATAAACAGCATTTGTAGAAGACATGTATCTAAAGGAGAGGGCACGGCCACACTGGGTGTTAGGAGTTGCAAAAAATGACAGCACAAGTTGTAAGATTAATGAGAAATTACAGAAACCGGACAGTAGAACTGCTCCCTGTTATTACAGCTTCAGAGAGTGTTAACCTCTGAGTAGGTGGATGAAATGACTAGGGTTTTCTGGAAAAGATCTTTATAAATATTTCATGGGATTCTGCAGTGCAAGCTATCTTTTGTAAGCACAAACTGCCTTACGCTGAATGTACCACGTTTGAAATATGTCTCAATTAATGTGCAAATTTTACTTGAAATCTGTATTTCAGTTACATTCTAGTCTTGATTGGAAAAGGGTCATTAAATACTCACAGATAGACACTCATTCAGATGCCAAACACAAGAGAGATTGCTATGATGACCAAAATAGCGTTTGTTCTAAAACTGATTTTATTTTATTTTATTCTGGTCAAATTTTTTTCTGGTAAAAGAAGAGGTTGGAAAAAAGAAGGACAAGAGTATTTCTCAGAGTAGCCAGAAAATACTGAGGCATTAGAAAAATGACAAAGACAAGGAAAAGTAAGTATCCATTCATTTGTTTTGATGGCAGAGCAAACATATATCAGTAGGAAATATGGCACACCATTGATTATTAAAATAATCACTTACTAATTCTAAAATGTGCATTCTTCACTGCATATTTCCACAAGCAAAATGTTATTAAAATTATTCAATAACGATACATGATTTAACATTATTGAATAAACAATTTAACTGTAATAAATTATTTTAAATGATAAACTCTTTTAGTACAGGGGAACCACACAAATCAGTGGCAAAAGATGAAAGTCAGGTCAGCTTTCGAAAATCACCTAGATAAATATCTCAAGAATGACTATATACAACAATGATATGAATAAGTATTCAGTTTGGACAACTGAATTAGTAGGCAGAAGAAGACCTACACCTGTCAAAATATATGGATTGGGACCATCTGACCAAGTCCTTGTTTTGTCTTTTGGTTCAAAAATCCAGTAAAATCAAATTAAATGTGTGTTTAAAATGTAAGATGCAGGGTTAATTTCCAAACATTCACCCTATTTGCAGGATTTCTAGAAGTGCCTCAGGTTCATACTTTGGTGAATATTAAGGGAGAAGGGAGTTTGCAATGGATGGAGAATTATTATATAGTGGCAAGGGAGATTCTGGACCAGTGGTTGCCAACCAGTGGGCTGGGGACTACTGATGATCTGCAGAAAAAAATTGGTGGTCCGCAGAGAAATGTCACCCCCAAAGCACCCCCCAAAGCAATTAACCCCGGCTGCGCAGAAACACAAGGCTGTTCTGCTCACATGGCCCATGGGAACACAAGGCTTGTGTCACTTGCATTGTGAACAACACAAGGTAGTGAGGGGAAGGGGAAAAGGGCAGAGGGGTGGTCTGGTCCCACTCACCCTATGCACCTGGCCTGGCCACCGGGCTGCTTCTTTCCACTTCTTTCTTCTTCTACTTTTGGCTTCATGAAAGGAAAGCAGAAAAAGTCTTTCTTTCTCTCCTCCAAAAGCTCCGCAAGAAAGAGTCTTTGGGACCCTGCTGTGCCGGTGTAACAAGTCTCACAAAGACTCATTTCTGGCAGAGTTTGGGGAAGAGAAAGAAAGACTTCTGCTGCTTCTGCTACTTTCCTTGCTTGAAGCCAAAAGAGTCTCAGTCTCTCTCTCTCCCTCTCCCACCTGAGAACGGAGCTGGAGATGGTATCCTGCGATCCCAAATAAAGAAGGATTGATCGGTAGGAAAACAGGGTGGGAAATTTTCCTGCAGACATTTTTTGGGATTTTCCCAGGGTCTCTGGTACCGTGGGATTTAAAATTATGAGTTTGGTGGTCCCTGAGGTCCAAAAGGTTGGTGATCCCTGCTCTAGACAATACACAGGCCACCTATTTATTCCTCTTTGGTGTATATCAATGATATGGAAAAATCATAGGAGGACCATGAAACAAATTTACATTTCTAAAATAGTCTGTTTGCAAACATGTTGAATTCATATAAGTCTGTACCTTATAGATATACGCACACAGAAGTAGTCAAGTGTTGGATAGCTGAATTCAGCAGGAGCTTTGGTTAGAAAATGTGCCCTGAACCAAAACAGATACTGAGTAATTAAATACCAGAACATGTTAATTAAAGGTGAAATGTTCACAATAAGATTGCTTTGGATGCATAGTAAAGGCTTAATCTGGCTATCAATGAATGCTAATTGACATTCGTTAATTTGAAATAACTGTTACATTAATTATGAAATACATACATAGAATAAGAAAGCCTCACTGATTCTAAATTACACCTTGAAGAGAGATAAAAATTGGAGGAGAGGAAGACAGAAAGCTCCATCATCTTTAAAGCACCCTTCCCTTATTTTTTTTTTTTTGCCTAATACAGATGTTTCAAATGTCAAATATCGGTTAGACCAGCTATCAATTATTACAATTGAAGTAAATATAATTTTTTTTAAAAAATATGAAGACAGAAAGTTTTTGAACAAAAAGTTCATAAACTTGCTTCCATTTAATCTACATCTTAAAGAGATGGACGTATGAGAGACAGGCAGACAGGCAGACAGGGCAAATTTCCTTTGCCTCTTAAATAATAATAATAATACTTTATTTGTGGTCACAGACCAAAGCACAAGTACAACAAAAGAAGAACATGGGAAAATTAATCATGAACAATTGGTCACCAAAAACTTGACTAAGGGGAATTACAGCGTTCTCCTCTGATGATTACAGCTCTTAAAAAAAATTGGAAACCAAAGAAGTGATATATGAGGAGCCATCCCCTAGACAATATAAGAACAAATCACTAACATTGGGTCTAGAAGGGTCTGTTTCAAGGACAGAAACTTAGATCTGCCTGCGTTATACACAGGGCAATATAAAAGGACTTGCTCCACAGTTTCAACCTCAGCTCTGTCATAGGGGCATAGCCGCTCGTTAATCGGGAGCCTCTTAAATCGCCCATCCAGTAGTGCTGAGGGCAGAATATTAAAGCGACCTAGGGAGAAAGCTCTTCTATACTTGGGAATGGTTAGAGTGTAAAAATAGGAAGCCATCCTCAGTCTGTAATTATTAAATTGGCTGAAGATCAGAGGGGAGCAAGTTTTGTTAGCTCTGGCTCGTAGATATTGCAAGTCAATGTCCACAAGCCGTTGGACTACCCTAATTTGGGCGTCCTTAAGGCCATAATCTCCCAGGGCATCCCCCGTAAAACCTAGCAGGTGTAATTTCTTTATCAGCTCCCTCTCCCAACGAGAAATATGAGAGTCAGCAAACGCCAGGGAGAGGTAGTTACCAGGAACTGCCAGAAAGAGCACCTGAAAACTCAATTTAAAGGTGTTAATCCACGCCATACATTCGACTGATCGAGTGCCCAGTTCCAGGTACATTGGAGCAAAACCAACACAAGGAGGAAGACCCAGAAGTTTTCTAAGAAAAACAGCCTGGGTTCTTTCAATACAATCCTTGAAGCCCCGTACCCACCTCTTAAATATAGATGTATCTAATTAACAGCAAACCAGGTAGAAACAGGCCTAGGGACTGCTGAGATGAAGATACTTCCTTACATTTGTTTCGGCAGACTCTCATCTGCCATCATCAGGCTTCTGTATAGTGTTCATCTGTGAGTCAGACTTTTACAGTGGTTTCAGATTTAAATTTGGGGCAGCCTATTGCTGTGCGAGCTATATATGTATGAAAATATCTGAAGAAAGCTGAATACCATATATGGTATGTATGTATACATACACTCTGAGAAGCACAGAGCCGAAGACACAAGCCTGAAGATGATGAATGAGACTTCATCGAAACGTTGCCTAGATACTGCCAATCCTACGCGGGAGAAAACCCGAATAAATCCACATACAAATACCCATGAGAACCTCAGTGTGTGTGTGTGTGTGTGTGTGTGTGTGTGTATTCAGCTATTCAGCTTTGTTCAGGTATTTTCCCACATCATTATAGTTGTGCTTTTAAAGTTGTAGCAAAGTTGTAGTATATATACATATTTGACTGATTAAATCTGAAATGTGTCTTATTTTGAACCAGAAACCACCGTCTAGAGGCAGCAGAAAAACAAAGCCAAAAAGTTATGGAACGACTGGCAGCTGATATGCTCTTTGGATATAATGGTCCTCAAAATGTAAAAGCAGCTGTATTACTGTATAAGCTTTTAGCTGAAGAAGGGTCACATAAAAGCCAGACTGTATGTGGTTCTTTAATTAACTGCAGCTTTAAATAATTACTAGTCTGTTTAAAATGAATAATGAATAATTGAAAAAGAATAAATGTGTGTAGATGGAACAAAGAAATCTCAACTAGGTGGTAAGGAAATAATGAATCCAGTTGACTAATTTACAAGAATGGTTGCATGTATGCATAAAATATACCCACATATTTATTGACTGATCAAAAAATTGGGGTAAGACTTAAGCCTGAATTCTCTGAAGACAGTGTATAGACAGAAATCAGTTCCTCAAACTAAATGTATATTTATAAGAATGTTAAAAAGCTAGCTTTACATATTTCCCTCCAAAAATGATATAAGAGAAGGTGGCATTCAACATATGTGTGAGGTTAGAGGACTGAAGAAGGAATATAATTCAGATTGCATAAGTTTGAGAGAGATGGAGTTTGAATGGTAGTGGATACAGGGTTGGAGAAAGCTGGAAGGTAGACGTGATCTGGGAGACTACTATTTTGGTAAGACTACAAAAGCGGTTGAGCCACTGGAGAGAGTTATTTGACCTGCAGAGAGTTGCATGATGAGAGGAGTGGAGCTTTCAATCTGGAGCAATGGTTGTAGCAACTCTCTACAGTAGTAACCATTGCTAAAGGGGGCTGTGGGTTTAGAGTTGCAGCAGCAATGGCCATGCATGGTGGCTATCATTGCCACCATTGTTGGAGTTGTCATTGGAGTGTTGGCAAGGAATGGCACACAGGTGGATTAGTAGCAATTGCATAGTAGGATTGGCAGTGGGGGAGTGCTGAGACCACTGCCAATAAGGACTTCCAGCTAGTGCTGGAATGCCATTAGTAACAATGTCACTGAGAGATCAGTAGAACGTGAGAGCCATTGCTCCATTGTTGGCAGTAACAACAAAGGAAAATTGTAATGGTGTTATGGTCAACTTACTGAGGATGGACTTTAATAAGGTTAAAGACTAGATTTAAAATCATCTGGGAATGTGCTTTCTAAAAGGGTTGGAGATAGTGTGAATGATTTACCAAAATGCTGTCTTCCATCCATAGGGTGGTTGTAGGATATAATAGAGTTTGGAAAGGGGAGTGTGATTGGCAGACTTAGACTTAGAATAACTTTGTCACTTTGAATATGCACTAATCAGCATACATTAAAATGAAGTAAATAAACAAACAAACAAATACAAAATTATGCATATACCCACATATATTTCATGATACAGAGAAACAACACAGTTTAGTTCAGATGTATAGATATGCATGGCAAGAGAAATGAATCTTGTGAGCTTACCAGATATTGACATCCATGGTAGCTGAATAGACAGATTGGACTATGGAAAGCAACATGGCTGCCTTATCCAAATGATATCAGGATGAGCTTGCATTGGATCTCTTCTATGAAACCAGGTCATTTAGTGGGAGCCAGGAAGCATGGTTCCTCTGTTATATGCTTGCCCTGTTGAACAATATCCCCCCTGAGAACTAGATGGCAGCAATCCTGTTAGTTTTTTTGGAAAGCCTTGAGCCCAGATTTTCAATCAGACATTGGGGCCAGGCTGTTAATTGAGTTCTACATGTATGGGATGTTTGTTAAGAGAGAGCTTTTTGGGAACCTTGGTTCCATTATAATGTTTTATATATTGTGTTTGTTTGTTTATTGTGAGCTATCTCAAATTACAAAGTTGAGATGGGCAGCTATACATTTTCAATAAATAAGTAATCTCAGAGGGTTCTGTTTAGCTTCCACTAGAACATCTACAGGGAAGGAAAATCCACTGCCTCTCTAGGTAGTTGGTCCCATGGTCAAATTGTTTCCTGAATACTCAACTGGAAACTATTTTCATGTAACAGATCCATGATTCTAAGTCATGAGCTTTGGAATGAGAAAAACAGGGACATTTTTTTGCCCAAATTTTTGTGTTGAAAAATAAGAAATTATTTGTTGTGGATGGGGGAAGATCTTATACCTACTACTTGTCTCACACTTTTTGTCTGTGCCACAGTAATTACTGTTTGTATGATTTTCTTTAGCTTGCTCTTCAACTGGCAAAGCCATTCTTACTTTCCTTAGCTGATCCTTCATATATTACTGAGCAGGTTGTCTCCTCTTTCAGATTCAACATGATATAAATCAGAACATTTGAGAAATTTAGAAGCACCTGATCCGAAGTAGTGGTAGGGAAATTGCTTATTTTTTTCCTGCTCAATTTTTAAAAGGAAATGGAAATGTGACCTCATTGGCCTCCTCTTCCTCCTCAAACAAGTTGCTTTTCACAGAGTAATTGTCAATGAGAAATTAGCACAGATGAACATTCATTCATTCATTCATTCATTCATTCATTCATTCATTCTACTTAGATGGGCTGAATAAGCCAATCCTTATCTTCTGCATTGATCTTGCACTCTTACTAGGATGCTAACCAGCTGTTTAGTGCTACTGCATGAAATATAGAACACTCTGCACAGTTGCAAATACAAATTGCTGTGTACCTAGGATCATTGTTAATATTATTCCTTATCAACAGGAAGATCAAAGTAATCTCAGTTTCAAACTTTCATGTAGTTTTCAGGACCCCAGAACTGAGGCCTGATTCACATTATCTTTGTTATAGTAAAACCACTTGCATGGAGAGGCATTTGGTTAGAAATAATATAAAAGAGTTTTACTGTGCAAAGACTTTCCCTAAATTTCATCATGGTAAGTTAAGGAAAATATGTCAATTCACTTTTTATTTGGGAATAAATCAAAGCTAATCATTGCAGGAAATTCTGATAAAACCACATCAATGTAACTTTGTCATAATAAGATTTTAATTTAACAGTTTGTTAACATGTTGGTTGGTAAAATGACTTTTTGTTGTTGCTGTCTTGGTTCTGTAGGCATTAGGATTCTTGTCGTCATATGGAATAGGAGTGGAATATAATCAGACAAAGGTAAAAGGAAACTCTCTGAAATCTGATCTAAAATGGCATTCAAAATACATTTCTAGCATGATTTTATTTATTTTTTTCCTTAGGCACTCGTATATTACACATTTGCTAGTGTTGGAGGAAATCTTATATCTCAGATGATCATGGTTTGTAAAACATGTATTTCAATTATTTCCAGTTCTAAATTCCTAAATAAAAAGGAAAATAATTTTGATTTTTCTTTTCTTTTTTTAGGGTTACCGTTACTGGTTAGGAATCGATGTTCCAAAGAATTGTGAAGCAGCGTTAACTAATTATAAGAAAGTTGCAAAGTTTGGTGAGCGCTGTTGATTTAAAATGTATCTTCTGTAAGTAGTTTAAGACCTTTACAGAAAAAAAAATGGTGGGGGGGGGCTCACTTTACACAATATAAAAGAGGAATAAAAACAACATTGGGATCCATTTATTTAGAATACAAAAATGGTATTTAAAGGCAGTCATAAGTGCCAAGGAAAAATGGAAAGATTTTCACTTCTGAAATGACCTTGAACAGAACAGTTAAAAAACTTTTCCGAAAACCAAAAAAATTCTCCTAAATGTACACCAATACTTTACATAAACTTCAGTCCCTGTGGCCTGTAAATAGAATTTAGAGATCCTGGAACAGAGTTCTTTGGTTCTCTGGATGTGCAGAGAACAGAAACCTTCCTCCACATTATAGCATGAATATCTTGTGTTTTCAAATATATGAACCCCGCTGAACATGATCTTGCTTGTTTGGTAACAGTCTAGGAACATGAAGCTTGCCTTCAAAACAAAGGCTACAATTTGAGGTTCTACACTTGGATGCACTCAACATTACAGCTCTGAGGTGCTCATTATAAGGAAGGACCCCTCTGTTCTGCCAAACAGCCTTTCTGACAGTTTAATGCAAAATGTGTGTGCATTTGTTCAAAAAGGTGCATTAACTAATAATCAAATTGTATTAACCAGTGTATCATTGTTGTCCTTCCCCTCCTGGTTGCTGAAATAGTAATTGCATTTAGACTTATATACCGCTTCACAATGCTTTAAAGCCCTTTCTAAGCGGTATACAGAGTCAGCATATTGCCCCCAACAATCTGGGTCCTCATTTTACCAACCTTGGAAGGATGGAAGGCTGAGTCAAGCTTGAGGATCGAACCCCTGGCAGTCAGCAGAATTAACCTGCAATACTGCATTCTAACCACTGCACCACCATGGCTCCTAATGAGTAAAAGCTCATATTTTTTCCACTGAGCCTCAAAGCCATCCCAAACAATCACCTGCTCAAAGTTAGAGATGAAAAAAAGAGACTTGTTTTTTTTCCCATGGAGCCAGATCATTGCACTCTCCGCATGAAAAAAAAAAATTTCTGCCTCTGCATGGAGAAAATAGGGTAACAACAGGCCAAGTAGCAGAGAATAAAGGAAAAGAGAAGGGATTTGAATTCTGCCATTGTATACAGTTTTTTTCTACTGAGACATTAATGTGAGTCTATATAAGCATTTCCATAACAGAAAACATAAAAATTACTATAGAAATTGTATTATTATATGATTTCTTGTGCAAACTATGTGACAAGCAATGTAAAATAATAAATCTGGAACAGTTTTTTTTATTTTCTCTGTCTCCCAAAGAATGGTTTTGTAGCATTTATATCTTACAAACTTCAGTAACTGTTTTGATAATGTAAGTTATTGTTGTTGTTATCAATAGTAGCTAACAAATTAGAAAAAAATGAAGACATACCAGTTGAAAGAGTGAGACTGATGGAAAGGCCAGAAAATCTGAGTATTAATGAGGTATTCTTGGACTGGGATTTACATCAATACTTTAAGTTTTTGGCTAAAAGAGGAAACACACGAATACAGGTAAGATAATTTTCCTAAATTTCTTCCTCCTTGGCTTGCTTCACATAAGAATTAACCCACTTTCTGAATTCACAAAATACAAGTAATCTAATGGTCTGGGTTTCCACAATACAGATATAGATAGATAGATAGATAGATAGATAGATAGATAGATAGATAGATAGATAGATAGATAGATAGATAGATAACAATAATAGCAATAATAATAATAACAAATTCATGCAAAGCCAAAATTAAGAAGACAGCAACAGACAGTAAGTGCTGCCTATGCAAAGAAGCTGAAGAAACAGTGACCAACTAGTTAACTACTGCAAGAAGATCACAAGACTGACTGTAAGTTGCAGGTCAATGGTGAGAGACTAGGAGAGGTTAATATCAAGAGAGGCATATTTCAAGGAGATTCACTATCATCACTACGTGTCATTGCACTGTTTCCTCTGTCAACAATACTAAGGCTTGTATGTAGACATTGTCTTTAGCGCTCATATGCTAATTATGATGGCCATTCCATTTATTCCAGAATCATATTCTGATTGTAAATATCTGTTTGGTTGTCTTGGCTCATATTTAACCTGATCTTTTGTCTGTGACCTGCCCATTATGGGTATTTTTTTTTTCCTGGAGTAAGCATTTCTATTAATGTAGTTCATAATGTCATTGTTCTATATAAAGCCCTTCAAACTTTACAAGGTAATGATCCATGAAGAGATTACTTAGTATAATTGCAGGATATAATTGCTGTGGAGATACCATATTTCCATACAGTTCTCCAGAGTCGTCTTCTTTTGCCATTATGTATAGTTCATTCTTCACTTTGCATACCAACAATTCATTTTTCCCAGATATATCTTGGACAGCTGCATCTTGTGGGAAGAAGAGGACTAGAAAAAGATCATGCTGTACGTATATACAGATTTCAGGGATGGACACTGTTCCATTAACATTCATTAATATGCACATTCTCAATTTTTAATATATTTTAAAACACCCCTTTTTAATCCCAGTATCCTAATGTTAGATTAAAACTCCGAAATTCCCATCTAAAGGCTATCCTGGCTAATCATAAACATTTTTAATGAGTGGTAGTTGGAATTCAGTAAACATATATACAGATTCTTTTTAAGATGGTGTTCCCTTTGTAAATTCTTGTATGTTCCAAATGCAGTTGAAAAGGTTAATGCTATGCTTTTTTTTTTTTTTCAAATGAAGTAATAGCAATGTGAGAAATGATGGCAATGGGGGAATTTCATCAGCATTATCTGAGAAGAATAAACCTTGGCTTCTCTTTTGGATCCCACCTCAGATTTAAATACTAGGAAACATTGGACTTTTGTTTTCCTATCATATTTCAAGTTGAATTTTTCAAAAGGAAATGGGATTTCCTAAAATTGGGAGAGAGGAAAAAACTCAGAACCAAACCCCAACTCTCTTAATTTCATAATCTGGAGGGTGCTAGATGCCATCTATATATCATTTTATATAAGTTCTCTTTATAAGACACAGATTTAGTTATTGTAATATTTCTCTGCCAGATTTCTTCCCAGTCTTCTAAGTCTATATTATGGCTGAAATTTTTTGCCCACACTATCATTGGTCCTTTCACAATTTCCTCTGCTAATTCATATTCCAATAGATAATTATATAATTTAGATATCATATTTTTGTCTGGGCCCAAAAGTATCTTATCAAATTTAGTACTCTTTGATTTTATTCCAAATTCTTTTAAATCTTTCTCATATCTTCATTTCTATTTGGAAATAGGACCAATGATCAATCATTATAAAAAAAAATTATTTTTTTTAAAGTCCTTGGAAACAGTATATCTTCTCTGACAGTAGTTTTTAATTGAAATGGATTTGAATATAAGTAGTTTTAATTATTTATCAAAATGTACTGCAAGTTCAAAATAATCCCACGCTGATTCTAAAACTGACAATAATTCAGTGGTTTCAAATGCTGCTAATATATAATTATCTATTAAAATAGATAACGAGCAGAGGAAATTGTGAAAGGACCAATGATAACGTGGGCAAGAAATTTCGGCCATAATGTAGACTTAGAAGACTGGGAAGAAATCTGGCAGAGAAATCTTACAATAACTAAATCTGTGTCTTATAAAGAGAACTTATATAAAATGATATATAGATGGCATCTAGCACCCTCCAGATTAGCAAAAATATACCCAACATCCAATCCAACTTGTTGGAAATGCAAAGGGAAATGCAAAGGGAACCTACTTCCATCTCTGGTGGACATGTCCAGTGGTCAAAAATGTTTGGATTAGAATCAAAACTTGGTTAGAAGAAATTGTCCAGGGTGGATTGGGGTGGGAACCTAGATTGTATCTTCTGGGTATCATTATGGAAGGTTATCCCTCCAAAGTAAATTATTTGATTATCCATATCCTAACAGCGGCACGTATCTCACTGGCTCAATTTTGGAAATTGCCTAATATACCACCAATACAATTTATTATTCAAAAAAATTGTGAATGTGCAGAAATGGAAAAACTCACACTAAAATGAAAAGAAAAAGAGGAGGCGGAATTTTACTCGACCTGGAATAAGTGGTATGATTGGCTAGAACATAAAAAAAATGAAAAGGAGAATCAAGGGGGGAAAATAAATTTATGAAACAGATTAAGATACATACAATAACAAACAGAAATCGTTAATGTCAGTCTTAGACTCTCTCGTACTTTAAACAATCAATAGAAGGAATTCATTGGTAAAAATAAATAAATATAATCCAACAACAAATATTAACAACAGAACATTATGTTTGATAAAGCATAAATAACAGAGAACCCATGGGAAGTAAGAAATAACTGCCACATAATATAATTTAGGAAATATTTAACTCACTGTCAAATGTATTAAAAAAAAAGTTTAATTAGTTTTAGCACAGAGATTACGGTAATGTTTGACTGTATGAATCTTTGTTTTTTGAGACTGTATATTTGTATATTTTAATTTTTTGTATTCAATAAAGTTAATTAAAAAAAAATTTTTCTAAAAAAAATTATTTTAATTTCTCATTTTCCCTATTTTTCTCTTTGTATGTGAAAATTATAAAAAAAGACTAAAAACCCAAATCTGAAAGAACATTGTTATAGAAATGCTAACTTTTCCTTGCTATTTTTTTTCATCAGAAAGCTTTCTACTACTTCCTAAAAGCAGCAAATGCAGGGAATGCATATGGGATGGCATTTGTTGGAAAGGTACATATTTTGTTTCCTGAAATCAGTTTGGGTTCATATTATTTTCTATTCCTTCCTATCAGAGGTGATTTTCAGCAGGCTCTGACCAGTTCTGGAGAACCGGTAGCAGAAATTTTGAGTAGTTTGGAGAACCGGGAAATGCCACCTCTGCCTGGAGATTTTACAGTATCCTTCCTGTGCCACCAAGCCACGCCCACAGAACCGGTAGTCAAAACATTTGAATCCTATTACTGCTTCCTATAAATAAAACTAGGTCAGCTGCAAAATACAGAAGAGAAAAAAAAACAAAGGAACAGTGCATAACAGTTTCTTTGGGAATTTTTGTGAAGGTATTATATATCCATCAGCTAAGCTGTGTCCTTTTAATATATGCAGATGTATTTAAAAGGAAGTAGTGTTGTGACTCAGAGTGATATTACTGCTTTGAAGTTCTTCACCATGGCAGCAGATAAGGTAATGTATTAATTTTTAAAAAAATTTGCTTGAACTGCGTGGATTTCAAAGAACTTGCAAATATGTTCTTTTAATTTACCTAAGGAGTCTTGCCGAGAAAGGAGAAATATGAAAGCCTATGTGAATGTAGCACTTCTACCTTGACACTGTGAGCACACAGTTGAACTTCTATAACACCATACCAATAATCCTACTGGACATACATAACATATATGGATAAAAATAATACTGAGATTAAATCTGATGCTATTGGGCCAGAAATGGATGGTGGAAAAGGCAAATAGTTTATTTAATGTACGGTGGGCAAGAATTAATTGAAAACCGATATAAAGGAACTTGTAAGAAAGATAATAAAGTTTAGTGTCAGAAGGAAACGTGGTCTTCAAAAGATCACAGGTAGCTAAAGGAATTGGATCAATGTAAAAGTTGAGAAGTTAGATAACATCAAGAAATTCTGCTTTCTAAGTGACAGAGGTCTTCGTTGTGGGACACCCTGTCATTATAGGGTTTTTTTTTTTTTCTGGAGGAGGTTAGGATAATGGACAGGACATGGCACTTGGTTTTTGGTTTTTTAAGGGCCTTTTCAATTCCTCTTGGTTCTCCTGCAGTTATTGGTTATGTGCTTCCTGTTATAGTAAACATAGCAAAGGTTATACCATGGGTATTACCTCACAGGCAAGTGGAGACAAACAATGAAACAAGCATTGTGACATCACAGAGCAAACTCTGCCACTTTTATATATGCATGTGCTTTATTACATTGCATGCATATAGGAAAGGAGCAGATTGTTTCTATCCTGGCTGCCTCTTTATTGCACTGGGGGGTCTTAGTCATGGACCTTCTGAATAGAGTTTGTACTTTGGACATTCCTGCCGCTTCACTGCCAGAAAAGGAGCTCCAGGGAGGTTCCAGCTTATATTCATCAAGACAAATATTGGGGAAGGTAGAACTATGAACAATCATTTAGTACTTCAGTCAGTTTTATTGATGAAGATTATCCGATGTCTAAATGGAACTATCTTTCCTATTATTTAGGGTAATTCTATTGGACTCTGGGGGCTTGGTATCCTTTATTTAAAAGGTAGAGGTGTCCCACTGGTAAGTTTTAATTTCATTAGGCCTCTTTCATATCCTACATATTAATGAATAAAATCATGGGGGAAAAGTTCAATCTAATCTAGGGCAACCTTCCATAAGAGTTCAAAAACAGTCAATGTGTACAGACTCTGAATATAGGACTGAATTCTGTATACTCCGTTTTCTAATAATTTAGCATTAAATAGTTTTTGACGCATTGATGAAGCAATACAAAACTAGAAAAGAATTAGAACTCTACTTTGAATCATCAAGGTTTACTTATTTTTCAGAATTACACTGAAGCTTTTCAGTATTTTCAAAAAGCAGCGGAGAAAGGATATGACAATGCCCAATTTCAGCTAGGAGTCATGTATCATGGTAAGTCATAAACTCCCCCTTCCTTCCTTCCTTGCTTCCTTCCCTCCCTCTCTCCTACTGAAAATCCAAAACACCCAAATTAAACTTTGTTTCAGGTGGTTTAGGAGTGAGGAGAGATTTTAAACTTGCCTTCAAATATTTTGACTTGGCATTTGAAAATGGCCATCTCCTTGCAGTATACTATTTGGCTCAGATGTATGCTGAAGGAACGGGAGTGTTTAAATCCTGTCAAAAAGCAGTTGACGTAAGTAGCAGCAACCATCTGCTTAACCATAATGTTCTTACAGGTAATTGAACCAACAGCTGTTGTCATATTCTCTTACTGTCCTGTTTCAATTGTTATTGTGGGGGGGGGGGAGGGAACTGGCATCTCACCCACATACGACTATTTGAATAAACCCCATACAACAAAATCAGATTATTGTAACAGGATCCAAATAGCTAGAAGATGCTTTGGGATGTAGGGAGAATCCTTTCTACCAAATTTAGCCCTGAAATGTTCTGCCTTGAATTGTTCTACAGTGTCTAGTGCAATGTTCAGGAACAGGAACACTAAACACTACAGCAATCAGGGCAACTGTATTTACACTGTGTATCTGTGTATCTGCGTTGGGAAATAAGGCCCATTAGATGACTTCCAACTTACACAAATTCCCTTTATAGGTGTACTATAGGAAGGGACATCTATTTTTAAGCTGCTTCCTTTATCTTCTCCATAATTCTCATGGGGGGGAGGGTTGGGAAGGCTGTATTACTGGACTGAAATATTACTTGCGGAAAAGTCTACTGGCTGTATTTGTAGTTTCATTTAAAGAGGAACATTCAGTTTATGCAGTGACATATTCTTTTTCCGCTCCTGAGAATAGGTAATGGTTGTTCACTCACTACCTGGAAAATGACTCTTCCTTTTTAAAGCCACTATGGTGTCATTCTGCTTAGGTTGTATACTTCCGTATTGTTTGGTTTGGGGGGTTTAGTTATATTTAATTTCCATTGATCTGCGATAGTCATAATTTATTCAATGCTATATCACATAATGTTTTTAGTATTTTTTTAAAAAGTAGCTAATATAAAACTATCTAAGTATAGCAATAGCACTTAGACTTACACACTGCTTCATAGTGCTTTACAGCCCTTTCTAAGCAGTGTACAGAGTCAGCATACTGCCCCCAACAATTTGAGTTCTCATTTTACCCACCTTAGAAAGATGGAAGGCTGAGTCAACCTTGAGCCAGTGAGAATCGAACTGTTGGCAGTCAGTAGTTAGCCTGCAATACTGCATTGTAACCCCTGCACCACCACAGCTCGCTATCATAAGCAAGCCTTTTTTCAACTTTAGTTTTTCAGTGCTGGGTAGTGATTAGAGGGTTGATCTTGGATCAGAAAGTAATTGATGAACAAAATCTGAATCTGAAGTAGAGATGGGGATGGAGAAAGCATCTCAGAAGGGACCCTCCCTAGTTTTTGAAAGAATAAACGTGAAGGAGAGGAAAGATGCTTTCAGACTTACTGTAACCTTACAATAAAGGTAATGCTAATATTTTATACTCTTGGTTGATGCTTCTTGTCTGAACTACCTTGAAGGGCTGACACAGAGACATCTTCACTCGAATCTATACTTCCAGGTATCACTTCCAGTAGATCATCACTCTTTTTCAGTGTAACTATTTGTAAAGTGGGGTGTATACCATTTATTTGATCTCAAGCTCCCTGCAAGAAAGGTAGGAAATAAACACAAGCTTTGTTAATCAAGACAGGGGATACCAGATACTCCAAGCATTATTTGCTGGGTTTTTTTAAATAGCTTTTTTTTTTTGTGCTCCTCAGCTTTATAAAATTGTATGTGAGCTAGGAGGATGGTCAGAAATGTTCCGGACAGCATATTTTGCTTACCAGTCTGGTAATATTGACTCATCTCTTGTCCAATATGCCTATTTAGCTGAAATGGGCTATGAAGAAGCTCAGATTAATTCAGCTTACATCATGGAATCTGGTAAGGGACAAGCCTATTCTGCTCATTCTTGCATTCTGCAATAGATGGATTGCCTTAAGATATGTGACGCCACAATTTTGTTACAGAAAAAGTTAAACTTCTACATAGAAATCAAGTGTATCCATTGGCTCTTCTCTTATTGAAGCAAGCTGCAAGTCAAGGTATGAACAGAGTTAAAAGCAATCTTGTTTTATTAATTTGCTCTCTTTGGGCTTTTACAGCTAAGCAGGGGTGGGATTCTACCGGTTCAGACTGGTTTAGTAGAACTGGTTGTTACAATTCCCAGTAGTTTGGAGAACCAGTAAAATGGGCCCCTGGCTGGCCCCACCCCTCTCCACCCCCTTTTCCCCTCCCTGCCCAGTCAGTCCTTATCACGCATGTGCGACATCGCATGCATGCACGACAAGCTGACTGCATTCTAACCCTACCTGCCCTTCCTTATCTCGGCAATGCACCATCACTGCCTGCAGTCTGCCTTTGCCCGCCCGCCATCGCTGTCTGCCTTCCACCATGATCTCCCTAAGTAAGTGAGGCTCTGCAAACCCTGGTCGCCTACATGCTGCCGCTGCAGTCAGCCCCAGTTGAGACCCGATTCCTAGGCCAACCTAGGTTGCCACCACCATGCTACTGCTGCCGCCCTTGCCCTCGCTGCCACCGCTGCCACAAGGTTGAGTCCCAACTCCAGGGCTGCCCTCAATGCTTGTGGCATAGCTAGCTGCCCTCCCATCCCTGTCTGGCTTGCTTAGCCACCAGCGCTGTCCATGCAGCACTCCTGGCCTAGCAAGGTTTCCACTCCCACCCCATTTGCCTGTCTTGCTTAGCTGCCAGCGCTGCCCATGAAGCATTCGTGGCCTAACAAGCTTTCCCCCCAACCGTCCCCAGCCTCCAGCTTACCTGGCTTGCTGGTGGCAGAGAGGAAGGTCAGCCAGGGCTGAACCATCACCGTTCGGGTCCCCACCAGCCTGCATCTCATCCCCTACCTGGATTCTCTGCAGCTGCTTGGCCTTGCCTGCTAGGGGCAGGGAGGCGACCAGGGAGCACAACTCTATGCTGCTTGGGCCCCCATTGCCCCTTTGTCTGCTGCCCCTTCCTTCTGCCACCCACCGGCCTGTGCGCTTTGGCTAAATGCGGGCCTCATTCTGTGAGAGTGGTGCAAGTCAACCCTCGTGTGAGTGGTGGCCCACACTTGGCTAAAATGCTTGGCTGGGCGAGGGAGGGACAGCTGGCAGAGGGGCGATGTGGGTGGACACATGTTCCTGGTTGCCTCTTGCATCTCTCTGGCAGCTGTGAGCCCCAGCAGCTGCAGAGAATCCGAGCAGCAGCGGGGGACAAGATGTGGGCTGGTGGGCAGCCGAGTGGCAACGGCTCTGCCCTGGCTGGCTCACCTTTCCCTCTGCCACCAGCCACGGGAGGAAGATAAGTTTGCAGGCAGTCGGGATGCCAGCAGGGTGGGCACTTGAGGGAGGGTAGGAAGTCCCACCCCCGGCCCCTTTGTTGGACCTAGAAGCCTTGTCTGCAGGCTTTTGGGGGCAACACGGAACCGGGTATGAACAGACAATCATACCTGGTCCCTGGGACTCTAGGAGACTAGTAAAAAAGGACATAAGTTAACAAGCAATATTGGAAGTGTTTGTGTGTGTGTGTGTGTGTGTGTGTGTGTGTGTGTGTGTGCATGTGTTTCAGGTGGGTGTCCTAGCTTTAGAAGAACAGAGGGAAGGAGGAATGGAAGGGACAGAGAGAGGGGGGAGAGAGAGAGAGGAAGAGAGAGAAAGAGAGGGAAAAGAGAAATAGGAAAAGAGAGAGAGAAAGAGAAAGAGAGAGGGAAAGAGAGGGAAGAGAGAGAGAGGAAGAGAGAGAGGAAGAGAGGGGCGGGAAAGGGAAAGAGAGAGGAAGAGAGAGAGAAAGAGAGAGTGAAAGAGAGAGAGGGAAAGAGAGGGGAGAGAGAGGGAAAGCAAGAGAGAGAGAAAGAGAGGAAGAAGAGACAAGAAAGAAAAGAAAGAGAAATGGGAAAGAAATAAAAAGGGAGAGAGAGGAAGAAAAGTGATAGATAAAGAAAGAGGGGGATGGAAGGAAGGGACAGAAAAAAGAGAAAGAAGGAGAGAGAGGGAGAGAGGAGAAAGTGAATGAGATATGTGAATGGATAGATAAATAAATACATGGAAGGAGGGAGGAAGGGAGAGAGAAAGAAAAGGAGAGGAAGGAAGAACACAAACCCTGGCTTCAGAAAACTCTTTGAAGCAGCACAGCAATTTAGGGCTGGCCTGGAAGGATCTCGGAGGTCATCTAGTCCAACCCCATGCTCCAGCAGGAGAGCCTTACAAAATCATAGAATAGCGGGGTTAGAAGGGAATGTGTGTGTGTGTCTGTGTGTGTGTGTGTGTGCATGGCTGTCAAAACTCCAAAAACAGGTCAAGTAGCTCTGGGGAGGTCAGTCATAAATTAGAACCCTTGCTAAGCAACCGGCCATTAAGCGAGGACCACTTGTATTTGGTTTGCCAGTCACCTGGCCACACCCTCCCAGTCACATAGCCACCAAGCCACGGCCATACGGTCATGTGACCACCAAACCACACTCACCCAGTCACGTGACCACCAAGCCACACCCACAAATTAAACCACACCCACAGAACTGGTTGTTACAAAATTTGAATTCCACCCCTGCAGATAAGTTGTAAGAAATGATTATAGAATACAGAATAACAGAATTGGAAGGGACCTTGGAGGTTTTTTAGTCCAACCTCTTTTCAGGCAGGAAACCCTATACCATTTCAGACAAATGGTTGTCCAATTTCTTTTTTAAAACTCCCAGTGTTGGAGCATCCACAATTTCTGGAGGCAAATTGTTCTACTGATTAATTGTTCTGTCAGGAAATTTCTCCTCAGTTCTGTGTTTTTTCTCTCCTTGAGTAGTTTCCACCCATGGCTTCTTGTCCTGCCTTCAGGTGCTTTGGAGAATAGCTTGACTCCCTCTTCTTTCTGGCCACCCCTGAGGTATCAGAACACTGCTATCATGTCACCCCGGTCCTTCTTTTTGTAAGACTAGACATATCCAATTCCAGCAACCGTTGTTAGGAATAACATAGGTTACCTAACGTAGTTTGGGTAAAATAATATATATAAACTATGATTGTAAGTTTAAGTGTGTGTCACTTTAAAACTGCAAAGCATGTAATTTTGGGTGTGGTGTGAAACCACCATAAGAAGGAGCAAGAGAACCTGATTGATTGCTGACAATTACTGGATTGCATGGACTGATGGTTTGTTAACTGCGTGTTTCCCCTACTGCTGAGTTGCTGAAGGAAGAGAGGAGTTTTTTGAGTTCTTCATATCTCTACTGCAAGGAGATATATTACTGGACTGATATTTGTAAGTTTACTGACCTCTCTTTTTCGACACTGGAATTTGCAACTGAATAATCCCTGGACGGACTGAATTAGTGAATGATATATGGACTGTTTGACTATGCTATAACTCTTACTGGAATAAAACTATTTAATTAGCACTGTGTATCTGTTTTACTGAGTGTAAGCTACAAAAACGTATATCTCACATATTTTGCCTGCCTGCCTGACTGCTGTGCAGATTCTGCTAGGGTGTATCCCTAACAACCGTTCTTTATATGGTTTAGCCTCCAGTCCCCTAATCATCTTTTGCACTCTTGCATTATTATTTTAAGCCATCCCAAAGAAACATGAGGTATTTGGGATGCAGAATATGCCAACAACACTACAATATTTGTAAGCATTTTCTCAGACACTCATTTTATGTTAAAAAGGTTATATTTTTATTTGTTTGTTTCAGTTTTGAGTCTGCCCAAGTGTCTAGTGAGTCTAAGCTGCTTAGAGATAAAAATTAAATGAAAACCAAATACAGCAAGAAGGAAAAGAAAACATATGTTAAAAAACAACAACCATACGCCTGTTTGGAGTTTGTTCCTTGGTCATTGTTGCTTGTTTTTATTTGGCCTATTTTCGCAATTATACCATTTTAACCAAGTTGAAATCAATTCGGGAGGGGGGGGGATAAAAAAACAGTACCAGTCAATTTTCATTTAATGACTTATTGCCTCCCATTTTATTTTTAGTACGGAGAAGATAGTCTTAAAAGCTTCAAGTTGCTTACTTTATTATTATTTCAATCATGCAAGTCATTTCATTCTATCAGAAAAAAGAATGTTTTGTTTGTTAGAGAAAGTTATTTATTCAGTTCCTTGACCTGCCTCTTAAACTCTCTTTGTGAGTGTTCAGAGCACAGAAATAAACTTATGGAAGAATGAAGACTTAGCTATGTATCTTTAATTCTTGCTCAAACACAGCAACTATAGTATGTCTCTTCCTTTTTCCTGATGGTGACTACATTTTATAGAAGTTAAGTAGACAAGTGCTATCAACCTGCCACACTGTCTTAGATTTAATTTATGCCAGCCTGCTTGAAATAAAGAGATGGCAAACCACTTCCACATTATTGCCAAAAGATTTTGTGGTTATTTTCATGTAATCAAGTGACGTCCAACTCATAGTAAAGAACCCATTACATTTCTATTACCAGAGAGAGTCAAATTTCATCCCCTCCCCACAATGGGCTAGAACATTTTACCAATGTTCTTTGCCTAATAGATTTTATATTAACAATATTGCTTTACTGTTTGATCATAAAATAAAACAATGCTTGATGATTTCCCTCTCCACTCGATGTAGATTCTGTGAATTGCAAGTGATAAAAGATGATCTCCTTTGCATAAAAGAGTTGAATTCTACCAACTACTGTTCAAAATTATCATATATATTACAATAGTTGTACTTTATGAAATAGATTATTTTTCATGTAATGATAAGTTCTGTTGAAAATTTACAACATAAATATAATTTAATTACTCTGCTGTAAGTTTGCTTCGAAAGCCTAACGTTTTCAGAAATCAAAAAAGATGTTTGAGGACTTTATAGATTTAAATGGAATTGAATTTTATATATGGAGAGAGAATAAGTCAATTCTACTCCCTATCAGTAGGTCCATCTTGAAAAGAAACCATTAAGATTATAAGGCCAGCCAGCAACCTTAAACAGGTTCTCACCTTTTGATTCGGACATCTCCTTGGCACATGGAACAAATTTCTTCCTTTTTTTGTAAAGTTTTTTAAAAAAATTTGAATATACATCAATATTAATATATGAACAGTGAGGCATCTGGGTATTGTTCATTTGGGTACAAGTAGTAATAGTAGTGTTAATATTTGTTACTTAAATCATATCTATGTAATTGTAATGTTATACATATTTGTGTTAAAATGTAGGCCTTCATTATTTAATCAGCATCAGTCAGCCCTTCTAATGACAACAACAATATCCTTAAAACATGCATAGTGTCACCATCTTTCAACATCTAATATTTACATCTAGCTATTACTTTTAGTATATGTATAATAATATTCCTGCTATTTCTTGTTTCTGCCTCTGTTCTAGCTCCTAGTAAAGCCAATCTTATGTTATAAAACATTTCCTCTATCCATCATGTCTTGTTCATTTTAATATTTCAATTCTTATTCATTTTTGACTTGCCTCCCAAACTCCTCCCTTGGGTCTTTATCTCTAACTACATCTCCATGTATTTCCTATTTAACCTAAATATTTCTTCCATCTTTACTATCTTTTGCTGCCAAGCCTTCAGAGGGTCTCTCCAAATTTCTATCTTCTTTTCAAGAATATCTTTCTGTTTATCAAGTACCTCCAGGTGTTATTTATTTTGACTTTCTCCTATGTCTTATCAGTATTTTTCCCAGGGTTATAGGAGTATAATGTTTATTCCATTCACCAGTAGGTGGTGCCTTCAGCTTAACTTTCAATGTTGCACAAAATTTGACAGATTCTGTTGGAATTTATTCAGACAAATAATCAAAATTCAGACAAATAATTCCAGCATTTAAAAATGCCTTATTGTCAATAAAAATTAGAAATCCAATTTTTCTGTTTTTAATGGTTTTGCGCTCTCCTTTTAGAATATTTTTCTTTTATTTCTTTGACTGTGATTTCTCTCTCTGTGATTGTTCGCCACTTAAACAAACTTTTCAAAAGTCTCCTTTCCATAATTTATTTTCTTTAGGGTAAGTTTTAGGTTAAAAAGAAAAAAAGAAACCTCACCTAGTTACAGTCACTGTTCATCTACGCCACTCCAGCACATTCTTTGTTTCTTCGGCTGCCCCAGCTTCATGACAGCCGTAATGGCTGCCTCTCTTCTTCATCATCAGATGAGAGAGAATTAGCCCTTGGTCAAGCAGGAGAGATTCCACTCTCTGTGAGCTGTAGGGCATCCCTCCAATCTTCATCACCTCTACAGGGTGACTTTCCAATGAAGGGATTTGGCACAATTTCGCGGAGCCCCGCTCCTCGCATCCAATAGCACTGCGACATCAACTGGAACAAATTCTCTTCCTGAGTTGCTTCCAAACCATGAAATACACTTATAGTCAGATAATAGACCCAGTCCCACTTTTGTCTCTCTACACAAGCTCTTAGGGATAATTATGGAGATATTAACTGTTTTATATTTCAAGTGTTTGTTTTATGTATTTTACTGTCTTCAGCTGTCTTCAAATCCCTATAGATAGAATGATAGAATATAAATAATTTAAAATACCCAGGTGGGACATATGTTTGCATTTTCCCAAGATTCTTCAAAAGACAGTGGAAAAATTGATTGTGAAAGGTTTATTGTCATCATTTCAAGATTATAGATAATGTGCAGGATACAAAATAAAATCATCATCATCACCATCACCACCACCGTCATCATCACCTTTATCCTTTCCATGTATTTGTTTTCCAGGCAATATATTTGCCAGAGTTAAAATTGGAGATTATTACTTCTATGGCTTTGGAACAACAAAAGATTATGTTTCAGCAGTAACCTACTATACTCTTGCTGCAAATCAACTCAGCGCTGAAGCCATGTTCAATCTGGCATACATGTATGAGCATGGTTTAGGCGTTCCTCAGGTAAAGTAACCTACCGCCTGAGGTTGTTTGAAACACTAATGTTAATATTGATTGTAAATATTCTACTTAAATATTGCAAAACAAAACCATTTCTAATGCAATATGATGAGCTTTAATCAGTTGAAAACCAGCTGGTTTTTTTATAAGTTAAAATGTTAATGATAACTTGTTGACTATAAAAAATATAAAGCATTAAGAAATAAGTGTACCATGACATTTGCAAGTTCAGTTATAGAATACAAATTAGTAGATTGTAGAGTAGAAATTAGTTTTATTTTATCATGGAGAACTGAACATTCAGAAAAATCCTTCCCCCACTAATTTCACCCAGTGCTTTTTGGCCATATTAGCTGGGAATTATGGGAACTATAGACCAATACATCCAGTATTTTGGAAGATCGCTAGTTGAGAAAAGGCTTAAGACTGCCCTACAACATTTTGCAGCCTATTCCACATGAATAGGCATCATAGCCAGACTTGGAAAAGTTATTTTAGCCCATTCCTGGCATTTCAGTGGAATGACTTAACAATTCAAGGCTTTTTCGTGATACCTAAAATGTGTTGCCCGAATATAGCGTTTCATTCTGTGTAGAAGCATTTTTTTTCTCCCAGACAGGAATCACTATTTTGTGTCCTGAAATTGTAAAGAATGAACATTAGCAATGGGAAAGCCATCACCCAAATGAGAATTGTAGAATTGTAGAGCTTTGGCTCTTGATTTCTTTATCTAAATCATGTCTAGAAAATAATGATAGAATTCAAGTAAGTAATGACTCATAGTTAGAACCTTCTGCTGTCTGATGTTTTTCAACATGAAACATTTTAAGGTCTTTGGTTCATATCCAACACTGTCTCTTCAGGACACACAAACAAAATGACCCTAAAAAAGCTCTATAATTGTGTTCTTTCTAGAAAATATATGCATATGTCTATGTAGAGGTAAAACTATCAGTTGTAGTTTCCAGTTGCTTTATTTTACCAAAGCAATTTGCTATTCTTAGAAATATTTTTTTTTATGTTTAGGATATACATTTAGCTAGAAGATGGTATGACTTGGCAGCTGAAACCACCCCAGATGCTGTCATGCCAGTGTTCCTAGCATATGTAAAACTTGAGACTATGCATGTGCTTACATATCTGCCACTTCTCAGTGTAAGTCTGGTTTATATAAACATTATAATAATATTAGCTGTATGACTGTAGGATCAAAACTCCAGAGAAATACTGGATTTAGCTGTTTATTTTTTATATATATATATATATTTTGATGTCATTAGTAGCTGTCCAAATCATTGAAGTCCAGGTCTTGTAGTCTTAGCTGTTCCAGAATACTTCCTTTATGAAATAGTTGTTGCTTTCCATTTATAATACTTGCTGTTTTTAAAGCTAGGTTGGTATTAAACAAATGGTGATGTTTAATTTAAATGTTAAATGCCAAAACTGAGATATACTGCAAATAATATTGCCACAGCAGATAACAAAAACTGTAGATGATCTCAAAAAAAGTATTTGGCATATCTGCCAACATCCACCTGCTGTCTTGAACATGTGTAAAAACCAAACTGAAACCTACAGATAGGCAAACACCTTTCCTATGTATACTAAGGTAAAGCTGCAAATGACAGCAAAAGCTTGAGAAAACTGCATTCCAAATCTGTATGGCTGTGGATGTATGATTACTGTATTACCACTTACTCATATTAGCAGATGTTCATTGTTTACTAATAAAAAAAATCACTGAACAATATTTAGGAAATATGCACATTAGTTTTAATATTAATATGGCCTCTCATGTTAGTGTATTTGATAACTCACTATATAAAGCTGACAGATTGTTAGACATTATTGTTAAATATTAAACCAACGTGTCAGGTTTTTGTCAAAACAGCAATCAACAATGCCTTTATTGTTTCCATTAGATGCCCAATAAAAGAAAGGCAAGGAAGGAAGTTGACATTTATACTATATTAAGTTGAAGGGAATCATATGAAGGATCAAGCAAGGCTTTAACATCTCATTAACACCTTTAATTAATAAATGAATTTGTGGTGTTAAAGGAAAACAAAGAGACTGAGATTATTCCTGGCATAAGCAATAGCTTCAAGAAAGATGATTAGGATGTAAAAGCACAGAGGATGGTGTCAGTGTCAGTGAGAAATTACACAGTATATAAAAATGAGTACAGGGGAAGAGCATATTATCACATTCATATTGCAAAAATGGACTTTAGCACATTTCCTGTCTGTGTTTCATGTGTAGATTTGTTTTTATGGTTTGTAGACCATGATGTATCTAGTGCATTGTGCGATGTTCCTAAGCATGGTTTTACATACCATGACTTCGTATTATGCTAGGCCAGGAACAGAAAGATATTTGTGGAGTCACTGGAGTAGTTCATACATTAATCTGCTACGTATATTGATCTTTCCCTCCTGGAAATTGGTAGGTGGGAAGGCGTTGCAGAAGAGGTCCTTTCTTACAACCCAAGATTTGACAGTTCCTTTGCAGCACAGAAAGGAACAGTCACTAACTGTGGGTGATGATGCATACAAAGTAAAAGGATGATGCATTTCAAAAGAGCTTGAACATTGTTGAAATGTAAATACTCAAGGGATGGGCAGAGTCAGCATGAAAAATTACAGTTATATACATAATTATGAAAGTTGGAGGGGAGGCAGGCATTTGAAAGAGAAAACAAGGAAAATGGTACAAAGAAGCTCCAGCAGTCTAATAAAAATATAAAATTCCAGCCAGGGTTTTAGTAAAAGGAATAAAAGATAAGTATACCTTGAAAAGAAAGGAAAAAGAAAGAAAGCTATTGCAGCCAAATAGTTTTTTGGGAAGAAAATTAAGAATAAATTCTAGAACCTCTAAATCAGTGCAACCAAGGGCATTATGGAGGTATTAAAACGTTTCTGGAAAGATATTACACTGCAATCTTAGCATGATTTACACAAAAGGAAGACTTACTGAGACCAGTGGGAATATATGTTCTCAGCAAAAGGTTGCATTTAACCAGTTAACCAGTCAGAAATATATCTTGCTGGGTTTTCACAGCACCAATAAAGTACTTGTAGTAGCTAAAAGGGAAAAAAGTAAGACCATAGTACAAAATGTATCCATAAGAAGCACTTTTTGTATATGCACACACATATGGACATTTTTTTATTTCCTTCTCTTCAACAGCTTACTGCAATCTGGAAACTGACAGTATTTGATGGTTTGCTAAGAATATATTGGGATATGTTTATGATTATATTCCTGTTTGCATTAGTGATATTGTTAAGAGCCCATCAGCAAAACTGAATAGTATTAGTTCATATTTTTTATTATCTAAACTGATTTTAAATTCTAATTTTCTAAAGCCTTTGTTTAATAAGAAATTAAAGTATACTAAAAGACTTTTAATGGTGTCAGTCTCCTCTTTCTATATTACTGTACAAACAAGTACATTCAAAACTTTTGTGTGAAAGCCACATGATTCAAATACTTTAGGTATTTGGCACAAATACATCTTCATAAAATTTTATCAACATTATCTGCAATATCTTCTTATATGTTTTAGCTTATGCCTTCCAATTTATTAGGCAGAAACATCTTTCAAACTCTGAAATTAAATCACTTGTCTTTTGAAAATGCCACTTTAAGTTTTTTTTACTCTATAAAGTTAAAAGTACTACCTTGGTCCTGAAATTTAACAGTAAGATTTAACCCACTAAGTAGGACAGAAAATATTGTTCCTGAATTCCTGGAACATTGTTGCTACTCCAAAACAGCATCAAGTAGACCAGATGATCCGATGACTGGATTCACCATCATGCTGAGCCAGCACTAAACAGATCTCATCATGTCTTACTATATGATATGATCCCAGTCACCAGATACAGGTACTAGCTTCTTAGATTGGCTTTCATAGGTTGGGTTTCACACATCTTTAAAAAAAAATGAGGTGGTCTAGTTTGCAATTTGATGTATTGTGCAATCCCTGGCAATTGGGTTAATTAAACAAAATGAAATAAAATCTAATTTTGAAAAACACATTTGAAATTGTGTGGAGATAGTTCTGTAGTCTCAGAGAAGAAGTCTTACCATTTCTGCAAATTTCCAAAAATGAACAGCTTAGGCCTCAGAAGTACCAAGAGCGATAGACTGTGTTCTTTCCTCTTTCTGTAACAAGTAGCCTGAAATTTTTGTATCAAGGACTGAAATCTTTAGGTAAGACCAAAAACTATTCAAGTTTAATCTGCTATTGGTAATCTACTCGATGGTGGAAAAGGTCAACTCAGATGAAAAACACTCCAGTCAAAAGCCAGATCTGAGAAGATCCTAAATCTAGGATGATTTCATGAATTTATGAAAGGGATCCATGGAATGAATACTCCCATTTTGTCCTGTTTCAGATTCTAATATCTGTTATGGATTCTACATTTATCCAAATAAATGAAACCATATACTCAAATTTTTATGGTCCTATTTACTTGTCCTGGTAAATGAAATGTCCAGGTTACTCTTTTACAAGATATGCCAACTGAAAGCTAACTAAACTTTTTCTCTATCCCATTTATACTGAACAAAATTAATGTCTTTCTTGTGCTTTTTAGTTTCTCGGGTCTGAGTTAATTTTTTTTCTCCCTCAGTGATTCATTGCTCCTTTCCTTTCATTCCTTCCCTTTCCCAGTTCTGCGGTGTTTCACACTAATGGAATGATTTTGCTTTCATTACATGCTTAAGCTGGTCAATTCCTAACTCAAATCAGATTTTATGATGAGTGGTCCTTTTTAGCACATAGTCACAGGCTCAGTAGTCATTAAAATATTCAAGGAATGAGTAGCAGTGGCAGGAGAAAATAAAGGAAAAACAAGTAAGAAAACTTGCAAGTTCCAAGATACACAAGAACTCCCATTCATCCTAGAGGTCTGTCTTGTTGACATTCTTCCTTTTAGCAGCTCCCTTCATACTCCATCTTTGCATCAGCCAGATATCCTGAAATGGCTCATGAGATATACATGCTTATGCTCTTAATAAGGAAAAAAAACTTTGATAGGGGATCCCACTGCAATGTAATTCTCACAGCCAGAAACACTAATGCCCATTCCCCTAGACACCATGTCATCTACACCCAGCTGACATGCAGAAGGCCATGAAGAGCTTTGTTTATTTAATGTGTGTGAGTGCATGGCGATATTTTCAGAAATCAACCCTACTACAGCTAGTTTCCCATTTGAATTCATTGCTGACTCTTTCATTCTAGCATGTTAATGCATCTTAGTTTTAATCTGGCTTCCTGAACAAGTAGTAGGAGTGGAGTCCGTGTTTCATTCTGCCCTAAATCATAGCCTTCAACCTAGAATGGCCTGGCTTACAAAGCAGGCTAAGCCAAAATCAGATAAATCACACTGTGATTTAATAAACCTGTGAGTCCATTCAGTGTAAATGTCACCTTTTAGTGGGACTGATGTTTCATTGGTTACAAATATTAAAAGGCAAGAGAATAGTGGCTACATAAAGGAACAGAGACTTATTCTTCTTCAAAAAAAGAAGCTGAGATCTGATTATTCCAGGTGTTATTCTGGAAAAAGACTACATACAGACACACATTTGAATAACATGTAGTGAACTTTCAAAAACCAGAGAAAGTTTCAGAGATGACCTCTTGAGCTCCTTGACATACTCAATGACTTGTAGAAGTATTATGCAGAATTTTTTTCTAACAATAATTTATAAAGGTTATAATTCTGCTTTTTATTTTACATTTTTAACACATATTTTTCTGATTATTTAACATAACTATATATGTTCAGTACATAAGAAGTATTTGCAGACTGAAACTAATCTTGATTTTGTCAAACTACAGTAATATATCTCTAAAAACACTCAATTCCCCTAAAGCAATAGCCTTTACATGATTTCTGCACTATATTTGAAGCGGTAAGACAATACGTTAATTCTTTTTACCACAACTTATATATAGCATACATAAGATTGCAAATCAATTAAAAATTGGGTCCAATTGATGTTAAGGTATCATTTTCAACCTTAACACTGGTGGCATGAAGATTCACACATTGCATATGAGAAGTTATTAACCATAATTTGTTGAACATACCACAGTAGCCTGGTTTGTATATAATACAACGCTATAAGTGAGCTTGTGTATCACACTAAGCCCAAACGTGTAAGCTGTTTTTAATTGTTTTAGTATTATGTAAACTGGGCCACAGACATTTGGGCCAGTCTGTTTAATTAAAGGACAGAAGAATCCACATCTCCTGAGTTCAGCTGTACAAAAGGTGAATGAAAGGATATTATAGTTTAACCAATCAAACTATGCAACCATGCCCTTCTAAGGATAATTCTTGCATTTAATTTCATTTTGCTAATATAAGACAGCAGTCAGAGGCTTCCACAGATAATTATCTGGCTGTTATATTTCTTTCTAGTTCATAATCCTTAGCTCTTTGATGAACACCAGGTCAATAGACTGAAATTAAGTACAACAGAATGTAACCATAAAAACTGCACAGTAATAAGATGTGGTCGGGTGGGATTCTACCAGTTCGCACCTACTCACTAGAACCAGTTGTTAACATTCTAAGCAGTTCAGAAAACCGGTTGTTAGAAGAAATTACTGGCCTAATCCTGTAAGGAAGGCAGGGAGGAAACATTCTGGTGTTGCTTACAGAAACTGCCTCTCTGTTAACCCTTGACATTCTTGACAGGACTGGACTTCCCGTCTTGAGGTATTTTTCCTCCTTTGCTGGTACTTTGTGTGGAGTGACCAAAGTTACAATGGCACTGAAAAAAGTGACTTATGACCATTTTTCACACTTACAACTGTTGCAGCTTCCCCACAGTCATGAGGCCAGGTAAGGAGATGTGTGCCTCGATGTGAGTGATATTGAGTTGGCCACACCTAGCCAATAACATGACCACCAAGCCACGTCCACCTAGTCACATGACCACCAAGCCATGCCCACTAAGCCATGTCCACAGAACCGGTTGTTAAAAAATTTGAATCCCACCTCTGGAAGGGGTAATAGGAGTACTGAAATGTAGTTTTGAAAATGTAAAAAGATCAAATATTTAGGACATCTAAAATGCTCAAATGGATTTTGCTTCAACTATTTGAGTGTTTAGACACTTATTCTAAATGTTTCTTCTTGTCTCCTTGTTCCAAGCTCAGTAGCATTAACTGGCATTCTGCACCATTAAGTTAAATACAATTGTTGGTAAGCCATATAACATAACAAAAAAGCACAAGGATGGGATTCACACAATATACTAACTTCCAAATAAGCCAAACTAATTTTGAGTACAGTTGTGCAAAACTTTTTGAATTTGAAAAGAAGTGTTCCATCCATATTCTTGGCTTGATAGTCTTGATAGAATCAGATCCATCACCCAAACCCTTCCAATTAGAACAAGGAATTTGAAGCTTTAGATTGTTTATACACCTATAATATTGTGCATTGTGAGAGTATGGAAACTAAACAGGCAGTAATAGACACTTAGGACAAGTGCATGCAGTTGCAGGCGGCCATCTTGATGTGTGATTGATTCATTCAGAGTTCAGCAATACTGCAACTTAAATATTTTGAACAGCTGAAGAACTGCTTCACTGAGTTCCTTCCAGCAATCTCTGAGTATTTAATTCTTCCATACATCAGTTTCCCCATATCATTATGTGATTTCATCTCCTCCACATTGGAAGAAAAATTATGGATTATTATACATCTGGTTGATCCCAACTTGCCATGCACACCAAAAGTGAAATGGACCTCATTTTAAAGAAAATTAGACAACCTGTGACCCATTGTTTTAGGGATATTTTCTTCCCAAATTCCTCAATGCCTTCAATAATGGCAGAATTTCTGATGTACTGCTTTCACTGGAAAATTCAGGGAAATGTTTATAGAGTTATATCTTCACTTGAAAATAGCCCCTTGTTGAACTGCATAGCATAAACATGAGTTGACCATAGGGAATATTTTATAATATTCTATGTTAAATTACTGTATTATGTCACACAAATGTTCCATGGTGATTTTTACATCATAAAATGCTTTATAACATTTGCCAGATTTCAATTCCATGGCTGCTATGTGTTTTGTATTTTGGGCACAATCTGTAAGTGAGACCATTTGATGTACCTTGGTTCAAAAATTGTTGCTCTATGATGCACTGTTTCGCCCAGTTAAAGGATACAGACACAAGAGTTTTGGTAGTATATAGGTCAGTTGATTAACTCTTCCAAATTATCCCTCCCCACCTGGGCTGGATTCTCACAACATAATAGGCTAACATGTGACTGGTTTATTTGTAGATCATATGTGGAGTTAATTCTGGTAAACTACGGTTCAGTTAAATGTGGAAGCGTAAGATTTATTTTATACACAACAGGCACACATGCATGTATATATAGTAGGGGGAATTAAATGTAGCAGTTCTGCAAAACCATTGAAGCCATAATATTGCAATCCAAGTATTGTGGTTTATGATATTTTTACTGGAAAAAAATAACAATTTTAACAAATGCAAAAGCTAAAATAAATAGTGATAGATCTTTGAATAATGTTGCTACAAGTCAGCATGCATGCCTGATATAACTGTCTAATGCAGCATAAAAAACTCTTTTATTCTAGATAGTTGAGAAATTTATTCTGAAAGAAAATGGTTGCAACCAAGAAAACATCTGGATCTTTATTATTTTGGTTGACACCTTGGGGTGGCAAGGTGGGGAAATGCCTCTGCATCATATTCTACAAGTGGCTCAAATTAACATGTCATTGTGCAATGATACATTTCTCTAATGATATGATAATGCATGTGGTGTCATTGTGATAGTTACCTATGGGATAAACATACAAATAGAAGCCCACTATTCCTTTATTCTTAGCATAGCCTACTGTATACCATTTACATTTCATCTCAGCTCTTCACTGATGAGCCTTGGGATCCTGGCCAACAATTTAAGTCCTACAAGGATGTGGCCTGGCATAGTGGAATTACATGGCTTTCATCAAACAGCCCACTAGATAACAGAGGGCACATTATCTCACAGAGGGTGCAAGCATTGCAGCAGAAAGAATTGACCTTCCAGGACTCGTAGGAGCAACTATCCAAGTCTCCTCTCCATCATTCATTTATTCTTTTATTGAATAGCCAAACCTCTCATATTTTCACATAGGCAAGTAATATGTGTACAGAAATACACTCTATCATTTCTCTGGATGTACCCAGATCAAATTGGCAATTTTGCTACTACTATTTGCATATAAAAATACAGCCACTGCATGGTAAACAGGAATAAAGGCCCCCTTTTTGTCCTAGACATCGAAGTAGTTTTGGGGAAAATAATGTTGTTTGTCAATGTTAAATGATAACTGTTAAATATCCAACAGGCTATGTACAATTTGTATTACTATATTTCATGTCGAAGTGTTTTTTTTGCCTGAAATAAGTTCATTTATTTTTCTCAGATCTCCAAATGATGCTGTTGCAGAACCTCTCTCTGCTGGTTGTGCCTGAAAAGGAGAAAGAAGTTGCCGTTTTAAATATTAAGAAGCAAGTGTTAAGTAAAATAATATGGTTTTATTTTTATTTTTAAAAAATCAACTAAAAACCCTAATACATACTCTTGTTTAGTCACCCCACGTGTTACAGGGTGGCTAAATAAAGGAAGGTAAATATAACAGGGAAAGTAAATATTACCTGTGATTTATGGAATTTCCATCCTATCATATAATATATCTGAAACGTTGCGGGTATTGTCCCATCATTATTTCCATACAACTCTGTAAAAAGAAACATTTTGCGTTTATTTCATTGCAGCAAAAAGGAATACAGCGGAAACCTATCTAATCCATTATAAAATAAGTGGTTTATATCCGATTCAAGACAGCTTGATGCTTCAGATGTATTGGTTCAAGTCCCTGTGCCAGCAAATTTATCAACTATAAGGAACTGTCAAAAGAGAACGCAAGGGAATTCAATGGGTTCATTGGAACCACACCACCCCTCTTGGCCTAAATTCCTCTCCCTTTTCTGTCTCTGAGCTGAACCCTGGTTGTGCTAACAACAGTGATAACAACATTGATAACAATGGCAGTCAATGAGAAGAATCAACAAAGAATGACAACTTTATATCATAACCGTGTGTTACTGACTGTAGCTTTCCATTCTCCCTTTAGTATTAGGGCCAGTGGATTACACACCTATGCTGGAAAGGTACATTCAATGGTGCTTAAACATTTGTGAACCTTTTGAATTTTCAATATTTTGGTATAAATGTGACTTAAAACCTGATTTGTTCACCACACAAATCCTAAAGTTGATAAATAAAACCTTATTAGACAAATGAGTCAAAAATATTATATTTGCTCATTTATTTACTGAGGAAAATTATCCAAAGCTGCATATTTGTGTGTGGTAAAAGAATGTGAAATGTTGTTACAGTTAGTCCTTGATTTACAACTGTTTTTTTAACAATGAAGTCATGACAACCTCAGACAAAGTGACTTACAACCTATCCTCAAAGATATGGCTGTTACACCACCCCATGGTCATGTGATCTCACTTTGGGCACTTGTTAACTGGCTTGCATTTACAACAATTGCAGCAAGTTACAGTCACATGTTCACAATTTGAAATTTTCCCAGCCAGCTTCTGACAAGCAAAGTCAATTGGGGAAGTTGGATTTGCTTAATGACCATGGTGAACTGCTTAACAACCACATTACAATGGTTATAAAATCGTGTCCAGTCAGGTAATGACTTGTTTGGAAACCACATTAGTCATCAACATTATGGTCCCCAATTGAAAGAATTCAAGGACTATATGTACTACTGCCTGAAGAGGCAAACCACATACAGAAAGCAAACTTTTTCACAAATTTTTAAGCACCACAAAAAAGATGGTGGGACAGAAAATTGCATGAAATGAGTAAGCTGGAAAATGTAGAGTGACAAAATCTACTTCCATGTGATAAAGATGAGTTACTTCAGGGGTTCCCAACCTCCAGTCTGTGGCCTGGTGACAGGCCGCAACCCGTTTGGAAGCGAGTTGTGGAAGTGATGGGTAAGTGCATGTGCGAAGCTGCCTTTGTGAAAACGAAGCGCACAGGCAAAACCATCCTCTCTGCTTCCCTCCCCCTCACTGCTTCTCTCAGTCCGTAGAGCCAGAAAGATTGGCGACCACTGTGTTACTTAATAGAAAGCTCATACCTTTATACACTGCTGCAGCTGCCAACATGGTCGCTCTATGTATCATAGGTTTCCTGTTCCAACAGCAATTACTTTCTCCCATACCTAAAAACAGTTTTAGGCTTTAAAAGAAGATACAGCATACACCATCAGTTGAATATATTTCAGCAATATGAATAGGATCAGATGAGTGCAAATGTTTTAAAATAACACCAAAGATCTTATTTCTGCTTACTCAAAGACAAATTTATCCATCAACAATGAGGTTAACATGCAGGACTGCAGCCCCAGCATGTAGTCTTTAGCCCAAAAACCTCCTTATAAACTTATATACACTAAGATTAATGAACCCAGCGAAAACTGGGACCTATACAAAATGCAAAGTACAATTAATATGATTTGCCAGTAAATAATTTTCTATGAAAATGCCTTCAGAACACCAGCAGCATAAAACTTCAAATATATACACATACCTTCCTTCTACAACAGGACAATGGTTTATATGTCACCTGGGAGATACACTCCACTAAATTCAGTGGAATTTATTTCCAACTAATTGTGCTTAAAACTGCAACCTATGTTTCTCTTTAATGTACAGATTAATCAAGACAGTTACAACCCAGCTCGCAAAGCATTCCCTTCAACTATTTAAGGGAAGAAAAGATTCAGTGTGATTCAAAATTACTCTGGTGAATCAAGTCTGGGCAGAAATGAAAAGCTACTTCACTTGATGTATGGTGATAGCTCTGTTGTGTTAATATATATGATTAGCTTAAATGCAGCCAGCAAATTGGCCTTCAACAAATCTACAATGTAAACCCACAAAATGTCTATTGGAATGCATGGGTCACAGCTATGGCTTGCTTATTTAAAAAAATCACTCTGGCACCCCCTAGGTCAGAGGTGAGCATCTTTTGAGGGAAGGGACAGCATATAGCTGTTTTTTCAACTCTGTTTCTGGAGGAAGGAAGGAGATGCTAACACTGCCCTGGTATAGTGTTGCAGGGTACAATATTTTTTTTTTGGGGGGGGCACACATGCAATGCTGTGGTGCCTGGAGAAAATGAACAGGGCTGATGTCCCAATGATGCTTTTATCATCTGACTCCACGCCCCTTTCTCCTTTGCCAAACCCCTCCAGATGTGACCACGGGCTGGTTAGCGGGGAAAGGGGAGCTGTGGCCTCTAAGAGATAAATTGCTATAATTCTCACTTTTAAAACCCTCCCCAAACTTGGAGGATGTTCAAAAATACCCACCACCACCCCCAAATTTGACCACTTTACTATTAACCTCTTTGGCATAATTTCAGAATTTACTACCTATTTTAAAAAGGTGAGCATAGCATACAGAGTTTTTTGTTTTTGACTTTGAATAAGTTAAACACAATATGCAGAACTGTATACTATCAATCTTAACAGCATGTGAAAAAGTAAACTGCAAGAGTAAATTATATTATGCATCTCTAAGTCCTGAAATGTATATTACTTCTATATTTACATATTTTTCCTTAGTTTCTCTTGAAAGAGCATGTTCATTCCCATTAATATACCTCACAGTTCAATAATAAAGTAATAAACCCTAATTTATGTCTCCAAATAAAGTCAAATCAGGCTGGTAGTTCACTCTTTAAAAAAAACAAACCATGGAACTTGCCTTGTAGATCAGCCATAATTTCAAACATTCCTGGATAGTTAACTTGGATTTCATCTGAATCCTGGAAATAGTAAAGAGATTTTTGACAATCACCAGAACAAAACACATTAATTCTAAAAATGGGACTTTAGAAATAAATAAATGAGGTCAAACCCAATATTGCTAATTATGATTTTTTCATCTAACATACCACTGCATATTGTAGAATATTTTTTTTAATTGAACTGAAGAAGCCCGTCAATAAAATGCTAACATTGCAGAGTGACAGAAGAATAATCTGTTTGGATAAGAAAAAAACTACAGCAACCTCCAACAAATGATAGTTTTACTCCAGGTAATAGAAAGAGTAGTCATCCAGCAAGCTAGCTAAACAGTCAATAGCTAGGAGAGTCAATAACTAGGACAGAGACTCTGAGCTTGTATAACACACTAAGCCTTATCATGGTTTGATTGGCTACTGTGGTTGGTAAATCAAAGACTGGGATTTGGTGTTATGTAGACAATGTAGTTCATTTGACAAGCTATGGCTTATTGAAATATGTTAAATCAGGGCTGTCAAACTTGCGGCTCACAAGTCAGATGCATCACGCACTGGCCATACCCAGGTCCGGTTTAGCGAAGGGGAAAAAAAATCACGATATGTCACATGATGACACCGTGACAATGCTAGTTTGACACCCCTATGTTAAATCATTCCTTCCCCTTTTTTCTTTCAGTCCCAAGGATTGTAAGGTTGGGGAATTTCAACTCAACTTCCCTTCTGTTAGGGTCTTGATGCAGCCCAGGAGTTCTTAACCACAGCAACAACAGGCCTGACCAACTAATTAAGAGCCTGATGTACATGAAAGGTCACAGGCAAGATCTAGTTTTTGATGTGGTTAGACACAAATCAATTGGAAAATGGGGGTGAGGGACTTTAAATTCCACCAATTCTCATAGAGGATATTTTCTTACCATCATTTCAATTTGTATTCTGCCCAATTCCCAACAATTCTAGGCAATTACAATAAAAATATTTTAAAAACATGGTTTTTGTTTTCAAGGTAAACAAGACCCAAAAAACAGACGGGAACAATTTAAAAAGAAATTCAGACAATGCAAAAGGGTGGTTTTACTCACCCTCACCAGTCAGATTACTCTTTGACTGCCATGGAATTTTACAGCATGACTCAGTTTTCTCCACAATGGGGAAAAATGGGTCAAAGGGCATTTGGGGAATCTCCCAAGAGTGTGGTATGCAGTTTGATTATGGTCACCCATTGGAATAATGGGTCATGTAGGGGCTGAACTAGATTGCACCGGGGCAACCTCTCTCTATCTGGAGATCCACTGCAGTTTCTTGGTTTATTGAGGAGATGAGAGATATGAAGTGGTTGAGAAGATACCTGAACACAGCTGGAAGGCCCACCTCATGTCTGATACTGATACAAGCTCATGTTTAGCAGCAAAACCAAAATATGTTGCCATCCTACTGACATCCAGCAGCCCTTATAATGCAACTTGCTCCTTTCTCAAGAATGTTTGACAAGACTGGCATCTGAAGAGTTGCTGGGAAGAATTAGCATTAAAACTGCTTAGATTTAAGAGGAGCTAGACTTCGCCTGGACTAACACAATGGAAATTTGTAGGATGTCCTCTTGTGAACTGGAATCATTCTGAGTTTGTGTTCCAAGGAAGCAGATAGAACCATCTGCAATGCCAGTTCCACCACTTCTCAGGTGGGTCTCTGTTTCTGATAACTCGCTAAGGTTTCCTGTGAGATGGCGGGAAGTTGGATCGAAGCAGTAATTAGTCCTTCCTTGAGGGAAGGATTGTTTCCTTCATTTCTGAAAAAAGCTATAGTGTGCCATCAACTTAATAAACATTCCAGCTATTTGGACTTTGGACCCATCCCTATTTTGGACTTTGGACCCATCCCCAGCCTTCCTTCTTAAAGAAATGTTGTGGGGAAAAACATGCCTTTACATGGTATAGCCTTAGAGGAAATGGATTATTTAGATCCTTGGCAGTCAGCTGTCAGGTCAGGATACACCACAGAAACTGTATTGATCATACTTGGTGGCAGAGGTGGTATTTAGCAGGTTCTGACCAGTTCTGGAGAATTGGTAGCAGAAATTTTGAATAGTTCAGAGAACCAGAAAATACCCCCTCTGACTGGAGATTTTACAGTATTCTTCCCAGGGGTGGGATTCTACCAGTTCACACCTATTCGCTAGAACCGGTTGTTAACATTCTAAGCAGTTCAGAGAACCAGTTGTTAGAAGAAATTACTGGCCTAATCCTGTAAGGAAGGCAGGAAGGAAACATTCTGGTGTTGCTTACAGAAACTGCCTCTCTGTTAACCCTTATTACATTCTTGGCAGGACTAGACTTCCTGTCTCAGGAACTTCTCTGGAATATTTTCCCCCTCCTTTGCTGGTACTTTGCTTGTGTGGAATGACCAAAGTTACAATGGCACTGAAAAAATGACTTATGACCATTTTTCACACTTATGACTGTTGCTGCATCCCCACAGACATGAGAAGCCAGGCGAGGAGATGCGTGCCTCGATGTGAGTGATATTGAGTAGGCCACGCCCAGCCAATAACATGAGCACCAAGCCACATCCACCCAGTCACATGACCATCAAGCCACACTCACCACCTAAGCCACACCCACAGAATCGGTTAAAAAATCTGAATCCCACCCCTGATCCTTCCCCTGCCACGCCCACCAAGCCACGGTAATAAAAAAAAATTGAATCCCATCACTACTTGGTGGTGTGTGAGGTTGGGGAAGCACAATCCTCCTTGATCTCTTTTGGTACCATTGATCATACTGGAATATCCCCGAATGGTTAGAAAGGAGAGGGGAGACATTCAACTACTTTGATTAAATGACCAGGATAGGGAAACTTGAACAATCTGAGACTTTGAAGTCTTTCTGCTAAAATCCAGGGGACTTTAGCACAGAGGTCTCCAAACTTGGCAACTTTAAGACTTGTGGACTTCAACTCCCAGAATTCCTCAGTCAGCCACGCTGGCTGGGGAATTCTGGGAGTTGAAGTCCACAAGTCTCAAAGTTGCCAAGTTTGGAGATGCCTGCTTTAGCAGGTAAAGCTCTTCTCCCTCAGATCTAGATCCATGGAGAAGTCTATTAGAGACGGCAGGTTCAGCCAAGTCTCTATAGATCAATTGCCAAAGTTAAATAAAGGTAGTCCTCGACTTAGAACAGTTCATTTAGTGACTGTTCAAAGTTACGTCATTTTCAAGTGACTTCTGACCGTTTTTCACATTACAACTTTTGCAGCATCCTCAGGGTCATGTGATCCGAATTCAGATTCTTGGTAACTGATTCATACTTGTGACAGTTGCAGTGCCCTGGAGGGAGGTGTCATATGATCATCTTTTGTGACTTTCTGACAAACAAAATTAATGGGGAAGCCAGATACACTTATCATCCATGTTAAAACAACTGCAGTGATTCACTTAACAGTTATGGCAAGAAAGGTCATAAAATGGGGTAAAAGTCACTTAACAAATGTCTCCTTTAACAACCAAAAATTTGGGCTCAATTATGGTCATAAGTTGAGGACTATTTTTATATTAATTCCAGTTCGTGGTCTGGTTCCTATGTCTGCTTGGTATAAGGCATACACCACAACTTAAATATTTCTTTCAGTCAAAGCAAGATAACAAGTGGTGACTAACAGCTGTTGTAGTTTTCTGGATTGTTCCTTTCTTGTAATAGATACCGTGTTTCTCCAACAATACGGCCTCCACCAATAGGAAGGCCCAGCATGATTTCTAGGCATGAGGTGAAATTCAGCCCCGCCCCCAAATTTAGGCCTATTTAAACCATGCGTTTCCCTGCCATTTCTCATATCATTTGTTAGAATTACACGAGGTGAAGAGAAATGGGGGGGAAGGGTAGGGGGGATGGGGAGAAAACTGGCCTTTAGGAGTGGCCTGCAGGTAGCCTAGGCTAGAATACCCTGATAGCCGATAGAAGCTCCCTTGAAGGCAGAGTCCCGCTTCAGGGCGTGGCATGGCTGCCCTTATCCCCACGCCTTTAGGCAGTCTCTTTTGGGCAATGGAAGCTCCCCAAATGCAGTCACCAGCCACTTTGATCGGCCGGTAGAAGCGGCCTCAGGGCGAGAGCACACACAAACACACTCCCCTCGCCGCAAGGCCGCTTCTATCGGCAGACGAAAGCTCCCTTGAAGGCAGAGTTCCCAGCCGCTTCAGCGCGTGGCGTGGCTGCCCATGTCCCCTCACTTTTAGGCAGTCTCTTTTGGGCGATGGAAGCTCCCCAAATGCAGTCTCCAGCCATTTCGGCCGTAGAAGCAGCCTCGGGGCAAGCGCACACAAACACACAAACTCCCCTTGCCGTGAGGCCACTTCTATCGGTAGGCAAAAGCTCCCTTGAAGACAGAGTCCCCAGCTGCTTCGGGGCAAGGCGTGCCTATGCATCAGGTTCCCAACTGCAAACTCAATGCAACTGCAAACTCCATGCAACTGCAAGCTCAGTGCAATGTACATATGCTGTTGTCAGAATAAATATCAGACGACCCCAAGATTCCCGCTGCATTTCTGCTTCCTGAGCCAGCCATTCTTCTTCGTCCCCTCAGATAGCCCATTCCCCCCCGCCTTGATTTCCCACTGCAACCATTTGGATCGCAGGAGGGTTGCTAAAGAAGCTTTTGTCTTCTCCTGCCCCACTCTTTTAAACTTCTCTCTGCAGCCTTGTAAATCCTCTCCTGGGGACTCCCTCCCAGCTCCAACCCTGTTTAGTTTTCATCCTAGACAAGTCCCCTCCCAGGTGCGCTCTGGGAATCCAAGGCTTGTTTCCTCCCCCAATCTCTGACTTGAGCAGAGCAGGCACTGGGGTGGGCAGGGAGGGGGCGGAGTGGAGGGGTTCCTGTTTTTTTTTTGCCTGAGCTGGGTGAAGATCATCCTGGTGGCCCCAAAGGGTGGTCTTTCAGATTGCTTTAATGATTAACAGGACACTTCCCTGAACCCCCAACTCCCTCCAGTGGGGAGGACGGCGTCTTGCTGGGCCCGGGAGAGATGATGGCTGCATTGCAGGGGAGAAACACTCCCCCCCCCTAAAAAAAAAAGCCCCTTGGGGAAACGTAAATGAATGAATAAACTCAAAGGGTCTTGGGATAACCCCCCCTCCCCCCCAGGTAAATTGCACCAACAAAAGAGAGGTGGCGGAAGAGCAGGGACCTTCAGGTTCAGAAACTCGGTTAAGCACAAGCTGCTACTTCTTCCCTTCCTGCCCTCATTTCACTTTGCCTTTGATCACAAAGCAGATTTTAATGATAAACAACCCTTTTGTAACTGACCAACTGCATGCCAAATCCCAGCCACCACCCCAAGGTGGCTTAATGTGTTTGGGTTAATTGATTAATTGAGTTAATGATCTAAAGTGATTTTTATTTTGGTCTAGAGAGAAGATGAGTTTAAAAAGAAAGAGCTACTCTGTGGTCTGTGGAATTCAAGAAAGCAATCGTGGAGGATTCTCGTGGTAAGAATCTGACCGCGTTTTGCAAAGAGAATGTGTTGCATCTCTGTATGGTCCGAAAATGGAGAGCTGAGTATGATAACCTCAGTCAACAGGTGCAGAAGGGAAATGCCAAGAAGTGCAGGTGTGGATCAGGTCGGCATCCATTATATCCTGAACTTGAAGACACCATCGCTCAATGGATTGCTGACAGGAGAGCAAAGGCTTTGGTTGTACACAGGGCTGATATTCAAGCATTTGCCCTTGCAATGGCACCACAGTTTGAAATTACCCAAGGAGAATTCAAAGCCTCTCATCGCTGGCTGGATGGCTTCCTTCAGCAATATGGATTGTCTCTGAGGAGATCCACCTCACTCTTCAAGCTAGAAGATGCTGAGATTGTCAAAGGGCACTTGCTTTTAAATCATTTGTTGATGACATTGATTTCTCCAAATATAATGTCTCTCACATGATTGCGATGGATGAGGCTGCAGTTTTTTGGGGCCAAGAGGCTCAAACAACAATTGATAAGAGGCGTGCCTCGTCAATTTACATTTCATCAACTGGATATGAAAGTGCACGTATTATGTGCATCTAGGCCATTCGTCTGGATGGAACAAAAGTAGCACCTCTTGTCATTGCCAAGGACAAAAAAGAAAAAATTGAACATGTTTCAGGGACTTATGTGCTTGAAACCGAAAAGGCTTGGTGTACACAGGGTGTTATAAGGAAGTGGATCGAGTTAATACTGCCACTTGTTGTGCAAGGTGGCCAAAGAGGCATGCTGATATGGGATGCAGCCAGCACTCACCGTGCCAAAGACATGAAGCGTTTCCTTGCACAAAGAAGAGTGGATCAAATAATGATCCCAGCAGGAATGACAGCACATCTCCAAACCCTAGACTTTGCAGTAAACAAACCATTCAAGGACAATCAGCAGGTACAAATCAATGACTATATTGAGAATCGCATGGAGAGAAATCAACGAGGAAACTTTGTGAAGCCTAGCCTGGCAGAGGTTGCGAGTTGGGTGAAGAAAGCATGGGATCCTATCACTGACACCTGTGTTGCCAATGCTCAGGATACATGGACAAGAGAGGCGGGATACATGGACAAGAGATACTCCTTTAAGGAGACCTCTATTGCTAAACATCAGCGATTGGGACGAATTCCTTTACAGGCAATGGAATCACAAGAGCTGCCAGGCGGAATTCAGGCTTTGAAGTGTTATGACGATGTTCTAGAAGAAGATGACATAACTGTTTTGGAATAAATTGTTCCTACGTATGTTTGCATAAATTGTTCCTGTGTTTGAATAAATTGTTCCTGTATTTGAATAAATGGCTTGGTTTATTTATTTTTATTAAAATGGTGGATTTTTAATAAATTGGGGTGTCGCTTTGTGGTTCCCCTGGGGGTGGTGGCTGGATTTGGCATGCAGGGTAAGTTACAAAAAGGTTGTTTATCATTAAGATTTGCTTTGTGATCAAAGGCAACGTGAAATGAGGGCAGGAAGGGAAGAAGTAGCAGCTTGTGCTTAACCAACAGTTTCTGAACCTGAAGGTCCCTGCTCTTCCGCCACCTTTCTTTTGTTGGTGCAATTTACCTGGGGTGGGGGGTGTTTGTCACAAGACCCTTTGAGTTTATTCATTCATTTACGTTTCCCCAAGGGGCTTTTTTGGTGGGGGAGTGTTTCTCCCCTGCAATGCAGCCATCATCTCTCCCGGGCCCAGCAAGACACCGTCCTCCCCACTGGAGGGAGTTGGGGGGTTCAGGGAAGCGTCCTGTTAATCATTAAAGCAATCTGAAAGACCACCCTTTGGGGCCACCAGGATGATCTTCACCCAGCTCAGGCAAAAAAACCAGGAGCCCCTCCACTCCGCCCCCTCTCTGCCCACCCCAGTGCCTGCTCTGCTCAAGTCAGAGATTGGGGGGAGGAAACAAGCCTTGGATTCCCAGAGAGCACCTGGGAGGGGACCTGTCAAGGATGAAAACTAAACAGGGTTGGAGCTGGGATGGAGTCCCCAGGAGAGGATTTCCAGGGCTGCAGAGAGAAGTTTAAAAGAGTGGGGCAGGAGAAGACAAAAGCTTCTTTAGCAACCCTCCTGCGATCCAAATGGTTGCAGTGGGAAATCAAGGCGGGGGGGAATGGGCTATCTGAGGGGACGAAGAAGAGCGGCTCAGGAAGTAGAAATGCAGCGGGAATCTTGGGGTCGTCTGATATTTATTTTGACAACAGCATATGTACATTGCATTGAGCTTGCAGTTGCATTGAGTTTGCAGTTGGGAACCTGATGTATAGGCACGCCTTGCCTCGAAGCGGCTGGGGACTCTGTCTTCAAGGGAGCTTTCCGCTGCCGATAGAAGCGGCCTCGCAGCAAGGGGAGTGGGTGTGGGTGTGGGTGCGCGCGGTCGCCCAGAGGCCGGTTCTACCAGCCAATCGAAGTGGCTGGTGACTGCATTTGGGGAGCTTCCATCGCCCGAAAGAGACTGCCTAAAGGCGAGGGGACATGGGCAGCCACGCCACGCGCTGAAGCGGCTGGGAACTCTGCCTTCAAGGGAACTTTCGTCTGCCGATAGAAGCGGCCTCGTGGCGAGGGGAGTGTGTTTGTGCGCGCTCGCCCCGAGGCCACTTCTACCAGCCGATCGAAGTGGCTGGTGACTGCCCTTGGGGAGCTTCCATCACCCAAAAGAGACTGCCTAAAGGCAAGGGGATATGTGCAGCCACATTTCGCGCTGAAGCGTGTGGGGACTCTGCCTTTGGGGAGCTTTCGTTGGCCGATAGAAATGGCCTCGTGGAGAGGTACGTGCGTATGGGCCACTCTGGGGGGGGGGAAGTCACCCCCGAAAAGATGGCCTAGCTGTTTTTTCAGGGGTCAAAAAAAACTAAGGCCCGGCCTTATTTTGTGAGAAACACGGTAATTACCACTGTCAGTGTGTTGAAGCCAGCTCTTCCCAGTAGATGTCCTAGGTCGCTCACAGCTGTAAAAGGAGACACATGTGGAGAAAATCCACCTTCTCTTTCCAGTTCTGCTAGTTGCAAAGAGCAGCGGAGCTCAAAGAGTGTGTCTCCCCCAAACATAGAACCAATAAATACTCCATCAGGTTTAAGGACTCGGTGTACCTAAAACAAATCACAATTAAACCAGGCATTAATAAAGATCTAATATAGCCTTTCTTATATTTGAATGGTAAGGTCTTACTTCAGAGTAAACACCAATCTCATTGTAATGCAGCATGCCACTGAAAGTCACTATACAATACTTAGGCCTACTTCTTTCTTAAATCTCATTGGATATATAATACAAGAAATATTTAATCAATGCATTCGCCGCAATTAGTGGAATTGGAAACGGCCGCCCAGCTTGATGTAGGATCCAAATTAACACATCTCAATTGTTATGAGAAGTATTATATGAGAAGTTCAACAATGAATTGCCCCCAAACATCTGGATCAATATTCTAATTCAGAAGTGAGAGATCTTTTGGGCTCTGGAAATTACATGCAGAAGCAGCTACAAGTCAGGGTTATACATCAATAATACACACACAGATGTATATGCATGCAAAAACAGGTGTTTCCCCCAAAACAGACAGCACACTCCCTTTCAAATGAGGAAGAATAAATATCTGGGTACGACTCCTGGCAGAAAAAACTTTAACAGCAATAGCACTTAGACTGATATACAACTCCACAATGCTTTACAGCAGTCTCTGAGCAGTTTGCAACATCGCCATATTGCCCCCAACAATCTGAGTCCCAATTTTACCGACCCTGGAAGGATGGAAAGCTGAATCAACCTTGAGCTGGTCAGGATCGAACTCCTGGCAGTAGGCAGAGTCGGCCTGCAATACTGCATTCTAAGCACTGCGCCACCAAAGGCCCAATATTATTATTCACGGAGATAAAGTACAAACCTTGAGATAGGATGGGAGAATAAGAAAGGAACAAGAATATTGCACTTCTGTTGCTGCTGCTGCTAGTAGCTGTCAAAAGAGCAATCTTCTTCTTCCCATCTGGTAATCAATTGGTAGCAAAGAAAAGAATGTGGCCAATCTGGATCGTTATAGACTGATCATAGTTGCATGTGGGTTATGGATTACTGAATCCTGCTATTCTGACCCACACCCTTTTCCAACAAATCAAACACAATCCAAAGAGAACAGAAACCTTTTAATGCTTCTGCAGAATAATTAGCTGGGATAAGTATAAGTCTTGCCAAACTGTGCCAGACTGCCAAAAGATAACAGGCATGAAATAATTTGCAATACAAGAATCTTCAAATACAAACTCAGGATACTGGAATGTCCACGAGGCTGGAGGTTCAAAACGTCTTTGCCTTCTACAAAAAACATTTGTTTCACGGCTGGCTTTTATCTTCTTGAAGGAGGGGCCATGACCTTGCAGCCTTATTCCTGAGTCACCCATGCTGTTGTTGCTGCTCTTTCCTCCGAGTGATCCTGCACGCACGCACGCGCACTTGGCACAGGCTCCTTGGGAACCTCCTCATCACTGCTGCCAGCCCCCACAATCTCTGAAGGCAGCAGTCTACTCCCTAATGGTCCTGGCCCTTCATCTGAGTCTTTGCTCTCCTCAGCCATCCATACCTGCTGCCAGCTAACCATAACAGCTGCCCTGGACTGAATTTTATCCACTTTGCTGTATTAACTGTGAGCAGATAAGTATATTACAAGTGGACAGACTTTGCAGGTAGTCCTTGACTTATGACTATTTGTTTGAAGTGATGACAACCTTGAAAGAGTGACTTACAAGCTGTCCTTGAAGTAACAGCTGTCACACTACACCTGTGATCATGTGGTTGCAATTTGGATGCTTGGCTTGCCTTTATGATGGCTGTAATGTCTTGTGGTCATGTAACCAAAATTTGCAACCTTTCCAGCAGAATCTAACAAGCAAATTCAATTGGGGAAGCCCAATTCGCTTGATGACTACTTGATTCACTTAGCAACCATGTGATTCACTTAACAGCTGTGGTGATGTGCTTAAACAACCATGGTAAAAATGATCGTAAAATCAGATCCGAACACGGTCCCAACTGTAGTCATAAGTCAAGGACAACGTGCGTGTGTGTAGAAGGTAAGAGCTGTATCAAAATATCATAGGTCAGTATCTCTTTCAATCTGATTTCTGTTGGAAATAAGCTCAAGGAGGCTACTTTACTACACCCCTTTCCTTCTTTGCCAACTCAGTATATCATAGCTGTTAGCCGTACACAATTATTGCTGAGTTGAGGATGCTTGCTTTGCCAATTTTGTTGCTGCTTTAGGGATACACTGATGTAGTTTCCTTGGCAACTGTAAGGATGTAGCTTATTACTGCCACCTTCTGGGATGCCATTTCAATCTCTCAGTCTAGTCCCCTGTCTTCTTGTCCCTCTCATTACCGAACTAACTGGGCCTGAACCAGTGTAGCTTTTGAGCCCAAGTAAGGCCAAGCAGGAGCTGCCATCTGCATGCTAAAACGATGGTTAAGATTAAGGGTTATTCTCTCCACCATATCGATACATTAAAGGGAGGGGACACGTGTACTTACTTCATGCAAGGCTTTGGGAAGATCATTGATCCAATGCAAACTAAAAAGGAATTACAATAGAAAGCAAGTTAGCAAAAGGGAAAAAAAAACCCTCTCTCACCAGTATAAAATTTAGATGGCAAACTCAGACTGGCATATTGGCACAAGAAAAATATACCACACCAGAGCTGCATTTACATAATATACTAAGAGTATGACCTTAAGTAACATAAATGCATGTGGCATCATTTCTGCTGTGCATTTCACCCAAAATTTCAGTTTCACTGTAGTGTATTGTGCAAATTCAAAACAGATGCCATCTTGGATCCCTTTAACTTAAATACATAGTGATATAGAAACTAGTAGCCAAACTTTCCTCATTTGTTACTGCAGATAACGCACCACACTTCCTAAAACAGTGTTCTGGAAACGTCGCCGGAGTACATGTAGTAAAGTCAATTTTCTTCATATTAATCTTCTAGCCTCTCAATTATAAATTGCACTTGCCAAACTTGTTCTTATAGCAGGCCAGATATTGTAGAAGATGACCAGACTGAGCCCAAGGGAGCAGTGGTGGGATTAAATTTTTTTTACTACTTGGTTCTGTGGGCGTGGCTTGGTGGACATGGCAGGGGAAGGATACTGTAAAATCTCCAGTCAGAGGTGGTCTTTGCCGGTTCTCCGAACAACTCAAAATTTCCGCTATCAGTTCTCAGAACTGGTCAGAACCAGTTGAATACCACCTCTACAAGGGAGAGGTCAAATGCGTCATCAGCCATGAGTCCCTGCAAGCCCACAAGAGATCTAAGTTCAGCCTACCTTGAATTCCTTAACTCCCGCTTATTTCCTTTGACTGTTAGTAGTTCAGATTCTTGTCGAGAGTTTAAGCTTGCAATGAAACTTTATACTCATTTGAACTACCCGAAACTCTTGATTTCCCTATTATATTAGGGAAATATATAATATACTAACACACAAAACTGCAATCTTAGAAACAGTTTTAGAACCTAAGGCTCCCAATTACAAAAATCACTATTCTCGCTATAGATGTTTCTGTCTACTTTAAATCAATTGTTAATTACCTCAGACTGCTGACAACAAGATTAAATGTGTTTTCTTTGAAAGGAAGAAATTCTTCATCCGCTATGATATTGACTCTTGGTATTTCTGAATCTATTGTGTTCTTCTAAATCAGATTAGAAGAAAAATAATTTAGGATAATCCAGTTAAGACAGTTCAACTTTTCAGTTTTTCAGTAGCATGAGTTAATAGCTGACAAATAACACGCAAAAATCTTACCAGAGCATTTTCAGCCACATCTGTTTGAAAAAGCCTTTCAACAACATCCTGAAAGAAAAACAGGTAGTGAATAATTTACAGATATTTTATTGATTTTATTTAGAAAACTGTTTGTTTGACTAGCCAGAAAAAAAAAGTAACATGATGTATGTGATAAGGCTGTTTCTTCATTAAAAGATAATATTGTATATATGCGCCATTAAACTATTTATTTGAGTTCATTATTTTGTTAAAATACTTCTGAAACATTGCAAAGGCTTATGTATTGGGGCTGAAAGGTGAAAGCCGAAGCAGTATACTCTGCCCTATAATTGGGCAGACCAGGTTGCCCTGATAGATCGGTCCCACCAGAAAAAAACACTTAACCTTCTGCATAATTACTTAAAAATCCAATTGAACCAATGAGGGTTACTTCTTTGTCACCATACAGTATATCAAAAAGCTGAGATGATAAAGACAGAAGATGATTAAACAGGAGTGACATTTGTTAGATCTTATTTTGAGTATTCAACAAAGGCTTGACTGATTACTTAGTTCAGTTGTCTGATTCAAATTTACAAGGTTAGGCAGGTTCCCACAATGTATTATAATGTGATTTGTCTAGCTGCAGCTTCGTGTTTTGTAGATACCCAAGCATTCTTGGGTTTATAACCCATGGTTTATTATTTTGATGTATTGTGTAAATCAGTCAAATGTGATTTCAATAGAAGAGAATGTTGTTATTTATTAAGCAATCCACAGGTTGTACTGCATGAATAAAAATCAAACTGCAAAAAATACCTTGTTTAAATGCTGAGCAATGTAGCTTCGCCCACACCCAAGGTCCAAGGCAAGGGGAAATGTCCTTAAGAATGAAAAATAAAATAGGATTAAAGTGCAAAACTGCAAACCAATGGTCTATTTTAACCTAAATTTCAAAGATGTATTGCCTCCTTGAAACTGTCTGATTTACAGCTTAGTCTGATAGTGGCAACAAATGGAAAACAGAATGTTTCTTTCGCTGCAGAAAACCTTTCTGCTTTTAAGATTATTAAGGTAAAGATTCCCCTCGCATGTATGTGCTAGTCATTTCTGGCTCTAGCGGGCAGTGCTCATCTCCATTACAAAGCCAAAGAGCCAGCGCTTCTGAAAAAGTCTCTGTGGTCATGTGGCTGGCATATCTAAACATCAAAGGTGCACGGAATGCTGTTACCCTCCCAACAAAGTGGTCCCTATTTTTCTACTTGCATTTTTACATATTTTTGAACTGCTAGGTTGGCAGAAGCTGGGGCAAGTAATGGGAGTTCCGTTACGCGGTGCTAGGGATTTGAACCACCGAACTGCCAACCTTTCTGATCGACAAGCTTGGCGTCTTAGCCGCCGAGCCACCACGTCACTAGTAATCTCATAATAATCTTAAGATTATTATGAGATTTTAAATCCACTCTAAAACTATATTAAGCATATTTTAGGGCTTATACTACGGTTCTGTTCCTGGTTGAAAAGTGTGAGAGTATTTCCCAAATTTGGGTTACTGTGGTTGGTGAAGGTTTCCAGAATCCCAAAACCAGGTATGGTGTGCAACTGGAGGTTTCAGATTTGTCCAGTCTTGTTTGATATGCAGAGTGAGAACAACGAGTAGTACTTACAGTGAGATCTGAGCTTCATCTAAGTTGTATGAATAGACTGAGATTCCAGTTAAATAGAAACAGACAGAAGTGTATTTTGTCATGTCTCCAATCAACAACCTGATCCAACATTATTTTTATAGGAAAAAGTTTTTAATTGCTGAATGTACCTTTGATTACTTCAATCAAACATGCCAGCAATGGTTTTGAGCTTCATGAGCATCAAATTTTTTAGGTGGATTAGATCTTTTTTGATGGGGGCATGATTCACTTCTACAATCCTGTGTCAAGAAGACCATGTTCTGAGAGTGGCAACCAAAGTGTGTAAATCAGAGGTGGTATTCAGCAGGTTCTGACCAGTTCTGGAGAACTAGTAGCAGAAATAGTGAGTAGTTCGGAGAACCGGCAAATACCATCTCTGACTGGCCCAGCCCTCATCTATTCTCTGCCTCCCGAGTCCCAGCTAATCTGGCTGACTCTTCTTTTGTTGCCCTGCACAGGAGAACAGAGCTGGAAAGCAGGTTAGTGGGGTGGGGAGGAAATGGAGATTTTGCAGTAACCTTCCCCTGGAGTAGGGAGTGTATGGAGATTTTGCAGTATCCTTTCCCTGCCACGCCCATCAAGCCACGCCACAGAACCGGTAGTAATACCACTAGTGCAAATGTACAGGAAAAGCCCCACAAATCAACATCCGATTGAAACATATGACTCTCAGTCAAATGAGCTGATTATCCTAGAATTTCACATAATTTTAAAATAAAATATTTAAAATATTGTCTCAATATTTACAATAAAAGCTTGAGACAGTTCATATTTGTGCTGTATGCTGTTTGTTTAATCAGAATCTTTTTATCTTACAGACAGCTCTGATTGCACTGTAGGTCACAATACTTCAAGATTATAGATATACTAAAGAGTTCACAATTTTTTCTCTCCTGTCCTCATATCCGCAAATAGATCTGTCTGCCATTTAAGGGGCGGGGTTTAAGGGATATCTGACCAGACTTCTGTTCAGAAAAAAGACAGAGCAACCTAGTCACATCTGTTTTATAGATCAGAACTTCCTTGTCCTCATTTTTCAATACTGACAAATGTAAAGAACTTCAAGTAACAAACGAAATAGCATAATTTTACATTATACACATAAATAAAATAAAAATAAATAAAATTTATATTATACAGTCAAGACACCTCATTTTGTAGAGAAAAAAAAAACATGAGATAAAATCTTACCTGCTTATGTCAAACACACGATCGGCCATCCTACCACCAACCTAGAATACAGGGGGGAAAAAGAAGATAGGCACTGGAGGCTTTCAAGATACTGGGCAGCCCTTTGTTGGTATATGGTCTCCTGCTCGAGCAGAAGGTGGACTACGTGACCTCCAAGGTCCCTTCCAACTTGGTTATTCTATATTCTGTGTTGCTATTTTTTTTTTTTTTTGCAATCTTGATATTTAGCATAGGATTTGGGGAAAATGTTAAAACTATTACAGAATTCACACTTCAGGCCAAGTCACTACATTAGAACTACACTGTAAATAATCCAGGTGACCACTAGAGTTAATATTGCCTATTCTTTGCAGCCATCATGTGGTCCAAAAAAGGACTGCATCCTAGTTCTGATAATTCTAATAATGGATATGATCCATACTGCAGTGGTACCTTGGTACTCAACTGCTTTGAAATTCATCTAATTTGGTACTCAACACATTTTGACACTAAAATTTTCTCCTAGTACTCTCTGTTTGCTTGGTATTCAACACACAAACTAGAACTTGTCAGTGTTGGCTACCTTGTGACTCACTATTCTTTATGGGGAAAATTTGTTTGGTACTCATCATTTTGGTACTCATCACGGCTCCCAGAACCACTTAACAATGTGTACTAAGGTACCACTCTACTTACTATGTTGTATTAATTCACAGTTCTGTTAAATCACAAATCATGAATTTTGTTTTAATGCAATATGTGAACAATCCGGCTGCAATTTACTCAACAACATACCAAGGAAGACCACATTGTGGCATCTAATCAAATAAACTGCAATTTATAAACATTTTTGGTATCAGGTTATTAGTTTTAAAGTATCTTTTGTTTTTTGGTGACATTGCGTGCTTTTTAGTGTCATCAATACTTCGAGTTAGTGTATTCCTATAATAATTCATATAATTACAGCCGTGAGATTGGCTTATGCACAACAATGGAAAGGTAAAGCAACTCCACGTGAATTAGAAATAATTAGGAAAATCTGGTTGTGCGCAGAAATGGACAAATTGACACAGGAATTAAAAAATAAGGATGAATTGGATTATTATAAAGTACAGGATAGTTTCATGGTTGGTTTGAAAAAAGAAAGGATCAAGACAAATAAGAAATTATTATATATATATATATATATATATATATATATATATATATATATATATATATATATATACATACATACATACATACATACATACATACACATACATACATATATATATATATATCTATACATACACACACATACATACATACAACAGAATGCAAATATGTATTATTTTTATATGTAATTTAGCAATGTAAGACACAATGTGTGGGTTAGGAGGATTGTACCGTGTTCAATGTTTTTAATGTTTCTTTTTCTTTTTGTTTGTGTTTGTTTGTTCAATAAAATTTAAAATAAAAAAAATACTTTGAGCTAGTGTTGACTCATGGCAATTGCCTGTAGTTTTCTTGGCAAGGCTTTTCAAAGTGGTTTGCCCTTGTCTCTTTCCTAGGGCTGAGCGTGAATGACTGGCTCAACCTTAGCCAGCTGGCCTTGTGCCTTAAACAGCAATATAAGTCAAAGTCTCCAGGTTTCTAGTCTGGTACCTTAACCAACTGTAAGTAATTCTTGCCTTACATCCACAATGGGGACAAGTCTTTCTTTGCTAAGCAAGGCAGTTGAGTTATGCCCAATTTTACTATTCTGACTTGGTCGTTAAATGAATCATAAATACATGGCATTGCCAAGCTCCTGAATTTTAATTATATGACTGTCAGAATGGTGCAACGATCATATCATAAATCACTTTTTTCAATGACTGTAACTTTGAATGGTCATTAAACAAATGCGTGTAACTCAAGGACTATCTGTGTCTGACAATGGCTGCTTAAAAAACAAACAAAATTAAGGTTACACAAAACTGAAGAGTTGCTTTAGCAGTTCGAAAGTTTTGACATCTCATGTACATCTCAATCATCCAAGTAAGGTCAAAATCAAAACGACCTTGAATCTAACCCCAGCCATTAACATAACTTTATGGGGGCTGATTAAAGATAATTGGCAATCAAATGTTCAAAATGTCCCAAACTAAATCGATAATGTCAGAATAGTTAAGAAAGATATATACAGACCAAAAAGAAAAAGAAAATTGGCTAAAAGACAATACAAAATCAAAATAGGCTAAAAGGTTTGCTCAGGCTCCACGTATATCCCCAGCAACCTAATCACCCCTTATAAGGTTTTCAAGATATGCCTTAAAGTATAATGTATTCGTTATTGCCCGAAGGATCATAACAATATTGGCTGGCTTTTTTAAAAAGGCACTGAATGCAATCTCGGCAATATTTGGAGGCTAGATTGCTTGCGGCTTTTCCCTGACAACAGAACCGTAAAGTATTTTCAATACTTTCCCAAGGCACAGCAAGAACAGGGAGCGCCCTCTCCTCTCCTCTCGCCCCTTCGCCTCTACCTCTTCCCGCAGGTACTCGCAGCGCTCCGCGTGAGGCTGCCCGGCTGCCCAATTCTTTTGCTTCCGCTTCATTTGCCGGTCGAAAGGGCTGAGGGCTCCAGGCCCTGTGACGGGACGAGACCCCGCAACGCCGGGCCCCGAAGGGAAGAGGTAGCGGCGGCGGAACCAGAGCCCGCCAGGTGTGCCTCTCGCCGCCGCCGCCGACTGCAGGCGGCAAAGGCACGATGCCCGCAGAAACGCCTTCGCTTCCATTGCTCCGCCGGCGCCCGCTTTTGCAAAGGCTGCTAGAGCTAGAAAAGAGAGAGCAACAAACGCTTGTCGGGTTCGCAATATCCGCCTGCGTGGAGTTCAGGTCACTTCTGCACACTAGCTTGGAGCTTGAAGCCGGCAAACAAACCTATTTGAAATAGATGGATTGGCTTATTTGTATTGCATATATTTCAGTAGCGGAAACAGGCGTGTGTTTTTTTTTAATAAATCTGAATGCGAAGTTTCTTAACTTAGGGGGCTGGACTAGAAGACCTCCAAGATCTCTTCCAGCTCATTCTATTCTATTCTAAATGTAAAGATAGACCCTGCTTGAATTGCTTGAAAAAGACAGGTGAGGAAAGCATAATAAACCCCTTACTCCTGAGTTCACCGCACCGGGTTCTTTTTATGGCTTTATTCAGGCTATTTCAGTCCAACGTGATGATCCTTTGAAAAGGAGAGAGAGGCTAAAATCGATGTACTTGAATAGAAGTTGGCGCAAGATTGCTCTGTAGTGTACAAGCTTTCCTGACGCATCAAGTGGATTAAAATTCGGAAGGAACGGGAAGCAGTAGTGGAGAAAAAAACAACAGATGTCTGTATCAGTTACAGACAGGGTTTATCTAAGCCAGGGCTCTTCAAACTTGACAGCTTTTAGATTTGTGGACTTCAACTCCCAGAATTCCTCCTCCTGTCATGTTGGCTCAGGAATTCTGGGAGTTGAAGTCCACAGATCTTAAACCTGCCAAGTTTGAAGACCCTTATGTGCAAAACCAACCCATTGGTTTATTCAATAAACCGTAAACAAATAAGGATTTAGTATGTAGTGTGAAATCAATCCTAGCCTACTTTTGCAGGATATCCAAAACCGCCCAACTAACCTTCCCCCAGACATCTAGGAAGAATACTAGTTTGCAATTTCTGCTGACTTGCACCCTGGGGAAATAATACAAATATTATAACAGAATAAGGGGAAAAATGACTTTTTACATATTTAATGCATTGTCGCTATTGAACAAAGCCAATTGCTAGGATTAAGCAACATCCTGAAACATAAAGAGTTTTCATTGGCTTTGTTTACATGACATATTGAGCATTAAGTTACCCAATCTCAATTTTATGGAGGCATGCAAATTCAGTCTAAGAAACCTAAGTTGTGGTTGCTTTAAAAGGCTTCTCTTTCAGCCTCATTGTACTTAAAATATTGTGGGACTGTACGTCTGAGCTCCGATATAAATGGTGAAATGCACGACAGTGTTATTGTGTTATATCTCTTGTGTCCCCTCCCGTTGTTATACATGGACAGGAATCAAATTACATCTCTGAAGTCTTTCACTGCTCCAGCATTCAATACTGAAGGATAAATTACAACCTACGCTCAGCCAGTGCTTCATTGATCTGTGTTATGAAAACCAAGAACGATAGAGGGATTGAGGAATTTTATTAAAATCCATCTTTTTAAAACGACCCAAAGTAGTAAGACTTGAAATATCCTTTAACATAGTTCTGTGAAATAATCAACGCACGTTCGGTCTGCTAGCTTCCAAGGAGACAGTACTTCCTCTTTTCTCCCCCCGCCTCCCTCCGCCCATACCTCCGGCACCTTTACGACGGTAAGGTAATTTTGTCTCTTTCCAGCCGCCGTAGGAAATGACGTAAATTTTCTGCGCACGGAAGTCCTTTCGATCCGTGCGCTCAACGCGGTGTCTGTACAGGCGACTGAAAATATTGGTTGACTAGCGCGATTGACAAGTAATTAAGTAAGTGTAGTTGTTGTTTTTTTGCTGGGGTTGTGAGATTCACGCGAGGGTGTTTTTCTTTTTTGTTGTCTCGTGGCTCAGATACACATAATCGGACTTTCATTTCCCTTCGCATTGCACTTTTTGTGCTAAATCTTTGTAAAGTGAACAGTGGGTTGAACTCTGATTCCCGCAACACGATAAATTAAAATGTAGTTGTTTGATGTTAGCTAACGAGGAATAGCTGCTGTGTTGTTAGATTCTCCATTTAATATACTAGTACCTGTTGCTTCCATGCATGGTTAGGATTATTGGTTATTGGTTAGGATCCATCTCAGTTCTAAGATTTACTGCTTGGTTTTGGCCAGTCCTGGCCACCCCACAATATATCTGTGGAGGGTAATATGAGAAAGGATCTTAAGTAGACCGCTTTGATCTTCTAATAAAGGATGTAAGTGTAACATACACATTGATAAATGCATAGCACATTTATTCAAGTCTATTAGGTTTGATATGGATATAAATGGAACCAAAGCAACTTAAAAACTTTTTCAGTGTTATTTCAATTTATCAGCCTCAACATAGGTGAATGGATGTAACATACTACTTAATGTTATCCTTAATAGACCTAAAAATGTTGGATGGCTCTAAGGGCAACATCTGTCCCATTTCCTGAGGGAAGTGGATCAATTTATATTCATATACATTGTGATGATGTCTAAATTAAACTACTATTTTACATAATGTTGAACATTAGAGTGGAAGGAGGAGGATTGAATGTGATTTCCTATTTACAATATGCTTCTCTGAAAATTACTTTATCATTTATACCTTTAATTTTAGAAGACAGTCTTTTTTATTTTATGATCCAATAATAATTTTTTTCTTTATTTTCAGGTTCAGGTTTGTTGCATTTTGTAAAAAAGCAAGAATGGCATCTAAGAAGGAACTCACGAGTGATAAGCGATTTTCTCGCATCACAAAAGATCCGCGGTTTTGGGAAATGCCAGAAAAGGACCGCAAGATCAAAATTGATTCAAGATTTCGGGCTATGTTTCATGACAAAAAATTCAAGTTGAAATATACTGTGGATAAGCGAGGTCGACCAATTAATCGTACCTCTACGGAGGATCTGAAACGTTTTTATGATCTTTCTGATTCAGATTCTGATATTTCAGAGACTGATAGTCAGCAGACTGAAAAGAAAGCAAATCAGAAAAAGGTCAAATCTAAAGGGGGAAAAAGCTCCACAAAGTCGTCAGTTGGTAGGCAAACAAGCAAGCAGGCAGATGAAGTTTCATCTGTCTCACAGTCAGATATTTTAAAAAGTGATCAAAAAGACAAATCCTTTAAAAAGGATATAAAAGGGAAAAAGGCAACTGAATCTCCACAAGACCGTGCAGTAGCGCCCCCAAAGCAAAACAATTGTGATGAAATTTCTAAAGAGACCTTACATAAAAAATCTTCAAAGAAGACTGTAAAAGAAAAAGCAATGGGAAAATACAGTGAGTAAAATAATTCAGGCGATTGAAAAGTGAATAAGATTGTTTGAATGTACTGTAATTGTCTATTGTAGCAGCTTTATTGCTCCTGGTAGGTAAGTTTCATTGCTTTGCTTTTGATAATCAAATATTAGTAAGTTAAGGCCGAACATTCTCTCTTTGCATACAATGCCTTGTCTTCTGAAAACAGGAATTTTATGACAATTATTAACCACTATAATTTGAATCATCTGATTAAAAATATCAATTATTAATCTCAGAACATGGCACAAATTGTTACCATATTTTGAATTTAGCCTTGACTAGTTCTGAAATAGTTAAAATTGAGAAACTGGTTTATTTGCCCTCTCTTTGTTTTCCTTGTGTCCAAAGATGTTGGATGCAGATGGAAGAGCCTGATGTGTTTAGCTATCTTGTTTACTAAAATAGTTAAACAGCCTGACCCCATGTGGCTGCAGATTGATGTACTATGTGATATCAAAATTAACATACTAGTGTTTTTGATGTAGCAGAATTATTCACAAAGCATCTGTTAATGGCATACTTTTAAAAGGATTCTGTTTAAACTGATGTGTATTTACATATAAAATCAGTGTGGAAATTGTTACCTAGCTGTAAAGCCCATACTATTTAGAACTGTAGCAGGTATCACACAAGTCTTTCCAAAGAAATCTACCCCATAGTAATTGTAATGTCTCTAGGTCTATTCCTGTAAAACAGTGGTTCCCAACCTTTTATATGCCCCACAGTCCTTGGAAATGTTTGAGTAACATTTGCACTCTTTACAGCAGTAATTGTGACTCATGACTTGTCACTAAGGGACACAAACCACTCGGTTACACCTTCTGGCACCTCTGCCCTTAATCATTATTAAAAATTTCAAGGCCACTGAACACAACACAATAATGTACTAATGAATAGCAATATTAATTTTTGTTTTATGTAAAGCATGTTTTAATACTGAATATGTTTCCTTATATTTAATAATTTGATTATAAATCTTAATGGGATGTTTGAGCTTAATGCCTTTTTTAGAATGACTTCAGATCAGTGTTGATTTTACCAACTGCTACCATGTTTCTCACAAAATAAGGCCGGGCCTTATCTTTTTTGACCCCTGAAAAAACAGCTAGGCCGTCTTTTCAGGGGTGACTTAATTTCCTCCCCCATCTAAAGCGGCCTATATGCACGTACCTCTCCACAAGGCCATTTCTATCAGCCAACAAAAGCTCCCCGAAGGCAGAGTCCCCAGCTGCTTCGGGGCGAGGCATGGCAGCCTGTGTCCCCTCGCCATTAGGCAGTGTCTTTCGGGTGATGGAAACTCCCCAAGGGCAGTCACCTGCCACTTCGATTGGCCGGTAGAAGCGGCCTCGGGGAGAGCACACATGCACACTCCCTACTCCGCGAGGCCGTTTCTATCGGCTGATGTTTTATCGGTAGATCGGGGAATTCTAGCCTAGGCTACCTGCAGGGCACTCCTAAAGGCAAGTTTTCTCCCCCCCCCTTCCCCCCATTTCTCTTCACCTCGTGTAGTTCTAACGGACAATGTGAGAAATGGTGGGGAAACACATGGTTTCAATAGGCCTAAATTTTGGGGGTGGGGCTTAATTTCACCTCATGCTTAGAAATCATGGTGGGCCTTCCTATTGGTGGAGGCTGTATTGTTGGAGAAATACGGTAGAACAGAACTCACAGTCTCCCAGTTTTTAACCTGATACCTTAACCACTGCACTAAATTGACTTTCTGTGAGCTTATATATGACATCTTATTTCATCAATATCTGGAATGAAATTTTTTAAAGGAAGTCAGTGTAAATGTGTCCATCTATTTTGACATTTGATCTTAGTTATTGTGAATACAGAAAAAAACAAAGGTATATTGTGTCTATTCATGTAGAAGTTCATATTCTTTGTGATTTCCAAGCTTCTTAGAAGACTAAAATTTATTCAGTTTCAGTTTGACATTGGATCGGGGAACTGCCAGAATCTCCCTGTGATTTATACCTAATGAATTTGAAACCATCCAAGATATACAATATGCTTCTTTTGAATCTTTAAACTAGCTGAAAACCTTCATGTTGTTATGGAACCATACTATTCCATTAAACATAAAAGCTGTAGAATATATCCAGATAATGATCATTAACAGTTCCAAAGAAAATCGCAGGGTAAATAGATCTGCAATAGTACCCTCACATTTGGAATGAGCTATTGAATATAGTGATTTTAATAATGTTATTATTGATATTGATATTGATACTCATCCTGCTTTATTATAATTCTGATATTTGTTTATTTTATAACCATACAGTATTTCTGGTTGGAGTATTTTGGCTTAAAACAGATCTTATTCATACTGAATATATTGATATGTCATAAGCAGGCTTCCTAATATAAATTTGTACAGTTCTTTACATATACACAATTTTAGAAATGCAAAGTAGCCAATCTATCAGAACCTTAATTTATTGCAATTTATGTGCTCATTTAGACAAAAAAATAGTTTTAGCTCGGTCTTCATGATAAGAGGTTGTGCACTCCCTGACTGGAATGGTTTTCTGATTCAGCTAGTCAAGATTCAGGTTTGCTCTTGGGTTAATTCGGCTTGCAAATTTTTCCCCCTATTAATCTGGTGATTTCAAGGCTTGTGGCTCTATTAGGTTATCACCTCGATCAGTTGAGAGCAGCTCTTTGTGACTGGCAGAGCCTGCCACTTCGCAGGCAGTCTGAGGTGGCCGCTTCAGGCAATTAGCCTATCTAATTCCCCGATTGTCTTATCTTTGCGATCTTGCTGGAATGCTCGCAGCCCTGGCTCACTTCTCCTTACAGGATCATTTGTCTTACATTTTGGAGAGTCAGCAGCAGCGGCTCATTAAACTGCTCAGGCATTGAACATCGGAGTTTCTGCCTTCCCGCCTTTTTAAACAGCTGGCTTCAAGTTCGTGCCTAAATATTACAGGCCCCATTCCCCGCTGGTTTCCCTTCTTGGGGACCGGGGCAAGTACTTTCCCACTCCACTTTCCTGGGATTATTTCTCTTTGAGCCTGCTGGTGTTGGATAAGCAGGCTAGTCCTTAAACAGGATTTTTTCCCCCCCTCTCGCAATTGCTTTTGGATCGTTACATTGGACCGAAGCTTCAAGTGCCATTTCAAACAGCGGGACGTTTTTGACAGGAAAGGATCCATCCAGGACCTGTATGGCTGGTTTCCCTTGTTGGGGACCAGGAATCCTGAATATTTCTTGCTTGGAGCGCTTGGGGGGTTTCCCTTGCTGGGGACCCTTAGATACTGTTTCCCATATATACGGGCTTACATATAGATATAGGCATATGTATATATGTGTGTGTTTGTACATAGATATATATATATAGACTTACACTCCTGGAGAAGTGCCCTACTTTCAACCACAGGGGTAGGCACCACCCCTAAGTACAAATAATAATAATAATAATAATAATAATAATAATAATAATAATAATAATAATAATAATAAAAATAAAGTTAGAGACATGAGATTCAGTCCTCCACAATGGAAGGTGACAACGTCTTCCGCTCCAAGACAAATAAGTCCTGAGATAAGTCAGTGGGCCCCAAAAAGGCCTCTAAGGCGGCGGATAAGGATGCCCATAGATGGCACCAAGCCTTGGAAAGACAGTGGCAGAAACCAGCCAGGGAGGTGGACAAGATGGCTATGACACAACAATCGGATCTGGGCCCAAGTACATTGTTGGGGCCCTTGGACTTATCCATCCAGCCCAGACAGGCTATTTCTGGACAGCCTTCCATAGGCATATCTTCTCCAATGAGCACTGCCCGGCGAATCCCAGAGGCAACCTTCACCCCTAAACCGGCCACCAGTTTAAGACAGGAGGAGGGATTACCTGAGACTATTCCCATCGAAATGAGGCAATGGATGGAGCTGGCCATACAAAAGGGCATTGCGGTTGGAGTTCAGCAATCCATCTGGACCAGGCACTTTTTGGCTACTTCAGAAGCGGGATCCCTGTCTGCTCGATCCTTTGCGCATATAGGACATCATCAAACTCAGGTATTCCCCAATATCCCTGACATACCAGCCCAGGGTCTTTGGGTGGAATTAGATGACCAGGATATTCCCATGGAGGTAGGGTTGATCCATCAGAGGGACTTGGGGTTGTCAGAGGCTGACCCACTAGAACGAGGAATGTCGGATGATGAAGGCCTCATTCCAGACCAACCTACCTTTTCTGGCCTTTTTCGTCTGTACCTCTTTAAATCTTTACTGTTCAAAGCAAAGAACACCGCTAAACTAGGCACATCAAGCCCTCATCCATTGTCAACAGGGTCTCAGGATATATCCGAGGATCTAATATTCTCACAAACGGCTAATGAGGCAGAAACTATTCCTTCCCTCGTATGTTTGCTGAATTAGTACAAAATCAATGGGCATCAGCAGCATCCTACCCAGCCCCAACAGGGTACGTTAAACGATATTATAATTTGGCATCAGAGTTTTCAAATTTTCTCAAAATGCCGGAGATGGATGAGCCCATTGTGGCACTGGCCTCTTCTTCAACCTTTCCCACTGAGGCTGAGGAAGCCCAGAGACCGGAGGAAAAGCGAGCAGAATTGGCACTGTAGGGCGCATGTTTCTGACGCCTGGGCCATTAGGGCAGCTACAGCTGTGTCCTTTTTCACAGCAAGGAGGATTTCTGAGTTGGCAGCATTGTCGATGAGAAAGGACTTGTGCGTGTTTCATGCGGACAGAGTGGTTCTCAGATTGGATCCATCGTTCATCCCTAAAGTAAATTCAGCCTTCCACAGAGCGCAGGAGTTGGTGCTTCCAAATTTTTGTCCGAAACCATCTCATAGACTGGAGTATCAATGGCATCGACTTGACGGTTGAAGGGCGTTAAGCATCTATCTAGACCGCACAGCGACATTTTGAAAATCTGAGGCTCTATTCCTATCCTTCAACCCATCCACTTTAGGACACAGGGTGTCATCGATGACCATTGGTAGATGGTTGAGAGCCACCATAGCTAAAGTTACGAATGCCAGTCCATCTCAGTTCCTAAGGGCATTACAGCCCACTCAACAAGGAGTGCGGCAACATCAGCAGCATGGGCCACTCCGGCTTCCATAGACGAAATCTGCAGAGTGGCGACTTGGGCTTCACCATCACCCTTTGTCAGAAATTATAAAATTGATGTCTATGCCTCAGCGGACGCTTCATTTGGCAGAAGAGTCCTGCAGAGGGTCCACAGAGTTTAGGAGTAGATTTTGATCCAGACAGAGTCCCTCCCTAAGGACAGGCCAAGCTTTGGTATGTCCCACTTCTGGATGCTCTGAACAGCTCATGGGAGAAAGGGCGTTGGTACTTACTTGATACGCCCATTCTCTGTGAGCTGTGAAGAGCATCCAGCCCCACCCATTTCTTTCTGTCTGGTGGGGTTCCGTTCAGGTCAGGGATCTAGATTAGGTGATGAGTCCCGGGCTTTGGCACTCAGTCTTTGCAAAACTGGGGGATGCTGGGGAGGTGTCCCATGGAGGAGGAGGAGCGTCCCGGAGTTTTAAGCCCAGCCTTTCCAGAAGAGACTGAAGCACCTCCCACTTCTGGATGCTCTTCACAGCTCACAGAGAACGGGCATATAGGGTAAGTACCAACGCCCTTTTATAAGCTGTTATTGGGCAAAAAGTCATGTTCAGTTTGTCAAAACTCTCCCCCTCCCCTCTCTTACTAAAACACAAAACTCTAGACTGCAGGAGAATTACTGTGCAGATATATGAAATGTCTTGTTGGCTTTCTTTAATTTAGCAAATGATTTCTCTGCCAGCCATGTTAAGGAAGCATATCTGAAAAATAAAAGTTGTGAAGTTGAAGAGACTTCTAATCAGCAAGAATCAAAAAGCAGTGAGGAAAGTGGGGAAGAAGATACGTTTGAAGAGAATAGTGATCTGGAAGAGGAAAGTGATTTGGGAGACGATGGAGCAATAAGAGAGGAAAGCAGTTCAGAAGATGATGAAGAAGAATTGATGAATGAAAGTCAAACAGAGGGTGATGAGAGCGACAGTGGGCCAGATTTGGCTAGGGGGAAAGGTAATCTTGAAACCAGCTCTGAGGATGAAGAGGAAGATGATTTCTTGGAGATATTTCCCAAAGATCCAGAAATTATACATGAATGGGGAGAACTGGGAAAAGATGCACCACAAGCAGATCAGGTAAGATTAATGATACAATAAGCAATCTGTGATCCTTTAGGATGTTTGGGTTGAATCAGTTATGATTAATCCAGTGGATGATGAATTATTCCAACAACGTTTAATGGAGCTTAAGGGCCAACTATTTTAATGTACTATTTCATTGCCATTTGCAATATCCAAGATACTTTTTTTTTTTTCCATTCAACCATATCCATTTCTGAGAGACTGCCTGGACAAATCCCTGCAGTTTTCTTGGCAAGGTTTTTCAGAAGTGCTGTGCCCTTGCTTGCTTGCTTTCTAGGGCCTAGGAAGATATTATGCACAATTTCTTTTGCACCTGAAAGAGTCCACATGATTGGCGTACACAATAACAGTCCAAGTAGAACTTACTCAAAGAACTTCATGTGTGAGATGAGTTTGTACATTGGCTTCCTATCTTACAGTCCAGTCTTTCAGCCTGCATGATATTTACAGCTGGTACAACCTGCCAGTTCTAGGTACCACTGCATGCGCTCGCCCGAAGTAAGTTGGGGTATCTATCAAAACAGTTTCCTCTCTGAGTATATTAATGAAGCAATCTCTCCATGCATTGGTGGAAACGTTTTCTCAGTCTGTAAATTGGGTAGAGGGAAAAAGGAATATTCCACTATTGCCCCAAGACACTTAGAGCATGAATATCATGCCATATCTCAAATCTTTACAGCTATTTTATTCAGTCACTTATTGGGAATAGGAAACACACACCTATCTTTATACATTCTCTGTGCCTTTGTCTCTCTGCTTTTGTGCATTTATTTGGTGCCATGTCTTTGTGCCAGTCTCATCTCTGGACTTTGTGGGTTTTATGTTTGTTCCCTCTATGTTTGGGTGTGCTTTTCTTTCTGACTCTGCTATTTCCCTTGCTGTGTATATCTTTCCTGCTTGTCCATTTCTCCTTGTGACAGTTTCTGTCTGAAGGAGAATAAGAGGTGGGGAGAATAAGAACAGCTTTCCCTGTTTCTGTTGCTGATTGTACTTCCACTAGGGTCATTTTGTAATCACCATTGCTTACAAAATAGTTGCACCCACAAAACTTTGGATTCAGAAGGTTGCCTGTCCTCATCCTACAAGTATGTGGAATAAAAACAACAACAATGATTTCTCTTAGTTTATTGATGCAGTGAAAAATAGCATCACCAAAAAAGGATTGTCTTGTGTTATTTTGGTCACTGTTGTTTTACAGAGTGACTTCAGCTGACTTGGATATGATTTATAGTTCTTCAGTTATGGGCTTCGTTGGGAGAGAGGAGTTAAATTCTGATTTTAAGACTTCTATCCTTGTTCAAGGAAAGAAGTTTTGTGGCTTTCCAATTATTCTCCCTGCAAGACACAAACCTACATTCACAGCTGAATTTTGAATGATAGGCCCAGTGTTTCTGTGCATTGTATTATCCTATTACAAATTACTTTTCTTTGATGCAGATCACACACAGACTGGCAGTTTGTAACATGGATTGGGATCAATTGAAAGCAAAGGACCTACTGGCTTTGCTTAGCTCATTTACACCCAAAGATGGTGTTATTTTTTCTGTAAAGGTAAGGACTTGCAATTAAAACCTATTCATATCATGAATGGCCAGGAAAATAAATGCCTTGTTGTCCTTTTGGTAAGAGACTGGGGAGAGCTTTGAAAAAAGTACTTTCTTCTTTCCCTTTGACTGGAGAACTGACAAAACTGCAGCCTGATCAGAGAGGGAAAGAAATTGATACATTGATTATGTGCCATCAAGTTAGCATCAACTCTTAGCAACCGCTTACTGTAGATAGATTTTTCTCAATTATTGTCTATTCCTACCGATGACTTTTAGATCACTGTAATTCAGTCCATCCACCTTATTGCTGGTTGTCCTCTTCTCCTTTCCTGCACCTTTCTCAACACTAGAGCCTTCTCCAGAGAATTGGGTCTTCATAATATGTTCAGAATAGAAAAGGGCAAATGAAAAATATCCAGAGTGGACATTTATCCTTAAGTATGAACGCTACATAGTTAAACTTCAAAAAAACTGTATTTTTATGTGTGTTTGTGTATTTATTCAGATTATGTATTTTCATTTTTTTTAGGGGTGGCATAAGAGCTGGTTATAGTCTAATTAGCTTTTCTTGCAAGATATTCATACTCTTCTGAATCACTTGAAGTTATGCTATTTATAGATATGTGTGTTAGTGTGTATATGAAATAAAAATGGAGATTTCCTTTTTTTTGTTTAGTTTTTCATAGCTTTAGTGATAGCCTGGTTTTTAAAAAAAAATATAAAAAACATAAGAAGCTACTATATGGTGTATATCTTCTTTTTCTTTGGTTACTCTTTAGATTTACCCTTCAGAGTTTGGAAAACAGAGAATGAAAGAGGAAAAACTAAAAGGCCCTGCAGAACTGCTAAGCCTTCCTCAAAATGTCACAGAAAAAGACAGGTATTTCATGCTGAATTTGGGATGATTCTTTGCATATCCTTTTCTCTATGCATTAAGTGCCTCAGTAGCTTTTGCATAGTCCGTAAGGATTTGATCCAGAGTTGCTTTAATCCTTCCTACCTACCTGCCTGCCTGCCTGCCTGCCTGCCATTTTTATTCATGTTAGAATTGGATCATTGTAACCTTATTTTTTTAAAAAAAGTGTACTAAAAAGATCATTTGCCTGTGCAGTGTAATGAACATTTGTTTCTAATCAAGTGCACTTAACAGTGAATTAGGAGTTCAATTTTTTTTCCTTTTATTTTTATTTAAAACAAAAAATGTATTTTCGAAAAAGATATTACTTACAAATGGACAGATATTTACTGAAGTTATACAAGTAATGTTCAGTGTAACATTAATAAAAGATCCTAGAGTACAGTGATTTGTTTCAGTATTACATTTATAATAATATAGTACCAATTTTTAGCTTCATGTCAGATCACTACCTTATTATTTAAATTGAGCTACAACAACAAAACAAATCCCTGCAAAAAAGGGTAAATATTTAATTTCTGACCTCCCTTCTTTATACTCTAAATGATTTGCAATACCTTTATAGACTTTAGACTTTAGAAGTCTAAACATAGACTTTAGAAGTCATATTCTAAGTGCTTCTATTTACCATGCTGCATAATATATAATTTATATTGTTTAAATTTAAATTTCTGTTTTTGTATATGTGTGTGTATACTGTTTGTTTCCCCATTGCTGCATATTCTTTAAATCCAAATTCCCAATCAGATATTGTTGGCACTGTGTCCTCTTTCTAAACTTTCCAAAGTTGTAGCCAGAGGCATGTATCTTAATTTTTTTTTTTTGTTCTCTTAATGTATCCTTGAAGCTGCAGTTATAAGGTGAATGTTTCTCATTTCTGAAATAACTCTGGAATTTTGCATAATGTGTTTTGCCACTAGGTGGAATCTTTCTCCAATATATAAAGACTTTCTAATTCATTGGTATATTGGTATGTGTGTGTGTGATGAGAGGAAGTTTCGTTATTTTATTTGTTCATTGCTATTATTAGTACACATCCTGATTTCTAAGCTTAGAATGCAGTATTGCAGGCTAATTCTGCTGACTGCCGACTGCCAGCAGTTCAATCTTGACCAGCTCAAGCTTGACTCAGCCTTCTATCCATAAAATGAGGGCCCAGATTGTTGGGAGCAATATGCTGATTCTGTAAACCACTGAAAGAGGACTGTAAAACACTATAAAGTGGTATATAAGTGCTATTGCTGTCAGTTGATATCAGTGGTAGCTACTTTTCCAGAGGACTTTTCATTTTTAGGTTGTAAGTTGAAGTATAATGAACAAAAATGTAACGTATTAATATTTATTTCATTATATGGTCATTGAGGAAATTTTAATAGTCACACAAGTCACTCACAGTGACTCTAGGCAGCTTACAGAAATAAAAGCCCATTGCAAACTCCAATAAACCCCCCCACCCCTCTGGTGACAACAATCAAACCAATCACTTGATGAGCTCCACGTCACCCTGGAGTCCCCAGGTCCACTGGTAAAACCTTGTCTTAAGGGCCTTTCAAAAGAGTGTCAATCTTCTTTCCTTCTACTACAGGGAAGGCCCTTCTTCTTAGTCCCACTAGACTAGAAGGAGTTTCTTAGGAGTGGGAACCCGTAACATTCCCTGCTTCCCTGCTCTGATGGGTCAGATAGATGTAACTGGGAAAAGATGGCCCTTCAGATAACCTGACTCCTGGTATGGCTTTAATGGTGACAACCAGCACCTTGAATTGGACCCTGGAACAAATCAATGCAGATCCTGCAAGAGAGTGACCTGTGCAAATTTAGACTTGCACAAAAGCATGCAGACCACTGCATTTTGAACTAACTGAATTAATATGTATTTGGATTTCATCAGGAAAACTGTTTTGATGTTGAATATTATGTTATTTAAGTAATCTCAAAAAAAGAGCATTGGCTAATACTGCCAAAGCCACAGCAAAATTTTTGTTTCAAAGAGCAGTAAATGCTTTTCTAAAATAAAAATAAATTTGTTTCTGACTGGGTTTTTTTTTTCCAATGGAGGGTAAGTACAGTAAAATGCATGCTACACCTTGCCTATTTTTTTAAAAAAGCCTTTTTTTAGCCTTATGTTGCTAGATTCTTGGCTGATAAATGTACCATTCTTGTACAAGTGTGCTTTGCATTGGCATACTATAATGTAGAAAATTATTTATTTATAAATAAATAAATATAGAGAAGAAGTATTCATGGCTGAGATTCAAGGAGGTTGTTAGTAGTTCAGAGTATTTCATGTAACACTGAATTTGTATATCTCAGACAGCAGCTGCTTTTCAAAATGAGGGACTTTTTAAAAGGTATGGCTTAGGGAATGCTATTCAAAGGAAGAATGTGGGGAAAAAAATCCCTTGGATGATTGTAAGTTGCAGATAAATTGACTCTTTATATCCCAAACTACGGCCTACCAGATAGTTGAATGGTATTTAAGTATAGAAATCTTACAAATTCTTCACTTATCCCTGCAAAAATACCAAGAGGGTTAGAAATATCTATTATCACTGTGCTTTGATCCTAGCTAATGCTTTTTCCCTTTTAAGCTGGAAATTAGATGATAGTCTATTGCTTCTCACTGCCTCTTTTTTTCCTCTGACATTTCTTTATTTCTTTATATAACTGACTTCTTAACCGCCCATCTCTCTCACGCTCTTTTTCTCATTCCTTGTAGCCTTTATAAGGAGAAATTGAGAGACTATCAATTCAAACGCTTGAAATATTTCTATGCAGTAGTTGACTGTGACTCCCCTGAAACAGCCAATAAAATATATGAAGAGTGCGATGGATTGGAATTTGAAAGCAGCTATTCTTTTGTGGACTTGAGGTATCATATATTTATTTTTAAGAGCTAGTTTGGTTTAACCAACTTCTAATAATCTTTTCTTATTACCAAGCAAGAGAAATGTGACAGTTTGCTTTCAGGACTTTGGTTGTAACCTGAGTTCACCCTACAGAAATATATTTAATTTCCTCATGTTCTCTTGATGGTGTGCTGACCAAATTGAGTTTGATATGTGTGTCTCAAATCCATGTAAAACGCTAAATATTTGGTATGGTTTCTATCTGTGCTTTAAAGCAGTTTATCCAAGCTGCCAGTTAAGCCACAATACGTATGTATACTGCAGTGGTGGTATTCAAATAAAGTTGCCACCGGTTCGGTGGGCGTGGCTTGGTGGCCGCGCTTTGTGCACATACACACTTTGCATGCACGCGCGCGCCAAACATGCACTTTGCGCAGGTGCAGAGGCGTTCTAACTTGCCTCCTGCAAGCCTGCACGAGGCTAGTTGCTGCAGCAACTGCCGTGTGGTGCTATTCTGTGCTGCGCAAAGCAGCTGCGTTTTGAATTCTGTCCATAAAAGTGAGTATGGGAGCCCGGGTGGGTGGGTGGGCCAAACACAGAGCAGCGAAGAGAACCGGTTCGCTCTCCACTGCTCATCGCTGCTACCGGCTCTCCAGAACCAGGCAGAACCGGTCAAATACCACCACTGGTATGCTGGCTGGGGAGCATTTGAACTATGATCAGGCATAACAGAGGGCTGCAAAAAGCTATAAAAAGGGATAGTTAAAAGACATCCTGTTGATATGATTGATCCACATCTTCTGGATTAATGTATGGATGGGAAAGTAGTTGCCCACATTCTTTTGCACTTTCTGAGTATTCCATTGAATTTTTACTTCTTAATAGACAGAAGATGCATATTAGAAATTGATATTTGGTGCAAGAGAATCCTTTAAAAAACGAAATAAATAGGATGAATGTATGGTAATGCGACAGCAATGTAGAGCTCACTGTTAATCTCTAGGTTTAAGATGTTTCCTCTGTCACTGAATTGGAGTCCTTCGCTCTCCACTGGAGGAAAAAAACTGGAATCTGGCAGGTGGTCAGGATTGTCCCCCAGATTAAATGTTTTTAGCATTAATGATAGGATCAGATTATTATGAATTCATTTTTATTAGTGATAGGTTTGCTGTAAATGATCAGTACCCCCGGAAAACACTTGCTACCCAATGTGCTCTGCATAGAAAATGATGATGATGATGATAGGATCAATATCATTTTTCACTTCCTGCTTGGAGCAAAGGGCTAACATAGGGGTGTCAAACTTGATCGCATTGTGGGCCGTACCGTGACGTATCGCGGTGTGTTTTGCCGTTGTGGAGCTGGGGTGGGCATGGCCTGCATGGGCTGTATCCAGCCCACGGCCCACCAGTTTGACAGGCCTGGGCTAACATTTTCAGTTTGTCATTCTCCCTTCTCTTATGCAAAGTCATTGCTTTTTTTTCACAGCTAATACTAATTTGAAACTAGGCCTATCAATTTTGTCCCTTGGAGACATTTTAATAGCTGTTTAAATAACGAGCTGTTTTCTTCTGGCTCCTAAGATTTATTCCAGATGATGTGACATTTGATGACGAGCCAAAGGACACGGCCTCTGAAGTGGACGTGGCTGCTTATAAACCAAAGTACTTCACATCCGCTGCTGTGGCAACATCAAAGGTACCTCCACAATGTTTTTATAGCTATTTCGAATTTTGTTTAGCTTTGTGTGTTTCATTTGTAAATACAGCAGTGGTCAGAGTGTAGCTGGAAGGGGGAAACAAGCCATATGTGTTGATGCAATATAATAAATTGTTCTTGCAAAAGAGGCGCCTTCCCCTGCTCTTCTTGGAGACGATGGTAGTACTTTTATAATGAAATAACAGGGAAGCAGTTTATCATTATTCTGATTTTATGAAGGCATCATGCAAGCTTTACATTGCTTATGTTTTGTAATTTAAAGGCTGCCTTTGAAAGCCAAGTAAGGAAGTCCAGAAAGTACAGGTTGTGATTCTAAGGGGTGGGGTGGGGGGGTGTTTCCATTCTATTGCAACAAATCACGAAGTGTAATAACTGTATTAAGTCTATCTCTGTTTCTCTATCACTGTGCATAGGTAGCTCTCGACTTATGACCATAATTGAGCCTCACAGGCTTGTTGCTAAATTGTTAATTTTGCCCCATTTTACAATCTTTCTTACCACCGTTGTTAAATGAATCGCTGCAGTTGTTAAGTTAGAAATCCAGTTGTTAAGTGAATCTGGCTTCCCCATTGATTTTGCTTGTGGGAAGGTCACCAAAGGTGATCACATGACACTGGGACCCTGCGACCGTCATAAATAGGAGTCAGTTGCCAAGTGCGTGGCTGTGGGGATGCTGCAACGGTCTTTTAAGTATGAAACATGGTCATAAGTCACTTTTCAGTGCTGTTGTAACTTTACATGTTCACTAAATGAACTGTTGTAAGTTGAGGACTAGCTCTATATGTGAACAAGGGGTTCAGTCTACGGGAATTGAAAATCCCAAAGCCTTCATTTCTCTTTTTCCTTTCACAAGCACTCATTCTATAAAGATGGTCCCTGGAAGATGGTTATTTGTGGGTTTCTCTTTGTTTAATGGATGGTTTAATTAATGGATTTCCCATCTGTGGGGTTTCACATGGCTCCCAGCTTATTCAGTGGGATGCACAATGATTGAAGCAGCAGCAGCAGCAGCAGCAGTAGCAGTAGCAAGTTTATTGAAGAGACAACCTAACCAGTGGTGGTATTCCACCGGTTCGGCCCGGTTCTGGCATACCGGTAGCGCCGAAGATCAGCTGCAAAGAACCAGTTTGCTCTGAGTCTCTACGACGCTCTGCAGTTGGGCCCACCCACCCACCCTTGCTCCTAGGTCCTTCTTAACCTTTCAGCTGTTGGGCGCAGCAGAGCAGATTGCTGTGCTAAACAACTGAGAGGCGCAGCAGCTTAGTTTTTACTGTTTTAACGTATGCGCAACGCTCACGTTTGGCGCGCGGTCGCGCGAGTCGCACAATCCCACCCCCTGCAGCTACGCCCACCAAGCCACACCCACAGAACCGGTGGTGGGAACTTTTGAATCCCACCACTGCACCTTAACCTCAATGAAACAACTCATGCTCGCGCAAAAGGCATGCTGCCTTTTGGGAAACGCATGAAATAACAGAAAGGCGCTCAGACTGTGCAACCCACTGATGCATGAAAATCTTTACTTGTTTATTGAGGTCTGGTCTCTGTAAAGTTTGGATAAATTATCGCGTATATACCAAGACTACTCGTGTTTCCCTTTTAGTAATTTTTTCCCAATTAGTGGTAGAATAGGGGAGCATTATTTTTAAGTGACAAGCGTGGATTTGTTGCCTTAGTCTTCAGTCCAGTGAATCCGTGATGGAATCTTTGGTTCTGTGGGTGGAGGGCAGTTCCCATCCTTTCCTATCATGGCCATTATGGGGCTTGGGTTTGAGAAGTCCTGTTTCAAATTATAAATGATAAATGAACCATCTATGAATAGCTGCAAGACTAATATTAGAAGGACCTGGATGTTTAATTTAAAAATGGAAGGTTGTTTTCAAACTTCATTCTTTGGATTGAAATAACCAAAGGCATATAGTTATTATCTGGAAAGACTCCATAACAGGAAATGCTTTAGACAAACCTTTCTATGGTTTAGTCTGTTGTCCTAGTAACCAGCTTCTTACCTGTCTCCAACGATCATAGCCATTGTTTCATTTCAGTCCCAGTTATTTTAATATAGCCCCAGCAACTAAAATATTCCAATATTTTGATAAACCTGAGGAAAGGAAAATAAGGATGAAGTAATATGTGCAGTCGCTGGCTGTCTTCTTTCACTAGTATTAGTTGCTGTATTCCATCCAAAGTTAGAGCTGCTCTGACAATCTATAAGGAAATGCAGACATAACATTCTCATCTTGGCTCATTCATCTTCAGATTTCTGTTCCTTTTTGTTTTTAATTACCTTGAATCCCTTGCTTTGGGATGGGTCAGGGCAACTGAATGGAGCTGAGCATTTATTGGCCAGATACCCTTCCTAACACCTATGCAGAGTTCACAGCAGATATTTTCTCTTTGTGCCCTGATAGAGAAAAAAATGTTGCTGCCTAGGATTGAACTTTCAACCTTCCGAGTGGGAGGCAAGCACCTTCACCTCAGGGCCACCGTGCGGCTCATAGATTTCCATTTCTTACTCAATACGTTTTATTTCAGTAATATTCAACAATGTTCTGCTGGTACTTGAAGGTAGGACTTCGCTGAATTCCCTTTGGTTGTAAATTACAGTTCTTAGCACTACAACTGAATATCTATGGCCCAGAATTGGGACTGGCATTTATTTGTACGATGATTTCTTTGGAATAAGCAAGCATGTATAGAAATTGTAACTAGAATTTAGATAAGGTGCTAAAACAATACCGGCACGTCTTAGTTTTGGCTCAGCATGTTGCACAAGCTAAGCTATTGTAGATGAAGATGGCTTCGTACCCTGTGAGGAAATACTCATTTGAAGTTTATCCCGTAAACTACTGTTAAGCAAAGTTGTTGACAGAAGTACAGGAGGGAAAATTTCTATGCGATTTTCCAATTTATCTTTACAATAATAAGTTGCAGCATATTTATCTTGCCTGTTGGTAAGGTAGACATTACGTGGGACGAGACAGATCGAGAAAGGGTGACTTCTCTGAGCAGAAATTTTAAAAAAGAAGAGCTTCTGGACATGGACTTCCAAGCGTATTTAGCTTCATCAAGTGAAGAAGAGGAGGAGGAGGAGGATGAAAAAGAAAAAGGTATTGCTAACTAATAAAGGTTCGTCTAAGCAGTTCAGAGTATTAAAACAATATTGTACTAATTATTTTCATGACCTCCATTAAAAGTTATTAACTGATAAATGATGCTTTTCATAAATCAAACAATCAGTTCTTTTTAAGAAAAAATCCTTACCAACACCCATGCTGTACCCAATTAGGAGTCCCATTTGAAACTTCTGAGGCACAAACATTGTATAGTTGCTGTGGGAAACCATATTCTCTACTGTGTGAATAAACCTGTGCAAGCTTCAAATTTACAGGCTCCCCCCCTCCCCCTCCCCAATTATTTTGTGGACAAGGTTTGCTTCATTTAAAGCAAACCACAGAGCCTTATGACCTCTGAACTCAGATCTGTCAAAGTAAATAGTGAAAAGTAGGCTTTTGACATACCACCACAGTTGAGTCCAGAAACTTGGTTGTTGAGTGAAGCAGTCATTCAGTGAGATGTGTGACTGCTTCACTTGGTGATTGCAATCTCAGCACTCCCAGTTGCGGTTGCTAAGCGAATGAAATCCCAGATTAAGGAGTGCACCATGCGTGGGGGGAGACCCGGGGGTGGGGGGGCTTTGCTCAGGGGTTGAAAATCCTCCAGGCCAAAATCTAAGCAGGATTTTCAGCCCTTAGAGATAGATACTCATGCACGGCTTCTACTGAGCCTTCCAGAACCTCCCCTCACTTGTTTGAGGCAGACGACACTCTTTATCTTGTGTTTCCCCTCCGCTCTTTGCTTAGATTTCAACTTCCTCTTATTTCTAAGGACTGGCTGAAAGAGCTGCCTGCCAAAGGATGTCAGCTCCCTTCTTTGTGTGGAAGGGAATGCCTTGGACAGGATGCAGGAATGGGGCTCAGATCTTCAGGATCTGAGCTCCATTTTTCCACCCCTCAGGAGATGTCAGTTCTCCTCTGTATGCAGAAAGGAAGCAGATTCAGCAGAAGGGGTATGCTGTAGATGTGACAGGGCCCAGGCAGCGGCATGCCTTTTCTGCTGTGACGCCCCCACCCTCTGGAACCAAGGTGAGGTTAGGCCTATCTTTGTTAACCTTCCAGAAGGCCCGTAAAACATACGTTCTCCATCAACCTTGGGTATCTGATTAGCTGCCTTTCCCAGGGCTTTCTTTAAAAGGAAACTATTTTTTTTTAACTGAATGTAAAAATTAAGTCATTGAGTTCCCCATCAAGTAGAGTTCATGAAAAGCGTCATTGGAGAGTGTTAAATTTTCAAATCCCGGAATAGATATCAGAACAGTCTTTTTTTATTTAACACGAAAATCGGTACAGTGCTTAGTTTGTCAGATAGTTGTTGTGGAGGGGGAAAAAAAAAACTCCAGGCTTCAGACCTGCTCTGCAGGTTTGGAGATCACTCCTTGTTTTTGGTCTGATTCCTGTCTCCTTCCCCCTTCAAAGATGGATTTTCAATTCAATTTTTATACAACAATTTTTGGAAAGATTCTCACTTCCCTTTAATTTAAAGGTAATGATGAAACAGACCTAGCAGATGGCGATAAACCTAAAGAACATTCCAAAGACGACGAAGACCAGATAGCAAAATACAAAGAGCTTCTTCGGAGTATTCAGGAAAAAGAAAAGAAGCATCAAGACACTGATATGGAAATGGAAATTAAATGGGTTCCTGGTAGGTGACTGTTTCTCTTTCCTAGAACTGGCTGTCCATTTCTGATCTCATCTCCCCACTGGGGAAAAAAAAGGCTGAGTTACTGAAATGCCATCATTGCAGCAATCACACTTATGATTAGTTAATATGATGTCAAATTATTCTGCTTAAAAGTATTTAAATATTGGTTTATGGAAAAGGAACACGAGCATACAAGAGTTTTTGTCGTATCTGTAGGATTTTGTTTTTGTTTGATTTTGGCAGTAAGGTGAATTTGTCAGCCATGCGCTTGGTTCTAATTACCCGTGAGTGGCACAGACATAGGGTGAAACCTTTGTTGATTTTTCTTTTAGAGATAGCAAAATCTTTCTGCCACCAGAACAGTTGTGGAAGACAGCTGCATAACTGCTCCCAGCTTGACATATTAGAGTTTAGCAGCTGCAGAATGATTATACTCACAAATATCGTACTGTAGTTATCTTTCTGAGAGTTGTTTCCATAGTAAGTAGCAAATCAGGTAGCCCTCAACTTATAACAATTGATTTAACAATAATCCAAACTTATGACGGCCTCAGAAAAAAGGGACTTATAACCTGTCTTCAAAGTTATGATGGTTGCACCACCATGCGGTCACACGATTGCAGTTTGGGCACATGGCAGTCGGATTTATGATGGTTTGGCAGCTTTCCGCAGCCACTTGGTCCAGCTAGTTTCCTCAGGGTCTTGTGAAAGAATAAAGTGGAAAAACGACTTATGACCTCCTTTTAGAAAGCATCCTCTCATATTGCATTATGGTGTGGTACGCTGGCTTGACGGCTATGGATAGAAATAAATTACAGAGGATGGTGAGCACAGCACAAAACATCGTGGGCTGTTCCCTGATATCACTAGATGACATCGCTAGGGCTCGCTGCCACAGAAGAGTGAGGAAAATTCTCAGGGACAACTCACATCCAGTGGTGGTATTCAGCCGGTTCGCACCGATCCGGTCGCAAGAATTTGGCATGGGTCGCCGAACCAGTAAGTCCTAGCTGGCCACGGCCCTGAGCCAGCCACCCTCCCGCCCGATGCTCGCTCACCCCGCCTGCCTGACGTTTGCCTGAGGTATTTCTTTTTTTTCCCTCCTGACAATCAGCTGTACATAGATCAGCTGTGCCGGGATTCCCCTTGCTGAGGCCCAAGAAGGCTAAAAATGGCTCAGCGCCCCCCCCCTCCATTTTTTTGCCTTCCTGAGCTTCAGAGGAGCCTTAGGGGAGCAAAAACCAGGAAGCTCCCAACTGGGGTCACAGGCTCGCTTCCTGAGCCCCAGAAGGGGCAAAACACAAACAGGCCCTCTGAGGCCCAGACGGCCAAAACAGGGGGGACGCAAAAAAAAAAAAAAAGAAAAGCCATGTCCACCCAGTCATAGGGCCTCGCCCACCAAGCCATGCCCACAGAACCGGTAGTAAAAAAATTTGAATCCCACCACTGCATCCCAGTCAGCACTTCTTCACTCTCCTACCATTGGGTAGGAGGTACAGAAGCATAGCCAGCCGCACCAACAGGCTGAAGAACAGTGTCTACCTGTGGGCTGTCAGACTCCTGAACGGAAAATAACTTCATGTCAACATAGTATGATAGACTTGGTGGGGGCTGGTGTGTTGTGCAACAAGGTCACATGGTGCAATAAGATTGGGACTGGGTTAGGGACTTCTGTCTTCACTGTGAGTTGTGTTGGGGGGATGCATGAAGGGAAACTCAGCCAATATCATTGTACACATGTTGTACTCTGACAAGAAAGGTAGATTGACAACCAAAATGAATTGGAGAAGCTAAATTTGCTTAATGACTGTGATTCACTTTACAACCACAGTAAAAATGGTTGTAAAATTGGGTGCAGTTACACTTAATGACTGCATTGCTTACTGATCAAAATTCTGGTTCTTCCCAATTGTAAGTCAAGGACTACCTGTACAAGGTTTGTGGAGAATTGCTTTTGCATATGCAGAAAGAGAGAAAAAATTAAATGGTGCTGGCTTTTTCTTAACATATTTTTCTTCTACTCTAAATCCCATGTCTGCCTTTTCACTTTGGGAAAAGATCTGTGTTGCCTTCTGCAGTGAGGTATTGTAGCTGAGGTGAAAGCTAATAAATGATTAATATGTGCTGAAGATGTGTCCCTGATTGGTGGAAATGTTTCATTTGTTAAAAAAGTAACAAAATTCTAGAGGAATTTAGGGGATCATTATCATTTACAGTGCTTTAATTTGTGACAGATCTATTAGAAATTCATTGTTCAAAAATTACAAATGAACATGATGGAAATATGGCATATCCTGCAATTTCTCACCCTTTTCTCTTATTTATTCTAAACAGTGCTTCAGCTTTGCACATTGTGGTTGCTTAGACAAATTGGGAAATGGTTTGGCAAGTGGCTTGTAAAACAATCTAATTTATGGCAGAAGTTCATTCCCTTTATATGTCGTATTACATTCAAGTTGTCTTCTTCCAAATGGAGCAGTTGATTTCATTCCCTGGAAAACTCTTTCAAGTTTTTTAGGATTCCTGCTATGGAAAAATATGATTCAACCCCTAACCTTCCCCTTTTAAAATAACACTTTAAAGCTCTTGTCAACATGTTAAAAAGTCCATTTGTTTTTGTTGTTATCTGTGATCTCTTAATTTGTTAGCCGGAACTGTTGTTGCTTTTCGTACAAAGAGCAGATAGGTTAGAACAGGCTGATTGCATTTTGGCATGCTATAAAGGAGGGGGGTGGGAGCGCTGATCCAAATTGGTCTTAGCTTCTATCATAAGTTGCATACCACATCATGTTTCAAACACCTGGTATAATAGAGCTCTATTTGCTAAAATTGAAAAACCAGTAGGACAGAAGCATAGGTCTTTCCACCTTTTGTCTGTCTGTTCAGATTAGCTTTAAAGAACAACTTGTGCTTTCAGAACATAGCTATTGTTGAGGTCATTTTTGCAGTCCCATTACAGTTTTAAACAATCATAGTTGTTCTTAAACTAAGTCTGAGAAATGAAAGTCTGGATTGCTATATGTTAGTTGCTTATGAATCCGTGTAGATGCTGTTGCACTTCTGTTGTCAAACCAGGCTTTTTAGCTATCCTGGTTTGGCTCCCCATTTCAACTTATACTTTCCCAGTATATTGAGGTAAATAGTGATTTATATGAAATACATGTAGAGATGAAAGACCTCGCATAACAAATTCTATAAAAGGCAACTTCTCAGTTCAGATGAAAAAGGTAATTAGACTTTTTCATATTTTAATATAGCCATTTTACAATGTAAAGCGTTCATCTGGTTTTTTGCTGTTTTTTAATATATAGAAGCCTTGCCTCCTGAATTTCCTCTTATATGAAAAGCTTTTTGTAAGGAAGCTTTCTCAGATGCCCTTCTGTAATCAAAGTACTTGTAAAGGTATAACCAAAGGTATAATTAATACCTCATAATATGGCTATGGCCTGATTTTGGAGTAGTTTGGTGTTTTTTTTTTTAAAAAAAAGAAGAAACCTTGTACTCACCTATGCATGTGAAATCTGGTATCCTGCTTGGTCTTGGTAGGTTAATTAACCATGCAAGTATAAATCTAAAATATTTCAGTCTGTGAGGCAAAAATACATACCAGCTAAAACAAGTTTAACAAATATAAATCTAAAATCATGAATAAAACATAAGTGGTTATTCCTGTAACCAGTTATTCCTTGTTTTCATGGTCACTCCCTTAAATTATGCCTAGAAAGTTGGAGTTTAAGGTAGGTGAAACATTCATTTTCTGGCAAATCACTCAAAAAAAAAAAGATATCAATTCAACCACCTGAAACTTACTAGTAGTAGTTTCTCAGGATAGTCCTAAGTCAAGGCCACTAGCCTGGCCTTAATAAAAACTATATAGGTGACATTTTCTAGGTTTTAAACCCTGGATAGAGAAAAATGCAGCCTTTTCTTTTGATGGAAATATTGTTCTTTTTAATGGGTTTATCTGGATTCCTTCTGAATTCAGCTGCAAGATAAGTACTTCAGAACTATTACTGGTGTACAAGAAAAGACTTACCATTATCTTAAAAAAAATGACAGGGCTTCATTTTCTCTGCTTCAGTCCTTCTTCAAATACATTTCCTTCTGTCTGTTTTCATGCCATTGTTACCAACAGTATATAGACTGAAAGAGGGTGACTATGTATACTGATTCCTATTTACATATTGGAAACCCTAATCTTTCTGCAAGTCTACAGATTGGATAGGCAGGAAAATTGGGTGGAATCCAACAAAATGTGGCAAGGAATTGTTTAAAAGGACTAGTTTATCTGGCTTGCTGAATAAGAACTGGGTTGAATCCAACAGTAAGTGCCAGTCAGACCACTCAGGAGAAGTCAACACTGATGGGTTGTTGTTGGTTTTTTGGCCTGTTACTGAAACTTCACACTCATGCAATATACCAACCCATTCAGATTTTAAAATACTGGTTTGGTGTAAAGAGCTGCTTGTCTGGTTTCTCTCATTGGTTACAGGTCTGAAAGAAAATGCTGAAGAAATGGTACGAAATAAGCTAGAAGGCAAGGATAATCTGACTCCCTGGCAGCAATTTCTAGAAAAGAAGAAGGAGAAGAGGAAAATGAAGAAAAAGCAAAAGGTAATTTATGACCTTAGTTAAGTAGTTTTAAATGTTTCTATCTTTGGAAAACCCTGAAGAACTTGTACTTATTCTAATACACAGATTTTTTTTTTAACTAGGATCCTTAGGCTGGGACTCATTTCAGGCTAGGCTTATTGGGAGATAAGACTGTTTTTCAGAACATTCCTAATACTAGGCTGCACACTGCAAGGGAACCCATGGGTATTGGGTGCTGGCTCTCAGGGAGTTTCATTTGTTTATCATTTATTTATTGCTCATATATGTATGTCTCCCCTTCAGAGAAAAAAGAAAATTCTGGGTGATTTGCAGAAGAAAAAAGGAGAAAGATATGCATAATAACAATTTCATTGATAAAAGTTAACGAAATGCAAATGTTTAGCTATATATATATATATATACTGTTTTTTTCTAAACCAGACCTGCATTTTTATCTATTGAGGGCTTCATTGTTTCATGAAAAACCTTTTGACAGTGTTAAAGCAATCAGAGGTTGAATCAACAGATCAACTTAGGCGGAGATAACCATTGGTATACATTTCCTCTTTCAGTGACACTCTTTCTCTCTCTGGCGTTTCAGAGGAGGTATAATTTACTAATCTCTTGCATAAGAGATGTGAAGTTTGTCCAAGGGATGCAGGTTTTAGAGCTTAGAAATGAGAATTCTTCGCTTGGAATTGAAAAGACATTGTGTGAGATGATCCAATCTAAATAGAGCTATCCGTTAGGAGAGTGTTCCTGTGAGGAGCTGTGTTTCCCCAATTGCCACTTGTCACGCTGTGGGATGCTTGAGAATGCCTCCAAATGACTTTAAATAGTCAGGCTGGTTGATATGGAACACTTTTCTCAATGAGCCCTTTGATATTTCTAAGGAATTTTTCTCTGCTAGAAAGTTAACTTGAAACCCCACAGTTTTCTTGTGACTTGAAGTACAATTAACGAGAGTATAAGATCAGGCAAATAATTGATCATCAAGAAATCAAAACACTGTTTTTCTTTTGCCTTTGGTAGTCTTGTGAATAAAAGATAAATTATGATTAAAAGAAAAATGCATGTATTAGCTCTGCAGACACATCTCTTTTGATACTATGTCCTTGATAAGTTCCCCATCGCTAAAGGGAATGTTCATTGGTGTTGTTGAAAAACCATCTTGAACTGCCAAGACCTGAATAAAATTGATGTCTTTTTTTAAAAAAATCTAAAACAATGGACAGATTTTCCCTGCTGATTTTTTTTCTTTTTTAACACTAGAAAGTTTATCAAAGAAATAAACATTAGGGGATTCTGCTAGCAAACTGATTTCAGAGTCGTGGAAAGTAGAAATACTAGACATGTCTTAATTTTAAGATTAACCTTCTTTTCTGAGGATGTGTTAATTCCACATGGATTTCTTTCTTCAGAATGTGTCAGCCATAGAATACACACACACATACACATTCTATAAATTGAGTTTCAAAGTGTACTTTATTTTTGAAAAGTTGATCAAGCAACTTTTATGACATTAGATAACCATTTGTTTGAAGATCAGTGCTTGAATTTGTGCTTATGATTATTACAATTTTGAGTTATCTGTATGATCTCTGTAATTAAGAAAGTAGGCCATACATTATCTTATGAAACTTGCAGAAGAATGCCTCATATCAGACGCTTTTGCAAATTGGGACAATTTGCTTATCAGTGGAGACCAAGCGGAGACCAAGTCGGTAGGCCTCACCCTACTCGATCGCGTCAGGAACGAAGAAGTGCGTAGACGTTTCAACGTCGAGCCCATCCCCACGGTCATGAGGCAGTCCCGGCTACGATGGTTCGGCCACATGAGCCGCGCCAAGGAAGAATCTATCATCAAATCTGCAATGAAGGTGACTGTCGGAGGAGCGAGACCGCGTGGTAGACCTAAGCAACGCTGGATGGACACGATCAAGGCCGATCTAGAGATCGCGAAGGCAGACCCGACATACGTGGTAGACAGAGAGGTGTGGAAGCAGTACTTAAGGACATTCGGACCTCGCCCGAGCGCGAGACAAACGCTGAAGAAAAAGAAGAAGAAGAAGTGGAGACCAAGCGGAGCAAGTGGCCACTTTTAAGTTTCTGGGTGTTACCATAAAAGAGGACCTGACCTGGGGTGCTCACATTGCAGCCCTGGTCAAAAGGGCCCAGCAGAGATTTTACCACCTGAGACTTCTCAGAAAACAACAACTGAATGAGAAACTGCTGGTGATCTTCTACTGCTGCACCATAGAGAGCATTTTAACTTACTGCACCTCTGTATGGTTTGCCAGTTGCACAGTGGCAGATAGGAAAGCACTCCAGAGGGTTAATGTCATTGCCCAGAAGATCATTGGTTGCCCTCTCCCCTCTTTGGAAGAGCTTTATAGGGACCCCCCCCCTTTTTTTTGAACTATTACCATCTGGCAGACAGTACAGAATAATAAAAACAAGGACAAATAGGCTGAAAAACAGCTTCTATCCCAGGGCAGTAGCTCCTTTGAATTCTCTTCTATAGTGCAGTGTTGGTGCGGTGTCGGGGGTTTTCGGTTCAATGTGTGGAGGGTGAGGGATGTGTGTTTGTGTTTATTTTCATGGTCATGATGTGCACTGAAGATGGTGTTTGATTTCGTTGTATGAGGTGCAATGACAATAAACTAAACTAAACTAAACTAAAGTAAAATTATGCCAAGATACATATCTCAGACATAAAATATATATCTTCATGAGCGAGAAGGGCACGTTCTGTCAGATTCTGCCCAGTCCCACCCTTTCAACTGAAGAAATGTTTAAACCTTTTAGATCAAAGAGAAAAGTTGAATAATCGGGCCAGGAAAAAAAGAGAAAACTAACTCTGTTCTTTTGAGTCCCTGATTAAAGATTGGAAGCTGAAAAAGTCCAGGAAGGCTGAGAAGAATTTTTGCTTCAGAAACCCATTTACCTCTAAGGAATAAATAAACAATCCTAGCCAGAAAATGGCATAAGAATTTTGATTTTTTTTAAAAAAAAGTATATGTGGTATTAATTAAGCCTTCTAATTTCATACGTTTGTTTCTCTATATAAATATGTAATTCTGTGCAACCTCAGTCATATATTTCTACCTCATGTTATGGATCAGATTAGTTCCATCTTATGGTCAGTCTAGCATATGTTTTTGTAAATTTCTTAAAGGTAAATGGGGTTTCATCTGCCAAGTGTATTTTTGTTGTTGTTAAAGTTTGATTTTATTTATCTTTGGTGAGAGTGATCTGTATCCCAGAGGAGGGCTATGAAACACCTGGTCTCACACCTTTATGCTACATAAACTCACACATACCCCTGCTTCATTTTTACATTTTATTAGTCTGTATCTCATAGATACACCAGATGAAGGGTTTTGTAGAAGACAGGTAGTAAGAGCAGGACCTATCAAGCTGTTAAGCAATGAAGATTCAGAGTGCTTCTATGACCTCTAACCTTCCATTCTATACACAGATTCATGCTGCTATATGTTTTTAAGAGCTATTTATTGACTTCTTCAATAAATATGAATAACCTGTTTTTCCTCCAGTGACGCTCTAGACCTTGTAAATGGGTCTATCATTTTATCTTCATAACATCACTGAGAGTCACTAAACTAAGAAATGGTGACTTGCTTGCAGTCATTTAGTAAACATTAAGTCAAATGTTTCTTTAATCCAAACTTGTGCTATAATCATTACATTCCCCCACACGATCGTGTTGTGATTATCTCCACATAATCTCAAAATTTACTCAGCGTTTCTAAATGCCTTTTTAGGAAGCATTTTCCTGTCTTTCCCATCCTTCTTCAAGTCACCTGTAGTTGAAATGATTCCTAGCTTTAGAAAACATTTCCACCTTTTTCATTCCATTCCATGGAATATTCATTCTGAGAAGGAGCTGTGATATGTTATGAATAAATGGTAGCTTAGTCTGAGAAAGACAGAAAATATTCCTACAAATATCCTGATGTCTAGTTTACCACAGTTTATTTTCACTAAAAAAATAGGGAATGAGTTTGATTATTGTACATTCTCCTACCATTCTTGATGAGAGAGTTTAAGAGACATCAAACTGTAGGACAAAACAAGAATCCAATAATTCTTGTCCTCATAAACAGAGCCTCTTAAGCAAGGTGCTTGTTCTTGATTGATTTCTATGTGAATTCATAGCATGCCATAAGTTCTGTTCCCAACTCTGCAAACATCCTACAAGCTGATCTGGTCCCCAGATTTCATACTGGTTCATCAAAATGGCATGAAGACCAACTTATTTTATTGCATGAAGTCAAGTGACACTTAGTTTAATAGTTAATAAAGATAGACAATGTGATTCCCTTCTGACGTTTTGATGTGTGAACTCCCGTGTGGCCAGTTGTAACGTATTGTAGCGCTACGATATTTGCAAGGCATTTAATTCTTTACCCATCGATTCAAACAAGACTAAAGAGATCCAGATTGTATTTTATGCAGATGTAAAATTTATTGCACTGTGTTCAGCTGCCTCAAACTTGTCTTACTGAATTGCTGTGAACATTGAACAAGGCAAAGAAGGCAAAGAATTTAAAAATAATAAAAACACAAGTGTCCCTGCATAATATCTTGGTATGTTTCAGAACTTCAGGATTATTAGGAACATTAGGAAATTAAATACACAAATTTGGCCTTTGCAAATTTCTGATCCTTGAAAATTACTGAGTTACCAACATTTCTAATAGAAATAAATGAAGTGGATTACACATTCTCCACTAACAAAAATTATTGTATTCATTTTTGGGGGGGCATTGCTTCATAGAATAGAATAAAATTCTTTATTGGCCAAGTGTGATTGGACACACAAGGAATTTGTCTTGGTGCATATGCTCTCAGTGTACATAAAAGAAAAGATACATTCGTCAAGAGTCAAGAATTGTGAAGTACAACACTTAATAATAGTCATAGGGTACAATAAACAATCAAATCATACTAGGAAACAGTCGGTATAAATTGTAAGGATACAAACAACAAAGTAACAGTCATACAGTCACAAATTGGAGGAGATGGGCAATAAGGAGTGATAAGATTAATAGTAATGCAGACTTTGTAAATAGTTGGATGGTGTTGAGGGAATTATTTGTTTAGCAGAGTGATGGCATTTGGGGAAAAACTGTCCTTGTGTCTAGTTCTGGTGTGCAGTGCTCTATAGCATCGTTTTGAGGGTAGGAGTTGAAACAGTTTATGTCCGGGATGTGCGTGGTCTGTAAATATTTTCACAGTCTCTTTTTGACTCATGTAGTATACAGGTCCTCAACGGGAGGCAGGTTGGTAGTAATTGTTTTTTCTGCAGTTCTAATTACTCTCTGGAGTCTGTGTCTGTCTTCATATATACATAAGCACTTGGATCGCAAGTGTTTGAATTTTGTTCAGTTTTCTATAAGGCAATCATTTTGTGCTAGCAATTCAATTTTTATCATACACTAGCTGACAACCCAGCATCGCCCAAGTATTTATTTATACCAAACCTGTATTAGACAGGAAAATCCTGTAGTTGGGACTCACGCTGTTGTACTGTCTCTCGCGCAGCATCGTAAGTCTTCTATTCCTCTCCTTGGGAGTTTCTTGTCTACACTTGTATTTCGTTTTTTTGATTGCACTTGGCCAATCGCCTGACGTTTCCTTGGAAGGCTGAGAGGGAGCCCTTTGTGGAACACTGGAGTGCTGTGAAGTCATTTCCATGACAAGTCCACTGTGCTATGCAGTAGAAGCCATTTTAAGGCACACACAACCTCCGTATAAATAATAATAATAATAGTAATTACACACACACACACATATATAAAGCATTTCTTAAACTGTCCTTAGAAAGTCTACATAGATGCCTATAGTCCTTGGTTGTCTTAGTCTCAGCAAAACAATTGTTTGAAATCACCATCTTCCTCAATGAAGGGTTTGTGCTTCTTGAAACTTGTTTTAAATAACTTTATGCTTGATATATTTAATCATATTGCTAGTATTTAATACTGAAAATACATTTTGTATTTTGTTTCAGGCTGCTGCTGTTACGGAAACGCTGACTGAAGATGAATACCCATCTGATGTTGATTTGAATGATCCATATTTTGCTGAGGAACTTGGGAGACCAGGTTAGATGTCAGTTTTGCTATCCTATATTGTTAAAGATGACACAATACATGTCAAATGTTTTATCCAAGAAGCTCTGACAAATGGGGTCACTCGGTGCTCCTTTGACAGCTTTGTACTTGTTATTATATATGTTAAGAAACTTTTTAAAAAAACATTTTTTTTTTGCAGTGAATGCAGAAATAACATATTTTTCTAATTTTGTCTGTTGCTACTGTTGCCATTTGAAACTGCTGGAGAGGGATGAAATTAGTAAATCATATCAAATCAGGATAGAAAAAAATTACAAGTGAAATATGATTATATTCCAAAAATGCTTTATAGTGCAGTGATAGAGCAAATTCGGCACTTAACTGCAAAAAGATGCTCAAACTCTGTGGATGAAACTGTTAATAGAATTTATAACGTGGAAGCCAGTGGGGTTCCTTAATTTTCAGAGATGATAGCCTTGCATTTTGTATTCTGGAAGCTGCTTCGACCAACTCCTGATTTCAAAAGTAATTTGCCTTGTCAGGAAATTGCTTCTATATAAAGTAATGGCAAGACAAGTACATTCCAGAAATTGTGCAGCCCTCTAAATTGTGCTTTTAATGTTTTTAATTATTGAAACCTCTCCATTAAGCAGTGTAGGTAGATTTTGTGTTTGTTTGCTTGCTTATTGGTAGCCTCAAAGGCATGATGGTTAGGATACAGCAGAAGGGGAATAGATGTGTGCATGCAAGTGTTTGTGCACATGCAAGTGTGTGTGTGTGTGTGTGTGTGTGTGTCTATGTATCAACAACAGAAATCTAACAGCTTTAACAAATAATCAGAGTTGGAAGGGACCTTGTAGGTCATCTAGTCCAACCCCCCGCCCAAGCGGGAGACCCTACACCATTTCTGACAAATGGCAGTCCAACCTCTCTTCTTGAAAGTCTCAAGTGATGGCGCTCCCACAACCTCCGAGGGCAAGCTGTTCCATTGGTGGATTGTTTTCACTGTCAGAAAGTTTCTCCTTATTTCCAGGTTGAATCTCTCCTTGTTCATTTTCCATCCATTATTCCTTGTCTGGCCTACAGGCGCTTAGGAAAATAGCTTGACCCCCTTCCCCCCTGTGGCAGCCCCTCAAATATTGGGAGACTGCTATCATGTCTTCCCTGGTTCATCGTATGTTTTAGCCTCCAGTCCCCTAATCATCCCGGTTGCTCTTCTCTGTACTTTTTCTAGAGTCTCAACATCTTTTTTATAATGTGGTGAACAAAACTGGGTGCAGTACTCTAGCTGTGGTCTTACTAAGGCTTTATAGAGTGGTATTAGTACTTCCCTTGATCTTGATTGTATCCCTCTGTTAATACAACTTAGGATTGCACTAGCTTTTTTGGCTGCTGCTGCACACTGCTGGCTCATATTTAGCTGGTTTCCACTAAGACTCCAAGATCCCTCTCACAGTTACTGCTATTGAGCCTGGTTTCACCCAGTCTATATGTGTACTTTTGGTTTTTCTTGCCTAAGTGTAGGCATTGAAATTTCATTTTGTTAGATATGGCCCAGTGTTTTAGTCTGTCAAGATCCATCTGGATCTTGAGCCTATCTTCTTGGGTGTTAGCTATTCCTGCCAGCTTAGTATCATCTGCAAATTTGGTAAGTTCCCCTTCTATTCCTTCATTTAAGTCGCTAATGAAGATATTGAAGAGTACTGGGCCTAAGATGGAACCTTGTAGCACCCCACTGCTTACTTCCCTCAATGTAGTAGACTTAGACCCATTAAGGACTACTCGTTGAGTATGATTTGTCAGCCAGTTGCGAGTCCATCTAGGTGGTGCTATCTATTCCACTTTTTTCTAGCTTACTAAGAAGTAGGTTGTGGTCTACTTTGTTAAATGCCTTGCTGGAATCTAAATATATTATATCCACAGTATTTTGCGGGTCTACTAATTTAGTCACTGTGTTGAAGAATGAAATAAGATTGGTTTGGCATGATCTGTTTTTAACAAACCTGTGTTGACTGCTCGTTATTACTTTACTTGTTTCTAGATGTTGGCAGATCTGTTTTTTTATTATCTTTTCCAGTATCTTCCCAAGTATTGATGTTTGGCTGATTGGTCTATAGTTTCCTGGGTCTGGTTTTTTTCCCTTTTTTGAAGAGGGGAACCACATCAGCTCTTTTCCAGTCCTCTGGTAGTTCCCCGGTGCTCCTGGATTTTTGGAAGATCTGGTGCAGTGGTTCTGAGATGACCTTTGCCAGCTCCTTTAAAACTCTGGGATGTAATCCATCAGGCCCCGGTGATTTGTTTTCATTAAGATCAGATAGGTGTTCTCTTACTATTTTTTTGCTTATTTTAATTTTTATTTCTGGTCTTTCTTTTACAGTTATGTTTTTGGTAGGTTGAGCTATAGTTTCTTTTTGCGTGAAGACGGATGCAAAGAATGAGTTAAGCAGTTCTGCTTTCTCTCTGTTGCCTGTTACTTCCTTGCCATCTTTTCTCTCTTTAGTGGACCGACTGTTTCCTTGATTTTTTTTCTTGTTATTTATATGTTGGAAGAAACTTTTTTTATTATCTTTGACTTTTGTTGCAAGTCTTTGTTCGTTCTGAGCCTTTGCTATCCTGACTTCGTCTTTGCAGATTCTGGCTATCTGCTGATATTCTGCCTTAGTTGTATGTCCTTTCCATTTTTTGTACTTGTCCTTTTTTTCTTTCAATTTGCCAGAGAGATCTTTGTGCAGCCATGCTGGTTTCTTCTTGGATTTCTTGTTTTTCTTTCTCAGTGGTATTGTGCTGGTTTGGGCTTCTATGATCATACTTTTTAGAGTTTCCCAAGATTCTTGAGTTGTTTTCCCCTTTAGGATTTTCATCCATGGAATCTTTCCCAAGTTCTCTCTGTGTTTATTGAAATCAGCTCTTTTAAAATCCAAGACTCTGGTGTCATTATGTTCTGTTGCTTGTGTTTGTGTTTTGTTCAATTCTAGTATGACATGGTCACTCTCACCCAAGGTTCCTGCAGTTTCAACTCCCTCTATCACTTCTTCTCTGTTTGTAAGAATTAAGTCCAGTATGGCTGTCCCTCTAGTTTCACCCTCTACCTTTTGGACAACAAAGTTGTCAGCTAGGTTGGTTAGGAACTTATTTGATTTCTCACTTGGTGCAGAATTAGTTTTCCAATTGATATCAGGATAATTGAAGTCTCCCATTACTATTGTTGTGTGTTTCCTGCATATGTTTGTTAGTTGGCCGGCAAAAAGGACATCTATATTTTCTGCTTGATTAGGTGGCCTATAATATACACCTATGGCCATGTCATTCTTTTTTTCTTTTATATTGACCCATATGCATTCTAGGAGGTTTTCATCTTTGGTTTCATGCATTTCTGTAGCAATATAGTGGTCCTTTACATACAGTGCAGCTCCACCTTCTCTTTTATGGGGTCTGGTTTTTCTGAATAGTTTGTATCCTTCTACCAGTATCTAATATAGCTACTATTCAATTAAACTAATCTAAAAGTGAAATTCCTAGTGGAACAACACTAATTTGACTGGTTTTAGAAACGTCTTTAGAGTAGGAGCTTTCCATACCTGCAAAGAAATAATCCTCCATGAAAATGAGGTTACCACTGAGAAGGTTTCTCTTCTGGCCCACATCTGGTGAAAGAGAAGTACCTGCAACAGAGCCTTTTTAAATAACTAAACTAGATGAGGCAGATTTGGTTTTTTGAAGCTCTGGCTTTATGTATACCGGTGTATACAAGGTGTGTACCTCAAAGGCCTTTCAAAGTGATAAAAGTGGTGTCTTGAATTGGGACTATGGGCAACCAATGATTTCAGAACAAACAGGCTTATAAACCAGAGCTTACAGAAATGAATGAAAGAAATGAGGAATGAAAGGAGTCGGATTGTTTTGTAGAGTTAATATATTCATCTTTCTAGCATACCAAAAACAAAAAAAATCTGCAAGATGAATTTATTATTTTTTAGCCTTGGAAACCAAGTCTCTCTATATTGGTAGACACACAGCATTGCGGTTTGCTTTTTTCAAAAGGTTTTCATATAGCTTTGATACAGGAACAAGCGTCTTGAATAAATTACTTACAGATATTTCCTATGTGCTTGCCAAGGGAGAAAGAAAGAAAAAAACAGCTTTTACATAATGTTTACTGCATATGATGTTGCATTTGCTTATTTTACTTCATGAAACATTGTTTGAGATTTTTTTCCCTTATGTCTACCATGTATCCCCCCACCCCTTCTTTTTCTTTCTCTCTTTTCAAAAGATTTTGCACCATTGTGAGATCTGTATTTGTAGCCCCTAAGAATCTCAGAAATAAAGAAAAAAGTGCTATTGGGGTAAATGTTACCCATTTAAAATACTTCAGGCTACTCTTTATAGCAGGAGTCCTTTGTTTTGAGGAAAATAATCTCTGACTAAATCTTTTCCCCCATGAAGGTGATTCATGTCTTATTTTCCACAGATAAATTCTATTATGTTTTTAAAGCCTGATATTTCAGAAGGTTTTCTATTGGAGACTATTATTTATGTGTGTTTTAATACTTTTTAATTAATTTCTGGTTAGGTTTGAATAAAACATTAAAGAAAGGAAAAATTGTTGAAGAAGAAGATGCTGAAAAGCAGAAGGTAGGAGTCACTTTAAAAAATACTAACGTTAGATATAGGAATGAATACTTTTAATAATACTTGTGCTGTCTGGGATAAACAGAACTTGCCTTTTGTTCATAAGATTCCATTACCTCAAATATGAAGACAAACAATTATATCAAGGGTCTTCAAACTTGGCAAGTGTAAGACTTGTGGACTTCGACTCCCAGAATTCCTGAGCTAACATGACTGGAGGAGGAATTCTGGAAGTTGAAGTCCACAAATCTTAAAGCTGTCAAGTTTGAAGACCCCCCTGAATTACATCCTTAAGGCTGAAAATAGATGTGAGACAATCTACACCAGGGCTGTCAAACTCCCAGCCCGATGCATCAAATGCTGGCCACACCCACTCCCGGTTTAGTGAAGGGGGGGAAGTCACGTGACACTGCCGTGATGATGTTAGTTTGACACCCCTGATCTACACTCTTTGAGACACACAATCACTTTCAGGAATTAATTAAGAATCCTTTTATTATTGCTTTTTTTTAAAAAAAGACACATCCTTGCCCCAGCTTAGAAATGTGTCTCATGTAGGTCTTTCCAGTAGCAACAAGACCGGTACAAACATTGGCTTCAGCAGTGCTATAGGATTAGCTGTTTTTTTTCTTTTCGATGAAGCCTTTCTTTTGGAGAATGGCAGTGATGAGGAAAGCTGAGCAAGCAAGCCTAAAGAACATCAGGGTCCAAACACAATGTGTTTTCATTTTCACTCTTGCCCTTTTGGTCCATAAGCCGAGGAAGGATCAAATGAAAAGGGATGGTTAGGAAGAGGAGCTGTTTAAAATCTCCTAAGAGAAAATGGGGGGCACTTCTCTCTTTCTTGTTATCCAGATCCATGTCTAAACAGTAGGAGAGAGAAGCAGATGTCAACAAATGCCGCCCCACTCCCTTTTTCTAAAACCAAACTCTTTTTACTGCAAATGCACTTTGAGAAAATCAGTATGTAAACCATTTACATTTACAACCATTTACATCAGTATGTAAACCATCAGTATGTAAACCACAGTTCATATTACTTTGCCAATGCATTTATTAATTTATGCATGTGGCTACTTGGCTTTGCATTGCTGTCATTAATGATGAGCTGCAAGTCATCTTCAGATGGTTAATATACGTTAATATCACCCAATGTGCTAAAACAAAAAGTAGCTTATGTTGCATGAAATCAGAATGACCCCTAACTAAAATGACTAATAATGAAAGTTAGTGGTTGGGAAAACCTAATACAAAAATGGAATTTATTTCTTATTCCTTAAAAAAGACATGAGATGGAAGTTCCATTGGAAGAATGAATTCACTTTGTGAAATGATTCTCCTGTATTAGTCAGTGTAGCAATATTTGTTGACAATAAATCATAGGATGATTTTTCTCAGAAACTTAGCTTTCTTCCTCTCATTTCTGAAATGTATGTACTTGCAAGATATTCCAGGAATTTGCCATCTAGTCTGAATCAGTTTAAACACCACCACCATCCCTGTGAAAGGCAATGGAAAATGTTTCCTCAGGGACATTCCACATTATGTCATGATATTGCATATGTTTGGAACAATACACGGCAGCTTTGAAATGTCTGTTACTTGTGATCATGTTTAAGCAGTTGCCAGATGTTGACTGTCATGTTAAGGTACTGGTGAAGTCTGAATAGAGCTTGATTTCTACTGATTTGAGGAAAAACTCCATATTGTATTTCTGAAGCACTGTGGAAATACTTTGCTGTAGTGTTTTTCCAGAGCGTTTTTTTCCCAGTGAAGCTTCAATCCTAATGTTTCCTGGTGACCTTCCATTTAAACAATAATAAAACCTTGATTAATTGTTTAGAACCAGCCAGGATTTGCTAAATTCTCTTAATATGCCAATTAGATTATAATAGCGGGACATGCATTGTTGTCTTTTTTGTAATACTTCAAAAAGGTGATTATCTGAAACTCAAACATTATGACTTGGGAATATTTTGAACATATCTAATAAGCTATCTAATTTAGATCTACCATGTGTAAGTGCAAATGCTTAATTTGTAGATATATAGATGTGCCAAAAAGTATGTAATTTTCAAATTCCTAAAAAGATTAACTGCTTGTTTTTACTATTAATTCGTAGAAAATAATAAGATCTTGCTTACTGACTGACAGAAGGATGTTAGCATGTAGAAAAATAGATGGTTGCAATTGCTAGAATCCCCTTAGTATGAGTGTTGCCAAGAATTATTCTACATCTCTAGCAAATATTTGGGTTGGGAATGGCTTCTTCAGAACAGGAGGTTATACCCCCTGGTGCAACTAAAATGTTGTGTTCATATGAGTGCAAGGACCCACAGTCCACTTGCATGCTTTCAACGCCATGTTGGAATCTGTATATCTGGAGAACATGACACCAAGTATTAAACTTCAAGCAGTCTTTGAATATGTTGTTAAGAGATTCTTAGTGTGATTGACATTTGAGTTAGACTTTGCCTGGAAGTTTAAGACATGACATGTTACATTTTTCAAAAGAAAGACGGGTTAAGGCATCACCAATAAATAACAGAGATTAGAATTCTCAATCTAGTCTTATTGCAGTGAGGGTAATGCTATTAATTGCTTTTTCTTTCCTTTTTATAATAAAGCGCTCCTATCCTTGCTTATAAAAATGTTTTGGAAATAGATCAGCTATTATGGTTGTCCCAATCCTGCATTAGCAACACAGTCTTTGACTGAGAGATAGAAACATCTGGAATCTGTATTACTTGAAATGGATACAAACAGGGCCTTTCTGTTCTGATTGTAACAGGCTGAATTGGCTTTGTTGATGATGGATGAGGAGGAGGAAAGGAGTCACTTCAATTATGACAAAATTGTAGAACAGCAGAACCTGAGCAAAAGGAAAAAGAAACTGCTAATGAAGAAGGAGGAACTGGTGACAGATGACTTCCAGGTAACACAATGGGCTTCCCTCTTTTGAAATGTAGTAAACACACTGATCATTTTGGATTAATACAGACTAATAACCACAGCTATTAACATGGAAATATATTTTACTATTATCATTCCCATTATTTTGATAAATTACCCCATATCACTTAAGCCCCAAGTAATATTTTACTCCTGAAATCTTATTTGGGCATAATAGGAAGGAAAGGTACACATTTCTCCTTGCCTTTTCATAAATATATAGAATGGAGGAAAGAAGGAGGCTAAAGATAATGATGATGTAGCCACCCTTTTTCTACTCAAAGTAGTGAACATACCTAATACTTCTTCGTCCATCTACTTTCACCACCACCATTCTTTGAACTGGACCAAAAGTCATCCACCTGGCTTCCAGGCCTAGGGGAAGCCTAGATCTCACAGTCTCCTGGTTTCCAGGCCTATCCTAAACTAAGTGGTTTCTTTGCCACTACATTAAACTGGTTCCGTACAACAGCATATAAACCATTTATCTAAGCTTTGCAGTTCATGTGAAAGGTAGTTCAGTAACAGGCCTAGTAAAAAGGAACTCCACCACTTTTAATTGGTAACACACAAATTTGTAATTATGAAGAACAAATCCAAGTTTGAAATTTCTCTCCACTTTTATTCTTGTTCTCATCCACTTTGATTCTGTCAATCTAAATATATAACCACAGAAATATTGACGTGCAAAATTTGTTTGTTTTATGTCTAAATCCCTTTTCCTTCTGATGATACCTTATTCTATAGTACCAATCTTTCTCATTCAAGAAAGAATTTCCTCTTGAAGAATAATTTTTATTACCCATTTGAGGTTATCTCACATAAGTAGTTTCCAAGAATATTTCATGGACAATAAAGCTGTTGATTTATACATGTCATCTGTGGTTCAGGTCTCCACACTGTTTCCATCTTAGCAAAAGTATTATGTTTTTACATAAAAAAGTATAGAAATTGAAGCATTCAAAAAATTATAGAAATTGAAGCATACATCATAATTCTTTTGCATAAGAATTCTATTGCCAGTGTACACTTGTATTTTAGGAAGGTGTTTAATGCAGTTATGAATGACTCTGCTGGTATGCAAAAAAAAAAGAGGAATAGGGATTGTATATAGAATGAATTCCAAAGTTTATAGAACGTGGCTTCTCTGCCGTTTCTTGGGCCATTTCAGATCAGCTCTTGGTTTATGAAATAGGGGAATACATATTGATTGAAAAAGTTGTTCTTCATATGTTTTCAGGAGAACAGCATGGGCTTGATTTCTATATTGTTCTTATGATTCTTGATTCTTAACGAATGTATCTTTTCTTTTATGTACACTGAGACCATTTGCACCAAGACAAATTCCTTGTGTGTCCAATCACACTTGGCCAATAAAGTATTCTGTTCTGTTCTATTCTATTCTGTTCTGTTCTGTTCTGTTCTGTTCTGTTCTGTTCTGTTCTGTTCTGTTCTGTTCTATTCTATATAAGAAGACTCAGAAGAAATAGTAAGAAGGTAAAAAGAATGCATAGGCAATCCTCAACTTATGACTGAATTGGGACTAGAATTTTGTCATAAGTCATAAAACAGACATAGATTGAGGCATCCATCTGAAGACCCAACTTTAATGATTGTTTTTACAGTGGTCATTAACTGAATCATGTGGCCATAAGTATGAAACCATAGATAATTTGCTGGAAACAGGCAAAACAAAAACAAAAAACTGCAGGCATGTAACCATGGGACGATGCAGCCAGTCATAAATGTGGGGTGGTTGCCAAGGGCCAAAATCCGGTCATGTGACTGCAGGGGATGAATTGTATTTTCATGTAGGGTAAGGCATATTTAGCATATTGTGAGGTATATGGTCTCTTTTCAGGTTCTCGGCCTATGTATTTAACATTCCTGAGAACTGCTCCCTCAGTCTGAAGGTTATTGTATGTCCTGTTAAGCTACGTCTGTCTTGCAGGTTATAGTTAAAATTTTCTCCTCCTTTTTTTTTTTTTCCAGCAAGTAATATTTCCTTTTTGCTGTTCCCAGGTAAATGTTGATGATGCCAGGTTTCAAGCCATGTATACTTCCCATTTGTTTAATTTGGATCCTTCCGATCCAAACTTTAAGAAAACAAAAGCAGTGCAAAAGATTTTAGAGGAAAAAGCTCGCCGAAGGCACCAGGGGTCAACTGAGGCAAAGGGGAAGCAGGACAATGTGGCAGAGGAGGAACCTGTTGCCACAAAAACTTTAGATCCTGCATTGTCGATGTTAATCAAATCCGTCAAGAATAAAACAGAACAGTTTCAAGCAAGAAAGAAACAGAAAGTTAAGTAAGTTGACTGAAGAGTTTGAAGATGAAGTGGATTTTCAAAGAAGATACAATTTATTTTATGTTAAAAAAACGATACTGGGTCTTTGGACCTTTCTTCACCTTTTCTTCCAATTCAAGTTCGATGCTTATAAAAATCTTGCCAGAGGAATTGCAAATGGAACTTATTTCGGCTATATTTAAAAATGAGATTGTTTTCGTTTCCACATAACATGATATGGACATGGTTCGTGAACATTTTTAAATGGGGAAAATATTTTGGATATTTGTAATCATAATAAAATGGATTAAATAGAAAGCATGTGACTTATTACTGTGACTAGCATTCAATAATAACTGCTTGAAGTTAGGTATTTTTTTCTTTTACATTCAATTCTCAAAATTTTTCAAAGATTTCTATCAAAGATTGTCATAGTTTTTTTTAATGTTACATTAGTTCCTCGATTAATACATAAAAATTGAAATTAAGAGTCTGATAAGCCATGTACATTACTGAATTGCTGTACAGTTCAGAGTTATAGCTAATCATTAATACACAAATTATTCCTTCAGAATACATTCTGTAATTTTACAGGATGTGGTAAATGGCTGACAATGCAAACAAGAATCAGTGTTTTCTCAGATTTAGATAATTCAGTATTTCCTTTCTGGGAGAATTGCTAGATGCATATATCTGCACTTGAAGACTTGAATGTCTTAACTGATTAATTGTTCCAATAGGACTGAATTTATAAAACAGGCTTGATTGCCAGTCAAAATAGTACAAGCAAAGCCATCCTCTATTTTTAAAATAAATTGGGAGCAGCTGCTGTATTCAAGTCTTTGTGGACCACGTTGATCTATGTACTGGTTGAAGTATTCTCTCTCATGCCAGAGGACACAACTTGGGAGTGCTCTTGTAAGGAGGGCATACTTACTTTTAAGCTGAACAAAACTAGGATTCTCTAGGAATTTTTTGCATGCGACATTTAATACAATTTGAACGCACAGAGAAGGATTCAACATCTTATCATTTGGAGCTGAGCTCAGTATGATATTCCATATGCCTTTAGCGGTCATACCAAATTTAAAAACAAGTGAGTTTAGGCAGACCCTACCTTTCATTTTAACTGCAGCACATGGAGGTGGAATGCTGGTTTCTTCTTTCCCCATCTCAACTGAAGCAGAAAATTCTCCCATGAGCTGTTCAGAGCATCCAGTAGTGGGAGGTGCTTCAGTCTCTGCATGTCTAGGCTGGACTTAATTTGTGGAACGCTCCTCCTCCTCCTCCACGGGACTCCTTCCCAGCCTTCCCCAGTTTTGGCTCAGCCTCATGAGGGATAGGCAGTGCCCGCCTGTGGCACAGGCTTTTTCCTACTCCCTTGGCACCCCCCCCCCCCCCCCCCCCCCCCCCCCCCCCCCCCCCCCCCCCCCCCCCCCCCCCCCCCCCCCCCCCCCCCCCCCCCCCCCCCCCCCCCCCCCCCCCCCCCCCCCCCCCCCCCCCCCCCCCCCCCCCCCCCCCCCCCCCCCCCCCCCCCCCCCCCCCCCCCCCCCCCCCCCCCCCCCCCCCCCCCCCCCCCCCCCCCCCCCCCCCCCCCCCCCCCCCCCCCCCCCCCCCCCCCCCCCCCCCCCCCCCCCCCCCCCCCCCCCCCCCCCCCCCCCCCCCCCCCCCCCCCCCCCCCCCCCCCCCCCCCCCCCCCCCCCCCCCCCCCCCCCCCCCCCCCCCCCCCCCCCCCCCCCCCCCCCCCCCCCCCCCCCCCCCCCCCCCCCCCCCCCCCCCCCCCCCCCCCCCCCCCCCCCCCCCCCCCCCCCCCCCCCCCCCCCCCCCCCCCCCCCCCCCCCCCCCCCCCCCCCCCCCCCCCCCCCCCCCCCCCCCCCCCCCCCCCCCCCCCCCCCCCCCCCCCCCCCCCCCCCCCCCCCCCCCCCCCCCCCCCCCCCCCCCCCCCCCCCCCCCCCCCCCCCCCCCCCCCCCCCCCCCCCCCCCCCCCCCCCCCCCCCCCCCCCCCCCCCCCCCCCCCCCCCCCCCCCCCCCCCCCCCCCCCCCCCCCCCCCCCCCCCCCCCCCCCCCCCCCCCCCCCCCCCCCCCCCCCCCCCCCCCCCCCCCCCCCCCCCCCCCCCCCCCCCCCCCCCCCCCCCCCCCCCCCCCCCCCCCCCCCCCCCCCCCCCCCCCCCCCCCCCCCCCCCCCCCCCCCCCCCCCCCCCCCCCCCCCCCCCCCCCCCCCCCCCCCCCCCCCCCCCCCCCCCCTCCCCCCCCCCCCCCCCCCCCCCCCCCCCCCCCCCCCCCCCCCCCCCCCCCGCCGCCCCCCCCCCCCCCCCCCCCCCCCCCCCCCCCCCCCCCCCCCCCCCCCCCCCCCCCCCCAACAGGACACCCCCGGACCACACCCCCCCCACCCCCCATTTCTCTTATCAGGTTTGGAGACAGTCAATTCGTCTTTCAGGCTCTCTCAACAAATTGCTTAACGATCTACCCACTCTGCCTTTTCCATCTGGCCATCGGTGATCGCTGTATTGGGAAACCCTGAAGCAGAGGGAGGCTTCAGCTTCGTTCTGCACCCCCTCAACCGCTAGCCCTGCCCTTGACATAGCGATAGCTGTGCCGTTTTAACAAACGCCGTGGTTTTGTTCCTCTCACAACGGAGTTGTATCACTGTTTTTTCCCCCAGAACACCACCTTGGAGTGAAGGGCTTAAATGCCTGGTTATTTTCACCCCTCCCAGCTGTTTAGTACTAAGGGAAAGCTGTCTGGAGCTAATCCCTTTTCACGGTGGGAGATTGCTGCTGGCATTCCAAGGGCCACAGGAGGAGGAGCAGGAAGACGAGACAGAAGAGGTAGAGCACATTGATCCAATGGAACAGATTGAATCGGGATCAATACATGACAGCGACCCGGCCCTTTTAGAAGCGGACACCTTAGGGGGATGTCTGAGGATGAGGGTCTTGTTCCTGACCAACCTGTATTTACTGGCTTATTCCGCCCACAAGTATTCAAATCACTATTGTTTAAGGCCAAAAACACTGCACACCTGGACAAGCCAGCCCCTTTTACCACTCCAACTCCTTCAGAAGAAGGACTAGAAGATCTAATTTTCAGCCAACCAGTAGTCGAAACAGATGTGATTCCAGTTCCTCACGTTTGCAAACCTGGTACAGAAACGGCTTCAGCAGTGTACCCTGCCCCCATGGGTTATGACAGGAAATACTTTAATTTGGCCCCTGATTTCTTAAAATTGTTGAATACTCCCCAGGTAGACGAACCTATTGTGGGGTTAGCTTCCTCGACCTCCATTCCCGGTGAAGCGCTGGAGACATTAAAGCTGGAGGAAAAATGGGCTGAGCTGGCCCTACACAGGGCCCATCAGTCTGATGTGTGGGCCATCAGAGCAGCCATGGCTGCTTCCTTCTTTACCCGTTCTTCTCTCAGATGGCTCCAGCTCTTAGGGGAACATGTCCCCAATTCCAACATTAGAGCACACCAAGACCATTGCAAAACTTACTGCAGCCACTGAATTCTCAGCTGACGCAATCTTTCATGCAGTTAAGTTTTCTGCCAGAGCCATTACTTCACATGTCACAGCGCAACGCTTAAGCACAAATGCAAGCTGGCTTCATCTCCTCTTGTGCGAGACAGACTGGCCCTTCCCTCGATCCGCTGCCTATTGAAACTTGAAACAAAAAGAAAATTCTACCTTCCCTTTTTCGGAAGTCAGATCCTAGAAACCTTCAGTCCTTTCGGCCCTCTTATCAGGGACCATTCTCAACCAGATACCAGAGACCCCCATCTTTCCAACCAGGGCAGCAGCCAGAGAGGTCTGACTTCAGGGATAGGAACCGAAGGGGTGGGCAGTCCAAGAGATCCTCTCAAGGAGCAGGAAATAGACCTTTCTGGTGTCCAAGATAACTCCATGGACCCAACTCCCATTGGTGGCCACCTTAAATTATTTGCGGACCAATGGGACTCCTCAACGTCTGATTCCTGGGTCAGAGACAAGGTCAGATTCGTCCTTGCGCTAGAGTTTCAATCCACTCCCCCAGACTTCTTTATGTCCAGCCCTCTTTCCAGAGAACTGGTTAAACAAAATCTTATGGAAACAGCTATCCAACACCTACTGGACATAAGAGCTATCCTACCAATAGCTATCGAACAATGAGGGCGAGGTTTCTATTCACATCTTTTTGTTATTCCCAAAAGTTGGGGGTGGGTGGGGTGGAGAGCAATTTTAGATTTGAAACGTCTTAACTGATTCTTAGTATATCGCAAGTTTAAAATGCACACCCTGCAATCCATCTTACTCAGCATCAGAAAAGGTGACGTCCTTATATCCATAGATCTGACGGAGGCGTACTTACATATTCCTATTCGGCCTTCCCACTATAAATTTCTACGATTCTGTTATAATAATCACCATTTCAAATATGTGGCTCTTCCTTTTGGATTAGCATCTGCCCCCAGGACCTTGACAAAGGTTCTCACAGCTCTTGCTGCCATCTCCGAGGTATACCTGTATGACTTACCTTGATGATATATTAATTTTGTCATCTTCCGTTCATCAAGCACTCAGAGATACTCAGACCACATTACAATCCCTACAACTACATGGGTTTCCAATCAATTGGGAAAAGAGTCAATTAACACTATCAACTCGATTAATCCATCAGGGGGCAACCATAGATATGGTGGAAGGCAAAGTTTTCCTCTCACCAGATAGACAAAACAGCATCCATCAATTAGTTAAGGAGATCAGAGTTCAAGAAAGGGTATCCCTAGCTGACCTATCAAAATTGTTAGGCAAGATGATTTCATGTATATCTATTATTCCTTGGGCTCACCTCCACACTAGATCCCTCCAGTGGTTCCTGCTCCCGTACCAGTGATCCAGCCAAAGCAACTCCAAATACAAGGTCAAGGTTCCATCAAAGGTCCTCAAATCTCTCCACTGGTGGACCAGACCAGTCATCAACAGAGGTTATCTCTTCAAAGAGCCCCACAGACTTACTATCACCACCGATGCCAGCCTATTTGGATGGGGAGCTCACTTTCAATCGCTCACAGCCCATGTCTGCTGGTCCTCCATAGAACAGTTGTGCAGCATAAACTGGCTGGAGCTTCGAGCAGTACACCTGGCTCTCCGCAGCTTCCTTCCACAGGTATGCAATCAACACATACTAATATTGACCAACAACGTAACAGCAAAAGCTCACATAAACAATCAGGGAGGCACACAGTCGAAACACCTCATGCGGGAAGTGAAGCGCTTGTATCGTTGGGTGGAGAGCAACCTACTTTCCACCAGAGCAGAGCACATTTCGGGACTGTCGAATACACAGGCAGACTGGCTAAGCAGGGCCATGATCGATCAATCAGAGTGGCACCTTCATCCGACCCTGTTTCAAGATGCGATCAGGACATTTGGACAGCCAGTGGTAGACCTGTTTGCTTCCCCCCTCAATGCTCAGCTCCCGATATTTTTTTCCAGGTACCCCTTGCAAGGAGCAGAGAGCTTCAATGCGCTCCGCTGCCATTGGCCCCCGAGACTTCTGTACGTATTCCCACCACTTCCACTGCTTCCCAAGGTCATTCAGAAGCTGCTAGATGAGAGGGCAGAGCTGCTTCTAGTAGCTCCTTACTGGCCCAGAAGGCCGTGGTTTGCTGACCTCTGCAGTCTATCCATATCAACACCATGGAGAATTATGCCAGACAGGGTCTTGCTAACCCAGGGACCCCTTCAACATCCGGACCCTCAATGGTTGTACCTGACCTTCTGGAGGTTGAGCAGAGTTATCTGAAGAGCGAAAAGTTTTCCAACAGAGTTATTGTCACCATCCAAGCCGCCAGACGCCCCTCAACAACTCGCATTTACAATGCCACATGGTCCAGTTTCTGCAAATGGTGTACCAAGTCTCAAATTGATCCCATCTCTCCATCTGTGGCTCAAATCCTAGAGTTCTTGCAAGAGGGGCTTGACAAGGGATTATCACCTAATACATTGAAAAGACAGGTGGCAGCCTTGGCGTCAGTTATCACTTGTGAAGGTCTACTATCTTTTTCTCATCATCCACGCATACGGAGTTTCCTTCGGGGAGCCACAAATTTATGCCCACCAGCGGTACACCGTTATCCCACCTGGGACCTTAACAAGGTCCTTGTTGCACTCACTAAGGGCCCTTTTGAACCCTTGAAATTGTCAAGTCTCCAATTTCTGACGATAAAGTAGTTTTCCTTGTAGTGATCACTTCCGCTTGTCATATTTTGGAACTTGCAGCTTTGTTGATCAGACAAGATCTTTATGCCTTCCATTCTGACCAGGTGGTCCTTCGTCCTTATCCTACATTTATACCCAAAATTAACTCAGCTTTTCACAGGGCACAAGAGCTGATACTTCCTAATTTTTGTCCCAGACCATCCCAAGGGTTGGAACTACAATGGCATCAACTTGATGTGAGGCGAGCATTGTGAATATATATTCATCGCACAGCGACTTTCAGAAAAACGGAAGCCTTATTTGTGTTGTTTCAGCCCAACACTCAGGGATGCAAGGTCTCATCTTCCACAATAGGCCGTTGGCTATGGGCCGCGATAGCGAAAACATATCAGACTCAATCACTACAGGTGTCCAGGGGTATAACAGCTCATTCAACAAGGAGCACCGCAACATTGGCAGCATGGGCTACACAGGCACCAATAACTGAAATTTGTCAAGCCGCAACCTGGGCCTCTCCATTGCCCTTCATTAGGTATTATAAAATAGATGTGTTTGTATCCACTGAGGCCTCCTTTGGTAGAAGAGTTCTGCAACGGGTCCACAGGGACCATGAGGGGATTCCAAGTCAGACGGAGTCCCTTCCTTAGGACAGGCCAAGCTTTGGTATGTCCCACTACTGGATGCTCTGAACAGCTCATGGGAGAAAGGGTGTTGGTACTTACCTGATACACCCGTTCTCTTTGAGCTGTGAAGAGCATCCAGCCCCACCCTTTTTCCGTCTGGTGGGGTGCTGTTTCAGCCAATGAATTGTTAGGGCATTGAGGACGAGGGTGTTTATTTCTCTCATCTTTGCCAAAACTTGTGAACGCTGGGAAGGAGTCCCGTGGAGGAATGTTCCACAAATTAAGCCCAGCCTAGACAAGCAGAGACTGAAGCACCTCCCACTACTGGATGCTCTTCACAGCTCAAAGAGAACAGGCGTGTCAGGTAAGTACCAAAGCCCTTTCTCTTCATTCATATATATATGTATGCATGTATGTATATATATATATATCAAGGATATATATATATATATATATATATATATATATATATATATATATGTGGATCTTTGGTTGTTCGGGTTTTCTCCCGTAAGATTCAAGTATCTAGGCAAGCGTTTCGATGAAGTCTCATTCATCATCTTCAGGCTTCTGTCTCCGGCTCTGTGCTTCTCAGAGTAATGGAGATTGCAACTGCTTCCTTCTTTTAACTGCCAGTGGGGGTGGGACTTGATTGGGTGGGGGCTTGGCTGTGTTCTGATTGGGTGGGGTTGTGTTCTCATTGGTAGGGGGTTTGGCTGTGTTCTGATTGGTTGGGGGGTTGGTCGTGTTCTGATTGGTTGGAGGCGTGTTCTGTTCAGGTGAGGGCTTGGTTGTGCTCAGGTTAGTCTTAGTTGCTGGGGGATTTGAGCTGGAGAGTTGTGATCTGGCTGTTTGGCTTCTAGTTCGTGGTCCTGCTGCATCTTCATAGTGGGTGTCGGTTTGCTTCATGTATGGCTCAGAGGGGTTTGAAGTGGGTAGTGATGTAGCTGCCCGCCCTCATGAACAGACGAATACCTAACATGAAGAAGGACACCGGACCCACACCCATAAGAGCCACACAAGATGCCACCACCACACTTCCATGTAGAAAACAGACTCCCACCCATTCAGAAAATGAGAAACGACCATGGACCAGAAGCTGCACTGCAGCTACATCACTACCCACTTCAAACCCCTCTGAGCCATACATGAAGCAAACCGACACCCACTATGAAGATGCAGCAGGACCACGAACTAGAAGCCAAACAGCCAGATCACAACTCTCCAGCTCAAATCCCCAGCAACTAAGACTAACCTGAGCACAACCAAGCCCCCACCTGAACAGAACACGCCTCCAACCAATCAGAACACGACCAACCCCCAACCAATCAGAACACAGCCAAACCCCTACCAATGAGAACACAACCCCACCCAATCAGAACACAGCCAAGCCCCACCCAATCAAGTCCCACCCCCACTGGCAGTTAAAAGAAGGAAGCAGTTGCAATCTCCATTACTCTGAGAAGCACAGAGCCGGAGACAGAAGCCTGAAGATGATGAATGAGACTTCATCGAAACGTTGCCTAGATACTTCGAATCTTACGGGAGAAAACCCGAACAACCAAAGATCCACATATAAATACCATGAGAACCTCAGAAAACATATATATATATATATATATATATATATATATATATATATATATATATATATATATATATATATATCCTTTCTCTCTCTCTCTCTCTCTCTCTCTCTCTCTCTCTCTCTATATATATATATATATATATATATATATATATATATATATATATATATATATATATATCAAGACAAATGACTATAATACAATTTGGTGTGAAATACATGCTTGAATCACACCTTTGACAGCACAGAGCTGACTGCTTGGAGATTTCATTCTAAAAGCATTGGCTTATGGAAACTCCAAGGGAAAATTTAATCATTTGGACTTGACATATGAGCATGCTGGAGGAACCACAGGTATTTGGTCTTGTCCAACCCAGGATTTACTTGGAACATTTTCATGGCAGAGTTTCTACCGTCTTCATTTGAGGAAATGCATAAAACACACATGGCTTACAATCTGTCTGCCGTAAAAAATGTTTGCATCTCCGTGAGCATTTAAACTTATTTTTTAGAGTCCTACTCTCTCACACTATTCATTTCCTCCCTGTCCTTCTCTATCAAAAACACAATCAACTAGTGTACAGTCACCAATGACAAAAGAATAATTGTAACAATGCAAATTGTCAAAAACCCGAAAAAAGTAATCTACAAAAGTAATATGTTGACTTAAAATAATCATTGCAGTGTGAAGGTCAGCCCTGTTAGAGCCAGAAATCTTTCTTGAAAGACAGCTTGGGTGAGAGCTGGGGAGGGGAGAGCTGGAAGCTGAAGTCATATATTCAAAGAATGCTCAGTTTAGGAGAGGCACACCTTGAGTTTAAGGATAACTCCAGACAATCCTTGTTTTTGCAATCTTTTATTTTTAATCTAATCTTCAGTTGAAGAGTTGTTAGGGGGATGATGACACTGAATTTATGAGTACTTTTGCAAAATGGCTGTCACTGACTTAACAAATAGATCAGCAGTGGGTTTCAATTTTTTTTTTTACTACCAGTTCTGTGGACGTGCCTTGGTGGGCGTGGTGTGGCTTGGTGGGTGTAACAGGGGAAGGATACTGTAAAATCTCCATTCCCTCCCCACCCCACTAACCTGCTTTCCAGCTCTGTCCAGCTCTTTTATTGCAGGGCAACAAAAGGAGACCCAGCCATCAGCTCGGACTCAGGAGGCAGAGAATAGATGGGGGCGGGGCCAGCCAGAGGTGGTATTTTCTAGTTCTCTGAACTACTCAAAATTTCCACTACTGGTTCTCCAGAACTGGTCAGAAGCTGCTGAATACCACCTCTGAAATAGATGCTAGAGATACATAGCTAATTATATTAAAGATTTAAATAGCATATTTGGATCTCTTGATGAGTTACTGATTTTAAGGAACATTTCAGCTGTACCTTTTATCACACAGCTTTTGCATAGTGCTTCCCACTACTTCCATGTGCCTTTGTCCCCGTTTGGAGTTATTGGGTATACTCCCAAACAAAGCACTAAGTTGCAACCAGAAATCATTTTCTAGAAACCTTTGGAGCCAATCTGAGGCCGAGAGGCAATCTTGGAAATAAATATAATGCTCCAAATTGAAGACTATACATCTGGAAGCTGACTGGCTGTTTTGCAATATCACAGCTTTCTAGTTCTTTCATTAACATGTTTGTTTTAATATAAAAAAAAAACACCTGGTGGTGCCAAGAGATATCAGTCAACCCTGAAGCAGACCACACCAAAACCATTTTGAGGCCTTAGAATCGTTTTTCACCAGCCTGTGCCAATATGATATATCCAATAAAACTGTTCTTTGAGGAATCTACCTGCTTTGGAGTTTAGTCTGCAATGGGTGTATTACTTGGAGCCCTGACATTATATCTACAGACATGTGGGAACCAATGGATAACCCATGAATCTAGTGTTTTATAAAGTCAGTGGATTTACATTGCTCTCATTTGTTGAGTGTTTATAAGAAACAGCTGTAAGGACTAGGAGCATCAAGAACTTTATACTATCTAATTAGACTGGTTTATAAATGATCTGTGTTCTTGAATCTCTGCTTCCTAACCCACGTTTGAGAAATGGTTTGGGTGAAGCTGGACAAAAACGTTTCTATCTGTAATCCTGACTATTACCACCACTAGATTTATTGTAGAGCTGATATCACTTCCTGACCTTCTAGGGCTTTTATATTCATTTGCAGGTAACATATAAGTAATATTTTGGGGGATATGTTGTCATCCTGATGAACTAGAAGACATATGAAGACTTTCTGGTCTAACATGCTGTCAGCATTCTGGAAAAACTTAACTCCGAACCAGACATATTTTCAAAGTTCCCTTTGATTAGAGTAGTAAACTGGCACATCTGGGAAATCCCGAATCTGAAAGTTCCGGGTTTCCCTCCAATAAGTAAAATTTTACAAATTCACTCCCTGTCCCCATCATTCCATCACATGCCCCAATCATCATCCATCCCAACTTGAGACGTCCCCTCTATTCCTCCTCAGCCAGGTGCAGGAACAACATGACTTCGACTCTAAAGAAGAATGCTATTATGTCTACTGCAGGTGAAACTCGAAAAATTAGAATATCGTGCAAAAGTTCATTGATTTCAGTAATGCAACAAAAGGTGAAACTAATATATGAGGTAGACTCATTACATGCAAAGCAAGATAGTTCAAGCCATGATTTATCATAACTGTGGTGATTATGGCTTACAGCTCATGAAAACCCCAAATCCATAATCTCAAAAAATTAGAATATTACATGCAATCAATAAACAAGGATTGTACATAGAACAATAGCGGACCTCTGAAATGTATAAGCATGCATATGTACTCAGTACTTGGTTTGGGCCCCTTTTGCAGCAATTACTGCCTCAATGAGGCGTGGCATGGAAGCTATCAGCCGGTGGCACTGCTGAGGTGTTATGGAAGACCAGGATGCTTCAATAGTGGCCTTCAGCTCTTCTGCATTGTTTGGTCTCATGTCTCCCATCTTTCTCTTGGCAATGCCCCATAGATTCTCTATGGGGTTCAGGTCAAGTGAGTTTGCTGGCCAAACAAGCACAGTAATCCCACAGTCATTGAACCAGGCTTTGGTGCTTTTGGCAGTGTGGGCAGGTGCCAAGTCCTGCTGGAAAATGAAGTCAGCATCCCCATAAAGCTCGTCTGCAGAAGGAAGCATGAAGTGCTCCAAAATCTGCTGGTAGACGGCTGCGTTGACCCTGGACTTAATGAAGCACAGTGGACCAACACCAGCAGATGACATGGACTTAATGAAGTACAGTGGTTCCCCAAATCCACACAGACGGTGGAAACTTCCACTGGACTTCAAGCATCTTGCAGTGTGTGCCTCTCCATTCTTTCTCCAGACTCTGGGTCCTTGCTTTCCAAACGAGATGCAAAAGTTGCTCTCATAAGAAAAGACGACTTTGGACCATTGAGCAACAGACCAGGTCTGTTTTTCTTTAGCCCAGGTAAGACACTTCTGACATTGTTTGTTGTTCAGGAGCGGCTTGACAACATTTGAAGCCCATGTCCACGATCCATCTGTGTGTGGTGGCTCTTGATGCACTGACTCCAGCCTCAGTCCACTTCTTGTGAAAGTCCCCAACACTTTTGAATGGCCTTTTCCTGACAATCCTCTCCAGGCTACAGCCATCCCTGCTGCTTGTGCACCTTTTTCTTCCACACTTTTCCCTTCCACATAACTTTCTATTAACGTGCTTTGATATAGCACTTTGGGAACATCCAACTTCTTTTGCAATTACCTTTTGAGGCTTTCCCTCCTTATGGAGGGTGTCAGTGATGGTTTTGTGCACAACTGTCAGGTCAGCAGTCTTTCCCATGATTGTGTTTCCTACTGAACCTGAGAGACCATTTAAAGGCTCAGGAATCCTTTGCAGGTGTTATGGCTTAATTAGCTGATGAGAGTGGGACACTTTGAGCCTAGAATATTGAACCTTTTCACAATATTCTAATTTTCTGAGATTGTGGATTTGGGGTTTTCATGAGCTGTAAGCCATAATCATCTCAATTATGACACATCACGGCTTGAACTATCTTGCTTTGCATGTAATGAGTCTATCTCACATATTAGTTTCACCTTTTAAGTTGCATTACTGAAATAAATGAACTTTTGCACGATATTCTAATTTTTTGAGTTTCACCTGTACATACACTCCATGCAATTCTCTCTTCTCATCTTCCCAGGCTCAAGAATGTGGCAGCGTGGAAGCTTCTGGTGCTTCTATGGCTTCCAAAGCTGACATAAATCCCACTTGAAAAAATCACACCCTAAAAATGCAATAAATAAAACACACCAAGGGGATTATAAGATGATTTGATCAATATGAATATGAATGGGCAATAAATTGTTAAGTCAAGTCTGGGCATTTTATGGCATGGACCATATTTGGCCCTTCAGCTATCCCTCTCCGGCCTGTAGTACAGTGGCAGCCCTCCACAGCAGTCCGTTTCTCATGTGATCCCATGAGAAAATTAATTGCCCAACCCAGTTCTATGTTAGTTCATTCATCACATCATAAATGGAACTTACACACTCGTTCCCTTTGAGGCATTAGAATAGCATCTTGCCGGTGTGTGGAGAAAGTGTTCTTATTTAAGCAAAAAATATTTCTACTTATTAAATTTGGAAAGAAAATAACCAAATCTCAACCCACAGTTTGCTTCAGTTGCTTTTTCGTTTTCCTTGCCCAGAGTGTAAGTATAGTTGAAATCAAGCAGGATGCAGAACATAAATGACAGTTGTCCAAATTGTCCTTTTTTTCCATTTTATTTAGTTAACCTGTCCCTCTGCTGCTAGAGAATCAATATGTGATGATGGCTTTAGGAATTCTGTGATAGATTTGATTCATTGGTTATTGTTTCATTTTGCAGAAAGAAAGACCCTTTGTGAAAGATTTTGGCACTAAATTCTATTTCTTACATTAAAAATGATAACATGTATTAAATAATAGAATGGGATCAGAAATGCATTGCAAATATAAGCAATCCCCCAGGCTCATATTTGCTTCGATGTTTAGTCTGGCAAACATTTGTTTATTCCATCAGAAATTTGGCTTAAAAAAAAAAAGGTAGCACACTGAATGTTGTCTAGGGAGAGACGTTTGAATGAATCGTGAAAAAATTATTACCTTTCTCTTGCACTTTCAGAAGTCAGGCTAAATGTCTCACCGTAATCTTTACAAAATATTACAAGATTACATATCTTTTCTTCACTATTTATTGCACGGAAATGCTTTTCACATTCTTTTTTTAAAAGAGAATTCACTTAGCTTATTACCTTGTTTACGTGAATAGCTATAAATGTTTGGCAGGATGGTGCTATATCACATTGTTGATACAATCACTTCTAACAGCATCACTACAATAGATACATGTGATTGCACTACATGTGAAAAGTAGACATTTCTAAGGAAATGTCAACAGCTGATGGGGATTTTAATTTGCAATCCAGGAAGCACTGAGTCTGGGACAGCTCAGAAGCTCATGGCTATCATGCCAACCATAGATCTGCCCCAAATAATTGAGGCCATGATTGAAACTGGAGGTCACACACTATACCTTGTGTCGGGACAGTTGCAATATGCTCTGAAGGTGAAGGACATCAACTTGAGCCCTTTGGAATGGTCGGGTCATGCTGTATCTCTTGAATCCTGGCTAAATAAACAAGGTTTTCTAGGTCTTGTCCCAACTCTGGGCGCTGTAAAAGTCAGCATGTATGTAGCAAGACTGAATGGCTGTTGATGTTTTGCTTGTCCGATGCTGGGAATCTTCCAATTTTAGTACTGAGCAGGGTAGCATTGCTTCACTCAGATTTGGAGTGCAATCCAGGCATCTTTCTGGACCCTCACTAGTTTTGGTTAGCGCACAGTTGGACTACTGTTTGGTTCTGCATAAGGTGCCCTCAAAGACCATTTGAAAGTGTCAGCTGATCCAGAACGCAGCACAAGCAGTGAAGGGCAAGCCTCACTTTATCCATGTAACAACCCTTCTGTGTGAGCTGCACTAATTGCCAATTTGCTTCTGGGCACAATCTAACATATCGGTTGTTACCTAGAAAGCCTTATATGGCATAGGATCCACCTATCTGAAATACCATCTACCTCGCATAATGTCGGCCTATCCCAGGGGTCTGCAACCTGCGGCTCTGGAGCCACATGCAGCTCTTTTGGCCCTCTGCTGCAGCTCCATGTTGGCTAACCTCATCACTGGCTGGTCCCTCCCCATCACTCTTCACCTGGCCTGAGAAAATAAGGGTTATGGCAGGGGATGGAGACTCGCTCCATAATCCAGAGCAGGTGACTGAGTGAGAGTGAGTGGCACCGAGTTAGCCACACACACCCAGTCATACCAGTTGTTAAATTATTGGCTCCAGATGTTTTTTTTCTGTGGGAAATAGATTCAAATGGCTCTTTGAGTGTTTAAGGTTGTAGGCCCTTGGCCTATCCTATGTGTTCTGATAGGATTGTCTTGCTCAGATTCCCTTAATGAAACATCTTCTAACGGAACCTAGAAGGCAAACAATCTATGTTGGGGCACTTCTAGAGATCCACATGGTTCCCACCTTGCCCATCTTTAAGTACTCTTTAAAAAACTGACTTTTCAAAATAACAGAATAACAGGGCTGGAAGGGACATTGGCGTTCTTCTAGCTCAAGCAGTAAACCCTATATTATTTCAGACAAATAGTTGTCTAATCATTTCTTAAAAGCCTCCCGTGTTGGAGCACTGCATGCCTTGGGCTAGACGGGTGGATGGGCACATGCATTATGAGGAATATGGGCAGAGGATTTGTGCTTTCTGAGTGATCACTCTTTCTATTACTGTGGTTGTTTTCTCCTGTATTATTTTAATTCTGTAAAGTTGCCTAGAGTCATCTGGGATGGGACAAGCCAATTCAATCAAACAATAGCAATACAATGCACCTCACTATAATTGAAGGACTACGAACAGCTACCCTACGTGCTTATTCACTCAGCTATTCATCTACTTCATTGGACTGGCAGCTTCAGATCCCCAATCATCACTCATTCATTCATTCGTTCATTCATTCAAGATTTTGTCACCTTTATACTTGGACTGACTTTCAACTGAAATTTCCTTCCAGTGAAGGGTGATTTTCCAATAATCCTTTAAAGGAGGGTTCAGAGAACCAGAGAATTCCAAATCTTGCTTGTCCCCCAATGAAAGCAGAGTAATGATGAGGTGAAAAGGACCTTTATGCTGTTTTCAGCTTGTCTTTCGTGCTTGGAAGCTGTCCTGCTTTTCAAACCCTCTCACAGATCTCTTGTTTATAACTCAGTACTTCAAAGCCTCATTAATCCTGCTTTAACTGAATTGTGCTATCAAAGTTAACCAATATTTGGCAAATAGAGGCAACATTTTGTTTAGCAGGAATGTTGTGCTTCTGTTTCCCTGTTGCTGCAGCCATAAAGCAGATTATTTTCTAAATTGAGGAAATCAAGAAAAAGAATAGCCAGATAGCTAATCAATGTTAAAAACTCAGTGAAAAGTAACTCTGAAAATGTGCATACTTGGGCATTTCAAATGTGATTTAGCATCCAGTCATTTCCTTTCAAAGTTGGAAGCCATGAACAGCGATGACTAAATATGTAAATCAGATGCTTACAGATGTTGTTACGGTTGGAACCACAAGAAGTTTTGATTTATTTAGTAATATAAAGAAAAAGATCAGACAAGCAGAGATAAATAGGCCCAGATGCTTTTTATTATTTCTGCCCTCCAAAATTAAATGTATTATTTCCAATCAAGTGCGACAGTTGGTTTTTATTCCCTATCATATTCTCACAGCCTCCAAAAACAACATGACAAAGCCACACTGACACATAGTTCAAATAAATAAGGCTACTAAAGAATGAAATGTAAAATATAAAGTGCTAAAAACGTTACGGGCCTTGCAACCTGGCTTTTCTGCTTAAAAGTTTTATTTGAGATGACTAAAATGGTGTTGCATGTTGATGTTAAATGTTCACACTTCATTTTTAAATAATTAGAGTAAACACCGAACACTAAGTGAATAAATGATTGCAGCCATGGCAACCAGCTGTAGCCACAGAAATGATATTGAAAGAACTGCATAATTGATTCACTTTAACCATTGTGGCAAGAAAGGTCAAAAATGGGGCAAAACTCACGTAATGACTGCCTTGCTTAGCAATGGAAATTTGGGGCTCAATGGTAGTTGTAAGTCGAGAACTGCCTGTAATTCAAAGAGCGTCAAAAAAAAAAAAAAGTGTGTGGAGGAAATTGAGCACGAAACGGAGCAAAGGTTTTGCATATTTGTTTAGGGGCACATTTCCTAAATAAATAGAAAATAAGGCCAAAAGAAAGACAGAGGGAGTTCATGCCTGTGGGTAAAAATTAAATGAAGAAACAAGACCCAAAAGCTAAAGTAGATCAAGCAAAGGAAGAACATGTGGATGGATTTTCCAAAGGATAGTGATTTTATCAGAGAATTTTTGCATGAATGGTTTGACTAAGCCAGGAGACTAGAATGAATATTCATGCAATGCCGAATCAGGATAGCACGAAAACTCCAGTGATCTATATCTTTCTTTTTCTTTTTAATTTTTCTTTCTGGTTTCTTATTTATTACATTTATATGTTGCCCATCTCCCCCATGGTCAACTCTGCATGGCTTCTTGGTTTCTTTCATTTCACATGTTGCTTGCCTGGCCAGAATGGTTATGCTAATTCACAGGTTACCATTTTGATTTTTAGTCCAGCAAGTCATTCCCAAGGCATAACAAAGGGAGGACTAGTGATCTGCAAGCAGCTTGATTTTGGGGGCCAGAGCAATATCTACCCTTCTAGACTCAACTTCCATAAATTTTTTCATTTGCCAGAGGGAGTCAGACTTTGTGTCACCAAGTTCTTACTTTGAATGAGGAGTATTACAGAAGTTCCTCCTTCATTTTGTCTACTGTATTAGCAATAAAAAATATCCTCCAGGAGCATTGTTGTGAACAAAAATAGTAGCGTGAAAGCTGAGCATTACACGTTGAACTGTTCGTGGTTAGAAGTTGAGGCATATAGCTGCTTTTGCTAAGGTTAGTGGACAAAAATAGAGAATTCCAGCCTTGGCCTTTATCATCTTTTGGGGTTTGGCTCTCATAAAGCTAAAATTGAGAAAACAGAATAAAGAAGGCCACATATTACTCAGAAACCCGCTGCAATGCTACTGAAAAGAATAGTGAGCTGGTGTTGGAAAACCAAGATTAAGAAAGAATGCTATTTTGGCTGATCTAGGGAAGTTTGGATGTAGCATTTTGGTCATGTCAAGAAGGTGATTAGCTGAAGAAAGCATTTTATGCTGGCAGAATATCAGGAAAAAGGCCCTTTCCTGTACTAGAGCATGAACAACTACTAACAGACCTGCCCTCCAGGTTTTTTCAAGTCACTTTAAAGGTTCACTTTTGACTTTTGGTGACAAGTGGGAGTCTCCTTTCCCGCTCTACTCACTCACAGTTGCTGCTTTAGTGTTTTCCTCTTGTCATTTTCTACTTCTGCCAGCTCCATCCCAGGTGAGCTTTCTCCTTTAAAACTGCAACCATTACACACAAGCAGGCAAAACTAAAAATATGTACTACATTACGTTACAATTGTTCAAAGCTTATGGTCGGCCCAGTAGAAGGCAGCCACATATACTATCCCAAAAGTGTTATTTTTAAAAGGCAACTGGACTTTGTTTTTCCATGAACATGTCTCGCTTCTCAGAAGCAAACTGAAGCAGTTACTTGGATGACAAAGTCCAGTCGCCTTTTGAAAAAAGCACCTTTGGGACAACCATGACCTGGATGACTGAGAATCTCCATAGCCAAACATACTACCGTGTTTCCCTGAAAATAAGACCCTGTCTTACATTTTTTGCCACCAAAAAAGGCACCAGGTCTTATTTTGGGGGGATGTATCCACTGACTAACTTCATTTGCGTACGTCATCCCCGGCCTCCTTTTCATGTCAGAGGCCTTCAGAAACTTCTTCTGCGGCTGGCAAGGCTTTCCTGAAGGCCTCGGCAGCCAATAAAAGAGCTCCGGATTGATCTGGGGCTGTTATCAGCTACAGAGGCCTTTAGGGAAGCCTTGCTGACTACAGAAGAAATGGGCCAGCAAGGCAGATTCAGGGTGTGCGAGGTCTGGCTACAACTGTCCAAAGGTAAATAGTAGGGCAGCTCCATCACCCCCATCTCCACCCTGGCTTAATTTTTACCCATGCACTCTGGAGTGGGTGGGATCTTAATTAGGGCCTATTTTGGGTGGATGTGTAAAAATCAAGCTAGGACTTACTTTCAGGGAAACAGGGTATATTTTATGGCAATTTTCTTTGCCTCAATCCAGTATGTAGATGACACATTTGTCACAATAAAAAAGGAACAGCTAGAGAAGATTTATGAAACAAAATTTTCAAAGGAATAAAATCAATCAACATACTATCTTTTCTCGATATTCTCATCAGTGGAGGAAATGGTGGCAAATTAGAAACACAAATCTATCAAAACCACCCAAAATACATGCTAACACTGTAGCAATCCAATTTCCCACAAAAGGAGCTGTATACAAATATTATTCGAATGAGCACAAACTCATTGAAGCAAGCCAGGGTATCAGAAAAAAGGAAAACGAACTGCTTATACACCTTCCAACAAAATACATACCCATCAAAAAGTGCTTACTCACTTAACCTACAAAAAACAACTAGCACAAGCTATGAAATGGTACCATTGCCATATATATCAAAAATATCTCAGAAACAACCAACAGACTATTATAACTACATGGCATCACCATGGCACACAAACCAACTAGTCTTCCAAAACATCTTAAATAAACTAAAAGATCCAGTTGCCTAAGAAGAAAAAAGTGGAGTCATTTATAGCATACAGTACAAATACTGTAACAAGCACCATGTAGGACAGACAAGCCGAAAATTAGCAGAGTGAATTCATGAACACCAACTAGCAGTCAGAAGATACCATGAAAACTTTTTAATTTCACATGAACAGATTTAACCATAATTTCTACTGAGAACTGTGAATATCCTAGACTAGCTAAAGCCAAAAACACTAGGGACTTCCTAGAAGCTTGGCACTCAGACAAATCAGTCATCAACAGGCACATAAAGCAATGCTTACATATCATTCAAAAGAAACAATAAAAAAGTTTAAAAGGAAACAAAAAGATCAGATGCCTCCTTGCCAGCAATCAATACCTGGATAAATTGGAATTAGGCCCAGGACTAACACCAGGCAATCAAGCAGTAAACAATATCCTAACCAAGGAACTACCAAGGAGAAAACAACATTTCACCAACCCTGACAGAACAAGCTACTGTATACAAACAGAGTGCAAACCCCACTTCCTTCTAGCACTGAAGATGTTTAGTGACAAAACATCTACAAACAATCAAGCTTGGTGAGTAGCAGGGACTCCACAAAGTGAAAATAGGATACCAAAGAATTAAAATGGATAATACTATTGCTGCAGGCTGATATGCTGCACATGTTAGCAGGAAATAGTTGGGATTCCCAGCAAAGGTTTGTCCAAGAAAACAAGATTACTATTTCAGTGACTAGGTTTTCAATGCAACTCATTGCAAGGGAGGAAACTGCTTGTAAGTATACATCACTACCTTATTCTCTGGAGGATTCCTTTCAGGTAATTTAGCATAGAATTATAACAAGTTCTGTTTAAGTTTTTTTCCTTTTGTGGCAAACTCTTTATGCAGTTTCAATAAATATACTTTTTCATTTAAGAATGATTGTAATCTCTTGAAATGGGTGTGTGTGCGTGAAATCCTCTAGAATAGGAATGGAATGGAATAGAATTCTTTATTGGCTAAGCGTGATTAGACACACAAGAAATTTGTCTCTAGTGCATAACCTCTCAGTCTACATAAAGCAACAAGTGCTAAATCATGATTATAGTCATCATAAAAATACATTCATCATAAATCATAAGATACAACACTTAATAATAATCATAGGATACTAAATAAGCAACATAAACCATACTAGGATACTAAATAAAACAATATAAATTGTAAGATACAAGCAGCAAGTAATAGTTGTAAGAAGATAAGGAGATAGTAATAGGATAATAGTAGTAAAGCCTTACTAGATACTTTGGCAGTGTTGTGGGAATTAGTTATTTAGCAGAGTGATGGCATGGAGGGAAAACTGTCCTTGTGTCTGCTTGTGCTGGCACGCAATACCCTACAGCATGGTCTTGAGGGTAGAAGCTGGAACAGTTTATGTCCAGAATGTGAAGTGTCTGTAGATATTTTCATAGTGCAGTACAAAGCATTTGAATCACTCTTTCTTAAGCAGACACCATGGGTATAGTCTATACCAGGGTTGTCAAACTCCTGACCCACGGGCCAGATGCATCACATGCTGGCCATGCCCACGCTTGGTTTAGCGAAGTGGGGGAAAAGTCCCGATATGTCACACGACGCTGCTGTGACAACTTTAGTTTTACACCCCTAGTCTACACAATTAACATTTGGATTTAGGGAACTGTGGTTCACTGAATCAATTTGTCTGGGTTTTGAGCACGCGGAACCTCAAACTAAATATCCCTTTTAGTTGTGTATTATGTCCTCCCTCCTTTTATCTCTTGCAAGAGATAGTTTAGGTTGTAAGCCTGAGCCAAGATGAGTTATAGCCGAACTGCTTCCAAATCCCCTTTGGCAAAAGGGCTGGGGGGAAAAATACTATCAAAAATTACTTGTTATCAGCAAATCTACTGACCATGCTGACACTAAACTTAGGCAACGCAAAAGCATGTTCAGCAGAAAGTCCACATGGGCTTATGACCCGAAAAGCAAGTATTGATCTATCTCCAAACTGCTTTCTTTAAAAAAAAAAAACAAATCAAACCCAACCTTTCCCAACAACAGTCCTGCAGAGAACAAGGAAACACACTCTGGAGCTGAAAAATTACTCTCCTCCTCCCTTTTCTTCTTCCTTTGGAAAAGAGATAGGGTCTGTTTTCATATATTAAAAGGGAAACTTTTTAAATTTCCCGCCTTTTTTTTCTATCAAGGAAAAATCGGGCTGAGATTGTTTCGGCTTCCGCCACTCTAGCTCTCGCACATGATGGAAACATTCGATTCGGAAGCGGAAGTGATCGGAAAATAGACTTGGTCGGGTTCCCCCCCCCCAATACAAAAGTCGGTGAAAGGCTGATGATAAATGCGTGGGTGTGCGCGCCCGCCAGCCCGCATCCAGGACGAGACGAGCTTTGTAACGACACCTGACTGGAGCGGATTGCACGAAGGAGCATCCCACGTCGGCAACGCAGCGGGGTATTTCCCCCACTCTCCTTGGGTGGGGCGATGACGTCAAGATTCGGGCAAAGGGGCGCGTTGGTGATGTGGTTAGAGTGCGACTCCTGCTCTTTGCCCGGCTGGAGAGAGGGGAGGGGAGCAGGCGGGACTCTCCTGCAGGATACCTGAGCCTGCAGCCATGTGGAGTCCAAGCATGAGGGTTGGGGGAGGCTAAAGGGTGTGTCTCGTCGCGGGGGATTTGCCTGCCTAGTCAAGGGTCCAACCTGGCTGTGAGAGAAGCCTCACGGAAATGGAGGTAGAGCTGGTGGCCAAAGCTTCCTCGTCTAAAGCCGGGAGATAAGGAGCCTTTCTTCTTAACTTGCATGCATTCTTCTTGTTCAGCTCTTAGATTTCCAAACCCAAACTGGGGATTTTGCGGCTCCGGGTCATCCATGTTTCTGGTTGCTATGACAATATTGGGGGACGAGTCCTTTGCTTCTCCCGTGTCTCTAAAAAAAAGCTTTATGGAGGAAGGAATGCAAAACACCCACCATTTTCTGGTGTTTTCTGATTAGAAGGGAGCCTCACCCTGTTCGGTTCTTGAGTAAGATGCTTATTGGGAACGAGTAGAGAAATAACAGGTTGTATTTAAGGTCTCTTGGGCATGAATGAACTTTCCATGGCCATATTCTGTGGCTGCAGACCATTTTTTGAGACACACTTTTAACACGGTCTCAGCAGACACTATATAGGTGTCTTATCAAGGGCATAGGATTGAAATCCTAATGTTAGGATTGATTTCAGTGCAAATATGAAATAATAGTCTGCTTGAGCTTCCCTAGTGCAGGCTAGTAATCGTTGCATGAAATTATCTGGAGATGAGAATGTTCTCAGCTTCTAAATGATTGCTTAGGATTCCAGTAATACCAGTATAGCAACTATTATTAAAATATTGTGAAAGAATAAAAGTTAAGAGAAACTAGGGAGAAAAGACACTTTTGGGGATAACCTTATTTTAGTTGTTAAAGGAATCATATTATTCTGCCTGGACCTGACTTTTCCTAATCTCTGCCAGTATGAAAAACTAATAAATCTGTGGAGGGTTATAAAAATTTAACATTATCACTAGTTCATTTTAAAGTTAAAAATTGGTTATGCAGCTTAATAAGTAGCAAATTAATACATGCCTATATTGTGTGTGTATATGTGTGTATGTATGAGAATATATGGACTTTTGTTACTGATAGCCATGGATGTGAAAAAAAACCTTACACCTGAGTAGCGTTTGGTTCCAACTCAGCTGCTCTGAACAGAATGTGTTTCTTGAATGGAATCCTTAGTCAGAAGTAAATAAAATGAGAGAGCTTTGCTTGATTTTATTTTCAGGAAGACTCTTTTCCCATGTTTTCCCTTGGATGGAAGCATGCTCTGTTCCACAGGAAACGATAGCCTTGAAGTATGATCATGGAAAAGGGAATAAGCTCAGTAGAAGTTCCTCCTGTGTCAGCTCATGCCACTGCAGTAAGGATGATGGTAAAAGAACACGAAGCCAAACCGGCTCAAAAAGTGAGACGAGTGGGATTTGTACTTGTACATGCAGGTACATGTCAGAATATCGCAACAGTAGATGGGCTGTGTTGTTAATATTTTAGAATCATATACGGTACTTTGGGAGAGGTGGCAAATGTGAAAAACATGTAAATTGGGGAAAGAATGGTGAATATATGTTTATATTTCATGACATGTTTCTTAGGCCAGTTGTGGCTGAACTGTAATCTGCTCATTTCCTTTTAGTTATGTAATCCAGTCAGCTTTTTTTTTTAATTTAAATTAGGCAATACAGTATCTCTGCTTGCTCTCATTTGGCAGGAAACAACTCATCAGAAGCCTGCCTCCTTTTAAAATTTGCCTTTTTGATGGATAGATATATAGCATGATGCATGAAAAACATGCTTTTAGAGAAAAAGACTTACCAGGCATTTAAATTGAAAGATATAATCCCTTCAACAGAAAACAGAGGTGCTGCTCTCTGAAGAGTGAATGTTATTGACAGAGCCAATTTTAAATATTTTCTTCCTTTCCCTTTTATTGAGCAGCATTGAGATATTGCTTTTACATTGCTCAGAATTGATCAGTTTATGGTTTGCTGAGAAGTTTTTTTTTTAATAAATGGTAAAACATTTTAAATCTTGCCATAGTTTGTCTAACTTGCTACCTTTGCTGAACTGTAAGTCATAGTTATCAAATTTTCATCCTGGGGATCATGCCAAATCTAACCATATTATTTTTATAAACCATATTATAAACCATGTGTTTATTTTTATATATATTCATTGATCAATAAAGTTCTTATCAAACAACAGTAAGCATTACTGCAGTTTAACCTTATAAAAAAGATACAATTTTCACTGTCTTTCTTATTTTAAGTCAAAATTAATAGCACAGAATTAAGGTCATAGTCTTTTAAAAAATTCACATTCTCTTTACTGAGATATTTTTTCACTTTGGGCCTAATATTTTGTGCTCATACTTACTGGAAATCTCCCAATACATTCCAGTCCTACCATCTGATTGGGAAAATTTTGTTACTAATTTTTAATTAACACTTTTGCCAAAGAATAAGCAGGAGTTGTTTAATATTCTGGGCAAGTATTATGTCATAAAGTATACTAAATGTTTTGCACTGTTGGGGGCATGAATACAAATATTCATTATAGATGAATATTATAAAGCAGTAGTACAGGAAGTGGAGAACTTAGCCACTAAGAAATAGTTCTGTAATAACTGTTTGTTATGGAAGATACTACCCCTTTATTTTAAACATAATAGCATACCTGGCTGATATTAGCAGTAAAATTTCTGGCATTCTTCCTAAAGCCATAGTCCAGTGAAACAGTCCATCAGATGCAAATGATGTAGTTCCACTGTTAGGTATGGAGAGACAATAATACCACTTAGTTGAAACTCCTCTCAGCGATGGATATGTGAATGAGAAGTTTAAATATATATGCATTTGAACAGTCTGTGAATTGAGACTGAATTTAACCATTTTGCAATGTAATCAAGGACTGGTGTAGATATAAATTGCACCAATTAGAAGGCAAAGTGCTTTACAGAAGAGTATTTTTCTGCTTGGGCCTGCTAGTATGTCTTGATTCGTTTAGCTTTTCTCAAAGGGTAATAGAATTTAAAAGGATAATATTGTATCATCTTGTTAAAAACAACTTCATACATCTATAGTTAATAAGAGATACATGGTCCATATAGTTCTCTTTATATTTTGATGTTTTATTGTGATTGATGTGATAATGAATGGCATGGTGATCTAGTGATGCTCACCTCCCACTTAGGGGATACTCGCCTCCCACTTGGAAGGTTGAGAGTTCAATCCTAGGTAGTGGCAGATGTTTATCATAGTGTAAAGAAAAAAAACATCTGCTGCAAACTCCACATGGAATCAGGAAGGGCAACTGGCTAGTAAACTCTCAGCTCCACCCAGTCACTCCAACTCTACCTTGAATTATAGAGTCGTAAAAAAGGGAGATTGTAATTGAGGTGATAATGACAAAGATATGGGCCTGCATTCAGAAAGGGACACCATTGTTGTCTTTGTTTTGTGCTACTTCAAATCCCATTTACATGTGCAGTTCCTCATTTCAGGGGTAGATTTTTGAACCAATGGTGCTTGCTATGTTGATGTCTAATGTACAGTGACGTATTGGTTGACATTCCCTTGATGAACTGATGATCATAGGGTTGCATGATTCACAATCAGATTCCCATATCCAATATTCCAAGATTATCCTTTGGAAAGACAACTTCGCCCAACCTGTTGAAAATGCCCTTGAAGGGGAGGAATACATGGTGGTTTGTAGACCTTACAAGGTAGATATATTTTTGATATGGGAAGGTTTTATTTTAGAAAAAGCTTTAAAACAAAATTATTCAGCTTACAGTACTTGTTTACTTTTACCTCTCTTCTCCTACATATTCCTTGCTAACAGGTGCAGGTTATCATTCTGAATCCAAAGCCAAAGAATATAAACATGTGTGCAAAAGAGCATGTCGGAAGGTAAGATTGTTAGAAGATAATTTTTAGAAATGTTATCTCTTTACTCCTACTTTTCAGTAATTCTTAAACAATACCTAATTGCACTATTTAAAAAAAATTAGGCCATGTATATTCATAAAATGCAGAAAGTGAATTACTTAATTGAAATGAATTATTTATTGCCATTTTACGTATATACACAGTATACATACAACAAAATTCACATAACACTCAGAGACCAGACTCAACATGCACATGCACATGACAATCCCCAAACACCTCCCCATCTGCCAAAATTCCCCGCCACCTAAAAACACACAAGTAGCCACACAAATTAACGAATTGTAGATAAGAAAAATTATTGTATCTGTATAGCATGAAACATGTCATCAGTACAATAGCAAGTTTGAACTTGTTAATTCTTACTTGTAGAGTTCAAAAGACACTTGGCACGTAGACCAGTGGGAACATCTTTGGCAGATAAACTATAGATTAAGAATGTCGGTCTCTTATAAAGAGAATTTATATAAAATGTTTCTTCTCTGGCACTTACCACCAGCGAGGTTAGCCAAAATGTCCCTTAACATGACACCCAATTGTTGGAAATGCAATTACAATCAGGGAACTGATTTCCACATGTGGTGGACTTGCCCTCATGCATGAACGTTTTGGCAAAAAAATAGAATTTGGATAGAGGAAATAACAAAACAAAATAAAATTCAAACCGGAAACTTTTTTATTAGACATGTTAGAACCAAATATGAAAAAGAAGTACCAATACTTGATTCTGCATATTATAACAGCAGCTAGAATAAGTTTTCCTCAAAATTGGAAATTGGCTATGACCCCTTTGGAAAACATGATAATCAGTAAGATACATGAATGTGCTGAGTTGGATAGACTAACTAAACTGCTAAAAGATAATCAAGACAATATTACAAAACATGGGATATCTGGTATGACTGTTTATAAAGAAAATATGATATCTGATGACCCGGTAACATTTTGAAAATAAGGGTGACATGTAAATAAATGTAAATTAACTATATCTATGCATATATAGAGTTTAAAATGAGAAAGGAGTTATGACAATGTATAACACGCTATCAGAAGGAAAGTACAAGTGTATCTATTGCTCAAACAATGCTGTAAAATTTTGTGTGTGTGTGTATGTATATGTATATGTATGTATGTGTGTGTGTATATATATATATATATATATATATATATATATATATATATATATATATATATATATATATGGTTTTAGTTTTACAAATGTTGAATAAATATTTTTTTTTTAAAAGGAGACACTTGTCACTTATTAAAGAAATACTTATATGTATAATACATATACAATCTTATATGCATTACCTGAGTTTAAGTCCTGCTGAATATAATGAGACTTACAGTCGCATAAGAATATGCAATAAAGAGATTTGCACTATTAATGGTTTTGGTTAATGTTTTTCGTTATGGGTTTTGTGTAATACCAGTATATGTCATATAGTGTGATGTATTATTAATTATAACCTGCTTGCCTTAAATTGTGAACTTCAGTTTTATCAGTATATAACTTGTAATTATTAGATTTTGTAAGATTCTCTGCTATGATCGTTTCATCTCAATATACAGTATTTGTGTAGGATGACAGTCTAAAATCTAGATAGTGATGGACGGAAACTCTCATGGCTTGTGGTCTGGAAAGAACACCAACTATTTAGTCCAACAAATTCTGGCTGGTGGTTGGTTTCTTATTCTTGACTTAGAAATAACTTTGACTTAGTTGTAAAAGTGCTTTCTTTAAGAAGTAATCTTGTATTGCTTATTTTGCAAGTCAAGCATATCAAATGAAAAAATTCCCAAAATGATAAATAATATTTGAAAATGTACTGCTTTTACTGCCTATAATTAGAAGGCTACCCTTTATCAAACTGTAGAAATCCAACTGGATATGGAATAGAAAATGAGTTCCAAGTCATTATCAACATTTTAGTAGTATCTTCAGTTGCATTTTCCATACCCTGGAGATTTAATGAAGATGTTGGGATACTGAAGTAAAATATTCCCAGGGATATCTCTCTCCATTCTATCAACTGTCTTAAAAATTTTCAGCTTCTGTACTTGGAATACAACATAGTTGCCTGCTCAGAAGATAGTACAAACAAATGTCAAACTGAAGAAGACTCCTGCTGAATATTGTGCTACCATAGGTTAATGCAGTGAGCTTGGTAAACCAATCAGTTTGTGAACAGAATGTACTTGAAAAACATTAATAATCAATTAGTAATTTTCTGCTTTGCTTCCTATTTCGAGTAATAGAAAATATTTGCATTTATTTGGTGCAAATACAGGATATGATTATTATTCACATCCTTTTTAAAAATATACTTTTATTAAATTTCTACAAAATATATAAAATATAAAAAACAAAAAAGGAATTAAGGAAAAATATGGAAAGTGTAAGGGAATAAAGAAAGAAAAAAATAGGAAAAAATATAACTTACCTTTCTTCAATATAATTACAAATTAACATACATTATCCTTTTGATCTAACATTCAATAATACCTGGTATCATTGCAATCATGAACAATTCTAATCATCATGCAAATCATCAGATCCCAAAATTACTATTTCTTACAGTTTTCAGCAAAAAGTCCAAAAGTGTTGCCACATAAAAAAAAACACCCTATGTGGGTTAGACAAAGACTTTCCTTTAATCAGGGTAGTTACTTTTGCCTCTTAGCCAATTCCATCAACTTCAATTAAATTAAATTCATTAAATTCAGTTTGATATTCATATCCCAACACAATTTCTTCTTTTAAATAAAGATGTTCACAATGTAGTCACATACCTTAGATCAGGGGTCTCCAACCTTAACAACTTTAAGACTTGTCAACTCCCAGAATTCTGGGAGTTGAAGTCCATAAGTCTTAAAAGTTGCCAAGGTTGGAGACCCCTGCCTTAGCTTACATGACATCACAAGTAAAGTGTGGTTTGCCCAAGAATAGTCATTATCCACTCTTTGAAACTTGGAACAATTCTCTTCTGGGATCAAATGACTCACTGGGTGTTATTGTGTAGAAAAAAAATAGTATGTGAAATATTTAAGAGGCAGTACTTTATACCTAAAATTCTGTCTTCTAGGCAATTGAAAAGCTACAGGCTGGGGCTCTTGTAACGGATGCAGTGACTGCAGCGTTAGTTGAACTAGAGGTACTTACATTTATTCAAGTGTTCTTTTGGTGGCAGTTTAACTGTATTTTTCTATTCATCTTGTCTTTTATTAAATGCATTAATTGATAATATATAAATTTTTAATATGTAAGAAGGTTATTGAGCCTCGATTAGCCCCTCTCTCCAGGGGGTCTGTTCAGGGCTAAATATTCTGACTTTTCAGTGGAATTTAATCAGGAAGAAAGTGTCCTTTAAAACAGCGGTCAATGGAATTTTTTTTGATGAGCTGCAGAGAAATCTCACCCCCAGAGCACCCCCCCAAAGCAATTAATCCAGGCTGCGCATAAACACAAGGCTGTGCCGCCCACATGGCCCGCAGGAACCCACTCACTCCTTACCCAGCAAACTTGCCTGCTAAATTGCTGTGTTTCCTTTTCCCGATTATCAGCTGTTTAGCTATGCCGGGAGATTTAGATTAGCTAGGAAGCAGGAAATCGTTGAATTTCTTGCTTTCTAGTTAGTCTTTAGATCTTCGGCTCTGCTTTTAAGCACAGCCAAACCTCCCTTAGGACTGAAGGTTCTATTATTCAGTGCGAACTCATGGCAAGCAAATTGTATGTCACAGACTGAGCTAGCCGATATCAGATAGATGGATCACTGAATGATTCTGTGAGCAACTCAATCTGCCTGCCTGCTTTGCCTGATTATGGGTAAAAATTGCTCTTTTTTAGTTAAAAATTCAATATTTACATACACAGTGTGTTGTGAGTTAATTTTATAAGTTTGCTTACAAGTAAATTTTATGTGACAGACTGAGCTAGCCGATGGCAGATAGACATCTGAAAGAATCTGTGATTCTGTAAGCAACTCAATCTGCCTGCCTGCCTTGCCTGATTTTGGGTAAAAATTGCTCTTTTTTATAAAAAAAATCAATATTTATATAAATATTTATAATATTTACATACAGGCCATGCCCAGCCAGTCACATGACCACCAAGCCACACCCACAAATCAAGCCACATCCTCATAACTGGTTAGTGGTCCCTGGGATTTAAAATTATGAGTTTGGTGATCCCTGAGGTCCAAAAGGTTGGCGACCCCTGCTTTAAAAAGTTCATGATTTTGTACAGCAAATTACAAACATACTTGAAGAAATGTTTCTGACTATTAAAAAAAATAGATTACCCGTGTTCATTGGATGGATAAAGGAAGAGGAAGAGAAGAATTAAGTTTTCTTGGCCCTTGTATCTTCTAACCTAGTCCCCACACTATTCAGGTGTTAGATAATATTCCAGAAAATAAAAGACTGGACAAAAGATAGAATTTGTTCTTCCTATTTTATTTGTTCATGATATTCTGATATAAGGTAGGTGTGTGTGTGTGTCATTTTTTAGAGTGAAAGTAAGTAACCCCCCTTTTTTTTACAAATGTGTATGTCAGTTGCTGTGCCATTAAGGCAGAGACAGCAGTTACTGTACCAGTTAATTTGAATGACTGCTCTATCTCTTACTGTGAAAACAGTTGATGCTAAAATAATAAATTGACCAGATGGAAGCACAGTTAAAATATTTTACCTTTCATTACATGGGAAAAGATAATATATTCAAATACTTAAGGAAACCTGGACAAAAATGACTCTTCATAATCCTGGTAAGGATTTTATGGCGATTATAAGTACCCCAGGATATATTTCATACTGTAGCTTACTTCTGGGGACAATTGACCTAGATTTTGGAAATGGTTGTTTCAAATGTGGGTTTTTTTCCTTCTCAATCAACACCTGTCAGTAATTAAGGGCCTTGCTAGTATGCAATTAATTATGGATTTACAGCTTGTTGATTTAAGATATTTTCTTTTATTGATCCATCCCTGATGTAAATATCTAGAACAGGAGTGTGTGTTTATGTACAGATATAAGAGACAATGTATAGGGAAAGAGTAGAGATTCTGATTAGGTTCTAACAAGGTACATTCAGTTGTATACTTAATGGCTTGTATTAAATTCCTTTTAATAACATTTGACCATAGGTCAAACTTTGGATGGAAAAAAGAATTTAGAACAGTGGAGTAAATTTTCCTTTAATTGAGGGTTTATATTAACAACAATCTAGACATTTCTTCTGCCTGCTGATAATACAAATTGCAAAATGTAATTTCTACTTCCAGAATCAGTTTCTGCCAAATCTTTGACTTGTAGCTTGTATTTCAATTTTAGTTTTTTACAAAGTTAAGGGAGACAGATTTGAATGCTTCATCTTTTACTGTAAATCTGAATGAACACACTAAACAAAGAAACAGCCTTTTTCATAGAGTTTGGGAGGCTTTGTGCTTTCCAGTGTTCTGTCCTTTGGTTTCACAGTTGTTAACAAGAAACTTTGAAAACCCTAATCTTAATTCAGCATAAAATGGAGAAGAGCATAACAGTATTAAATAGGATGGGTCCAACTCTATCTGCACAATTACTTATGAATCAGGGAGGAAGGATGTTTTCTTCTGGCAGAAGTTGCTCATATCTCATGGGTTGTCTCTCTGAAGGGTTTCAGCCCACTAGGGAAAAAGCAATTTCAGATGTATCTGTATGTGTGAAGCCCAGTGTGCTTTACAAAACATCCTTCTTCCCAGATTTGGCCTATTATAGAATTAAAATCCTTGATACTGTCAATGAAGGTGGAAGCAGAGGTGGGCTGCTGCTGGTTCACACTGGTTCAAGTGAACTGGTTGTTATGATTCTATGCAGTTTGGCGAACTGGCAAATCTCACCACTGGCTGGCCCCGCGCCCACTTGTTTTTCAGTCATTTTTCGGGCCATTTTCAGACTGGTTTTCAGGCCAAAAACTGTCTGAAAAATGGGCAGGGGCGAGGCCAGCCAGTGATGGGATTAGCCCCAATCGGCTGAATCCTACCTCTGCCTTTGAGGTGAGTAGCTGGGAGGCGGGGCTGGGTATGATGAGTGACATCACCCACCCAGTCACATGACCAATCGGCCACACCAGAGAATCAGTTGTTAAGTTATTCAAATCCCACCACTGGGTGGAAGAATAAATTGAAACCCCCTGACGTGTAAATGGAGCAGAATATAAAACAATGAAGATTCTAAGCAATATTTGCATCTTCAACCAAAAATAATCACATTTATTTTGTACAATGCTCTCAATTCCAATTTACATTGGATTCTAACTTTTGAGATATTTTCTTTCATGCAATGTCTAGTATCAGACATGCATTTCAGAACAAATCCGTATACTTTGGCAAATTTATGTATGTAAATTATTTTATGTGCATATATGAAAATTGTTTTCATACCTATATAGATCCAAAGGGGATTGCTTGAATATTTCTGTTTCCTGCTGACTATAAAGAAATTGGGGTTAGATTTCATTTAGCAAAAGCCATTTTTTAATTTTGAAATTTCAGTAAGCAGTTAGAGTTTCCTTTTGTTTTCTTCCCAGGCACTTTCTGTATATTGTAGATGTGTGTCTCATTTAGGAAGGAGAAATTGATGTGTGCATGTGCACACAGGTCTCGGAACTACTTTCTCTATATCCAGTACTTACATACAATTTCTGACTATAGCCACATAGTGGAGTTCATAGGATAAAAGCTTGGATTTTTTATACCTCCTTACCCATCCTTGTTCCTCCTCTTGCTTTTGTGTAGTTGTTTGGCAGTTACTGTTATCATCCGGGAGGCTTTTCACCTGGTAGCCTCTCCCTTAACTTCAATGTGTGACAACAATAGGGATCTCACTATCTATATGGCTTAGATGAAAATGGAATGATCAAAATGGGTTTTTAAAGAAAACTCAGAGCATACATCTGTAGAGTTTATATCTCAGATAAATAAATATGTATCAATTCAAAACATCCTCTCCCTTTACCCTCTTTACAGTTTTGCTTTCACTTGCACTCTGTTTTTCTCTTTTCCGCTTTTTTCTTCTCCTATCCTCTTCTGTTTCCTGTAGGGAATCATGAATTCAAATTAGGGGGCTGAGAATTGGCAACACATTGGCTCAATAACAATAATTTGACCCGTTGTTTGTTGTGATAATATAGACGTTTGTTTATATGTTTTTTCTTTAAATTTCTTTATAGGATTCTCCCTTTACAAATGCAGGAATGGGATCTAATCTAAATCTCTTAGGTGAAATTGAATGTGATGCCAGTATTATGGATGGAAAATCACTCAATTTTGGAGCAGTGGGAGCTCTCAGTGGTATGTAGATTAGGCTCTCAAAGATGTAATATTGATACCAGAATGATCTTTGTGTATCTTTGTGTATTTACTCATGTCACAACCAATCTCACTTTGAGGCCAAGATAAGTAAGTTGATAAAGGATAGAAATATGAGCCAAGTCACATACTAGTGATTGTTATTGTTATTGCCAACTGTTGCTTAATTTTGAATTTTTGTACACTGCCTAGAATCACACTGTTCATGTTCGTTGGCCATTTTTAAAAAACAAACAAACGCATTTGAAATGTTTTTGGCAATGATTCATGGTACTTGAAATTTCCTGAATATGTATGCTATAATGATAGAGACAAGCAGAAGAATATAGCAACCTGAATCTAGAACATGGAAGAAATATTAAATCTGTGGAAAGTTTCCCATTGAAATAAGTGTGACTTTAGATAATCAGGATGGCAATTAGTTTTTCTTTATTTTGACTCAATAAACCTGTTTTGGGAGCATAGTAATATTGTAAAAGGGTCATATTACAGTTTTTTCTGTATATCTTTGAAAACAAATACAGAAAAAAATAGATAGAATTCTTGAATATGTATCACCTGAATAGTATATATATGTAAAACTTTCTCTTATAGCGTAAATTAACATGGGAAACATTCTAAATTGCAGTATTCATTTGAGGAAAATGATATTTGTTCATATGTGTATGATTGTGTGTTCAGTTTGTTTTAAAAAAGAAAATTATGTTCTGATCTTCAGTATTGACAAATGAACCCATCCTTTAATATCTGTTGCTGTTGAGAAAAGTGCCCCTAGTGTGGGTGACATGATTTGAATCATCATTTTAACATAGGATTCAGTCAATAAACTCTTGTCTGACTTTTTTTCTGATTAGTTAGTATCGGTTTCTTTGTAACACCAAAATTGGGGGGGGGAATTAAGGAATATGTTTAATGTATTGCAAATTTGTCTGTAATGCAGTGTTGCAGTTCTCTTAGATGAACTGTGTTTTTCAGGAATCAAAAATCCTGTCTCCGTGGCAAATAAATTATTATGTGAAGGGCAGAAAGGAAAGCTATCTGCTGGCAGAATTCCGCCTTGGTAATTACTTTATTCTGCTTTTTCTTGTTATTGTGTCTTCCTCCTCCTTCATTGTAATGCAATTTTTGAAAATTATTCTTATTGATAGAAGCTTGTTTAAAAAACAACCAATAACATGCTAACTAGATTTAAGGGTTGGGTTACTTTATTGGTCTTGGAACATCTTATGTTTTCACTATGGCTGTAAATAGAATTGAGAATTAAGGATAATATTTCTACTTATCATGTCTTTCATTGTGGTTGTGTGTGTGTGTGTGCGTGTATATATTTACACAATTGAAAAGCAGATGTTTGAGTCCAGCAAATGCCAAAACTAAATATTGATTTAAAGACATAGATTTCTTCATCTCCTTTTGCTTCCAGATTTATAACATGTTAACATATGATTCCATTTAAGAGTATAGACAAAATGGAAAATATATTTCATTTTGAATGCAGAACAAAATAGCCCTGCTGAACATTTCATCAGAACATTCTCTATTGGCTGTGTTTGACACAGTAATGAAAAGGTTCAAGTATTCCACAGAACCAAATTTGAACACCACCATATATTCACATCAAAAATAATGGGTACCAGAACAAACTTACACCTTTCACACCTTAGGGCCCAAAACCAAGTGGATGACAGTTACCCAAACTTGATCAAAGTAATCTATTTAAATTGAGATTGGGGGGAATAAATATTAATAATTCTTTTCAGGAAACAAAAAAAAAAAATCAGTCCGTACCTCAGAATCTTTTAAGAACTTGTGGTGTTTATGCAACATTTTAACAAGGTGAAATAGCTACAATTTCAGCCATTTTCTGTTTAGGTGACACATTTTGGTTTGGAGATAAACAGCCATCTGGGCAGACAGAAATTATATTTTCTGTATTCCTTCCTGTTACATTTTTAAAAATACTCAATCCGTTGGTCATTTTCTCTGTAACTTTAGTGCAGAAAGTCAGCATAGACTCCTTTACAAGCAACAAATTTGGCAGATTTTTTTTTTTAAATTAGCATATTTTACCTTGGAACAAAACTCTTGGAATACATGTTTTTTTGAGCTTGGAACATTCAAAGAGGCTATTCAAATGTTTCAAGTTCAAAGCAAAACACATGTTTCAAGAGTTGGCTGGTTTGACATTGGAGTGGAATATGGTTATGATAATTTTTATTCTGGAAATAATATTTTCAAACTGATTTAATTTTCATAAACAATTGAACATAAACTATATTTATGCCTATTTTCTACAGAGGTACATAAGGAAAAAATTTTCTGAATATCCAATTCTAATGAGACTGCATTACAGATAATCTACAAAAATGCCAGCTATTTTACTGTAGTAGTGGAAAACCTGAAATCTATCTGCTTTATCAATGTATTGAAAGTTCTTGGTAGTCCCAGGGAATCACTATGAGCATTAAGTTCCTAGATTTTCTAGAGATTTCAATAAAGATCTTATTTAAAGATTTTTGGAAAGCCAGGAAGACAAGTCATGTGAAAGCTGCTCTTCTCAACATTAATAAAATTTAATTTGCATCTCAATTAAGTATCTTGGACCTGCAGTATTTCTTCACAGATTCAAAAATATGGCTTAGATTGTGCAATTATTAAAAAGAATAGATGCCAAATGATACTCAGATTACTTCTAAAACAAACCTGCTTAGGATGGGGTTGTGCATAATTTAACACTTTAAAGAATATTGTGTTTTCTGTTGTTTCCTGCTTTGACTTAATTAGAACAATTTTATGAAATAGTTTGCTATTATACTGAAAGTTATGAAAATATTTCCTGTCAGAATGTCTTCTCCCAGCCACTTGTTTGTTCTCTCCTATTTTGTAGTTTCTTAGTTGCTGAGGGAGCCTTCAGATGGGCAGTGGATCATGGGATATCGGCCTGTCCTCCAGGTGTTATGGCAACAAGTGAGTATCTTTTTATTAGAAATTACTATTGAAAGTGTTAAAGGGACACTCAGAAATCAGTGAAATGGAATTGTTTAGGTACAATTCATACCATAGTCACATCAGCCTTTTTATAGGGACATTGCATCATAACTATTATTTCAAAGCCATTATAGTGATATTCATAAGGAAGTTTTTGAATATTAAAATTCAAGCTGCTGGTTGCGACCTATAAAGGCCTACATGACATAGAACTTGGTTATGTGATGGACTGCTTGCCTGCCATAGTATCTACCTGATAGTATGGCCAATTTGATCTGGCAGAGTTGGTTTGTGCTTCAGGTTCCCTCAATTAAACAATGCCATTTTTCTGGACTCTGGAAGCCACCTTTGAAGTAGCATCTGTCTTCTGGAGTAAAGTTCCTCTGAGATCCAAAAAGCCCCAGAGAACTGGTAATTTAAAGAGTCCTGGAGCTCTGGGTTTTCACACAGGGCTTTGATGAGAGTAAGCAAAAACATCTTTCCCTTTTTTCCCATTTGGATTTGTTACCTCACCATCTTCGTCCTTTTTTGTTTTATTCTTTATATTGTTTTTAATGATAGTTAAAAGTTGCCCAGAGTCTTTGGGAGTTGGGCGGCATATACATTTAATGAATAATTAATTATTACAATTATCACTAGTAGCCTTTTATTTGAGCAGAAGTGATTTATTCAGCTTGAAGTTTATGGATAATATAGAGTATACTTTTCAATTACTATCAAGAAAATGTTTGAAGTTCATGGGCTTGCAAGAGTAGAAAGGGAAAAAACACATAAGCTTTACAGTTGTATGTTATAGATCTTTAAAATACTGCAGGTCTGAAGATTAAATGTCTACCTTAAATTTGTTTGATATTATACACCACTTAGAACCCTTTGGGATGAGACAAGTGACAAGTGTTTGGGAAATTTTAACTTTCGACGACAATAATAATGATGATTTATTTGTATATAATTTGTATAATTTATTTAAACCATATATAGAACTATTTTTAAGTTGATATAGAATATATTTCTAATTTATGACTGCATCTTTTCTGAGTATTTAAAAATCTCCCTTGTAGAATGTACCATCTCAATAGTATTTAACTATACCCACAACATTCTGCATAAATAGATATTAGCTGTTAATTTTCTCTTATAACTTCCTTTATTATGTTTGGTCTTTCCACTTTATCTCCTTACATCATGGTAATTGTATTAGAGAAGAGAAAAATAAGTTATTGTTTTAAAGTATTTCTTGCATTAAATTGTATCTTCCCTGACTTTCCACTGTAAATCGAATGTGATATTACTCAAATAGTTAAGAATCCTTCTCTGATTTGCTGCATCAAAAGTTTTGAGATTGGAATCTTGTCATTTTGGAGCCAGCTCACTGAAACCTTAGCAACAAGAGTATCATTATATTACCTTAAAATATTTAAATCTCTCATTGATACAGAGGCATTATGAGTTTATGGTTGCGATAAAAACATTTGTTATTGCATTAATTGTAAAGTAACTCTCATATATAGTGTTTTCTATGTAATTCTATTTCCCCCATTTCCTTTTGAAATAGAATATCATATTATTTCATCTTCAGAGCCTTTCAGTATACACCAAAATGACTGCCAGGGGGTGCTCTATGATTGATCTGCTTTACTGAGGATTAGATATATGGCCCCTTTTTTGTGATTACACTTGATTTTTAGGGCTTCTAAGATACTTTAAATGGTTATATTACACAACTCTAGAAGTGTAATTGCTTTAATGCTGTTAATAAAATATGCAGAGTGATCATTATTTCTAACATTGTTAAATTTATAATTAAATTTCTTCTGTTAGATTTTAGTATACTGCGGATAAATTAATCTAAATTGCATTTCTGAACATTTATTCAGTTGAATGCACTGAAAGTAGAGGGACACAGAAAAGTATATATTGTTTCAAGTATAAATTTGGAAGATAGCACTGCTAAGAAAGATCAAGCAAATAGAAGAAATAGCAGTTGCAGGCTGCATTGGCAGAACCTTTAAACTAAATCTGGGACAAAATTAGGCATCATCGTCTTCCCTTTAAGTAGGAAGGTGCTGAATTCTGTTCTCAAAGCGGATGCCAACTTTTCACACACACATCCATATAGACTGTGATGATCTCTTTAGGAAAGCTAAGACTGATGATATGGTTCACTTCACCTTTTTCCCACAATGTATTAAAAGTCCACCTGTCCTTTTATATTGCCCTATGTATAACGCAGGCAGATCTAAGTTACTGTCTCTCCTTGAAACAGACCCTTCTAGACCCAATGTTAGTAATTTGTTCTTACATTGTCTAGGGGATGGATCCTCATACATCAATTTTCAGGTTTCCAAATTTTTTTTAAGAGCTGTTACCATCAGAGGAGAACGCTGTAATTCTTAGTCAAGTTTTTGGTGACCAATTGTTCATGATTAATTTTCCCATGTTCTTCTTTTGTTGTACTTGTGTTTTGGTCTGTGACCGCAAATAAAGTTTTATTATTATTATAAAGTCTACCTGGCAGCTGGGTGGGTAAACAATGAGAAATCTCAATATAATAGCATCTAGAAAAATAGAAATGGCACCCTAGCAGACACCAATTTTCCATTGAATAGAGTGCAGAGAAGATGACACCTCCTCTTCAAATGAGTTAAGCTCTGTGTATTTGGCATATGAGGCTGGGAGCAATATCGCAAGACAGCCAGCCTTGGTAGGAATGCAACAAAAGCAACTGAAACAAGATGGAAATTTGTTCAGAGAATTTCTTGATCAATTTCCTGAGGCAAAGTAATTGTTTACACAACTCCTCAACCTAAAACATGTTCCCACTAGGCATAGCAAGCTTTATGACAAGGACAGAGGCATTAGATTCAAAGTTGCAATTGACCCAGATGTCAAAATCTGTATATGTACCTAGGCAATACTCTTACAGGACCACTTAGTAACTGCTGAGATCATCAAGAGCTTATTCTCATTCTCATTAGTTACTGATATGAGCACTAGCATTTGCTAGTTATGCACCTCTTCCTTTATATAGTACAAATAGTGTGCAAAAGGATAAATTAATATGAATTGGCACCAGAAACAGCATTCAAAAACTAATGGAAAACGTATCATCTAATGACATCCTCAAGCTGATGTTAATTGGGCTTGAGGATCTTGGAAAAAGATTGCAGCATGAATTAATCAAGACATAAAGTTCCATATTCTGTAGTGAAATAATAGGCTTTTATCTCACTACAAAGATTTTGTGTGATTGTTTATTTTTCACCAAAGGAAAAGACAATTTTCCAAATTGTTCTATTCATTATAAAATAAAATGTTTGACTTGTTTATATCAATAAAGCAGTCAGTGAATACCTGAGTTTAAACAGCAAATCTCTTTTCCAGAGAATCATTCTTTGATGGTGAAATGACAACACTTTACTCATGGGGGGAGGGAATGCTCCTAAAATCATTTAAATTTCATGGTTTATAGTTATTACAGATTAATGACTGTTACTGAAAGTTGCATAAAACTGCAATGTGGTTTGATTGCTTGAGAAAATAGGAAACTTTATAGGGAGCAGCTATTCATGTAAATTAAAAACCTTAAGTTTGCCCCAATTCAAGGACATTGCATTTTAAGGATTTTATTAACACCAGAAGATGCTGACTCAAAAAGACTACACAGGATTGTTCACCTAGATTAAGGGGTGTCATACTCAGGGCCCACAGGCCAGATCTGGCCCACATGGTACTTAGGTCTGGCCCATGGGACTACTCTGGAAACAGCAAAGGATCAGCCCACAGTGCCTCTGCCAGTGAAATAGAGCTCCCTGGGCTCCGTTTTCACTGGCAGAGGGCTGCAGGAGGCCGTCGTGGCCAAAAACTGAGCCTGGATGAGTGAAATCAAGCTGGGCACTCCCACCCTCGGCCCCCCAGATCAAACACAACCCTGATGCGGCCCTCAATGAAAATTGAGTTTGACACCGCTGACCTAGATATTTGTGAGAAAAAACTGAACGTGTTGAGCGAAAAGATGAAAATTCTTATTCAGTAATAAAGAAAACTTTGAAAAGTCTCCACTGATCTCAAGGCAGCACCTGATGATGCATGATGACATATGCTGAGAACCTAGCAAAGAGGGATCTCTTCAGTGTCTAAGTGGTAGACTGCTTATGGTTCCTAGCTAAATTTCTTTGGTTTTTGATAGGAGAGAAATACTTGAGAAAAGATAAACAGTTGCAATGGCATGTACACATGATAATTTTAGTCTAGGAAGGGTTTCTCTAAAGAGGGCAAGGTAGCAATTCAGATCCTTAAAAAGTTGGCAGGCAATCTTGTGTCTAGTGGAAGTGACAATTTCTTAACAGCCCTGTTGAAATTGCAACACTCAGATAAATGTCCCTAGTTAGAGCTGAAAGGGTTATTAGAGATTGTCTTTGAGAACATCCATTTACCATTTCAATGTATGAAGGTTGGAGAAGAAGAATTCAGGGTCTTGCTAACCAGTTCATTTCATTGCATTTGAGGTTGTGGTTATTATCTGCTTAATTAACTTTTTTTTCTTAAGTGTATCAACTACGGCACTGTTCATGTCCTAATTTGATGAAATTACACATATCAGATCACATGTTTCTTTCTCTTTTTTTCTGATAGTTTAAAGATGATGTCTCTTAGTTAAAATTGTGTAAGATTGTATTGCTAGTTAAGGAATATTTAGATCAATAGACAGATGCTGAATATATGTTTGAGTTTGTTGGGTGAAAGACAGAAGAATTTATTAAAGTTAATAGCTTTAGTTCTTCAGAAATGTAAATGCTATTAAATATTTTACAGGACTTAGTTTAGCAGCTTTTAAGAGGAACAAGAGGAAACTAGAGCTGGCTGAAAAAGTAGAAACAAATCTTTTTCAGCTGAAGAAAAGACGACAAACAAGTGAAAAGGTCAGTATCTGTGGAGAAAGATGTTAGTCATTCTTAATACTTTAGCAAAGTTCAAACGTTAACAGCTCAATAAACTGAAACCAATGTTGTAATGTGTATACTTATGTATGTGGCTTTTCATGTACTAGAGTCTTCCGATTAATGTTTCTTTGGAGTGTTTATTTCAGGAACTATCGGTCAGATTGTATTTATGAAAAGTCCTTGCATACCTGGACATAGGTTTAGACACTATAATATGTGGAATAAACTTCCTTATATTCTTATACCTGTGTCAGTATGTTCCCTGTAAAATACAGATACTGTAACAATATGTTGGTTTCCAAAATAATTCCTAGGCTAGATACTTAGTTTGGGATTACACTGAACTTTAGTTATGCTTGTAACCTATTAACCAAAATAGGTCTGACCACTACTCTTTTTACTCAGTAGGAAACATCACAAAATCTATTGTCTAGTCCATGTCACTAAATCCTGAAGCCCAATGCTGCCCAACAGATACCAGCTGTGAAAGTCTATATCAATATTTAAATTTAACTATATTTTCTCATGTCAACCCTTTCTGCACTCTGCATAATACTATTAACCTTGAAAGTGAGTATTGTGATGTGATGTGTGTATGTGTGTACGACTAAATTTGAGTAAGAGAAAAGTGAAAAAAATGAAGGAAATATGCCAGGGTTAAAAAAAATCGTGTATGTGAATAGATCCATTAAAACATGTGCACTTTAATCATAGCTAATTTAAAAGCCATTGTTGCGATTAATTTTAAGTATCGTTGATTTTACTGAGCTGCCATTATGCACACATTTGAATCCAAGCCACTATTTTATCTGAGAGCAAGTCTGCTGCATCATTATAGCTTGATGATATATTTTACTATTTTCACTTTTTCAGAATGTGCATGACAAATGCAAAATGAAAAGATAAATATCTGTTGAAACATTTTCTCCAGTTTAAGATTTTGATGAAAATTTCTCAGTTTAAAGCATATTCTGTGGATCTGGAAAGGGCTGAAACCTTAAATATCAGGTAGGTAAACATGTCTGGGCATTTAATTAGCATTGACTGATCCAGAGTAGTCCTCTAGTCAAAAGGCATTTGTTTACTAAGATTAATTTCAGCAGCCTGGTTTTCTTGTTGCTGAATATAGCTTTTGAATATATATTGAACATATTTTGCCATGAAGAATTAAAGATATGTGGAGAACATCTGCAAAACACATTGCTTTGTTACCTCCTTTTGTGGGGAAGTTGATTCAGAGAAAAAGTTTACATATTAGTCAGGTATTTATTTTGGTGTTGTTGTTTTTAAAAAAACAATATCTTAAAGAAAACAAAGATACTTAAAGTATTCCAGGAAGGTTGATAATGGTATCATTTCATAATATAAAGGGCAAGTCAATGCTTCCAATATGCCAGAACATGAGCTTATCAACCTGTTATTTAAGATTTCAAGTATCTTGTTATAACATTGAACGGGAGAATGCCACCTTCACAACTGAATTGAGAAATGCTATAAAATCTGAGTTCTGTGTAGGATTGCAGTATCAATGTACTTGATATGTCATGATTCTGGTCTGATACCTTATACCAGGAGTTTGAAATTCAAATGAATCTGAGGTCTATATTGCATAAAATGAGTGGGCAGTATTCAAACGTATGCAAAATGCAGTAAATATTATTTTATTAATAATTAACACTATTTTTACAAACAGTTCAAAAACTAAAGGACAGTAAATTGTTGCTAAAAGCAAAACTATGTTGCCTACAATAGTATAGTAAAATGCTGCACTGCCCTGGTTGCAGTCTCCAGGCTGTTTGTTCTCCCATATCTCATTGCTCTGTTCCTCTGTTTACAAAGCTATAGGCAGCTAGCACAGACAAATGGTGACATCACAGGCAGTGTTTACCAGCACAATCATCATGGGCTCGCATGGCACCTGCACATGGGACAAGACAATGAGGCAGGATGGGTTCTTAGTAGTGCCTTCAAAAGACCTCAGTGGTCCAGATGTGGCCCACAGGCCAGGTGTTTGAGACACCTTCTTTATAAAGTACTTCCAACAATGCTTTGGGTATGTCACCTCTTCATTTTATAATAATATCATTATTTCTGGAGTCATAGATGGAGAGATTTGAGAAGGCATCCCGGAAAGCAATAGAAGCCTCTTCTGTAACTTTGCCAAGAACAAGTACTTGATAGCATTTTCACCTCTTTTATGGTTTGATGCCAGATGTTGAAGTTGACATAGAACAACACTCTAGTCATATCGCTATGCTGCATAATTAAATGAAAATCTGGATCTGTTCTGTTTTACTTGAGCAGTTCATAACAAGTAATATACAGTGAGTTTTACAGTGCATGGATTAAGTTTTATGGCTGCTGAAATACAAGTGATTTCTTAGCTAAAAAAATTTCCCCTTCCTCCCCTTTAATTGATATGAGGAAGAAACTGAATTGCTATTCTGCAAAAGGAGTAATTGCTTCCCTTTGCAAAAATGTAGTTTACTTCCCATTACTGTTGAAGAAATTAGGAAGAAATGAAATTCCAGAGAGAGACAGTTTGGCATAGTGGTTGGAAGACCAGACTAGAAACCAGGAGACCATAACTTAGGTCCTTCCTTGTGCACAAAAATAGCTGTGTGAACCAGTCACGTTCTCTCAGCCCTAGGAAGCAAGCATTGGGAAGCTATTTCCAAAACCAAAGGGACTAGTCTAGGCAGTCACTGGAAATTGACACTGAATCAGTGGCTTCCAGAGATAACTTTTGTCTCTGTTCCTTAGGTGAAATCCCCCCGCCGCCCCCCCAAAGATTGGAATCTTTAATACCTCCAGAACATTTTTGTAGTCATTGCAGAGCTGCTCTGAGAGAAAGGAACGAACAAAACCTTCTTTTTGCTGTTTAATGTGTCCTACCTGCCAGAATCCCCATGAGTTCTAATCATGGGGATTTTGGATCTAAACCACCAGATTGGCATCCCTTATTTAGATGTTGACATGGAAAATACATGATGGGTATCTGTATAAATATACATATCTTTTAAATGTTATTTTGCAGACAACTCTGACTGCTAATTTTAGAATGGGTTATGTTGCCTTTTTACTTTCTATTGAGATCCAATGTATTTTTATATAAAGGGTTAGAACAAGGTATGAGAACTGCAAGAAGCATGGCTAGTGATGTCATTGGGATCAACAGGAGATAAATATTGAACACTTTGGAGGATTAGGGGAGACTTTTACAGGAATTTTCAAAAGGGGCAAGAGCTGTGGATGGATTGATACATCTATATACGTCACAAATTGGAAAGTTTATTAAATGATCTAAATTAAAATATTTAATAATTGTATTAGACCATTAAATCAGTATGATGTTAAAAATCACAACTGCCAGATATTTGGCGCAATATTGAATGACTGCAGGAGCCTTAAAAACAGGGCCATTAGATACTTGTAGTTTCAGAATGCTGAGGTTCCACTGAAGGGTTGCAGTTTAATAGCTGTGAGCATTTTTTTGGTGTGTGGATTGGAGTATTCTTATTGTCCTCCCTGCCTCAGTTCTGAAGTTTGGGGATCTTAGGAATGCATAGATTGTGGTTCCTCTTGATATTAGAAATACAAGCATCCCCTTCTCTATTTTTGCTTAGTTCTTTGGTATTAGATCCATTTATTTTTAATTTCCATATGTGTACAATAAACTTGGTGTCCATGGAGTGATTTTTAATAAGGATTTTTTTTTTTTTAGAATGCCATAATGAAAATGATTTTGGAAAAAAGTCACTTGGAAATAAAAGCCACCATGATAGAGTGGTTATAGTGCTAGATTAGGGGTGGAAAGGGACAGGTTCTAGTGCTCCCTTAAAATGGAAAGTAGTGGGATGATCTAAGGTCAGTCAGCTTCAGCCCAAATCTGCATCCAGCTCCAAGCAAGAAGGCTGATAAACAAAACTGTTTGAGGCATCACACATTGGTAACTTTGCCTTAAAAACCGTCATTCTTTTGAATGAAAAAAGGTAGATTTATCCAAAGCTACGACGGCTTTAAGTAAAACAAGGCTTCCAAGAGCTGCACTTAATATTTTTGGGCAGATCAAAGTCTATTAATAGATGAGATATCATTGAAAAATAGATCGGCTCATACCCCAATATTGAAACAAATGTTATTCTCCTTGGATTTCACAGGGAGTTGCAGGGAGGGGAGAAGACTTCCACTGCAGCTTTTATCTGATTCTCAGTTCAAAATGGCAGGAAATGGTGTTTCCGTTTTTATTTTATTTGCGGCATTTTGATGAGAAAGCTAGAGGACTTGCAAAGCAAGAGTTTGAAGGCCACAAGAGCTCCGGTAGGGGCTCCGGTTGTCCAGAATAGTCTATCATTGCTTCTCATATGTTTTCATAATAAACACTTTGTTTTCCATAACTTATTTGAGCTTCTGCGTGGCAAAATGGAATGAACTAGGTTTACAACTTTTATTCTTTCTTGGAACCAAAGTCATTCAGATTAAAAGAGGATTTATGAGGGGCTTTGGTTGCTTCTTAGAGTGCCTTTGTTCTAAGGGCTTTAATCTTCATTAGAATGAAGCATATATACAACTCTTTCCACTGTATTAATTTGGATGGGAAACTCATGTGCAGTGCTTGCTTGTAATGGGAAGAACTGGCAGAAGATCCCTTGAAAGTCCAGCTGATAAATAATTAGTAAAATGATGGTTGGAACATTAGTCTTTGTTTTTGCCAGCAGGCATAGCATCTAAAAATAATTACTTTAAAAACAAATGTGTACTTGATTATATCAGATTTAGGAGTAATCTTAATCTTAAAACAAGGACAAAACAAGATAGAGACCCGGGAATATATTACAACTTGTTCAGTTATTAATGAATGTATATTTAGAAAAACTTAGTCCTGAGTAAAGATACTTAGGGATAAATTGTAAAAAAGCCACTCCTTTCACTGCTGACCTGTCTGGATCTGCATTGAGCAGTAAGTTTCATTTGAGTACAATAGAGCTTACATTTCATTAAAAAATACATTTCAGGACTGGGTAATTTGCACCCCATGACTTAATTTCATTTGATCTTGAGCCTGATTCTGAAAGCATTTTGGTAATGATTAATCCAGACCACTCCTACCTATCTCATCCCTAGTACCCTGTTATGTAAAAAATAGACAGCAAACAATATCCAAAAGAGGAAAAAGAAAAAGAAAAAAGGGCATCAGAAAGAGAATAAGAACATTGCTTATTTCAACCCTAGTCACTACTAGCAGATTTTTTTTGTGCATTGTTGTGATGTACTTAATGTTGTAAAAGGCATTGCATAAGTATCTTCGTGCTACAGGTAACCTCCAGTTTAAGAATGAATTCCCAAAGTCCTGTCCCTTAAGTTGAATTTGTATGAAGGCCGGTACAGTATTAAACTACCGTACAAGTAGTATTGTGAATTTAATTTGAATCTTTGTGTATTTAACTGGAATTTTGCTACATAGACTCCATTCTTAACATACTGAAACTGTAAGATGTCCTTAAATTGGGACATTTTTAACCTGGAGACCTGTATACGTTTTGAGTAAAACCCTGTCTTATTTTGCTTATTCAGAGGAAGAAAATACTTCATTAGAGGTGTTTCGTTGTTAATGAAGTTTTATTCAGAACAAGCTGGTAAAAATATTTCCCTGACTAGCGCCATTTTAGATAAACTTCAGATGCAAAAACTGACCTTAGCAATGATTGGATGTAGAGTCAAGAAAACTAAACAGTCTTGTCCTCCATTTGTAGTTATTTGGCTCTAAGCTCCCGTATGTCTTCAACTGCAAAATATCTCACTGCTTAAGAATACCATTTCAATATCTTTGTTTTCCTGTTATATAGGAAAATGAGTCAGAAACATTGGACACTGTGGGAGCAGTTGTTATTGATCAAGAAGGAAATGTTGCTGCTGCTGTGTCCAGTGGAGGCTTAGCTTTGAAACATCCTGGGAGAGTTGGTCAGGTAGGTTTAATCTGATGGTGCATCTTTACCTTTTTGAACCAAGCTTGTTGTCAAATAGAGAGCACATTCTTCAACTTGATGAAAACAATGCTTGTTCAGGTTAGACATTTATATGATAACCCATTCTCGGTAGGTACCTACCAAGCACTTAATATATTACATTTTAGTTTTGGGCCTTGGATATTTGAAGTTCTATTATTGCATGGTCCTACTTGCTTCTGAAAATTTGATTTCCTATTCTGTGTTTTTCAAATACCTTCTAGTTAGCACTGACTTCTGGCAATTGTCTAGATGGGTTTCTTCAGTTTTGTAAGCAAAGATTTTGAAAATGATTTGCCATTGCCTAGGGCACCCTAAGCTGCCATAGGGTGGTGTGAGAGAGACTGGCTGCCCTAAGGTCACCTAACTGGCTTTGTGCCTGATGTTTTATCCATAACTATTCCATTACTTTCTGAAATACTGTTGAGGTTATGCAAGGCAGGGATTTTGTTTTATCAGACTCCTGGCAAGGGAAATCTCATGGCTTCTCCGTATCAATGTTGTATAATGACTAAGATGCAGGACCAGGGATCTCAGATTCAATTCCATCTCAACCATGAAAACTCACTGGATGATGTTGGAATGGTCACTCTCTCAGTCCAACATAACTTACATGGTGAATGTTGTGGAGATAAAATCTCCATGTGAGCTACCTTGTGCTCTGGAAGAAATGGAAAGATATGAAGTAACAAATACATTTATAAATACACAATATATAAACCTACAGACTGATATTGTTAATTTGCTGAGTATTCATGATTGATGAAAAAGGTTTTGGGATATAGACTGAACAACTAAAACAGAAATGTTGGGAAAAACTGATAATTTTGCAAAATGATGAAGCAAGCCTTGGAGCAGCAACACAGACTCTGCCTCTTTTATACATGATTGTAATATACCAATGCCTATATAAAAATGGCAGAATTTGTGGCATGGCACTCATTTTGTCATTTTCCCTCTTCCTGCAAATATCTTTGAATTGAGATTCACTATAAAAGACAGTGAATGGAATACTCTCCCATTTTCTTGTCAGCGTTTCAGCAAATTTGCTCTAAAATTTACACCATTCTTAAAATAATTGTGTGACCAACCTAAACAATTCCTTAAATGACTTTGATGGCAGACAAAAACAAAACAAAACAAAACAAAACAAAACACATGGATCAATCAATGTGGGAAAGAATTTGGCAGAAATAATCCTACTAAGCCATTCCTACATTTGTTAGAGAGAGTTCTTTGAAGTTAATTTATAAATAGTACTGTACTGCTGTATGTATAATAGGTTTATAGAATATATTCCCAAAATGCTTAGAAAGGCAATGAAAAAGAGGTCTTTTAGATCTTCTGTGGAGGTGACTGTGATAAACATCTTTTGGAATATGGAGAGGGGGGTAATTACCAATATTAATCCCAAACAATTTTGTAGAAGAAAAATTATGCTTCTGGGCAATCTTTTCTAAGAACAGTTTAAGAATGTTATATGTTAATTGCCTGCTGATAATATACAAATGTTGTAAATTATATTGAAAATGTATCATTATAAAATAAAAGTATATGTTATCAATGGAAAATTTAATACAGAAGAGTATTAAAAGTTATTCAGAACCAAGAGGTTTTTATGATATGTAGCATCATTTTATGAATTTTATTAGTAAAGATCCTAAAAATTACATTTCTTAGGACTATACAGTAATGTATTCTTATCCAATGTTTTAGCTTATATTTTGTATCTTTATTGTATTTGTTGAGTAATATTTTTATGAGTTATTGTGGATTTTTCTATTAAAAAAAAAAGATTCAGCTTGTCTTCTGCAGGGAAGCTCTAACGTTCATGGGTTCGTGGCTTAGGGGAATACAAAGAGTTTGCTTAGAAATAAGAGACCTTGCCAGATAATATGCACAAGCCTAGTGTTCGTATTGAAACCTATTTTCTAACACTTGATTAAACTTTGTTTTTACATAAAATCCTCTTACTATTCTGTCAGGCAGCTCTTTATGGATGTGGTTGCTGGGCTGAAAATATGGGATTTCAGAATCCTTACTCTACAGCTGTGAGTACCTCAGGTATTTGCTATTCTTATAAATATTTGTCTTAATGCTAATTCTTGAAATATATTGATGCTGTATATCTTGAAATGTCTACATATTTCTATTCAAAAACTTCTGCTTTTGTCTGTTTGAATCCAGTTGCTCAGTTCATTCCAGTCTGAATGGTCATTTCCTTGTATGTGACTGAATTGTTTTCCTAAATAGTTACTACCAAGTTTGGAAATATTGATGGGTGCCACTTTGGAGTAAAAGCTCAAAATACTGCTGGATAGTAGATAATGGTTTTAACACGGAGAGATGAATTTCTCTGCATCCTCCAGCAACTCTGCTGCTGTGGCTGATCATTTATTTAATAATAGTTCATGCACTGTAACTTGCTGCCTAGCTTCCTTCTTTTTTGCATGTGGCTTGCAGAAAGAAGCCTGGCTTTTCATTTCTCCTCCACTCAATAGGAGTTGCTTTCATGTCTGAAAATTGAAAACGTGTGTTTTTCAGTGTGGTGTATGAATGCAGATGCCCTCTGTCACACCTGCTTCTAATTTCCTGACTTGAAAGGAAAGCTCATCAAAAGAAACAGAAACAATTTCTTTGACACACTGTTCTGAAATGCCTCGCTTTACAAAAGTTCTTTGCAATGCCATCTTGGTTCCATTGGTAGATGACTCTAAGATGCTGGGCTTGAATAATAAGTCATGTTTTACTTTGCTCAATACTGTGGGTTTTTTTTTTTTGTTTAAGAAAAAAGACTTTTTTGAGGTTATTTTAAACTTTTAAGAAATCTGCTTAAAGGGGATTTGGGTAGGTGCTAGGCTTTGTGATAAGCTGAAATGAAAAACATTACATGTAGTAGTAACCAAAGGTCATGTAAACTGATAAGAACATTAACACTCAGAGCCCTTGAAGTTTTCAAGCTTTTCATGTTTAATTCTAACATTCCAAGAAGAATGCCAGCACAAAATCATGCACCTCCTAAAAGACTTCCTAACCTTGGAGTACTACTGTAATGTGCATAGATGCTTTTAAAAATGTTTCTTAGCTTTAAAAATAATAGTACAGTGAAAATATGAGGGACCTAATACAGGTGGTCCACAGCTGAAGCCTGCCTTCCTTCCTTCCTTCCTTCCTTCCTTCCTTCCTTCCTTCCTTCCTTCCTTCCTTCCTTCCTTCCTTCCTTCCTTCCTTCCTTCCTTCCTTCCTTCCTTCCTTCCTTCCTTCCTCTTCCCTCTCTCCCAGTCAGGGCAGGTAGTTTGATAGGAAAACTGATTGGGAGCCCATGGGTAGGAAGTGAACCCAGTGGGGGAAAATAGGAAACAATTTGATTATTTTTTATATAGTCCAGTTAATATTGATTATTTTTGAATGTGGACCTTCTCAATCATTGGAGCCACTAACAAAGAGCTAACTGCTCTGTCCTATAATGTTCTTCTTCTTTCCTGTCCTCAACATTGTTTTCCCTTCCTTGTTTTCATCATATTCCTGTCACTCTACAAAAAAGGCTAATGGCAAATATAGTCATGATAAAAGGCACTCTCATACATCCCTTTCAGCCCTTTCAAGAGTGAGTGGCCCTTGGCAGACATCCAGTTATGTCTGTTGCCTGTCTTTTCATAGGATCTCCACTGATGGCAAAAAGATTCCAGATTTGTTTGCCCAGCCCCAACACTTCTCCCACACACACCATGGTCAAAACAATCAATAAGCACTCCTCTTCATTGAAAGTTCTGCTTGTGTAATAATCTATGATGGTAGAGAGGGATGAGGCTAAAAGACTAGGTTTGTGCATGGAGACTTTTTTGTATGGGAAAATGTTCAGACATCTGAGCTTTTACCTAAAATGGTATACAGATGATATACATCAGTTAGAAGTATTTAATCTTGTCGATAATCCTACTGAGGGCTACAGAGAAACTATCAGAATATTTAAAGTTACCACAATATGGATTTACTTATAGAACTTTTAACAAATTTTTAATCAGCCTTACATTTATAGAGGGTGGCACGATGATTCAGCAGTGGGCTTGTTGACTGGAAAGCCGACAGCCCAGGAGGTTCAAGACCTCAGCATCATGAGATGGGGTGAGCACCTGTCTTCACCCTAGCTCCTACCAATCTAGATGTTTGGAAGCATGCAAATGCAAGTAAATAAATAGGTACCACTTCAGTGGGAAGGTATCAACACTCACTGATGTCATGCTGGCCAAATGACCATGGAAGTGTCTTCAGACAGTGCTGACTCTACAGCCCTTGAAAATGGAGATGAGTACCACCATCTATAGTCAGCAACGACTACAGATTAAAACCCATAGGAACTTTACCTTTACATTTTTAGGTCGACAAAAGTCAGTGAGCTGCCAGTGAAATCAGTATAGCCTTATTGACAAGCTGTCTCCTAAACAATCCCAACAAAACTGGAGGAAAAGAACATTCACCTGACATCTTGAAGTTTAACATTGGTTAAATTATCTGCGATTTTTCTTTGTTTGCATATATAGTTCGAGAAACACTTTTTCTTTGAGGGTGGGCTTTAATAAACAGTAAGTGTTATATAGCTCCTGTCATGCCCCCTGTCAGAATCTGAATCCACTCCGTTGGCTGTGGAGGAAACTGGGGAAGAGCGAAGTCCGGCTGGGCAGAGTAGGGAAGAGTTAGAACAAGGGAGAGGGAATACAGAGGAAGACCCAGGCCCACCCCTTCTTCATCCTAGGGTATGCAGGGAGGAACAGAGAAGAGAGCAACGTGGGTTCTGTGGCTTATGAGGGAGGAAAGAGCCCTGTTTCCCTTCATTAGCCACACCTGGGAAGGGGGTTTAAAAGAGATGCATGCTGGGTGCGGCATCTTCTGGGAACAAACATGAGTTCATTTTATGTTGACTTTGATTATCTGTGTTCCTGGTGTCTTCCCAACCGTGCTTCACGTCTGGAATTTCTTCTCTTGCTCTGCCGGACTAATTACCTCATCTTGCCTTGATTGGACTTAATAATTACAGTTTTTGTTGGCCGCATTTTGGACTTGATTTTCTGCAGCCAAAGGCTGCTCTTGGGAGAGTTTTCCTCCAGCCCAGAAGGTAACCAGGACATTGGAGGCAAAGTTGGAGCTAATAAAGGGACTCCTACTGATTATCTGACTGTGTTGCCTTTGTGCCACGCTCCAGGTCATGACAGCTCCCCACAGGTCTATTCATATCGAAGGTATCTGCCTCCTTGCCCTTTTTTAAAAAAAACATTGGAACAAAAATAGTGGAAATATCTATGGTTCTTAGTTAGCAGCATGTAGTAGTACCGTGTTTCTCAGAAAATAGGGCCTTATTTTCTTTTGACCCCTGAAAAAATGGCTAGGCCATCTTTTCAGGGGTTACTTAATTTCTCCTCCCCCGCACACCCTCACCTAGAGCGCCCCACGGGCAGCCATGCCTTGCCACCAGCCGTTCCTAATGGCCGATCATGGCAGAGCGCAGAGGGCTCCCTACCCACACCAAGCACCTTTGCTGCAGACCTGGGCTGGCTGCAGGCTGGGTCAGCGGGCGGGCGGGGGCGGCATGGATGTCGGCTTTGGCGGCGGTGGGGCACCTTATGCCTCTGCCGCTTCTTCTGCCACTGTCGCTTTCCCTTCTGCCCTCGCCGCGGCTTATGCCACATTCGGACTGCTGCCATTAGGAAAGACGCAGAGGCCGGAGTCCGTGCTGGACATCACAGTGTGGCGGTAGCGGAGAAGTGGCCCTTCCAGTCGGTGGAGGAACGGTTTGAGTGCATTCCTCCACCATCAGTGTTTCAGCCACTTCTCGGGCGGGGGAGCCGCCTCTGTAGCTTCCACGGTTCCCGCCGGCAGTGGGGCCTCTCTCGCCAGTGCTGTCTCCAACAACAGCAGCAGCAGTGGCAGGACAGACCCCGCTGCCAACAAGAACCACCTGCCCTCTCATAGGGGCATCGCTTTGCTTGACGGCGGCTGCATCGACAACGCTCTGCAAGTCGGTGAGTCATTTAGGCTTTGGTGGGTGGAAGCGATGGCGGGAGGGTGATGCCATCGTTTCTCCCCCCCCCACGCCTCGCTTTGCTTCCCACCCCAGAGCTTTGGGTCACAGTCTTGTCCCCTGTATGGTTGGGCGCTTTCCTCTTGCTCCAGCCACCCGAAACCCCCCTCCCCGTGGACCTTTTCCCGCTCTTTAAGTTTTCTTTACTCTCATTCCCTCCGTCAGTTCCCTAAGAATACAGACTGGCCGAGCAGCTTCCTCCCCACCCCTCCTGGTAGTTTTAAAAAGGGAACCATCTATCCATTTTACCCTTCGAGCCGAGGCAAACCTTCCAATCCAAACAGAAGAGAAAGGGAATCACCCTACAGACCCTTAGCACCAAGCTTCCCAGAGATTTTCTCCCAAAGGATCCACCCCAAAGGAGGATTCACCCCCTTAAATGCACCCCCACCTTCATCTCCTTGAATGGCAGAAATAGGATGGAAATCCACCTCCTGGATTTCTCCTGGCAAATCCCAAAGACACTCTTCTCTCCCTCCCTCCCTCCCTCCTTCGTTCCCTGCCAAGCTTCCCAGAGGGTGAATCCTTTGGGAAAATCCTCTGGGAAGCTTGGCAGGGAAAGAAGGAGGGAGAGAGGGAAGAATATTTTTGGGATTTGTCAGGAGAAATCCAGGAGGTGGATTTCCGTCCTACTTCTGCCCTTAAAGGAGATGAAGGTGGGAAGTGCATTTAAGGGGGTGAATCCAAAGCAGCTGGTGGTGAGACGTGGCTGCCTGCGGGCTGCTCCTAACGGCTAGTTCCACCCTCCCCCCATTTCACATGTTTTAAATAGGCCTAAATTTTGGGGAAGGGGCTTAAGTTCACCTCATGCCTAGAAAAAATGCTGGGCCTTCCTATGGTGGCGGGGGGGAATATTGTTGGAGAAACACGGTAGTACTGTAAACTATTCCAGAATGAAAAATTTAAACTGTTTGGTGTGCAGGAGTCGGGGACTGCCACCGTAAAGGTGCTAGTCTGATTTCAGCAAGATATATTCTGAAGTGACCTTTTAGCACTTTGAAAAGATGGCTGGGGCAAGTGTGATCCTTTGTTAAGTACTGCACCGTTGGGTTAACATCTGTTTATAATAAAATAGGTTCTTTGTATAAATCTCTACAATAAAATATCTTGACATGATGTCTGTAGTAGTTAATGTTGGTGCTTTCTTTTCAGAGAATGTAGAGAAGTAAGCTATGGTTGATCACACAGTTTTCCCTAAGTGTGACGGAAAAAATGACAGGATTCTTTGGAAATTCAAAAATAGTCACCAAAACAAAAACTTCACTGAAGAGACAGTACAGAGTATTAGACATATACTCTGTCCTGACTCTTCAGTTAAGTGTCTGTTAAGAGGAAGAAATTTTTTAAAAAGTATTAACTTGAATAATGATTTTTATGTAATACTATTTTTATGTAGATATGCAATGCAGGAATAAGCTATTTAGTTTTGTTAATTACTGAATATGTTAATAAGTGAATATTGTTCTTATAAGTTCAACCCCAAAGGTTAAAAAAAAAGATAAACTATGTTTATGAGTTTGGCTTTGGTGTTTATATGTCATAACGTTGTTCTTTATTATTGATTTATAATATAACACAAGTGGCTTCAAATTTACATAAGCATGAGTGAGAAAACATTGTGAAGGCCCCTAAGTGTTGCTAACTGAATCTTAAATACTGTCTTTTTTTTCTTACTGTAAAACCAATGGATCATGTTTGAAATAATAAATTTTACTATATTGAAAATCATCCTGGGAGACCAAATGGTGAATTAATACTCTGTTCAATTCCTAAATTATGGGTTCTGATTCCTCCCCCCCCCCGCCCCCCCCAAGTTCTTCCTAGTTCATTGGAATCTTTTGAGATTTGTACTCAGAGAAAAGTACTATAGCAGTTCCATACAACTATTAGTTGAGATAAATATATTTTTCTGTTTTGCACATGTATATTAACCATCCCCATATGTATATGTCCTTTATGTAGGTTGTGGAGAACATCTTGTAAGGACATTACTGGCCAGAGAATGTTCATGTGCTTTGCAGAATGAAGATGCTCATCAAGCTCTGCTAGAAACTATGCAAAACAAGTTTATTAGTAAGTACAAAATTCAATAGCTGGCTTCTAATTTTTTCTAGCCATATTTAACAAACAAATTAACAGAGTTAGAAGGAACCAACCCCCAAGCGGGAGACCCTACACCATTTCTGACAAATGGCAGTCCATCCTCTTCTTGAAGGTCTCAAGTGATGGCGCTCCCACAACTTCCGAGGGCAACTTCTGTCCCACGGGTTGATTGTTTTCACTGCCAGAAAATTTCTCCTTATTTCTAGGTTGGATCTTTCTTAGATCAGTTTCCATCCACATTGATGCAGTGACAACAAGAGTTCTGTGCTACTTTGTAGGCCGGGACATGATTTTTTTTTAAATCTAAAAAGGATTGTTGCCTAATATTTTTGCTGGTCTTTAGGGTGCATTTGGTTTCTTTTAACACAAAGGTAATTCTGTTGCAGAATAATACTTTTGGTATCTTAAGAGTCATGTGGCACCATCTTCTGCCTGAATAATAATCATATATATGAAATGCTTTGGTACTAAGAAACAAATGACTTGATAATACTTGTATGAGATTTCATCAGTGTACTGTTTCTTCCCCTGTTCTTTGATAATGTAAGCTTTGCTCTGTTGTTTAATTAATACCTTGTTGCTCTACTTATTTTGTTGTTGTACTCGAGATAGCTTAGAAAATAAAGTATAAAATGATGGTAATATAATTAGGCTTAAATTCAAACTTATAACTTGATTTAAGATTCAAAAACTTGGGAAAAGAGGGTATTTTTCCATTTTCTTAAATATTGGTAGAATATGTTTTCTGGTGATTTGTTTTTTAAAGTGCAGGTACGGTAGTTGAAGGAGAAACCTTCTGCACAGTTGAAGCACCCATTAATTTTCATTCGGTTATTTCTGTCCTTTTGTTTTGTAAACTGGTTCTTTTATTATAGATATTTAATAAGTAAATGTAAGTTTTATGCACTAGATTTTAAATGAATCTTATCTTGTTGGAAGTATTCTTTAATTCGTAAAGCAGAGGAGGATTCTTTCCAAAGTAGCTGGTATTACATATATACCCTCTCTTGCACGTGCACCATTTTAAAGAGCTTTTAATTTTGTGTGTGTGTGTGTGTGTGTGTGTGTGTGTGTGTGTGTGTGTGTGTGTAATGCAAAAAGAGAGAAGGGAAAGCAGTGATTGATAAGCTTGTTTTTTAATGAAGTGAAACAGTTTGCTAGAACTCTCCAGTCACAGAGTGAATGGATGTTGTGTCTTTGCTGATCTGTTCTGTGTTAGTTCTGACTCAACTGAGCAGGAATGTTTTCAAGCCTTTGAAGAGAGAGCCTAGGTTTTAATCCCTCCTGATTCCGGTACTGCTTCAGACAAACCTTTCTTCTGATCCTTATTTTAACATTCAAAACCCTTTCCCTAAATTCTACTGTAATCCACTGCTTTGCAACTCATTCCTTCATTTAGAAGTCAACTTACATTTTTCATTTTTGGAATATGGTTGCTGCCTGTGATAATGTCATGCAAAATTAAATATAGGCCATTGATTTCTGTACATCACAAGATGGCTTGCTTTGTATGAAGAAAATTCCTTACAATTCCCTTTATACACCCAAAGCAGTTCAGTTTTATTATAGACATTTTCTATAGGATTGAAGTTCATATGCTCAATAGACAATATAAATTAAGTCATACTTTTGTAGCAGTGTAAGTAAGCATGGGCATGACAGAGGGAGGCCTTCCTTGAGGCAAATTATTTCCATCCATTTTTAATTTTTTTAATTTTTAATTTATTTTAAAATGAAGTTTATTTAAGTTTCATATATTTAAAACATTTAAAAAGAAACAAACAAACATATAAACAAATAAATATATATATATATAAACAAATATGTGTATGTATGTATGTATGTGTGTGTGTGTGTGTACACACACACACACACACACACACACACACAAATATATATACATTTTGCAGCAGGTATTGAGCATTGGTTACATTTTTCTTTTCTTTTTTTTCTTTTACCCAATAACATTGACGTGATCTTCCTTGTTGCAATACCTTCCTCCAATTTTTTAAAATGCCCAGTAGTATATTTTTCCAAACTTTCAGCTCGTGCTAGAGCCCATCATCACAGAACTTCTCTCCCTCCAGAATATATACACTGGTCTGTTCTATGTATTGTATTTATATAGTTCCTGGTTGTGTGTAGCTTTTTTTATTCATTTGTTTGTTAATTAGGATGTTCATGGCTGGCTATTAAGTTATTAGTTGTTACTTCCTTGTATCGCTGCACTCTCAGCTCCTAAGAACCTAATAGGCTGGTGATAAATCAGCTATTGATTGACAAGGAACCCATTTCCCAAGCTTCAGTAATTTCTGTGGTTATTTTGTCCCTGCTCGGCCAACAATAGTAGTACCGTAGCTATGAAATTGAATACATATCCTTGTTCATTGTAATGTGAGGCTATCACACTGTTTCTGTGTTGCTTACCCATGATCAAAGATAATGTTCATTCCTACTTTGTATGAAAACCTGGCAGTCATCATTCCGAGAAGGGTCTCTGCCTACAAATGCTTTCTTCTTAAATAGTAAGACACTTATACTTGTAGATTACCTGGAAGGTAGTGAAATGAAGGTGTGAAGCTTCAGATTCTTCAATTCACATTTGCTGAAGGTAAGTCAGTCAACCACTCAGAATCACAGGGCTGGTACACAAGTAGCAGCCAGATGTGTTTAAATGAATGAAAAATTCACTATAAAATCTAAATGTTACAAAAGGATTAAATTCTAAGGGCAGTGTTGGAAGAAAATGGAAGACTGAGGGATTGAACTGTATGTTTCACATTGTTTATATCAAAGTCTTAGAAAATTACTCGAATTAGTATAGGAGAGATGAAAAATCTAAGCATACAAAGGAGCTTTTAATACAATATATATTCATACATAGACATCTGTTATCTTATTCAGTGTCAGAATAAGCAGGGTTATGCAAAGTGCAGAAAAAGAAGTAGTAAACAAACAAAAGGCAATAGATAAAAGGAAATGGAACTAAATCTTGTTTACATCAACGTTATTCATATATTTTTCCATAATTTTCTATCCTTGTCAATTATTCCTGCTTTTACCACGGTTGACATATCAATTCATCCATTTTTAAAAAAAAAAAACTTTTTGAAAATCTCATTACCTCTATAATCATAACCATGACTTTCTCAGTCTTCCTTTCCCTTATATGTTTTGCAGTTTGATTATTTTACATTCTCTTAATATGAACACAATCGAAATCAGTATTTTTTTTATTGTTGTGCACTGAATGCACTTTTGGTTTTGGTTCACAATATCTGTTCATTCTTGATAATACAATGTATCTAAATTCCCTATTCCCATTGCATTCAGCTTACTTTAACATTTATCCTGATACACCATTTTCATTTCTGTACAACAAAGTGGGCTACACAATACTCTTACTTTTCACCCAATATTTATTCTACATGATAGACTGCATACTGTTTTTCGAACAGCATTGAAATGCCTTAGCATTTCTCATATTTTCATGTACAGGTTTGTACAGTAACACTGAGATACTGTACATCATTGCTTTACCCTATTCAGCATTGAATCATTCCCAAAATATTAAATTTACTGTCACTTGCTTCACTTCCATTTTCTGTAAAAAGTTTGTAAAAAAGCAAGTATTCTGTAAAAAGAGGGAACAGTTTTCTAGGCGGAGGAGCTAAGAGCAATCAAAAGGTATAATATGAGTGTGTGAATTATTTTATCTAAATATACTTGTTCTAATAATCTAAAATCTATGAAATATCAGTTCTCATCTGTAATCTCTATTTTATCCACCATCAGTAGTAATTGATTTATTGGTCTATAGTTAAAGTAATTGAAGAGACATAATTCAAAAGATACAACAGTGCCTTTTTAGTGTGCTGGATTATAGAAGTGGTAAACAGTTAAAGCAACTGAAATGCTTAAAAAGATTGTTTTATGCATAACATCGTTCAGTATTAATGTTTTTAAAGACGTGCCAACTGATCCAAAAAAGCCTATATCTATTGCACGGGATTTTGTTAAGAGCTGTCAGATCTCAAAATCAACACCACATTTTGCAAAAGTACACCTACATAGTAATGCAAAAATGCTGGGCATATTCTAATTTTTACTGATAAGAGTAGTTGCTTGAACTGCAATTTATAGTGTAAATTTTACATCTCTGACAAATAACCATGAATAAAGTAGGTTAGTAGCCTGCTCGTAACACTATGACTTTTGTTTTCTTTATCATCAGAGTTTTATCTATCTCTCATCTACTTATTATCACAACATAACACTTCCCAGAGTGGCACATAAATATTCCTTCTTACTTGGGAATACCTGAGTGGGTATTCAGAATTTGATTTAAAAGTGCATGAAAGACCACCCTAGTAGCCGCTGTGTTTTCTTCCATTTTATTTTTATAGCTAATAGATCATTTGACTTAAGTAATGGTTGGATTAGAAGTGGAATACATGAATTATGCTGCTTTTGTGTAGGTTACCTTTGGTTTAATAAAGATAAAAGATGGAATACACAACTGTGATGTAGAATGAAAATAGTGTTCTGTAAACATAAGTATCTTTTCAGACAGAACAGAGGATTTTATACCTCATCTATTCCTTTCAAATTCAGCCAAGTTTTGTGGAATGCAAGCTTCTCAGTAAATGTTTATTCTATTTGCAGGCTGATTTGGGAGCCTAACCATTGAAATGTGCGTAGTACTTTAGAACTGCATGTAAAGTATTTTCAAACTTTTAAAAACCTCAGCTATTTTTCTTTAATAATGCATACATTTTTGATAATCTCTTGCATATGAATTAAGAGTGGAATATTCGGACAATGAAAAAAAATACTCATACGTCAGGTTTCTTGTTAATAGATTTCCATATGCCTAGATTAGAAGCTTTGAAAAGGTGAAGTACTATAGAGTTCAGAGGTAGATACATTTTATATATTTATATATATTCAGCTTTCGGGTAAGCGTTTACTCTTGATGGTTACTGGACTAGTCTTTGCAGATTGCTATGTGGAACTAAACTTTGCAATCTTCTGGTTTATAGCTTGATGCCTTAACCACTGTGCCAAACTGGCTGTCAAAGATTGTGTCTTTACTTATGTAAATACTAAATATCTAAACAACATTACTATGGCAATCTGAGTGTCTTTGTTTCATAGGTGTAATAGTTTATAGTGCAATCCAGAAATGTTTAGTAGCTTAACTTCCAAAATAGTGTTTATAACCTCCTTAGACCAGAGTCTACATCTATTGCATTCCTATTGTTTGCGGGGAAGAGAGAATGAGATTATTTCCAAAAACAGTTCATTGGTTATTTCTAAAATTGATGTCAGGTCATCTTTTCGTACCAACAGCTTGTTTGATGACCACTTGAAGTTATGGCAACACTGAACAAATGGCCTCTAAATTATGGCCAATATAGCACTCCAGGAATCATGTGATGAAAATTCAGGGTCTTGGAAGCCCTTTCATCAAATAGAGGTCTGGGGGATGGCACTGGCAGCTGACTGAGAGGGCTAAAGGCCTCAAGCCTCTACTTCAGTGCTAGCACCATTGGCGCTGCCATCACCACTATGGCCTGATGATCACAGAATGGCCAAATGAACACAAATGGAGGTGGGGAGATAGACAGGTGGGAGTTCAAAAGAAGGTAGCCTTTCAATTTTGAGGCTCGGGACTAGGGGGTACCAAGCCAAGAATGACTTGGATTGGGATGGGACCTTGCCTAATGACCAATTGGGGATTTCTGTCAGTAAGAAGGCAATCAAGTGACATTGTGCTTTTCAATCCCGTCGTTTAGCAATGGAGATTCCTGTTCCAATTACCTTTGTTACTTAAAGACTACCTGTATATGTATTTCTGCAGAGGATCAGAAATAAAATATCATTGGGTAATAGTTATAGCTTACTATACTCAGTTCATAAGCTACTTAAGTACAGATTGTGGGGAAAGAATTGTCCAGTAGGCCTTTGAGGAAACCTAGCTGTTCTGAAATGTATGGGACTTTTTGCAAATGTAGATGAAATAATTAACTTACAACTTTTGAAATGTTTAAATGCTACTTTTACTAGAAACTGAGTATATTTGAAAAACTAGGTTAACAAAATACTTTTGAGTTGCTGCTAAGTTTCACTAAACTCCATAGAATATCACTGTTGTTTTGTCCTCATTCTCTCATGTTCTGCTATGGCCTTCTGGTAGCCTCTTTTCCCGGTCTCTTAATGCACATTTTACGGTTGTAAAATGATGAAATATTTCCTTGCTTAGCAGCACATTATGAAAGTCAAATGTTTAGCACATCCTTCTGTTGTTTTAAGTAAATAACATCAAACAGACTGTTTTGTTTGTGTAGCAAAGAAAAAAAATACATCACTGATACTACAGTATAAAAAAGTACTTACATTACAGTGATTAAAGCAAATTAAACATAAGGAGGAAAACAAACACAAGAAAAATACAATTTCAACACAAGATGAATTCTAGACCATATTGAAATATATTGCCTATTTCAAAACTATAAGTACAACCTGACAAAAATGTATAGTTAGTTAGCAATAATTTCATTGTTGCAGTTATCTGATATAAAAGAAAACATTCTGTGAGTTAAAGGGCATTTTTCAATTTAACCACTGCAGGTAAAATTAGCTGATGGAGTTGAAGTTGGTTGTAATTTAAAAGTGTCATTAAAATCAGTGGAATATATATAGTCTTTCACTATTGTTGGTTGATATGCAGGCAATAAATATTTAACAAATGTGACATGAAAGACTCTCTGCCCTTAACCAACTTGTTACATTTGCATTTAATCTTGTGCATCCATAAAAGTCTTTCCACGTTTTAAAATATATGATATTAATTTGAAACTGAACCAAAAAGAAAAAGTGGTATGCATAAGTTTTAGTTGGCTAATTTAAAATTAATTACAACTTCTGGTGTAGCACCTTTTAAAAGTATGTTTCAAATTTGAAAGCAACATTTGTGAAGCAGTTGTGTTTTGCTCATTTTCCAGTGTTTCAAAGGGATTTCTCAGCATAATGGACAGGGACATTACAAATAGCAGTAGCTTTGGGCAGCTTTCTTTGAAGTTCGCATTGTAGGCCCAGTATATTATGGCAGATTGTTTAATTTCAGATGAATTGTCCTTTTTGTGGTATAGTAGCTATCATCTTCACAAGATCATAATTTTTGAAAGTAGTTGAAATTCTTCACTTTAAATGTTTGTGTGATCCATCATCCTTTAGTACATCTGGACAGGAGAAGCTCACTTTTTTGATACTATCAAATTATACTGATTTATTATACTTATTATATACTTATATTTATTATACTGATTATACTAACTGGCAGTATTTGATTCATACCTTTGAAATAGGTAAATTAAACACACGGAGGAAAACAAAAGACAAAATATTGCTATGATATTTTTTATCAGAACATTGTTATGACAAGATGAATTTTAGGCCATATTGAAATATCTTGCCTGCCTTAGAACTACAGCATAACATAAAGGTATGGTTAGTTAGTTTGCAGTTATCTGATATAAACAAAATATTCAGTGAGTGGAAGGGAATCTTTAAGTTTGATCCATAGCAGCTGAAGTAAGGCAGGTGGTTATATTTCTTACATTTTATGCATTTATGGGAGACAGCCAGCATCCATTAAAAAAAAGATTAATCTTCTATGATTTTTCCCTTGCCTCCCAATTCTCCATAGGTTCACCTTTTTTAGCCAGTGAAGATGGTGTTCTGGGTGGAGTGATAGTTCTCCGCTCTTGTAGATGTTCTGCAGAGCCCAACTCTTCACAGGATAAGCAATCTCTATTAGGTAAGTACGAGAAGTGAGCATCAAATAAGTTATCCAGTTATCATTAAATGTAATAATTAGATTACACCTCTGTGACTTGAAAAACCAAAATAAAAACAGGGCAGAATTTAATTAAATACACCAGTCAATGGACTATTAACTTCTTTTCTGAAGAAATTTTACTACATTTAATTACATCTAGGTTTCTGAAATAGGTATAGAGGTTCAGCTACAATTATGAAATTGCCTGGGGAAGACTGTAATTGTGAGTCACGTTTCTAAGATAAAAATCATTCCCTCTTTCTTTATAGGGGAGAAATAAAAGGAGGGACAGCCTGATGATTTTGAGCAATTTCTCATTAAAAAAAAGGAGCCATGAGATCTTTTACTTCCAGCAAATAAGGACTTGCCCTCCCTCCCTCCTAGATGCGAATGCAGACAAGCAGAAACATTTCCTCACTGTCTAATGGCACAGGGAAGGAAAAACACCTTTGTTGTTTCTAGCATTCAAGCACTGGAACAAGGAACTCGAGGAGGTTTTCATTAGCCAATAGGCCAGTTTACATATTTCTCTCTCTAATAAATTTGTTGCCTTTCAAACAACCATCCAGTTTTATTTCAAAGAAGAGGTTCTTGCTTCTTATTTTTCAGCACTTTGTTGGGAAAATAGACAGGATACTTCAGTTAGTAAATAAACACTTTTTTTTTTCCTCCTCATAGTAGAGTTCCTGTGGAGTCATACAACAGAAAGCATGTGTGTGGGATATATGTCAGCACAGGATGGCAAAGCTAAGGTAAGCCACAAAAAGTAACGTGAAAACTAGTTGCCACTTAAAAATGAATTCCTTCCTTTATTCAACAGGCTGGTTTTAAGTTATTCCTATACCAAAGTAAAAATAAAGTAGCCGAAGAAAAGTTAATTCCATTGTTTAATTTGTCATGTGGCTTCCCATGGCCACAAAAACTCTTGTGCAACTCAGGTAGCATGGCCAGACTATGGTTTATGTCTGTGAGGTGCCAAGTGGCTCATGCTGTTTATCCTCTCTTTCATGGTTGTGCCCACAGAACACTCCAAGTTGCCAAACCATGATGTTTGAACTGGCCTGTTTTCGATAGCATAATTGAAATAGCTAGAATAAACAAATGGAAAATGAACAGCTAAAAAGCTTACGTTAAAAGGATTCTGCAGAAAACGTCTTTTTTTTTTTTTGCCTTTACTACTTGCTCCAGTTCAAACTGCTCCAGAACTTTGACCACAAACTATGCTTTGCATGAGAGGGAGGAAATGCTATCAAAAGTTAGATGCATAGCTGAGGTGAAATTGAGGTCATGAAGTTTTAATGAGCTGGATGACAGTGGATTGGTGGAGAAAAAAAAATTAGACTTGCTTTCAGAATGGCTAAGAAAAATAAACTTGTCCACTGAATGGCCCATTAATCAGGCCATTGTGGCCAGGTTCCTTACAAGCATGGGGTATACAATATGTGGCTTCCAGATGTTGCCAACCACAACTCCCATCAGTCTCAGCATAACTAATACTGTGGCTGCTGAAGATGTAGTTCAGCATCATCGGATTGTGGGCATGCCTAAAGCACAATCTGGTATTTTGTAAGCTGATATTTAAATTACTGAAGCTGCAAACTAGAATCATTTCAGTTTCCAATGGTTCAGTTTGGTCATCTTGTTTGTTTGTACTATTGTACTACAATACGGTAGGTGGTCCTCAGCTTATGACTGCAATTGAGTCCAAAATTTCTGCTTGTGACATAGTTGTTAAGTGAGATTTTCCCCATTTTACAACCTTTCTTGGCACCGTTGCTAAATGTATTACTGTAGTTGTTAAGGTGAATCTGGCTTCCCCCATTGACTTTGTTTGTCAGAAAGTCACCAAAGGTGACATGACCCTGGATACTGCAGATAAATGGGAGTCAGTTGACAAGCGTCTGAATTTTGATCACATGACTGTGGGAATGCTACAATGGTCATAAGTGTGAAAAAGTCACTTTATTCAGTGCTGTTGTAAATTTAAATGGTCACCAAACAAACCGATATAAATCGACGACTACCTGTATAGAGCTTCTCATGCAGGCACCTGCCACTTTTGGTATTCTTAGCTGGGGTTTTTAAAATAATTTCTCAGACACTCAGAAAACAGAGTTTGCATTTCACATTCTCCCCATTATGATTTCCTTCAGTATTTAATGATATAACATCTTTATTTTAAAAACCCCGTTAACTTCAGAGCATCTTAGGTATTTACATGCTGTGAAAGAAAAGCATTAATATTTTACTGTCACAGAACTAAATTAAATATTAGAAGTCCTGCAATCCCCCTAAAGTTTGTGTTCTACTTGTATCTGTTTTGATGATGCTCACTGCGTGACCTAAATGCTAAAAAAGACTAATAGCTCAGGGTTATGCTCAGAGATCTTTTATTTTCTTACTTGTGGAGCTTTCATTGGACATCTGGTGTGCATTGTTTTCATACTGCTGGCAAATTCTCCAGCTGGCCAAATTGATTGGGCTGAAAGATGCAGCTGCTCTTCTTGGTTCACTTTTAAATTATGTTTGTGACCTTCCCTCAGCAGTGTTAATCCCTCTCTCTCCTCTTTCTTTGAACCCATGGTTGCAAATGTTTTCTTGAAACACAAATGCTATGCTTGGTCCCTACGAAGATCAACAAACAAGGTGCTCTTGGAGAAGGTAGAATTCTGTGATCTTGGAAGGTGTGAAAACTTAGTAATAACAAGGAAGGTTCAACTTACCCTGTACTATTTTAAAAACCCTGAACAAAAACACAAAGTGAATACATCAAGATAAAACAGAAGCATTAGGCCACCTGCCCTAATAATGCTCAATCGTTTTTAGAACATTAATTCCCATTGCAACTAAAACATAACTGTGAAACAGACAATGAACCTATATTTTTCATCGTTCCATATTTCGTGTGTGATTTATATTTGAATAAACTTTCCTACTGAAATAGGAACCTATTTGATTCTACCATCCATATATGTGGTACATCTATTGTACTTTTTAACACCTCTCAAGTTTCTTAGACAACTACTAGCTGGACTCCTGACAATTTACAGATGGAATTTTTATTTTTAAAGTGATATTTAGTTATTGTACCAACATGTCATGGGAGTATTAGCCAAGCTAATGTTTCTTCGATATATTTTAGAAGAATGCATATTTCATTCTGGAACTGACTGGGGAATTTTAGGAGAAAAATCTAGTAAGTTTTGTATGTGTCAATTAACAAATTGTACTTCACGTATCTATTGATTTTTCTTTTTCTTGAATGCTTACTATACTGTCACTTTATTTTCAAGTACCTGCTTTCTTTATCTTTGACTAACCACCATAGTTGGCAGTTTCTCCCTTGACAATAATTGTTTTCCAGGAAAGTGTAAGAGAACACAACATCAAGAGTTGCTTGATTTATAAATGGTTCACAATCATGGTTTCACTTAAAATAATAACTCACAGAGTTTGTAAGTGTAACTATTGTATCTTTTCCATCAACCATATTTAGGCAGTCTTAAAATACACTTTTGAGGAGGAAGATGGGAAATAGCTGGTTGGAAGGAAAGAATTTATTTGCTTGTAGAAATGTTATTTTGGGCCACAGTTCAATTTAACTCATTTGTACCATTCTGTCTTTCAATGTGATGCTTCCTAAAATTAGCAGTGTGTTTCTTTGAAACCATATTGAAAAAGCAATGTAGAAAAATCTGTATTCAGATCTTCTTAGAGATTATAGAGAGACTTAAGTGAGTACTTGAGGGAAGACTTTGTAGTATAATTTCATTGTGGGTTTATGTATGGGTGGTAGGAATGGAAGTACTTATTATTGTGGGGTACACACTCTTTTGTTTCTCAAATGCTGTACATGGTTGCCAGAAGGAAAATCGCTCATCGTAATGGAGCTAACTCAGTTTTATCTCTGCTTTAATGCTTTCTTGGAGTTTCAGTCTTAACTGCATTTATTCAGTAATGGCTTCACTAATTCTAATGGTGTTTATTTCTAGATGTGTATTGTTTATAACTTATACTTTGTGCTTCAACTGTAAACCTTGTTTAGTCAAAGATGAGATAAATTTCTAAAATCCATGTTAACAACATCATATTCCCCTTGGATTTTTATATTTGGTTTTCCAAAACTGATACTCTCTAGAATTTTAAGTTCTAAACTAATTAGAGTCTAATTTTTGAGTGTTTAGTTACTAAAACTGGTGGGTTTCTAAATGTAATTGCCAATTTTAAACATATTTCTTATTTTTTGAGATAATGCCACAAATCCTGAATCTGTCCTTAGATTTTGCTAGTTTTATGTCACGAAATGTATATATTTTTCCATTCTTCAAAACAATTTTAATATTAGACTGTTGAAAAAATTCAAATTCAAATAAGGACAACTTTATATGCCACTGTGTTTGCAGTGGGGAGCTGTGTATTCCTACAAAGAACTGAAGATCATCCAAACATGTGAGAACATGTCCATGAAAAGAAGAACAATAATGTAAGCGCCAAAGCTAGAGGTGGACAAAATGTCCACTTCCACTAAGAGCCCTACGGCCCAGTGTTCCAGTAATGTTTAATCATCAACTTTTTGCTGATTAGAATCATCATAGGGTTTGGAAACTAAACCCTATGAGGAAGGTTAAAGGATTTAGTTATAGTTAGTCGAGAGAAAGGGTAATTGAAATACAATAGCAGTCTTCAAATATCAAAAGATCCACACAGGAGTGGATTGAGAATTTTTGCCTTAGATAGCAGGGTTAGAAAAAGTTAAAAATTCAGGGGAGGAGGTTCAGATTAGATATCAGGAGAAATGTCCTGATCACACAAACTGTCAGCTATTGTAGCAGGTTCCTCAGGATGTGTTATGTTCCCCTTCACTAGAGAGCTTCAGAAAGAGCCTGGATGGTGGTCTGTCAGACGTGCTATGGTGAGAAGGGTGCTTTGTAAAGTCTCTTCCTACTCTAGAACTTTGTGAAAAAGGAAATGTTTCAATGACAACAATGCACAGATCATTCATTCTGGAAGTTTTATACCTGAGATTGGCTTTATGAGTACTCTCTAACATTAACAGTTTAGTTTTGGTAGTTTATTATTGAAGGGCATTTGTATTATCCAAATATTCCGAAATATTTTCTTCAATGTTCTTTGAATGCCTTAAGTGCAAGATGTTCTAAAGTACTTTCATTTGCTGATGTTTATGGCTAATGCCCCATTGTGACTACACTACAGTTAAAAAGCTAACCACCCAAAGTCTTTGTTTTTCTGCCTGTTTGCAGGTAACATAGTGCCTCATCTTTCAGCAATTCATTGGCACTGGTGTACATGGATACGTGTTGTACTTCTGCTAAAGTCAGCCAAAACACTTGTCTGTCATGAAGTAGTAAACATATTTTTAAATGTGCAGAATACATGGTTTACATTTCTACCATATGTCAAGTTGCACTGTATTGTGTAACTTTTTTGTCCAGTGCTTACTTTGATAAAGCTTGCATTCTTTTACCATATTGTTATAGCTTAGAAAAATAGACATTTAAAGTAAAAATTTATATAAAATTCCACCCCACTCATATCTGTATTTATAATTCTATAACAATATTGCTTACAACAAATAGTGTTGTGTATGTGTGATCAGCTTTTTTTCAATTAGCTATATATAATATTACACAGTTCATTTGTAACATGCTGACTCTAAACCACTTTAAAGAGGCCTGTAAAGCACTGTGAAGTGGTATATAAGTCTAATGTCTATTGCTATTTAACAATCATTGTTCAATTCTAAAACTTTAACATTCTGTATTAATGAATAGGAAGTACAGTTCAGAACCTTAAATTTATCCTTTTGATTTCAAATCATGTATGTTCCTTATTTATTTGCTAACTTTGTATTTAAAATGAACCTTTAAAATGATTGCAATTTATAATTGCACACAAATTTACAAAAGGCATAATAAGTAAATGTAATGAAATAAGCAAAAGGCAGACAATAAAAACATTAACCTCTAAAGACCCGCTGAATTTTTTTTTTTACACATCTTTAGGAAGCAGAGAAAGTTGGTTCTAGAGAGAACGCATTCCTCAGCTTGCAGCTAACGGGATGGAAGGGGGCCTGTTTTTATACATAGTACATGACATCTAGTAGCAGGAGCAACGTTTGCTCTTTAGGGCAGAAGGACACTCTAGAGATGTTAATGTCTGATAGATCATACTAGAAAACCATTGCTTTTGTAGGTTAATACAACTTATACTACAAAGCTATAGTAACAAAATCAAAAAGCCTAACTGTACTTCCAGCCCTTCTTTCATTCAAATTCATATGAACCAGGAAGCGACCTGTCCAAAATGTTTAATCATATTGCCTTCTTGCCTGAGACTCAGGCTGCTTTTATCTGGCCATTGCTCAGATAATGGCTCTTCCTCCTGTCCCTCGTGCCATTCCCTCTATGGTGGTGCCTCAGGTAATCGTTTAGGTTTGTAAAGTTTTAACATTTTAAATTGCACTTAAAAGCCTCTCACAGCCAGTGCTGATATTTTGGTGCAGCTATTTTGGTCACCCTGCAATCTCATAGTCTCGCTCCTATATTTTTCACCAATTGCAAGTTCTGGATACTTTTCAGGAATAGCCCATAGAGAATGCATTGCAGCACTCAAGACAGAAAACAGCTTGGTCATGGGTAACTGCTATGCAATCAGACCAGCTCAGGAATGGTTATATTTTGTATGCCAGGTACAGTTATGCTCCTTGTCATAATTCCTTTGCTATCTATCAAGTTAGGGGCTGAGGATCAAATTGCATTCCTTGGCTGTGGTCCTCTTTTTGCAGGGGAAAATGCAAACCTATCCAGAACAAGCTGAACTCCAATCCTTTAACCTAGTTTCCTATTGACCAAAGGAATCTTTTATTCTGTTTGGATTACATTTCATCTTATTTTCCCTCATCCAATCCACCACTGAATTTAGGCATTGTTAAAAAGTATTCAATATTGCTCCAGAATTAGATGGCACTGACTTCAAAACTTAGAGAGTCAAGTTGGAATTTTAATGGGACTTTGTAAGCCAGTGACCTAGTTGCTAAAGAACAGTCACCCAGCATCAGTTTCTTGACACTACTTCTGATATCAGGACTGAAACCATTGGAAAATTCTTAAAGGAACATACTTCAGAAGAATTGTCAAACCGTGAATGATTGGCAAACTCAGAAAACTAGTACCATTTGGATTTCTGGACCGGTCTTGTTTTGCTAGTAGAGAGATGTAGCAGAAGAATTCTCCTGCACAACTTATATCTAGTGTAATTAAGGTGGCGTTATGATGACTATCCCATGCTTCCCCCATCCCTTGAATTCAAGAGGCACTTCCATAATGACCTTGTTCTCCCTTAACTATCAGGGTGCCTTCTGTGTATCTCAGTGGTGGGATTCAAATTTGTTACTACCGGTTCTATGGGCGTGGCTTGGTGGGCATGGCAGGGGAAGGTTACTGTACAATCCCCATTCCCTCCCCACCCCACTAACCTGCTTTCCAGCTCCATTCTCCTGTGCAGGGCAACAAAAGAAGACCCAGCCAATCAGATGGGACTCGATGGGAGGCAGATAATAGATGGGGGCGGGGCCAGTCAGAGGTGATATTTGCCGGTTCTCCAAACTACTCAAAATTTCCGCTACTGGTTCTCCAGATTTGGTCAGAACCTGCTGAATACCACCTCTGGTCTATCTCCTTTTAGGCATTCCATCACCGTGATATCAGAAGCTGGTTTGTATTTACTACAACAGGCAAAGATGGTCTTGCCGGTTCATTTATCAATAGAAGTCACTCATTAGGTGACCCAATCCCCTATTCCTCCAAATAATTGCCCTTCAAGTGCATCTAGAATTGTAAGGCAGCCTCATCTCAGCCACTTTTGAGTAGAATAGTGGAAGTTACATTGCATATTTTAAAATGTTGGCTTATTCTTTGATTCTTGTTAATCAGTATTTTTGTTTTTTGTTTTGGTCCACCTTTACTTCTTAAGCTCTCAAATTCTCACATATTTCTTTACAGACTCACATTTCCAGGCTTCCACATGGAGCTGTGGCAGGACAGTCGGTAGCAATTGAAGGAGGAGTTTGTCGACTGGAAAGCCCAGTGAACTGAACCACTATGTAATGGGTCAGCACAAATGCTATTTGTATAATAAGATCCTTTGTGTTTTAAGAGAGAATGAGATTTCTATTATTTTATATACTTTTATTGCAACCACATGCACTCCGACTTGAAACAAGTGCTGCTGTAGCTTTAGATTCTAAAATTTTGTTTGAATGTATACGGGAGCACATCTCCCAGGAGAAAAGAAATTCGGTTCTCACTTGCGTGAAATGTTTTAATGTTAGAAAAGATTTTATGAGTTACTTGATCAGTCTGTAAGATAATAACATCCTGAAATTGCCAGAAAGAAATGGTTTTAAAAAATAGAAGGTATGCTGATCACAAATGTTATATTGGGAACATACAGAGTGAGTTGAAATAAATAAGTGTCAGAATGTATTCAATACTATTTGATAGTCTCAGGATGGTTCTATGATTGCTTATGCATACCCTGGTTTTCCAATGGGATATAATAATTTCTTTCTAGCAAAGAGGGATTGATTCCAATGAAACAGGGCAGGGTTACAGCCAGACTTTTTATGTTCAGTTTTTCAGTTGTGGTACTTATTTTGGTTTAAATGTTACCTAGCTTAAAGTGTTTATGTATTATGAAAGGCTCTGTAAAGATAACGTACAGTCATGAAGTCTTTACTTTATGTATAACTGCATATTGGGATGTACATAAGAACAACATTTATTGAAAGAGTTAGCACTATTCTTTGGTTTAAATATATTTTGAGAGAATAATATAGAAATAAACTATTACTGGATAATGCAAAATGTATTAAAGTGGTGATGTAGAGGAACCTAATTCTAGCTTTCTTCTGTTCCTTAAATTCCAAAGTTAAAATAAATGGGTATGCATGTGTGCAATTAAATTTACATGTAATGTAAGTGGTGTTACAAGTGGCCTTTTAAATGATTTTATGCAGTCAGAATCTATGGATGGTCAATATTTTCATATGCTGTATGTTGTAAATATGGTTAGATTTTTTTTGACAATTGTTCAGATTTCTTTCGATATGTACTTGGGTGTAATGGCTGTAAGACAATCCCTTTTTTAAAAAAAAGTCTAGCAAATGAGCTATTTGAATAGTGTCAGAAGATTATATGGGCATTCTTTAGAAGTACTTGCTCAACAACCTGCAAATTATTCTTAAACATCTGCACTGTACTTGTCTTCTCTAGCTGAAGTGTCATCGATCAATTTAATATCGTAATTAGAAGAAAATACTGTTTACAACTATTTCTAGTTTCATGAAAAAGATGATCTCATGTCAATATCTTATTTGTTGATTTCTCGATGTTTTTTTTTAAGCAATACAATTCACTATGATCTCTAGTCATTTCCGCAGAGGCACAGATGGCTACGAACTGTTGCCACAAATAGCTGTCGTGAAATACAGTATATCCATAAATTCAACATTTTATCACTAGACTCATTTGAAAATGTATATTGCAGCTGTGTCACTCATTCTTTCAATCATTCATGCCTCAGAGGTAGTAGTTATTTATCGTTTGAGAAAAGCCAGTTTTGTGGGGGATGGGTGGGAAGATTTGATCTATTGGGTCTATTTTGATATTGATGAAAAAAGTAGCTACTTTTAACACACCCTTACATATATGTAGATGGCAGACAGGGAGAGAATTATATACTATGCTACTTAATGTACTATGCACATAGTTTGGACTTTCCTAATAGTAGCCCTTACCTCCAGACCAAAAACTATGATGCACACTGTATTTGTTTGATTCTTGCATCATGACTTTATCCCTTGCCCAATAACACATTATATGAAGACAACTCACCATGGGGAACCTGATCCAACCATAGGCTCTGACTTTGATGATAATATTTCTCCTCTAATAATGGCAAATAAAAAAAATATTCAGTATCATAAAAATATTGAAAATGTACATGTTGCTACCAGGATGGTATAGTCATCTGTTTTGAGCACTTTGCTATGTATGTCATTAAATTATACTTTTAACGTTGATATAATTTGATGTGTTTATAGAATCATGTAAATAGCCATGAAAAATGAATGGTTGTGTTATCAGAAAAAGTTACCAACTGTAGGTGGTAGGATCCTATCCCCCTCTGCTCATTAGTAAACAGATTATTTAGCATTGAACTAAAACGTTTGAAAAAAAGCAAGAAAGTTAAATCATTATAAAGATTGTAAAATTTCAATTTCTGCTAAAGAAGAAATGAAACTAGTAATTTTAGACCGCCTCCCCTTCAGAATGAATTTAGGTAAGGTAAGCCTAAAGAATAGTCCTGGTGCTATGATACATAAAACTTCAACTGGAAAATGAGTAAAATTACTGCTAGTATTGTTTTCTTAAGTTAAAGGGTCTAGGGGAATGGGACAACTTGCCACGGCCAACTCGCCATGGCCAACTTACTGCGGGACAACTCACTGCAGGACAACGTAACAATACTGTTTAATTATTTAAAATAAATAAAAAATAGTTTATGCCATTCACATTTCATTCTGTCCGTTTGCATCCTTTCTTTATTCTATTCTATTGCACCATTTTTGATATTAGAGTAACTCTTGTCCCGTGGCGAATTGGCCATGGCGAATTGTCATAGACCGCCCCGCCCCCCAGGGATTGTCTTTTAATTTTAATGATAGACATATCAAAGATGAATGAATTCCAACAGAAGGGAGTTATATAGTTTCTAATAGCATGTCATTGTTTTACTCTAAACAAATAACATGTGATTCAATGAAAAATTATACATAAACATTGAAATGCTAAAGGAATGACAATATATGAAGTTGCATGCAAATACACATTGTAAACTGTTGATCTAGGTTAATCAAACAATTGCATTGGTAGAGGCAGTGGACAGATCGGAGCTGTCGCGTTCTATTACTTTTTTTTTAACAAAAATATAATCATGCTATTTCATCTACCGTAAAAATGTATGTGAACGTTAAAAAAAGAAAACAATATGAAATTCTAAGGAAATCTCATGGAATATATATTAAAGTTTTTAAAATGTAAATGATGGATGATAGTGTTTTAAAATATGTTTGATATTTGTAACAGTGGGTATAATTTTGGGGGTGTTGATGCACAGAAAAAAGATGTTCTATTTTCGTGCGTGTTTTTGAGATTATATTATATAAATCTTCCCAACCAATGAATCTCACATGCCAAATGTTGTGCCCTGATGAAAATACCTAATATGGTAATGAAAAATTCATCTCGGAGAGTGTTAATAACAAAACAGACCAGTTCTGAATATTACCTATTATGTACTATCATTACATAGTTCTGGTAAACTTTTAAAGCAAAACAGTTATGTCATGTTACTCTAAAATACTGTGTTCTCCCCTGCATATAATTTGTAGCCTGGAATTCCATTAATATCACAAACATCTTATGCAATAGAATTATCAAGTTATCTAATCCAGCACATATCATATTAAGCCAATGCAATTTTAAAATTCCATTAAATCATAACATTTATTGACTTGATGTATGCCATTAGAATACAGTTTGATTAGCTGAAACTTGCTGAATTGTCATTTGCTGTAAATTCCGTCTAGCTGGAAGCTGAATTTCCATAGGGAGTTCTGGAAGTTGGAATTTCAGCACATCTGGAGGTTGGAGGAATTACATTTTAATTTTCACACCACCTTTTAAATGTTTGATCCAAGAAGTTAGCCTCAGTCTATCCCAGTTCAAAAGATATATCATTCTCACTTTTTGTCTGGACAAAAACAGTTTGCATTTTCGCTGGGGAAACCAATTATATTGGGATGGGGAGACAACAGGATCTGCTTACTTACACCCAGCCAGAGGAGAAATCAAGAAAATCATGCTGGCTCTAATGTCTGCTAGAGGAGGAAGGAATAAATAAATATAAAACTAAGAAAGGAACACACAGAAGAATTAAAATGTCAGTGTTCACAGCCCTTTAGAAAACTAACCTGTTTCTCCAATACGGCCTCTCCCAATAGGAAGTCCCAGCATGTTTTATAGGCATGAAATGAAATTAAGCCCCTCCCCCAAATTAAGGCCTATATTAAAACATGCGAAATGGGGGGGGGATGGCGGGGGGGCTTGCTGTTAGGAAGTACTTTTGTTGCACACCCGGATATGGTGCTGCCTGCGTTGACCCCGATACGAAGTGCCCCACCAATGCCGAGGTCAACATCCAAGCCGTCGCCGCCCGCCCGAAGATGCAAGGGGGGGGAATTAAGTCACCCCCGAAAAGATGGCCTAGCCATTTTTTCGGGGCTCAAAAAATAAGACCCGGCCTTATTATATGAGAAACACGGTAGTAGCCAACCTGAGGGGTGGTTCACTATGACCAAAGTATAATGACTATGAAAAGAAGGTGACCACAATGGAAGGGGAAACAACTGCAGTTGCTGAAAACAAAGGGGAGAGAGCCAATTGAATGAAGGCTAACCATTTACTACTGTATCTTTTGAAGAAAAGGTGTTCTCTCAGAATTATAATTAACTGGAGTATTTGACAAGGCCCTGGAGAGACAGCAAACGTGTATAATCTTCTTGACATCCACAACTGCTAAGAGCTCTGACAGTATACAATTAGCTCTGAAATGTTTTTGATATTTCAATGTTAAGATGTTTTGAAATGGTGTGCCGCACTCCTAAGAGAGTGTAGTTGTATACTTGTCACTTTAAAATGACACCTTGTCTTGATGCACAGTTTGTGGCATTCAGTGCATGACAAGTAAGAATTAAAACATAGAGGCTGATAGGTGACTCTGCAGTTGATCCATGGATTTAGAAGTGTCAAAAAAAAGTAATATTCCAAGGAGGTTTATAATCTGTGGAGCAGATATTGATGATCATGTGGATGCATTGCTAGTTATCAGTTGTGTTGATTAGCACCAGTGATAGATTGCTACCTCTAGACGTGCTTGGTTTGTAACTTCCAAAATTACCAGCCAGTGTGGCCATATTTTTAATCCATTAAATCTATGAGGATGGGCAGTTTGGCAAAAACTTCTTAGTTAAGGGGAAAACATTCTTCAAACTTGGGTCCCTTCCAGTATTCATTTTGTATTAACGAGAGCCATATTTTCATTTAGAAGCAGTTTTGCGTAGAAGTAAAAAGGTGGCGGGGGAGACAGTAACTACATACCAGATGATTCTACTCTGGCTAAAACCTAAAAAAATAAAGATTAATGGAATTGAGTGGGGGAAACAAATCTGTTTAAACACATTTGCCTGTCCTCAATTGAACTTTCCCCTTGAGAACATCATATTCCCTTAATGAGGATGGTTGCAGAAAGCTCACATCTGGAGTCATATATTTGAAAGACATTTTCCTCATTATTTCTTTATAAAAGCAGAGGCACCAACTTTAATATAATAAAATAAGCCAATTACAAATTTTCATCTCCTACGCAGGATCTTTTGTGTGCAGATATTAAAATTTAGCCAAATTGAAATACTGGCTTTACCTCTCTTTTTTTTCTGGAAAGCATTAGGTTTGACAAAATTAATTTAGTCTCAAACTGCACTTAACTACTACAATCTGTGTAGGATTGGAGGTCTGAATCATCCTGATTTTGTGGGCGGATTCAGTCAGTCACTAAATTTCAAGGCAAACACGTAACTTCTAATGAAGTTAAGTAAAAGCCGTCTAATTCTCCAGAATCTGCACAACATAAAACACAGGGGTCCCAAATATAGTTTAGTTTTGGTGTTGATGCCATCTAGAAATAGCAGTGTTTAGGATGTAAATTGCTCTCTTTAAGCTAAACATTGTTATATGGCCTCTTTTTGCTCTATCATCAGACTTGGCTAGCTGCAACAAGTTAAACTTAGTAGCAGTCCCCCTTTGCCCTTTCTAGGACATTGTTGAGTATGATCCTTGCATATTTTTTTACCCATTTTTTAATATTATTTAAAGATAGCACATACTTGCTGCCTGTGGGCTGGCAAACCTGTCTACTAAGTATGTGAAGAACATTCTCTCCAGACACGGAACACTGCAGAGAATTCCATTCTTCCAGATTACACCAATTCAGGCAGTTTTCTAGAAGCAATGACATTATATATGAACCATTGGAAGATTTATTTCTTAATCAGGAAGTAAATGATCTTTTTTAAGAGGAGCGTCAATTGTTCAGAATGATAATTTGGATTAATCCTTGAATTTCCCCTGACCTTGGTCCAGCACCTTAACCACTATACTATGCTGGTTTCCAATAAATTAAATAATAGTTTCTGGAAGTGTGTTTAATTTATTCAAATGTTTAGCATGCAGTCTTCCAAGATACATAAATTCATCTACATGTTTTAATTTTTCTCTTATCTAGATATAACATACAATTGTTCAGTCTATTTTCTGTATCAACTTGGGTACTTCTGATACAAGTAGTTTTATTTTCAGTGTCCTCATTTCATGATGCAATCCACTGCAAATCATACAGGCTCTTAACGGATGAAATAACTGATTACATATTAAGGTATATCCACTTTTATGTCTTTATGTCTTTAAGTACCTAAAAACCAAGGAGACATCATACACCATTCTACTTTAATGTTAACATTTCCTAAGCATTCCATTAGTTGGGTGTCAAACTGGCGGCCTGTGGGCCAGATGCATCAAGTGCAGGCCACGCCCACCCCAGCTCCGCGAAGGGGAAAAAATCATGAAACGTCATGTGACAGCAACATGATTCGGCGAGTTTGACATCTGTGTCATTAATCTTAAGATGTACCTTATTTCATTGTATACCAAGCATCAGGTTTAACAACTAGCCTAGCTGCAAATTTGCACAAAGCAATATAGAATTCATGTCTGTTTTTATCATAACGCTGTTTCTAAATCAAGTAACATGCAGTAAACTTTCTCATATTAATACATTTCTCGGAGAGCCAAAAGTTCACCTTTGATGCCTGCAGAAAGCAGTAAGTTTTATTAGTTTTCATTTTTCATTTTCTTTCCATGAGACTTCTGCAAACACTTTCTCAGGCAAATTTAATAAATCCCCCGGAAGTTTGTGTGTTCACTCTTCTTTTTCCCTATATATACATAATCACAGCATTTTCCCCATCTTTACGGACGGAAGTCTTCCCAAACAAATTACATGGCACTCCATGAGCAAACTACAATCAAATTTTAAAATTTCCCCAATTGTACCAGCTACATTGTCAGTGTTACAATTTTTCAGCTTTCTCCCAGCATTTATATTGTCTTTTTCATCAATGTCTTGGATGCTAACATTTATAATATTTACTTCAGCTCTGCTCTTGGACATATCACTATGATTCCATACGTGCCACTAGAATAGTCCTTCCAGCATTCCCTCTCTTAGTTTCACCCCAAATTATTACAAGTAATCCTCAAGCTACGTTCACTCATTCAGCTATTGTTCAAAGTTCAGAATCTCCCTTGTTGGTTTCCCACAAGCAAAGTCAGCAGGAAGGTTGTAAATTGCTCCATTAAATTGCTACCATTTTTTTTCTCTTGAGGAATTCTACTACAGAGTATGAGATTCCCAGGATCTCGTACTCTGCAGTACCCCTTGTTCACTGGTACTCTAGTACATGCCTACCCTCCATAGTGTGCACCTGTCCAAAATACCCCACCCACATATATTCCATAGTACCTGTCCACTCACAGCATCCCCACATCTACCCACAGTTCTTACCAGCTGGCCTGCACTTCCTGGTGTTCACCCACTCAATCTTAGGAATGAGATAATCGCAAACCATTTCGGAACTACCTTATATTGATCCATAAATCTATAGATAGAATCAGTCCTTGCTTAATGGCCAGTTGCTCAATCACCAAAGTTACGACCTGTCCTCAGAGTTACGATTACTGCACTACCCCATGCTCATTTGGGGGCTTGGCAACCAGTCACATTTATGACTGGTTGTCATGTCCCATGGTCACAAGAAGACAACAAAACAATGCCCATTGAATATGCTGAATTTGCCTAATAATGTGGTTTGTTTAACGATCGTATCATTTGCTAACAACCATAGTGACTTATTTAAAGGCCATCATAAAAACATTTGTAAAATTGAGTCAGGTCACATGGTGAGCAATTAAGTGACCACAGTGATTTATGAACAAAAATTGCAGGGTCAACTTTGATCATTATCAAGGACTACCTATAGATTATTGTTAATATTTTTTTATGGCTGGCTACTTTTAATTTATTAGGATTTTTTTTAAGTACACTGTTTTTACTTAATACTTTTCTTGGCACCTACTGCCCCCGTGAAGTGTCTTGACTACAAGTTAGTAAAATAAAACTCATCATTTCTATTATTTCATTAGGTCTGCAGGTAGCTACTTCTATAGATCCACTTTCAAAACAATATTTTTATTTTGGTTAAAACCATTCTGCATTCATTGACATTCTGCATTTTCATTGCTTCTTTTAATCTTTGCTGTTCTTTTCCTCCCCACCACATTCATAGCAACTACCCTTTTTTTTCTTTATGTAACTTACCCTGTAGCTTTGTCTTGTCCTAATTCTTTTTCAGCAATTATATTCTTATATCCCCTTCTCTTCATAATTTCACCATCAAACATCCTTTTTCATTAGTAACCACAAATTTATGTGCCCCTTTATATCATGCTTTTGCTTCAGAGGTGGTGGGTACGACGCTTTTAAGAAGAAATTGAACCACCACTTGTCTGAAATGATATAGGGCAGGGGTCTCCAACCTTGGGAACTTTAAGACTTGGGGACTTCAACTCCCAGAGTTCCTCAGCCAGCTTTGCTGGCTGAGGAACTCTGGGAGTTGAAGTCCCCAAGTCTTAAAGTTCCCAAGGTTGAAGATCCCTGATATAGGGTCTCCTGCTTGAGCAAGGGGTTGGGCTAGAAGACCTCTTAAGGTCCCTTCCAACTCTGTTATTCTGCTTGATTCTTAGGTGGCTTCCACATCATCTTTCCTTATGTGCACTTTCTACTTATTCTGTTGAGAGAATCTGTTTCAGTATCTTTTCCACTTTTACATACAGGATTTGTACTACCTCTTCACGCAGTTCTTAAGCTGTTTTGTTCTTATCCGTCTTGTTCTATTCATTTTTCTCCCCCAATTAACCCTTAGTGGCCTGTATAGTGGCCTGTACCACATTTGAGAATCTCCCATCACCGTTATATCCATGACTTTCTTTCAAGCTTTCATCGTAACATTACATTGCCTCATCAGGCGGGGAAGGTATGTTGTAAACCCTGTCAGTTAAATAACTTCGACTGCCATTGTGCCTGCCCTGTGAAATATCCAGAGGTGAGGCAGATTCCTGACTCCTCTGGCTGTCTGAAAAGAAGTCAGAACATGACTGCATGGCCGCGTGTGGGGATCCCAGAGGACCACGCAGTTGTGGGGCTGGCTAGGGCCTTGAAAAAGCCTTCCCTTCGCCTTTTAACTAATTTTCTTCCCGATTTAATTATATACCATTAAGCCGATGTCATCATGGACAGCCACCGTTTTGTCTGGTAATTAAGGCACTAAGCTAGAAATGAGACTGTTTTTAGGCATGAAAGCTAGCTTAATGACTTTGGGCTAGCCACACTGTCTCAACCCATGACGTTAGGCATGGGCGATAAGCCAGTCAGTCCATTCATATTGCAACCAATGAATCAACACTTGGTTAATTTGGGGGGGAAAAATAGACCCTTCACTAGAGTGGAGTAGAGTAGAGTAAAATTGATTCTTAATGACCATATAGATTTTCTCCATGATGATTGGGTCCTTCAGATCTTCTAACGTTGCACCCATCACCACTGTATTTGAGACTAATCTATCTTGTTGCTGATCATCCTCTTCTCTTTCTTCCCACCTTTCCAAGCATTAGAGTCTTTTCCAGAAAGCTAGGTATTTGTCTACTGTGTCTAAAGCAGGATCATTTGAGCCTGACCATTTGGGCCTCGAGTGAAAACTAGGTTCAATTATTTCATGATCGATTTGTTTTTGTTTTTTTCAATAGAAGTCTCAGCAGTTTTCTCCAATGTCAAACTTCAAAAGCATTAACATTCACTCTAATGCTTGCGTTTATTTTAATTTCACAAACCCACAGTGTACTTATTTTCCTTTCATTCATTCATTCCTTGTTTTACTATGTATTTCTTACATTCAGAGTCAATATGCCATGGTTATCAACAATCATTAATATCTAATTTCAATAGCCATTGTAGCTTTGCTCAATGTAACACCCAATAGTAAAACAAGAGTTCGGTGACCATTCTTGCTATGTTAAAGACACATTACCAGTCAACTTCAATTTCATTTTCACAAGCTCAGTGCCCAGTTTTACTCCTAATATACTTTTGCCATTCTAGGCAAGTAGAAACTTAAATCTAAAACCAGTTTGGTCGAGTGGTTAAGGCTAGAAACTAGAAGACTGGAGTTCTAGTCCCGCCTTAGCCATGAAAGCCAGACAGATGACCTTGGGCCAGTCACTTTCAGTCCATCTCACCTCATTGGGTTGTTGTGAGGAAAACGGGAGGACGGAGTATTAAATATGCTCACCATCTTTGATGATAATAAAGGCAGGATACTAAAATAGATAAAAGATTTTGCAAGCAACATGCTATTTCCTGCATCCTATCAATTAGAATAGCCATGCAGTATACTGGCAAACTTAAGAAACAAGGTGGATGAATTATTTTTATAAAAGGCACACCTTATTTCACAGCCAAAGTGGATTATTTCTTAATTATTAAAAAAAAAAACCTGGAAGGGCAGATGGTCATGGACTCCCACACTTTTTGTTTGGAGTAAAGCTTTAACAAGTACATATACTGGCCTTGTCCAATGCTCATTGGTGCAAACAAAGCCCTTTTCCTCAAAATATTAAAATCAACCTTTAAAATGTCCCATGTGGCAGGTTCAAAGGCTGCCCTCTGCAATCTGCATAGGAATGAAAACACAGCTGCTGGCAGTCCCAGTAAAAGTGGTTGTCGGGGTCATGGTATAGTTTAGCAGGGGAAAGATATGGACTGGTTTCAACTGGAATCAACAATCCTAGATAGGCAGGGTGGCGAAGCCAGCTGTTGACCTGGATTCTTTCCTTCATATTTTGTTTTTGGGGAGGGCTCCAAAGAACAAACAAAATATTTTTTTCCCCTTTGGGGAGGGCCCTGATGTCTTTTAGGGGAATTAGTTACAGGGATACTTTAACAATAGTTGGTTTGATCTGATTCACTTTAAATAATAATTAACCAAGCAAAATCAGCCACAGCCTCCAGTGAGTTTTCATCAATCCCTTAAATACTTTGACATTATCAGCCAATATGTAATTAGCAGCAATCTGGTAAACGTTGTCTTTTTGGCCATTGAAACATTTTCTCATACATTCTCTCTCCTGAAATTCCATGGTCCTGAAATAAAGACTTCTTGTGGATCAGTATTTAGCTGAGAGACCAAAAGTGGAAGCAGGTGAAGTTAAGAAATGGGTAGAAAGTAGTTAAGAAACAGTTTTGATAATGTCAGTAGTGTGGGTGGGTGGGTGTGTTCCAAATTACACCAAGCTGAGTGCTTTTGGCTCATTTGAACCCTTGCTAAAGGCACAAGGGCTAAAGGTGATGCCCAATGGCTTGTTTTGCTTATCCTTGTGCAAAGGAACATCTGGGGGAGGGCGGGTGAAAGCGGCTCCTGCGGATGAAGCTAAACCATGCACCTCTGGAATTCAGGAGCCATTCTAGAATGTAAGTTCTGCATTGAGATTGGAGCCACTTCTTGCTAGAAGACACACCTTGAAGGAGTGAGATGGTGCTTGGTAGAGGTGGGGGAATCAAATACCAGAAAGATGTGGCCATTATTAACATACAAGCAAATTTTAGGACAAGGGAGAGACCTTTTAAATTCTGCGTTAAGAATGCGTTTACCTTTCTGGATGATTTTTCAAATGACACTATTCTTTGCATACATATATAAAATCTGATTATATACAACTGTGTTCAGATAGAGAGGCCTGAACGCTGGGGAATTGTAGCAGGCTTGGATTAAACACCAGGTGTCTCCCTTCATTGTGCCACGTGGGTCGGAGCTTGCAGGATCAGAGAACAGTCAAGGAAAGATCTTTGTTGAAGCCATAGCAAGTCATGTGTGGAGGACAGATGACTGCCATCACCTCATGATCTTAATCATCTCCGGCTGGAAACGGTCATGCTTGACAGATCCTTCAGGCAAGATTTTTTTTTTTTTAAAAAAAAAATCCTGCTCCATGGCTTCATGTGTTTATACAAAAGCAAGATGCCTAAATGCAGGCAGCCTTCCTGTCCCCTTTTCAGTCTTTGGAAAGTCCTTTTGCAGGCAGCCATTCTTACCAAGTCTTTCAGCAGATGCTGAGATCAGAATGTTGGATTTCTACACTACAAAGTGATGCCCCTCCTTTCCCGGCAAAAGTCAGCCAGTGGGATAAAAGACCATTGAATGAATCCATTCATCTTCACTCCATTGACCAACATCTTTTCTGGAGTCTGACCCATCTCAATCCGGGCCTGTTTTTATTACTGTATGCTAATCCCCATGCTAATACCTCTGTTTACTGACTTTAAAGAACAGTTTAGATCATTTGGCAATGGTTCATGGTGGCTTAAAGCCAGCCTCTTAGTACAAAATCACTCTTATTGGAAATGTAAACATTCCCAAATGATTAACAGCTGGAAGCTCTAAGACATAAGTAGCAGTTCTCGCTTAACTCAAGGAAATGGGCAAGATGCGGTGGGTAGTGTATGGGAGAACAATACTGCAGGATGGGTTTATTTCTTCTAGGGCAGTTTCAAACAGTTGTCGTGTTGCTGTACAAAAGGACAGGTCTGTGGGAGCTAACAAAACATCCTTCCCATTTTGTTTTTGAATGAACTCAAGGTGCCCTGTTTACCAAAGATTGGTTTTCTTTATCAGCTGAAGAAATAGTAATTAGATGCTTTCTGAAAGACTAAAACTCTTGATGTTATACTAAGGTATTAATAGTATAATATGTATCACTTAGGAAACTTGACTATTAATGCCCAGTTGGATGGCCCACCTCTCTTTCCTAGGCATCAAACTTGCCAATGTCCTTCCTTCCATTCACATCCCATTCTGTCTGTGTTGGAGGCACTGATTAAGGCTTTTGAGTTGAAAGGATTAGCCGGTGGCATTACTGTTGCTCAAGGGATGCCCATGGAGGCTCCTTTCATGTCCCCATCAAGGGGCTGGACAAAGACGGGACCTCCCCCTGCCATACAGCAGCATTCAGATCTCAAAAGTAGGCTTACTAACATCCAACCCACATCCTAATCATGTGAGCCACCGCACTCCTCCTCTTCCATTTGCACTGTGAATTGTGGTTGACATTGAGTCTATTCCAGTGTTTCTTTTGTGTGGCCTCTCTTGTTAGGAATTGGCCATTTTAGATCACTGCAAACAGAATAGCAAACCTGTGTCCCTCTAGATGTCTCAGCCCCAACAAACATTTGGGCTCCAACAGAAGTTTCAGGCCCTTCTTATTTATCCCAAGCTGGAGCTTACCCACTTCCAGTATTTAAGAAACCTATCTCCACCTCTGCAAAATATTGCTCACCCTGCTTCTGTAGCCAGAAGGGCTGTGTAGGGTTGCTCAACGATTAAATCAGCTGTGTGCTTGGAGCCATGACTTCATCATAAATATTTCATTGGAGCAGCAGACATCGCCTTTTAAATGTGCGGAGACTTGTCCTAAGAAGTATATTGGTCAGAATTATTTCACTAGCCCCATGTTTTCAAAAGCATCGCAGGGAAACACTGGATATCTTGGTCCATTCCTCTGTAGTAAATGGAGCTAGAGACTGTATTTATTTTGTTCATTGAGATGTTAATCTCCAGCAAGCCCCATGAAATGGCACTCATCCAAAATTCTAGCTCTCTTAAAATATATTTGGAAGGAGAGTTCAATGCATGATTAAATGACATAATGTATAATAACTTCCCCTGCATTTACCTCTTAATGGAAGTAAGTTTTAAACCTTCCCCACTTCTACAGTCTCATTCTCATTTTACCGATTCAGGCCCCTGTTGCTTGTATTCACTATACTGCCTTGAAAATGCTGAAGCATAGTGTTGTTTTTTTTAAAAAGAAAAAACAACGGTAAAACTCTTTTGGGGGAAACAATATATGCTTGTGCCAAAGTCATATTGAAAGTGCAGTTGCCAAGTCTTCAAAGGCTATTTAAGCTGTCAGAGATCAGCTGCTCATAGAAACAAATCTAATTTGGAGATTTTTTTATATTTAAGCCAATATTTACAGGGTACATTAAGAATGACACTCTCCCAAATGCAATTGTCTTTCATGTTCCACACTTCCTGCCCATCTTATTCTCCAAATACCTCCCAGTGAGTTTCATGCTGAATGTAGAATTTAATTCAGGTTATTCTAATCTTACTAGACACTTTGATGTTACATTACTCTGTCTTCCGTCATCTGAATGTTCCTTGCTTGAAATGTGGCATGATGATAGGTGTGTGATTCCGGGGAAACCAAAGTCATTCAGTGGAGGCTCCATATTTATGCAATTTTGTTTCCACAGAAGCCTACTATTATCTTCTAAGAAGTAGCCAAATGGTAGTCTTAGGGATATATCTGACCCCCAGGCTAATATCAAGTGGAAGTATTTGCCTGTAGTAAGCAAATTCAATTAGATCTGTTGGTTAAATGTCAGTTTATCTAAGCAAATTATTTAGTTCATGATGCTAATCCTTTTGGCAATCAAGAGTAAGAATGTGACCAGTAAACTAGCTGCAGAGCTGACTCTGTCATGAGGTAAAGTGGAATAGCTGGCAGATCCCGAGGATGGGAAATGGTACAAGAAATGTGCAACGATCCAAATTCCAAGGGTTAGTGGTGAATCACTGTGTAGGTGGTCATGTGTGTCACACCTTTGGCAACTCCTTAAAAGTAGTTGTGTCTTTTCCTGGCATGCGTTTGATTTAAGGAAATGCCAATATGTGTGCCCACACATGCTGTGAATCACCTCTTCCTCTTGGAATCTAGATCAATGCACACCCCCTAGTAGCAAGCTACTGAGGAACTGTGTCAAAAGGATTACATCACAACATCTGATTCTCCTCTAAACTTTTATGATGTCCTGGAAAGGATATTATCCCACTGTGGATTTCCAGTTAAATTTCAATAATTAGTCCAGTCAGTTTTGGTATATGACAAGGGCAAATATATCACCACCATTGAATACATCAATATTGGGTGAATACATCGCCACCACTGCCATTATTTCCTCTCAGATTACAAAAACGATCTAAGGGTTGGCCCTCATGAGCTCTTTCTTTCAGATCGTATACTAATACAGTGTAGCTCAAAGACCAAGATCCAATATATCTCTTAGGTATGGGTAAAGGTTCCCCTCACACATACCTGCTAGTCGTTTCCAGCTCTAGGGAACGGTGATCATCTCCGTTACAAAGCCAGCGCTGTCCGAAGGCATCTCTGTAGTCATGTGGCCGGCATGACTAAACACCAAAGGCACATGCAACGCTGTTACCTTCCCACCAAGGTGGTCCCTATTTTTCTATTTGTATTTTTACATGATTTCGAACTGCTTGGTTGGCAGAACCTGGGACAAATAATGGGAGCTCACTCTGTTATGTGGTGCTAGGGATTCGAACCGCCGAACTGCCAACCTTTCTGATCGACAAGTTCAGTGTCTTAGCCACTGAGCCACCATGTCCCTTAATAATATATCTCTTAGTATGACTTAATTTGATGTTAATTTCAAATCAGGGCAGTCTGAGTTATTCCAAATGTGTTGGGACTGTAAGTCACCCTATTAATCTGGGTTCTATAATCCCAATATATCTGAAAGAAATGAATTAGGGAATGCTGAGATGAAATTAAATTGGGAGCAGATAATTATACAGAGTTCTGTAATTATACAGAAGAAAAAAACAATTTAATCTGAGTTGATAAAGCTTATAGCTTTTAGTTGGATGTTATTTCTTGACTGATCTTCGGCTGGCATGATTTTTTTCCCTATAGACTCAACATCTGTAATGGCAATTTTCAGAAGTTTCTAAGAAGATGAAATTTTCTAGCGTAGGATGTGTCCTAGGTTTTTCTGTTGGCTCAGAGAAAAATCCAAAGCTATTTATGCCCCTTCTACTTTGCATGCACTCAAATAGACCAACAAGAAAATGCTATATAACTATAACTCATGAAGTAAAGGCTTGTCTGTGCCAAAAATAATATTTGCACTTGGGAAACATGACCTACACTATATGAAGAGTAGCCTCTGTGCGGCCCTTGAAGTTTCTTTTGGCTGGATGTTTCTGCGAATGGTCTTTGCTTGTTCATTCATGTAATGGCTGTGGGGCCATTGAATGTTTTTACATGGAAAGACTGGAATACCTCAGGTTTTATTATTTAGATCTGTGTTGAATGCAGTGTTCATTGCTATACCAGGTAGGGAAAGGAGGAGGATGTGCAGAGTGAACACAGAGCTCCAATGGTTTAGAACCAGTGGGACTTATGTATTTCATCCGATCACACAAGTGCCTCTTGAGTTGTGTGGTTTCAGCTTAGTTTTCCAGTGTCTTGGACTCTACGGGTGATTCCGCTCTCCAAGCCCTTTCTGATGCATGATGTACCTTTGGGGTTGCCAGAACTTAGATTGGGAGAAAACACGGTTGGGGTTCTGGCATTGAAATGGTGCTGTGCTCTTTGATGATTAATTGATGAGTAGCCTAAGAAGATAACTTTGCTTGAGGGGAAGGGGGACAGCAATATTTGCCACACATCTAGAAACAAAGAAGAGAAACATTTACTAGAGTCAATCTGTCCAGTACTGAGACTTCTGAATCCATTCCATGGCACAATCACCAAATTTTTACCCTGGTGTTATTTAGTTAGTTAGTTAGTTAGTTAGTTAGTTAGTTAGTTAGTTAGTTAGTTTACTTGCTTACTTACTTACTTACTTACTTACTTACTTACTTACTTACTTACTTACTTACTTACTTACTTATCAGTCAGTCAGTCAGTCAGTGCTGCCAGATTAATTTTGTAATCTTGTAATCTTCCCCCTTATAATTTTAGTTGCTGTACGTTTCTGCATGATGGATATTCCAATCTAATGGTATTTTTGCTAACTCAAGTAATTTTCAAGCTGTAGAACCTGTTTTGCAACAATTTCCCCAAGTCTCCTTTGACTTCAGAAAGGAATAAATTAGGAAATCAAGCTGAATTTTTCCCAGAGGTTTTTAATGACTAGATTATTAATCTCTCTCTCCTGGCCATTTTTTGTATGCTTCTGTCAGAAAACCCTACTCCATTGCTTGCATAGGAATGTCCCTTTCCTGCATAGATAGAAATCTGGATAGTGTTAGGAGATGCCCTTTCAACTTAATGCATTGAAGAAGAAAAAATACTTTAATGCCTCTAAATTGGCAATGATCGCTGGGGCACTCCACTGGGAGTGATGGAAAGAACGGCAGAGCAGATAATTACAAGTAAAGTCAGGTATAATCATGACAATGGAATTGACTGGAATCAGAGACTGCAAGAAGCAAGTAAGTAAATTATGATTATGTAGCAGCGGATGAGGTGTCAGCACTCTGACCATATACATCATTATAAATGTGTTCTTTTGAGTCTCCCTTCTTTTGTTCAGACAGAATGCGTCGAAATAAATCTCATGTATAAAGAGCAAAGAGAGAAACTCGGAAAAAGAGAAATAATGAAATAATGAACTGAGGATTAAGATACAGATCAACAGAGTTGGAAGGGACCTTGTAGGTCATCTAGTCCAACCCCGCACCCAAGCGGAAGACCCTACACCATTTCTGACACCGGATTTATGTCTTTCAGGAACATTGCTACTAAATGTGCTATGATTATTACAAAATTTCCAAGATTCCAAGTTAGAAAGAAGAAGAGGAAGATTGGGAAAAATAGTAGGGAATGGGGTCCCTAGCACATTTCCCCCACACCCTTCTGCTTCCTGTATCATATTTTTCCTGCAGAAAAAAACAACTGCAGCCAGCCTTCCTTCCATAGAAGACCTGTATATTGCGCAGGTCAGAAGGAGGGTTGAGACCAGGTCGGAAGGAGGGTTGGAACCAAAATATCTCACATCCTGGACATAAACTATTTCAACTCCTCTCTTTGAGTTGCTGTATAGGGCAATTATATACGGGGACAGTGTTTTCTCTTGTGCCATCACTATGCTGAACATCGAATCCTCACAGTACCGTCTAATGTCTATAATGTTGTATAGCTGTAGTATTACTAGTATCCTTCCCATCTTCTTTACTACCCCTCTTATTGGTATCATTGCTATGATTATTATCGTTATTCTGTTGCTTTGCATGTAGACTGAGAGCTTCTGCAGCAGAGACAAATTCCTTGTGTGTCTAATCACACTTTGGCAATAAAGTATTCTATTCTATAGGGAAATAAATGGCTCTCTGAGGTTCTAAATTGCCAGCATCCTTCACCATTGCTGGCTTCTCGGGAGCTGTAATTGGCAACATCTCTAAGATCACCTCCAGTAGCCCTTCTGATCCAGGAGCCTGATCCTTCCCTGATTCTTTTCAGCAGTTCAGTATTAGCTTCATATAGGGGCTGTTTTGTATGGACATCACTGGAACCTGTGCATTGAAAAATAGCACCAAGCAGTGCCTTTTGGGAAAGAACCATGCAGGACATTAGCACACAGGGCTTTTGCTTCTGATGTTATGTTGTCTGGAAAGTTTTGCAATTGTGCAACTTTCTTTTGGAAGAGCCTTCGATGTTATTACTAGCATTTCAGCCAGGACTATGAATAGAGTGGTTATTTTCTTTCCTTTAAAGGAGGTTCCATCCGGTAGCTGTGCCAGCTTTGTTCTTCTCACGTTCTTGTATATTCTACTCTTTTGTTCCAGATGGCATTCTGCACATTAACGTAAGCTTGCCAAAAAATCATCAGAAGATACTTCTCCTCAGAATGCCAAATAGTTAAGAATGTAGCCCTGGGTCCAGGAATGATTTCATCAGAAGTGATTTTCCAGCCACTCCAAAGCCTTTCATGTCTCTTGTGAAATAGGCTTTCTTCAAGCAAATAAATCCAGGGCCAGATTATTGTCATAAATACTCAGATATTTCTGCAACTTAACGGGGGGCCTCAAATGTTATCAAAGCAGACCATGTGATTTTTATAACTCTTACTGGGTATAAATACTAGAACGATGGTCATGCTGTTTGTTCTCTAACAACAACGACGGTCTTAACACTTTCAAAGTTACAATTGAAAGAAATACTTGAATTATGGGGACCCAAACTGTTTTGCTTAATGCTGAGAATATTTGCCCCCCTCCAAACAAGACGTTCAGTTTAGTTGAACTTTGTTTTTCAGATTTTGGGAGTGTGGGGTTAGGAGAGTTGTAGGCGTAGCATGTGCAAAACCTTTGAAAGGAATAATTAAGTTCATGGATAGATGAGAATCTTACTTGCTAATGAAGGAAATCAGATGAAATTTCAGGAGATCCAGAAAACGTTGGGTAATAAATTCTTGGGTCTGTTTGCTTAGAAAAAGGAGGGTGTACCTGTGGCCTTCCAGATGTCTCAGAACCATACTCGCATCAGTCCTGGCCCGGCAACCTGCTTGGCCAGAACTAACTGCATATACACCAACCATTTGCTACAAATACAACAAAATGCAATACAACCGCGAGAGCACTGAATATAGCCACAAGGCTAAACAACGCAGCGCTCTTCTACTTAACCCCGTAAACGCAGGTGGGCTTCTCTAGATAACATCGTCAACAGTTTACAATCCTTCTTTTCGGCTCTGCTTCAATGATTTTCTGACTTGCATTGGCACAAACCTGGCTGTGCACTTTTTTTTTTTTTGTCTGTGCCTTAATTCAGTCTGGAGAACATCTGCACTCCCTAGAATTGCCAATCAGGTCTGCTGGCATGTCCCTTTCTCTCCGATGGCAGCTCTCTGTGGCCATTATAAGAATTTAAGAAGAACAAGTCAAAAGTAAAACATGAATCTCACCTGTGCATCGTAAGGCAACTCTTAGGAATTACACGGACTCCTTCTATAACTCTGATAAGTGATGATCTAAACCTTCAGGTTCATCATTACCAATGTTAAGCCAACCAGTAGCTGATCAGAAAATCTGGTGAATCATTAGACTTTCCTCACACATGGGTGGGCCAGCAAAATGGTGGATTTACTTTTAATATCATTAAATTGACCAAAGTTTTTCCAGTTTTCATTTCAAGGCCCAGGAACAGGAAGAAACAAAACTGTAGGGAGGGGTTTTGGAGGGGGTGGGGGGAGAGGAACAGGATGCACCAGATAGAAAGGTAGCTAAATGAGGGAAATCATCAGAGGGGGTGGTGGTCTCATACAAAAATTCTTAACAGTAAAAATCACAAATCTTCAAACCACGAGCAACAGGAAATGGGTTTTATCCTTATTGGGATTTGTCATAGATACATAGCTAGAAATTCTTTTGAGGGGTTCAAACTCTCTACCAAGAATAGACCTCGTGGACCATTAAACTTGTCCATTGCAATTCAAATTTTGCCACTTTGATTCAGTCATCCATTCATCCTTTCCCTCCCCTCCTCTCCCTCCTTTTATAGTTATTATTATAAAAACATCCTGAAGTGTAGGACCCAACCCTTGTCTGTACAACCTTTGGGAGCGATTGTGTTTTCATATGTTTGGCAACAACATTACTTGCAAATGGAAATAAGGCGTAGGACCAATACAATTTTTATATAGCAGCAGATGGCATCTATTAATACTTCGACCCAGGAAACACGGCTTTGATCAGGAGGGTAAGAGAATAGTCCCTCTCCTCTATCAATGTCTCCCGTGCTTAGGAAATGGAAGCCTAAGCCCAAATTGCTTGCAAAAGAACTGGCAGGTTAAAAAAGGAAAGAAAGAAGCAACCATTTTCCATTGTTTCCCCTTTCTAGTTCTAGTGCTTGTAAATTATTTCCAGGGACAAAAAGTTCAGTTCAGGGAAACAAAGGAACAAAAACAAGTGTCTTGCCTCATGAAAATAGTTGTGAACTATACAAGTGGTGGGAATCATGTCTCTGTACTTTTTGCTAAAAGGCTGTCTACCATAGAGAACTGTGATCTGTTTAGCCTCCTAGACATTTTTACAGCATTTTCCAGCTCAAGCATATTAATTTCAAGCATGATCAAAGAAAATTTAAAAATTTAATCCCCTTAAGGAAGGTTTTTTTGGCATCACCAAGAACTTGGCTTTGACCTAAATTACAGTTGAGCTATAGCGCAAGTGTATTTGTTTTATTCTAGTAAAGACTTTCAAGACGACACATCAAACTGAGACTGTTTGGAATATAGAGGATCATTTGACTAGGAATACAGACCTTTTATTTGGTTAAGTCCCATTCAGCTTAATCATAAATACGTGCTGAGAAGGATGGACAGACTTTAAAGACTCTTCCCAATGGCTTGGGGATTTCAAAAGTGAGCCATTAGTTCTCTTTTGAAGATGTAAAACCAATGTCAGTAGCATTGATTGGTATGTTTGCTCAAGTTACCCCATTCACAGCAACCAACAATACCTTCCTTACACCCTCCTGTGATGGGCTACAAAGCTAGTCTGACTTCTAAAGTATATGAATTTTTAAAACAACTTTCAGACTCAAAGGGAGATTTTTTTTTCATGCAGTCGTCTCATTTCCATGTTAGCTTGACATTCAAGCAGTTTTGTCAAAAGTGTGCCACTGTTATTCCTTGGATAATAATAACAATAACAACAACAACAACAATAATCAAAAATGAGCATGCGAAACTACTGTGGGACTTCCGAATACAGACTGACAAAATTTTGGAACACAATACTCTGGATATCACGATTGTAGAAAAGAAAAAGTGTGGATCGTGACATTGCCATACCTGGTGACAGCAGAATTGACGAGAAACAACTTGAAAAAGTCACCAGATATCAGGACTTGAGAATCGAACTGCAGAGACTCTGGCACAAACCAGTGCAGGTGGTTCCAGTGGTACTCGGCACACTGGGTGCTGTGTCTAAAGACCTAGGCAAGCACTTAAAAACAATTGGCGCTGACAAGATCACCATTGGTCAGCTGCAGAAGGCCACCTTAGTGGGATCTGCTCGCATAATCCACTGATACATCACGCAGTCCTAAACACTTGGGAAGTGTTCGACTAGTGATTCGTGATACGGAACCCAGGATGGTTATCTCGTTTGTTGTGTATACTGTCATTTTTGTGTATAATAATAATAATAATAATAATAATAATAATAATAATAATAATAATAATAATAATAATAATTGTAGTTGTGGCTACCTTGTGGATTCTCCAAGGACTTCTAACAGTATTGACATCTGTGAGAGAACTGAAGAGTGAATGACTGAAAGTTTTCCTGTCTTTATTTACATATGTGTAGGCACAGACATGGACAAGTAATTACTATGTCAGCCCCTTAATTTTCCTTCTACCTTGTGGGAATAGTAGAATGGAAACTGCCTCAGCAACTTTCCACTGGGGGAAAAAAAAAACAAGAATTATAACCAGATACAAATTCACTTCAATAAACCTTCTTCTTACTCCTTTGGAGATGGGGAGAGTTAATGAGTATACATTTTTCCTCCATGCTGAAAAATACCTTCAGCTTATGTCTTTAGCCAGTTAGTGGGGGGTCAATGCAACAGGCCTTCCTTATCCTACTTTTATCTTCGGTATTAAGGCAACAGAGCTGGTCTAAGGTTATTTGCTCTGCAGTGATTTATGTCTTCAATTTGGTTTTGTCAGTATCTTATTGGTTGTTTTGTTTTGTTTTTGGCCATCACTCAAACAAATAATCTCATTAGGCTGCAGCCTAATTTTCCCAACTGGGTTAGTTAAGGGCACTGCCCTAACCCCTGCCCCACGCTAATCACCTGCAGGCCCAGAAATTTCAGTCAAGATTTCCCTGTCACGTGGCTCATTCCATACATTGGAATCCCTTTAATCTAGAACATTCTGGGCTGTTTTTTTTGTTTTTTAGAAAAAGGAGTAAAGGAGGAGACATTTTTCCATAACTTTCGCATATACCTACATCTGGATCTAACCCGTTGATCTAAGGAACTTGTAACAGCCAAATCCACTGGTCTAACCTGCGGGGATAGAGCAAGGGTGGGTGGGTTAGCAGGCATGGAAGCAGGTAATTTGTCTCTCTCTTTCCTTTCCTGCTTCCCTCTTCCTGACATTCCTTTTCGGGCCTCTGTCTCTCTCAGTTTGTGCTTGCTCGTGTTCGAAGCCGATTGCTTGTGGAGAACTCTTGGAAACAATCCAAGGGCTGTATATAGCTTTAGGACTGTCAGCTGCCCAACCTAGTGTATAGTTTACATGCTAAGTAATCCTGGAAGTCTCCTTGTTTTTCTCCAGACTCCAAGTCTTCCTCCCTTTTCTTCTCGCTATATCATTGCCTGTTTTGGTAATGGGCTGCTCAAAATTCCTACGTGCATCTTGACCTTGACCCATGACAGCGACTGGGAGATTGATACACTGAAAGGCAGATATTTATGGCAAGTGGAAAAATGCACATAGCAGGAGTATGCAATTTGTTGCTGAATGTTTATAAAGGAAATCCACAGTTGGTTCAAAATAGTTAAGTATATAAACTCAGTCATGGCATAGACAATTAAACACCAAGAGACACAGAATTTATTCTGAGCATAAAAATGGCATATGAAAATTTTGAGTTAATGACAAATATGTAAACAAAATCCAGCATATAGGATAAACTCACAATTGACAAGAAAGTGGGGTAAGGGTGGGGTGGTAGATATATCTACTATTTTTTTCTTTTTTTTGGTGCTCAAGAATGAAGTTAAACAATATATTGGAGAAATAAAGAGGAAATAATCTGAGGGAGGAATACAATGACCATCATAAACAAAATCCTGAAAGACCAGGATACTTTTAAAACAATCAAAATAAAGAACACTAAAAAAGCATTTTTTTTAGTGTTAATATATAGTTATGGAGGCTGGATTTTGAGAAGGGCTAAAAGAAAGATGCTTTTGAATTGTGGATTTGAAGATAATTCCTAAAAGTGTCTCTGAATCCAAGATGAAGTTAACATTGACTGTTGGCTGTTCGGGAGGTGAACAGCAAGCAGGGGTTCACACATTTTTGTTGAACTAGACTAAAAAAAAATAGAAAGTTTAAGAGAAGTCAAAGAGGAAGACACAACGCGTAAGGGGAGGTGGATAAAATTGATGAGATTGCAAGAATACCTTTGGAAGAACTCTGTATTACTGTATTAGTCGGAACAGGGAAAACTGAAAGGCAATTGTCAAAACATTTGCCAGGCAAGGCGTGGACCTGACTCGATGGCATATCACTATAACTGCAGTTTCCAGAGAGAGGAGTGAAGCATATTATCCCAGGTAAATCTCCATGAATTGGATACTACTTGATATGATGGGTTTTCTAATGCACTTATGTAACAAAAGATCGTATTACATTTATACACAGGCTCACACTTTATTGCCTAAACCTCCCGGAGTTTGGGGTATGAATTTAATCCTGCAAATTGGAGTAAAGAGTGCAAGCAGACTACATTCTGTTACATTAGTCAATGAGATACTAAAAAAGAAACATCTAGCAAGCTAAAATATTTTTTTCCAAGCGAAATCAGTAACTATGATATTATTTTGAAATATAATCACCAAGGACCACAGATGGAGAAATAGTTTTCTTTTTAAAATGTTCCAGAACTAGTGTGGAAAAAGCAGCAATGATTTTGAAAACATACTGCTACAGGCTGCCAAAGGATTTCTGTCTTGGCAGGTTAAATGCCCTTGGATTTCAAATAAATGAGGTGAAAGATATGCATTAAAATAATGTCCTCCATTTGTCCTCAATGAGTCTTGTTACAGTAGGTAGAAGTAATAGTATGTTACAGAATTTTTATTTTTTATTTTTCCTTCTTTAGCTGTTTGCTATTAAAACACACACACAAACACACAAACACACACACACACACACACACACACACACACAAAGAGTAACATTAAGAGTGAAGCTATTCTTGCATAGATAAAACTTGGCCATGAAGTTACTCTATCAAGACATATTCAGTGGGCTGGTTCTCACAAATTCTGCTGGATTTCTTCACTGGAGCATTTTAAAAGAAACTTTTAGCACTGACTTAATGAGAACACGAACTAATGGATGTTTCAGAATTTCTTCATTTGTAAGTTTGCTTTGGATTGTTATGTAATTTCATTATGGAACGGTCTTGGGTTACCAGAAAGTTTCTAACTTTCAAATTTAACTTTACAAATTCTTATTAACTAAAGATGAATAAATATGTATGCTACAAATGTAATATGCTTAAATTAAGGGATTGACAATCCCCACCCAGAACTGATTAATCTTTTAGAAAGATAAGGATAGTTTCTTTTTTTAAATAACACATTGCATGTATTTGCAATATAATAGAAAAGCAAGGGAGGGCAAGAGGTTTAAAATCAATTCTCTTCCAGAAAGATGTCCTTTCAGGTGTGCTTATACAATTAAACCCTCACAAGAATTCAGGTTTAAATTGTTCCCTGCAATAGATCTCCCTAAACCCCAAGCAGCATGTGTATGGCAGGCTCTGCAGTCAAAGGGGCCTTTTTTAAAAAAATACTAGATCTATGAATGCATCAGAATGCCATTTAAATCCCATTGCCAGCGGTACAATTTGTATCTACTGAACTCAGCTTTGCTGGCCTACATTGCAGTGGCATAGAGAACATGTCTCTGCACTGCTAGCAAAGAGGAATTTAAAGCACCTTTAATAGAGGGGATGATTATCATGTACACAGATCCCAAATCAGAGGATGAACACAGAAACTGTTTATTTGTGAGCAGTTAGGGTGGAGGAAACAAGCCCTATCAGCCATAAAATGACACGTCATCTTTTCACCAAATACTTTTGGAGGCCGAAACCCCTTTGATGCTTTCCCAATTCGCTAGTCAGATTTGCGGTGTACTGCTATTCCAGATCCTTTGGATGTGAACCACAATTTTGTTCCACACTCTGGGGCTTCCTTAAAACCGTTGCTTATGAATGCATCTACCTGCTTCTCAAATAACAGTCTTCTGCCTTCTGCCCTTAAATAGGTCTAAACACATTTGTGTGTGTGGTGTTTATCCATATCTATCTCTAAAGAGATCACTTAATGAACACATTTGTATTTTAAAAAATGTTTTTTTAAAATTTCTGCTGCTCCTTGACTTCGCAATCCTATCTGATAGGCACACATATGCTTTTGGCAGGATAAGGGAGCCCTGTGTCAGGTAGACTGTAGGGGTTTATTAAACTGTCATTGTTTGGACTGAATGGAGAAGAGAGGGGAGGACTTGTTCCTTTCCTTGGCTCCAGGCTCAGAGACAGTATTGTAATGTCAGAGTGGGTAGTTTGACACTGGATCCTCGTTTCCATCACTCCCCCAACCTCTCTGTTGTTTCCAATGTCAGAAAACCACACGGGAAAAAGGTGTGTGGCAGCAGGCTGGCAGGGGCTGAGAATACAAAGGGTCCACGATGCTTTCAGTCCTCATCCTGCCTCTTTACAATCATGAAGCAAAATTACACAGCTCTACAAACACGCCTTCTTCCTCCCAGTGCTTCCAATAGATAGGAACAAAATAATAATAATAATAATACTAGTAGCAGTTAACAGCTACTCCTTTCAGATCTTGGTCCTGCTAATCTCATGCTGTTGTTGGGAGGACTTTGGAATAGTCAAAAGCCTCTAATGTCAAGATGCTCCAGCCCAGGATTTCTCTGAAAGTCAGCCACAAGTTTCGGCCTTTTGATGCAAAGCAAAGGCATAATTTGACTTGGAGTTAACTTTCATCACATCTGCAATGAATCCGGTCACTATTTTCTTAAGTGAGCCAAAACATTCTCCTCAAATGCATTCCTAAAAACCCCATTTCAATACTAAGAGGTAATTTCAATATATATGCTGATCTTTCTAATAGCAAGCATTTATTCTGAATGGCTGAGGCATTGAGAAGCAATGTTCATGTGAAATCCAACGATACTCACTTTTAACTACAGGTAATGTAGTCTCTATGGGAGTATATGAGCGTAAATTCATCTGAATGGAGTATCACTTTATAAAGGTTTGTTGAGACACTCTCATGTCTGTGTACAAAGGTGAGGGGGACTATATGCCATATCTACATGTAAACATAAATAAAATACTTTAGAAAAAATGTATATTTTGTACAACTATGTACAGAAAGTGGGGAGACAAACCCCATTTTCAAAAGTTCATTCACTGGAGTGTCCTCTTCACCGCCACTCATCTTTCTGAAGTTTTCAAAGAAATCGGCTCCTCCCACGCTCGTTTTCAGTACTCTCTTGCTTCCTGAAATTGTTTGTAATAGTCCTCGTCCGAAGGATTTTCTGTACATTTCTGACCGTTGTTAGGTGGCCGGGCTTCATTGTACCTACTCCAGTCTCCTTTGCAAACGATCCAGGGCAAAATATCCACTTTGTAATGAAGTTCTGCAGAGAACTCGATGCTGATCAGGTTGGGGGTGCCAGCCCCTTTCCCTCGGGTAATCAGCTGCATGCTGTCGTCATAGCAGCAGTGCTGTGCTGCCAAGGTGGTACTCTGCAAGGACAGCATGGACCGGATGCAGTAGCGGGCACTGGGCTTATAGATCTCCAGTTTTTCTTTCGGCCCGCTTGCATCTTTCCAGCGAAAGTTCTTCCTTTTCAGACGGTCGTAGATCTCTGCAGTGCTATAAGCTACTTCGGTGGGATATGTGCAAGGACAAGCGGGAAGATCGTTGACTACTTTGTGCATGTACTTCTTTAAGAATTCACTTTTGCAACTCATCCACCTTTCACAGCTATCCGTATCTGAAGAAGAGAAAGGAGGACACAAGGAAAAAAAGATCAAACTCCATATTAGCGCATTGTAAGTGTATGATTTACTGATTGGTTTGGAATCTGTTGCCCTCTCGATGTTATTAAACTACAACTCCCAGCACCCAGTGGAGGTGCTAAGGTTATGTGATAACATCGGGAAGACCACCGGTTCTCCTTCTTTGTCTTACTGTATCTCCCAAGTGTCAAAAGACAGGTTTTAATGATGGGTAGCTCTGTTACATTTTAACAAAGAGTTGCTTCACTTTTTAATAAAGTAATGTTTTCCCCCAATTTCTTCACAAGGATTGGATGTTTATCCCTTTAGCACAAGCTTCAAATCAGCACAAAACAATGCTTTTAGCCAAGAGTTATGGCAGCTTTTTTTCTTATTAATTGATTGATCTTTAACTGTTTCTGGTTTTAAAGTCATAAACTGAATTAAATTATTTCATACAAGTATTCTTTATTGCAGAAATAATTGATAAGCTGCCTTATAAGGACCTGGCCCCCAAAGGCTATTTAAAATATTTAAAAGTAAATCAATAAAGTAATATATAAATCCAGATGCTTTCAATATTATTTTCAAAGAACACATTCTTGAGCCTCAAAGCAAATTTTTTTAGAATCAATGTCAGTGACAATTTGTATCTCTGCTATCCTTTCTCCTTGAATGCTTATATTCTCAAGTTTTTATTGCCGCTGCATGTGCAAAATAAAAGTTGGATTTGTCTTTGTCTATTATACACTATCTCTTTTTTACAAAGTAGCTGCATTAAGTCCTAATTATTATTCTCTTTTAACTGATATTAAAATAGCCTCTTATAACTGAAACCAGAAATGAATTGCATTCCTCTTATAATATTTGGTAATTTAGAAAGAAATCTGGCCAAGTCAGGATGTGCTGTTAATGGAATGGTCATGAGTTATGAGGTGGTGAATATGTATCTAAAGTCCAAATATTTTGCAAATTTCAGGGAAATCCTTGGCTTTCGCCTGCACTCCTAAGTGATCCTTTGACTTAATGATGTCTTAACCACTGTGGATAGATCTTATAAAGCTATTTATTAATCAAGAAGACTTCCTGAACTTATTATATTCAGCTGTATTATTCAGATCTTGCCTTTTGTCTTCATCTTGTTATTTAACTTGGAATGCTCATGATACAGCTGGAAACAGTCACTTTTGTTAGAATTTCCACATTGGAAATCACAGATCTGGAAAAGGTTGATGGAGGCTCCAATCAAAACCTAGAAAATATTGGCAGGGTGAGATTTGAGAACGCACTTCATACTAGGGACCCTTTGTATACAGAGCCACTTCCTGTTCACATATACAACTGAGTCTCTAACATACAATCTGAGGTAGGTGTCTTAAATGTAGCACTGCCTGGATGCTTTCAATCACAACTTCTGCCCCCCTCAATCAATGTGTGGTGGTGTAGATTATGACTGTCAAAAGATCCTGAGGGAGTGAACTTGGGCCTACCTATATTCACCTAGGCCAGTGGTGGCTAACCTTTTTGGGCTCCTGTGCCAAAAATTGTGCACGTGCTTGCACGCTCGCACACGCATGCCAGCACCCAGAAGGCAATGCATGCCCCCCACTCCCTTACACATGTGCGCATAATCCCCACCCACCAATACTGCCCCCTTACTTGCACTGCACCTCACAGCTGATTTTTTGGCTGGTTTGAGGCCTTTTTCGGCCTCCCAAAGGCTCGAGGAAGGCTTCTGCAGGCTTTTGCAGGCCGAAAACTAGCCCAGTTTTGTCACTTCCAGTATTTTCGGAAAAATAGGAAGTGATGAAATGGGGCTAGTTTTTGACTTGCAAAGCCTGCAAAAGTCTGCAGAAGCCTTGCTCGAGCCTTTGGGAGGCCGAAAAAGGCCTCAAACCGGCCGAAAATCAGCTGCAAGGTGCGCACATACCCAGTGAGGTAAGTTTGCCTACAGCTTAAGTGCCGGCACAAATGGCTCTGCATGCTACCTGTGGCATGCTTGCCATAGGTTTGCCATCACGGACCTAGGCTAAGTTTAAGCGGGGGAACCGCACCCTTTTTGCTATTATCTGCTTACCAACTTCAAAGAGCTTTGTGGCATTGAATTCTTCACTTCCTGCAAGTAAGCTCACTTCTGTGGCTGCTGTTCTGAATGTGTCCTCAAGACCTGTACAAATTATTTGGAAGAAGGAAAACACAGGCTTGTTTCAAATAGTCCCACTGTACTCAGAGAGAGCAATAGCAGATGCACCACATGCATTTATTTTACAAAAAGAGTATTTATTTAACATTATTTACAGCCTCTGGGAAGGGTACCACAATGTCAAAAGAAAGCCAGCACATTAAAAATCAGACATATGTAATAAACTCATGAACAATGATTGCTTGCCAGTGCACCATAAATCAGTTATAAACTCAGCGTTTGTGTACTCCGATATTCAGAACGGCCTTGAAATGAGTACAAGGTTTTGAAGCGCTTTTCTTTTTGGTATTTTGAAGTCCGCTTTTTTCAGGCATCATTAAAGATTACAACCATTTGGATAAAGACAAAAACTACAAAGTAGTGAAGCTTTTCATTATTGCATGCTTGAAGTGCGAGTGGATGAAGGCTGTGCATTCCAACAGCATTATTAGCAAATCATTATTTAAAAACAGGACGTGCTCTTGATGTTACGGCTTATTAAAACAATGTGACTGAGATGTTTGGCAGGGAAAATATTGGGGATATTCATCTTCAGCTTTAAAGAAACCACCGTTTTATGAGAGGCCTCTTCCCAAGGATGTACAAGTAGAGAAGGTGGTGGAGGAGGCCATTTTGGGATCCACACTCATGGAGGATGCAGACTATCCTCGCTGCCAGTCTTCACAACAACAACAATCCTAGACATAGTAGAAGCTTCATTCCTATTAATTTTAAAGTTTCTTTAAATCAGAGGTCTCCAAACTTGGCAACTTTAAGACTTGTGGACTTCAACTCCAACTTGCTGAAGTCCACAAGTCTTAAAGTTGCCAAGTTTGGGGACCCCTGCTTTAAATGTTTTTAGGTTTCTGTTTTTATCTCAGCGTAAGCCACCCAGAGTCACTTTGGATAGTGAGAGGGGCAGCATATTAAATAAAGAAGAACATACACGGTAGAGAAATAGCATGGAAGGAAGCAAAGGGCATGTCAAGAAGCACCAATCTTATCTCTTCTTTTGCTGCCATTATTCAACTCGTCAGCAACCATAGTAGCAGCCCATGTCCCCTTTATCTTCTCCTTGTTCAGGGATCCAAGGAAGCGAGACAAACCCCTCGTAAGATTCCGGTCTATTTTGTGGCAATGCCAGGGAAGAAACAGCAGTAGGAGTCTTTCTCCTGCTCCTGTGTCTCAACTTTTTCAACATGACGGGCACCGGAGAGGATGCTCTTAGGTTCTTGATCTAGGTAAGCAATGGGCTATTTCCCCTCAGAACACTGTTCCTCAGCTAGGAAAGAGGAACTGAAGTTTGGCTGGTCCAGCCGGAAAATTGGAGGAAGGAGTCACCTTCTTGCTTTACAAGTGTATGCTTTTTTTTTGTCATTGTGTATTTATATTTATATACAATAAATCCTCAGCTTATAAATCCACAAAAAAAATCATGTTGCTAAGCAAGGCAATTGTTAACTGAATTTTGCTAACCACCACTACTTCCTTGAACTCTGAGTAATTTACAATAAACCCAAAATATTAAAATATAGCAAATACTATGATAGATTGGGGGGGGGGGGGAATTCACTTGAGAACTACAGGTAGTTCTTGACTTACAATCACTAGTTTAGTGACAGTTTGAAGTTATAAAGGCGCTGAAAAAAGTGACTTCTGACTGTTTTTCACACTTATGACTCTTGCAGCATCCTCATGGTCACGTGATCATACTTCAAATGCTTGGCAACTCATTCATATTTATGACAGTTGCAGTGTCTCAGGGTCATGGGATCGCCTTTTGTGACCTTCTGACAAGCAAAGTCAATGGGGAAGCCAGATTCACTTTAACAACTGCAGCGATTCGCTTAACAACCATGGGAAAAGAGGTCGTAAAATGAGGCAAAATTCAGTTAACCACTGTCTTGCTCTGCAAAATCAATTTTCAATTGTGTTCGTGAGTGGAGGACTATCTGTAGCCTCAAGGCAACGCTCACACCGTTGACGCCCAAATACAATGCAGAATAGCATATTTCCTGACAGCCAGGAGATTCAGAGGAAATAATGAGTTCCAGAGTAGGTGGGCAGCTCCTGAGAAAGCATGCCAGGGGTTTCCCTTCACCACATACATGCAGGGTGAGAATCATCAATTCATGCTTCCTCCACACAAACACACATGGCTGAGCCAAAACTTGTGAAAGAAGTTGTGTAAGTACTCAAGCTATGGAAGACTATAAAAGGCAGTAATGGTCCTGACAAAGATCGTGTAGGAGGGAAATCAGGACTGTTCCCTTCAGAGGGGTATCAGCAGGTTCTGACCAGTTCTGGAGAACCGGTGGTGGACATTTTGAGTAGTTCGGAGAACCGGCAAATACCCCCTCTGACTGGAGAATATACAGTATCTTTCCCTTGCCACGCCCACCAAGCCACGCCCACAGAACTGGTAGTAAAAAAAATTTGAATCCCACTGCTGGTTCCCTTCCATATTCACATCTGGAACCTGGCTAGAGGAGATCTAGGATTGTCTGTAATTAAAGCCCCAATGACTTCTCCAAAACCGTTCTTCAAACGGAAGGTTGGAGATTGCCTAATCATTGCCTAAAGTGGCTGGATTGAGAGAGAAGATCCTTTCAGAAGGAGGTTCAGCATTGCCTCCTTAAAGATAGATGGCATCCCCCCCTCACCTTCTTCAAAAAGATGTTAATTAACTACCTCTCAAGTCCAATCCCTTGCCCCATCTAGCTGCATGAGTAAGCCAGGTGGAACATGAATTCTTACAGGTGACAGAGTACAAATCCATATCTGCTTTCAAAGATCAAAAACTGCTTGTAGTTCATCTCGCTATTCCCTGCCAGTGTGCTATTGTACCCATCTCTAAGTAAATGAGAATGATTTTATTTGCAAAGAACTTTAATACGTCACATGGGCCTTCAGGAATATCTTCACACTTGTCCCTTCTCCAGGAAGGAATATAATCTTGAACAAAGGTGCCGGATATAAATCTACAAAAAGCAGTAGCAATGAAGAAATGTGCACGACTTCACAATTTTTATATCCATGTTATTCTCGCAAACACGGGAATGCTGCATATTGTGTGATTACATTCACCCTTTGTTTTCTTCCATCTAGGTGTCTTTTCACCTCCTTCATCTCCCGTAGCATCTCACTGAAAACCCTCAGGAATCATGAAGGGAGGGCAATCTTCTCCAGGGGCAATGCTTTTGCTCCTTTCAATTCCAAAAGGGAGCAAGAGGCTGGGCAGAACTGCCCACAAGATAGCTGGGTAAGTCTCCAAGTGCCTCAGAAAACGCAATGGGTCCATCAGTTGCATGGGGCAGACCATCTGGATTGGTCCCCTCACCTTTGCAAGGGTCCAGTATGCTAACAATGGGTGCATACATCAGAAAGGGATCTGACCAGTGGTGGGATTCCAATTTTTTTTACTACCGGTTCTGTGGACATGGCTTGGTGGGTATGGCAGGGGAAAGATACTGTAAAATCCTCATTCCCTCCCCACCCCACCCCACTAACCTGCTTTCCAGCTCCATTCTCCTGCGCAGGGCAACAAAAGAAGACCCAGCCGGTCAGCTGGGACTCAGGAGGCAGAGAATAGATGAGGGGCAGGACTAGTCAGAGGTGGGATTTGCTGGTTCTCCAAACTACTCAAAATTTCCACTACCGGCTCTCCAGAACTGGTCAGAACCTACTGAATACCACCTCTGGATCTGACTACAAAGTACAGATGACAATATCTTGCATTTTCAGATTATTTTGAATCTACCCGTGAAACAAAGACCAAGTCCCATGCATTTATCAGGCTTGAGACGTCTGGGACTGGCCCATGGATAACATGGAAGCCATGAACCCCCTGAGTTCACTCAGATCCCATCCCCCAAGGAACAGGAATTAAAGTCCAAGTACTTCCAATAAGAAGTAGGTAACTTTTAAGGCAGTCAAACCCTGCCCCTACTCAGCGTTCTGCAGTTTAGATTCTTCGCACTGCATTGAGAAATTTGAAGAAACAGCAGAATGATTTCTTCTCATTTCCATGTATCCTTTTCTGCATTCTCCTTCTTGAGTTTGCCTCATGCAAGCCTATTCTTTGAAGCTTTTTAGAGCAACCAAATTATAAATAATATCAGCAACCTGCATTTTCACAAACAGAAATGTGTGAATGTCGTACTTTCTGCCTAACCAAGAGATTAGACTCAACTCTAACTCTACTGCTTGCATTAAATCATAAAACAGCCATAACCATGTTTACCTAGGACAGTTCAAAATTCTGAATGGGGATTAATGGGGCCACCTGAACATTTGCATTTGGTTTGCAGAGAAGCACGCAGCGGGGAAAGTCCCTGCTCTCTTGGTGGAAAGAGAAGCCAGCCAGCAAATCTACCAGAGTTGGAGTCCCCACCCTCCCTTCAAAAGTTGGCCCATCCTGCTATTACCTAATAAGTAAGCAGCATTCTCCTTTGTGAACTGCTGAAAGATCCCCTTTTTAGATGAGTGCGTGCTACTTTCTGGGAAGCTATTGTTCAGTACAGCAAGTGTTACAGTCTGAGTCACAGAGGAGGTTCTCTAATTGCCTTTCAAACAGTGTGATGGGGGTGTGAGAAAGAAGTATTAGAAAGGGAGCACTGCAGTGGCTGAACTCATCAATGGTTACCAGAAGGCTTCTGTCAGAGTTAGGAGCCTAAGACAGCACAAAGGAGGCATGTGATATCTTGATCTCAGCCGCTCTTCCTTGAAAGGCACTGCAGAGTATAACTTTTCTTAGTGCTCTGAAATCTGAATTAATCTTAATATTGATAAAAACTCAATAACGGGACGAACAATTAGAAAAGCCATGAGATTCTTAACTCCAGTACTACTCCATCTAGTGTGTTTTGCAAGAAATGCACTTTTTTCTTGCCAACTATCTGTAGACCATACTGAAAAATGGAAGGTACTTTAATAAAAAGTGTGATTGAAGAGCCTTTTGACCAGTTGTTGGATTCAATTTTTTTTTACTACCGGTTCTGGGGGCATGGCTTGGTGGGTGTGGCAGGGGAAGGATACTGTAAAATCCCCATTCCCTCCCCACCCCACTAATCTGTTTTCCAGCTCCGTTCTCCTGTGCAGGGCAACAAAAGAAGACCCAGCCGATCAGCTCGTACTCAGGAGGCAGAGAATAAATGGAGGTCAGGACTAGTCAGAGGTGGGATTTGCCGGTTCTCTGAATTACTCAAAATTTCCGCTACCGGTTCTCCAGAACTGGTCAGAACCTGCTGAATACCACCTCTGCCTTTGACTTGAGGCAGGGAAATACTTTATGTCATTCCATGCTTTACAAAGATACAAGCAAGGTAATAGTTCCAGATACCTGACCAGCTCCTGCTTGTACTACAAATGATTTGGTCTAGATACACACACACACACACACACACACACACACACACACACACACACGGGGAGGGTGCATATACAGAGCTCATGGCTATGAGCAATTCTGCTCTTTATTTCCTTTCTTTATTTCCTACCTGGGCAGTTTGGTCGGTCACATGTCCTCGATTCAGTGGCTGTGCAGGCGTATCCACAGGTCCTGGTGCGTTTTTGATTGCCACTTCCACAGGTTATACTACAAACTGACCACAGACTCCAGTCTCCTTCTCCCTCTATGTAATCTGAAAGGGAAGAGACGAAAAAAATTAGGAAACACAGAAGGGGCGGGAACAGTCGGGTAAAAATCAGACTCCAAAGAAAGGCAAGTGGATGTGATTCTATCCACCAACATCAAGGCTTCTGTACTGACAATGAACTCGTTTAGAAGCTGTGGAACTTTACAAAGTCAAAATGGTACCACCCAGGCAGAAAAAGGATGGGTTAAGCAGGGTTGTTGGAATTTCTCCAGAAAGAGAAAGACGGGACAATGCTCAAAATCAAAGCAAAACAATTTAAGCTCACAAATTATTAGAAAGGGTTGAAAAACAATTAAAAGTGGGTAGAAAAGGGCATGACTGACTGGAATACGTTTAGTAGAAATCTGCATTGCAACATTTTGCTCCAGGGCTGACTACAACATACATAAATGTCCAACCAGCAGCATGCGCATAGCAACCCAGATTGGGCCTACTTTCAACAGCCAGGCTTTCGTGGTGTTCACTATCAGCGTGCACAAACCTTCTGCCCTTGTTATGTTTTGTCCACACATTTGCCAATGAGGCTTTCGCTCACTCACCATATTCAGGCTGCTCCTTTGATTCAAACATCCGATGACTTGATGGATGCCTCTCCCATCCGCCATTCAAGGGGTTTAGGAAGTTGCTGTCTTCAGTCGTGCTGTCGTATTTGTAATCCTGGTCACCACTACTCATGCGAGTGATGGAAGGCGCGGATCTTTGCCACCAGTTTCTCCAGTTTGGGGATGGGACAGGCCAGCTGGTTTTGCTGCTTTCTCTTTGAAGACCTTTCTCCGATTCAGACTCTGTTCCGTCAACAACCTCTATAGTGACCTGGAAAATTCAAGAGGAAACAGCATTCAGGCCTCAAAGGCTGCCTTCCTTCAGATCAGAAAAACTCTTAATATATTAATTTAATAAATCTTATAAAGCCTAGAAGACAGCTTCAAACTGGTAAGGAATACATTGGAGAAAAAAAAGTCTCAGTGCAAATTGGATGAAAAGTTACAGATGCTAGGACGTGGAACACTTTTACAATTACGTTTGTGATTTGTATAACAACGAAAGAGTTGTATATTTTCTATCAATAACCCCCCTCTGCAATTTGTTATGGTTATTTTAACTTTCTTAAAACTTTCATAACAGATAGGTATGTTCGGAGATTCCCACATAATTACAAAGTGGAAGCATGGCAGAATGAACAGATTAGGAAGAAGAAGGCACAGAACAAGGATATGTATAAGGCAGACAAGAGGAGAGATGAACAAATGAAGACTGGATCCAATGGAAAGTCAAAGGAAATAGGAAATACATCATTAACATTCTTTTTCCATAGACCACTCATTTATAATCGTATTAAAATTTAGATGTTTGGACCACAAGGTAGCTCTGAATTTATTTTGCTTTTTTAAATTATTATTATTTCTGCTGTAAGTCCCAGGTTTATTTATCAACAGACTATTTAGTATTGGTGTATATTTGCACATATTATTATGAATTAAAATGCTGCCTTGGCATTTTTGACAAATTATCTTGAAATACTGTATTATAATCAGTTTCCTAAAACATTCCGAGTGTGATTTCAGCCTCAGTGATGACATTGCTGTTAGGTACTGGGGTGTTACGGGAGAGCAGGCGGGAACATGGGAACACACCTCTGATGTGTAGCATTGGTGTTGTGCTCTGTCCCTCTGAGCAAACTCCAAGCCCCTAGATAGTACACCCCTGGAGGCCTGGGAGTTTGACTGCTCCCAGCGAATGCCTGGTAAGTTAATAATAAGCCAGCACTTATTCAAGACCTTATTGATGAGGAGCAAGCCAACCTGGCATCATCACAGGGACCTGGTAGACTCCAGAAGGGGAAGGGGTCCCTCTCAGACATGTGCCCAGTTTGGTTAGGTTTTTATACCACCTGAGACCCCAGGGCAGAGGAGGTGGGGTGGCAGTGGTCATCTGTCTTGACCCTCAGAGGCCTTCATCCCCAAGTTTCTGCTTGTGAGACACTGTTTCTGAAGCCAGGTTCATGGGATCCATTGGGATTGTTGCTGCTCTATCAGCCTCCCGGGGCTTGGCAATCTCTTTGCCTGAACTGCTGGAGACCATCTCAGCGCTAGTGATGGAGTTTCCCGGACTTACGGTTCTAGGAGACTTCAACCTGCCATCCCTGAGTATGGCTTCAGAAGTGACCCAAGAGGAGGCCATGGGCCTATTCCAGATCATCTTGGCTCCAATTCAGGATATACGCCATATATGATCTTGACAGACCAACAGCAGTGTGATTTGGTAGGGGATCTATCATTCTCCCCCCCTGGATTGTGGTTAGATCCTGCCCTGGTATCTCTGAGATTCTCTCATGGCCCCACCAACATAGGGATGCCGTGCCCATTTGAGCATGCTGCCCCCAGTGACTGATGAACCTGAATAAGTTCCAGAAGGTATATCTTGGAGGCTTTGCTTCATGGTCCTGCCATGAGACTCTGGTCATGTCCAGAAGAAGAGCATTTTCTGCTATAGCTCCTGCCCACCCAAAGTGATAGGCCTTGAGGCCATGACAGTGCCAACTGGCCTGGGGCTCCAATGAGAGTGTGGCGGCTTTGGAGGTGGCTAATGGAGTAGAGAACACCCCACCTCCTCCTTGTACTCGCTTTATTCCTGCCCTCTCCATCCTGGTGAGTTTTATTTTAGGCTTCAATCTGAGTCGGTCATCAGGACCTGAAATTTTGTCTTCTGAACTTTTGGACTCGTGCTGGAATCCACCTTATTCTGACTTTTATTGTTTTATCCAAATATAAAATATAAAGGAAAATGGAAATTGGTGGAAGGAAAAAAAGAGGGGGAAAGAAAATATGGAATATAAAGGAAAAAAGAAAAAAGTGTTGACTTCCAACTCTTTTTAGCACAGTAGAAGATAACATTACAGTCTCAACTTTTTACTTTTACGCATTAGTACATACTAGCCATTCCTATAACAACTAATCTAGCTAATGGGCAAAACCAGAGTCAAAGTTTCATTTTTTTTAATCACCAACACAAAATCTAGAAGTGATTTCCAAATTTTATTTATATACCTCTTTGAATAAAGCAATGAATTTAATCATTCTTGCCTTTTCTTCCTTGCTGTGGAAATAAGATATATTTCTATTTGCATTTCATATCACCATTTATATTAACAAAATTCACTGAATTCTTTGATTCTCTAATATTAAAAGGGAAAAAATACTTTCTCCCCATCTATTTTAAAACACTTTTTTTTCTTTAAAAACATTTCTAAGATCAAAAAGTTATAATACATTTTTAAACTTCCTTTTAACATACATCCCTCCAAGTTATCCTCATATCAAATCACTCCCTCCAAGTCATCCTCATAAAATCATTTTTTCTTCTTGTATACATCATTTTTAAAACTCTAAACTTTTCTTTAAGCTAATATTTTTTTTCTTTAACTTTCTCTTAACATATTTTCAAATACATTTTCAGTAATATTTTACAAGCTTTAAGAATTACTTAAGCATTATATATAATGGGGAAAAATGCATTTTCAGACCCACTTTACATTAATACTTTATTTCAATTCCAAATATCAGACTGATAAAAATCCACCCTAATGCCAATTGACTCATTAAGTTTAAGTCACTCCTTCCAACTTATCTTCATGAAATAAAATCTTTTTCTTCTCTGGAATGTTTATCAAGTAGTTATAAACTTATTTTTTTTCTCAAGGATTTCTCAACCTTGTTAGTGTCCATGAAGAAAAAGTCCCATATTTGTCATTTTGAAAATTGCAGATTTTCTTGGAACTTTTCATTCAATTGTGTTGGGACTTTTATATTTAAACCATCATAATAAAGATTAGCTCCCGACCAAAGTGGTCCCTATTCTTCTACTTGCATTTTTACATGCTTTCGAACTGCTAGTTTGGCAGAAGCTGGGACAAGTAACGGGAGCTCACTCCATTATACGACGCTAGGGATTCGAACTACCGAACTGCTGACCTTTCTGATGGACAAGCTCAGCGTCTTAGCCACTGAGCCACCGTGTCCCCTAGAGTTGGAAATGACTAGCATGTATATGAAAGGGAAACCTTTACCTTTAATAAAGATTGGTGTCAGGTTTATATTCCAAAATTGCAATTGACTCCTCTACATTGACAATGTAGAGGTGGTTTTGTAACTTTGTATACATATTTGCATTGCATTTCTGAAGTAGTTTTTTAAAAAATATCTTCTTAACTCCCACTTTAGTCAAAGAGTAGCTTTTTTGTAAGTTACTGAAGAATTGCTGGCCAATCAGGAATCATAAAAATCGGAAAGTTTTAGCCACCCGTTGCAAAGCAGACCAAGCTACAATAACCAAAAATAATAAACTAGAACCACAAATTTCTACCCTTATATTTCTCCATCATTTAAAAAAAAATATATACTCCCCATTTCCTTATTTTAGCTTACCTTAAGAGCCTTCTTCTTGTTTAACTATGAAGAAATCCCCCAAATGGTACAGATCTTCAAAAAGGAATAACAGGCTGTGACTAAATATAACTTCTCTTAGTTTGATAAAGATTAGTAGTCCTTAAAATGATTAAGAAATGAAAGGCACAACTTATTGTCTGTTTGAAAAATAAATGCCAAAATGGCTGCTTCTTCAACAACGAACTGATTGCAGCCTTCGGCATGCCATGTGCTTCAAAGCATAGCTCCTGGAAGATTTTGTGAGATGATTTTAGGACTCTCCCTAACCCAGGAGAGTCATATACCTTCTATTGGTAAGTTGAAAAAGTGACAACCAGGGTAAAACCCTTCTGGGATCTTTTCCTGGGCATGTTGTTTAGTTGGCCATCTTCACCAGAAATAGGCTGGAGTCCACCTTCAGGGAACTTCTCTCTAGCTCCAGATTGGATCCTGCTACATTATCCTGGGACGCATATGTTCACCTTCATTTGTGAGTTTTATCTTAATTGAATTTTAAAGTTATGATCCTTATTTATTATTTTAATGTTTCATAGTGAATTTCAGTGGAATATCTGTATGCGACCTAGAGTTGCCTCTGGCAAGATGAACAGCATACAAATTTCAATAAATAAATATATAATATACAACTATTTCTATTATCCATAGAATTTTATCTGTACAATCAAACCACTGATCCATCTACTCCAACATTACCAGTACTAGAAGTGACTCTTCCCCAGTCTGCTCAAACTTTGGGAATTATAGACCCACCAATCCAAAGGCATCATATTGGGTAAAATTCCTCAAGCACACTGATGTACCATTGTGTGATGACTCAGGACATGGCACAAAGGCAACACATTTAGTTAATCAGTAAGAGTCCCTTTATTAGCTCCAACTTTGCCCCCAATGTCCTGGTTACCTTCTGGCTGGAGAAAAACGCTCCCATGAACAGAGAATCAAGTCCAAAATGACTACAGAGAATCAAGTCCAAAATGTGGTCAACAAAAACTGTAACTATAAGTCCAATCAAGGCAAAATGAGGTAATTAGTCTGGCAGAGCAGGAGCAAGAATTCCAGACATGAAGGCACAGCAAAACTCAACATGGTTGGAAAGACGCCAAGAACACAGATAAGCAAAGTCAACACAAGATAAAACTCATGTTTGCTCCCAGCAGCTGCTGCATGCAGCCTCTATTTCTTTTAAATTTTCTTCCCAGGTATGACTAATGAAGGGAATCAGGGCCTTTTCCTCCCCTATAAGCTAAGCAACCCACGTTACTCTCTTCTCCGTTCCTCCCTGCATGCCCTAGGATGAAGAGGGGGTGGGCCTGGGTGTTCCTCTGAACTGCCTCTCCCTTGTTCTACCTCTCCCCTGCTCTGCCCAGCCAGACTTTGCCCTTCCCCAGTTTCCTCCATAGCCAATGGAGCCACACTCCCACTCCCTGTCAGCTGTTCATCTTCCTCCTTGGATTCAGACTTAGACAGGAGCATGATACATTGTTTGTATTAACATCACCTTCCTAATTTCCAGTAATACCCTATACATTTTTCACTTCAACTGTATTTCAGTGCAAAAACTGTGCATGTCTATGCATGTTTTTACATGAAATAAAGAAATTTACAGTATATTTACACGTACACAGACATCTGATGAAGAAATTATACCATACAGTGAGATCTACCTCTGCCTAAAGAGGAAACACGTCAAGCATAATTGAAGAAGGGGACTTTAATTCATGAAATCCTACCTCATACTGTGATTTGGTTGGCCTTCAAAGTGCAATAGGTCATATTTGGTTTTGTGGCAAATGGTTATTAGGACTCCCTCTATGAAAGCATGGGAAATAGTTACTGAAAAACTGGAAGAAAGGGAACATTCAGGTCAAGAAATGAAATATCAGATCTAATTTCAGGACCTCCTGGAACTCAGGCGCTATTTAAATAGGCTTGAAAAGCAAAAATGTACATAAAATGACTTGGCAGCCAAGTCCTTTTGCTTACACATGACTTCCGTTTCTTTCTCGGGGAGAAGAAAATGAACCTGTTGCCCGGTGAATAGCCCTTCTATGCCAGCCTGACTGCATGAGTTGGCATGTGTCAAATCAGTGCCCGTTAACAAAAGAGCTTCTCAGAGGGAAAGAAGGGGCAATGCTCCCCAAGGAAATATCTTTAAAAGCACCTCATTTTCAAGAACTTCCTGGGAATTCGTTTACTTGAGTGCAGTGGTGCATTTGGCTGCTGATTTGGCAATCAAATTAAAAAAAGCAGCTGTAGCACAAAAGTAACAGCTGCTCGGGTTACCCTTTCAGATGATTCCGAGGAGCTGAATATTTTGTTACTGAAACAGATGCAGGCAAACAATCAGTAAACAGATAAGCACTATGCTCATTTCCACAGGCAGTAGGTGAATGCAATCCCAGAAAATCTTTCTAAGCAGTGGATGATTGCTATTTTAAAGTGGAAATAGTGAAGCTGCCCTTCCTCAGTATCCAGATGTATTTGGAGTGACAGCTTCCAGAATTCCCATCTGGAATTGCCAATGGGCAAGGCAGGCATAAATAAATACCCATTCACATTGAGCCTAAAATGTGTATAGAGAAGACAGAATAGGAAGAAATGGACTACTTTACATGTATCTACTTGAATACATGTTCTGGACCATCAAAGAGAAGATTGCACAGATATACAGTATTCAGTTCTATTCACAGGCAAACCTTCTATTTTAGAATACTGGAAATATTCTAAGGGATGATACCAGAAGAATTTGCTTGAGGTCTAATGGTGACTCTAAATTTAAGATCCCTGATCTGGCTTACAAAAATTCAGATGACCATGAGACAGCAGCAAAGGATAAAGAAATCTCTTGTTTGTTGCTGCCAATTAATGGTTATCCTATTTTTTTTTAAACCCAGTTATGATAAACTTGAATAAAGATACAAAGTTGGTTTCCAAAGTTGGTCTAAAAGATTCGTTCTGATTTAGTTGTGGTCCAAAATCCTCAGGAGAAGTCAGCCAATTTAAATTAAAATTGAAAGAAACTGTGCCTTTATCTGTATACATTTTACCATTAAAGATGCTGTGGTGAGACTCCGTTAGTGATTAAAAAAAAAATCATTCAAGAGAAAGTCAATCAGTCCCACACTAATTTCCACTTTCCTTTTCTGCTGTTCACATTACGAGACAAGTTTGTATGTAGACTGTTTGATATTTACCAAGGCTAATAATGAGATTTCAAGTCAATTAATAGTCAACAAGGTGCATTATTTAATTTAATACTGATGTCAGCTATACCACAAACCAAAAATACAGGAATTTAACAAAACGTCTACCATTTTGATTTTTTTTTCACATTGTATCCAAATATTTAATAGGATTTATGCAATATTATTTATTTCCTTTATAGTATGAAATGCCCAATTATTAACTTGCTTCCCCTCCCCCCCCTTTGTTCCTGATATTTGAAAGTGTTTTTTTTTTCAAAGAATAAAACAGAAATCCTTTACCTGGATGTTAGGGTTTTGCCCATTGATATCCGCTTTTGAAAAGTCGGGAAAATTTGGAAGATCGAAGAGGAAAGACCTGGGTCCATCTCTTTGCAAGGATGTATGCCCATTCTGCTGCCTGAATCGCTGCTTGGCCAATGACCGGTGTGCTGCTTGGTGACCAGGATAATTCTGTCCATCTTCTGGATCTAATGTGAAGCTGCTTTCAAGAGATGAGAGGCTCTCTGTGCGGAGGATTTCCTAGGAGGACGAAGAAAAAGAGGAAATAAATTCAATTTTTGTAGACCCAAGAAAGATATTAGGCTGGATACAGCGAGGTTTAGCAGAAGTAATTCTGTTGTGGACAGAACTCTGTGGGTAGAGGAAGGCAAAGGGGAAAATGACAAATTGTGTGTGAAAGTTTATATCACAAATGACACACTATGAAGGAGCCCTGCACCATTTGTATGACATCATGACATCTAAGTCATTATCTGGAACTCACTGTGGCTTGCTATACACCCTACTGATACTGGCCGTAGTGCTTGGTTTTGTACATTTCTGCAAAAAGTGGTGAGATGTTGTACAGTGAAAGATCTCGTGCCTTGTGGAATGCTTTGTGACCTTGAACAAGAGACTTCATAGGGGTTTCAGCTCTATTAGGATACAAAATCCTGGCATTAAGTTGGAAAATATCTTTCTGAGTGCAACAGAATCCTTCAATCAAAGAAGAAGGGCACCAGTGCATCCATCTTTCAGAGTGGCTTCCATTAAAGCTATCAAAAGCTTTGTGCTGGTGAAAAGAAAAAGAACAAGCAGAAAAGAACCAAGCTCGTGGCCTTTGCAATGGCATTCCTACAATCAAGAAAACACGTCCATAACATTTACAGTATATATTCAAAGATACTACAAATTTTGGCACTGATGGAAAAATAAAGCTACAAACTACATGTCAAACAGTACAACAAAATTTCCTATCACATACACGGTCTGGAGAAGGCAAGAGAGGGGAAATAAAATGTGCATTGTGATGTTGATGATGGAACAACTTCCTATTATAGTTGATTTATTATGTTGCTCGCAGATATATAAGGTGTCAAGCTCGCTGTCTTATTGTGGCATCCCAACACACATATTATTTCGATGAAATCTCTGCACATACCTCATGTACCATACTACACAGAGTGCACTGCTCCTCAGTATGTCCCAATCCTATCCCTTCACTTGATGTTTAGCAATACGAGAAAGAAATTGGCAGTACATCTATATGACTTTTGCATTGGCAGGGCAAGGAATTAATAGAAAGTGGAAGTGGAAGTTTCACCCTTGCTAGTTCGCTGGTGTAAAACTTGGAATTTTTAACAGCTGGACCCAGATGTTTTCAGCTGCCATCTAATATGAGAGCTACATTCTTGAAAATACGAAGGTTAAATTGAGATGCAGAAAGTGCCAGACATTATTAAGAAATCTTAGTGCTTGTATCAGAAGCTATGGGGTGCAGAAAAGGAAACGAGAAAATCCAAAGGTTCAAACTCTGTCAATATTCATTTTTGAAAATAGTGAAATTTACTTCATGGGCACAAACGTAACGATCAGAATGGGCAGTGTGCCATTATTTCTAATAAACATGTTGCACTGTTCTCCTTCTCCAATTTGGAGCTGAAAAGCAGGCACAACTTTGGGGACAATTGCCCTCTTCTAAATTCTGTGTTTGGGTGAAAGCTGGGACTTTAAACATACTCAGAAATCACAGGAGACTAATACAATTACAGAGATGGACCAAAACTAGAGAGGGGAAAGTTATATATAACAAATTTGTGCTATGTTTTAAAGATATTTCCAATGAACAACACATTTCTTTCTAAAGAGCAACACATGAACAAGAATGAACAATAATCCATAAACATCTGTTGCATGATAGACATGGTCCTAATGATAAATTTTGGCTCACTATCAAAGTGTGTACTCATATGTTTACATTTTAGCTTGCTTCTAGAGGTCTCGGAATGCCAAAGTTTTTTCCTCTAGATACTCACAGACAAACATGATAAAATGAGTTGTCTAATGAATAGTGGCTCAAGATCTGTGAAGGTCTTTTTGATTGAATAGAGTTGAGCTTGGATCTCACATGTACTAGTATAATTTAATCTCAGCCATACAGTATCTCTAAATCCCATATATATTTTGGACTAGAGCTCCTGGCCATTGGCTATAGAAACTACAGGTCACAAAGCTTCCTGTCCTCACTTTGTGACCCACCAAGCATCCTTGTGCAGCCTACTAGTGTTTTTTTTTTTTAAAACTGAGACTAAATGTTGCTGCTGCCAGGAAGGATCTGCTGCTACTCCATTTTTCACTGCCACCTCCTCCCTGAAATACATGCTACTGAATGCTTGTCACATCTCCAGGCCTCATTGACACTGCCAGCCCTATTGCTGCCAGCATTGCTAGCTACCCGCCAGCTGATTGGCAGCCAGCTATTCCTTTGTGTCTTGCAATGTAGCATGTAACAATGTGGCATTTCGTTCTCTATGAGTTTTTGCTGCTCAAGTATACTGTCACTGTCTAGAACCGTGATGGCGAACTTATGACACGCATGCTGGAAGAGGCAGGCAGAGCCATCTCTGCGAGCACATGAGCTGTCACCCCAGTTCATTTCCATTGCACATGCGCGCACCTCCCGCTAGCCAGCTGCTTTTCTGGTATCTGTCATGCATGCGTGGGGGGCGGGGCACATGCGGGAAACGTGTGCACAAGCACGGGGGGCGGGGGAGCATGGAGTCATGCATGGATACGCAGGGGGCGTGGGGAGCATGGGGGGGAATCCACAGGCATTGCATTATGGGTGCAGGCATGTGTGCATGCTCTCATGCACACACATGTACACTTTCGGCACGTGACAACAAAAAGGTTAGCCATCACTGGTGTAGAACCATCTTTCCCAAGCCGTTGCTCTCCAGATATGTAGCATTATAATCCTTGTTGGCTACTCTGACTAGGGAAAATGAGAGTTATAGTTTAATTAATAAGGAAGGCAGTTTTTTGAAGATCTAGATGAAGATCTCATGTTGATTTCAGTTGATCTTTTAATGATGGCCATGAAAGTTAACAATTTGCTTTAAATCCATGTGGCCTATTTCTAAGATTTCACACAGCTGTTTCAGGTTTCTAGCAGACAGATGTTCTGTAATCATTTTTATTTTTCCTGCCTATCTCTTAAAATATTCAACATCTTGTTCCAAATTTATTTCTGGAATTATTATCTGCCAAATAATATTTTGTAAAAAAAACATTTTGTTTATATGGTTTACAAAAAACAAGAAGAGTTCACTATTCATTTAGAAGCTAAAAATAACATTAAGTATGCAGTAGGAAAAATGCTACATTTACAAAAAAGGAAAGAAAAGGAACAAGGGACAAGCAACCTGTTTAAGCAAAAGATACTTTGCCTGACAAGGAAGTCTCATAGGTGGTATTCTTCATTTAAAGTTTGACATAATTAAGCCTGGAAGCAAATTGAAGAGAAATAAAATTTGTTTCCGAGGGCTCTAATCAAGATCTCAGCCAGGGGTGGGATTCAAATTTTTTAACAACCGGTTCTGTGGGCAAGTCTTAGGTGGTGGGCGTGGCTTAGTGGTCATGTGACTGGGTGGAAGTGGCTTGGTGATCATGTTATTGGCTGGGCGTGGCCAACTCAATATCACTCACATTGAAGCACGGATCTCCTCGCCTGGCATCTCCTGAGTGTGGGGATGCTGCAACAGTTGTTAAGTGTGAAAAATGGTCATAAGTCACTTTTTTCAGTGCCATTGTAACTTTGAATGGTCACTCCACACAAGCAAAGTACCAGCAAAGGAGGGGAGACAAACTCCAGAGAAGTTCCAGAGACAGGAAGTCTAGTCCTGTCAAGAATGTAATAAGGGTTAACGGAGAGGCAGTTTCTGTAAGCAACACCAGAATGTTTCCTTCCTGCCTTCCTTACAGGATTAGGCCAGTAGTTTCTTCTAACAACCGGTTCTCCCAACTGCTTAGAATGTTAACAACTGGTTCTAGCGAATAAGTGCGAACTGGTAAAATCCCACCCCTGTTCTAAGCCAGAGAAAATGTTCCATTTTTCATGGTTAGGCCCCAAATGCCACATTAAGAGAAAACAACAATCCATCACAGTGTTGGAGTGAAATGGTTATTTAGAAAGGTAGAGGTAGAGGCAGAGATAGATGGATGGATGGATGGATGGATGGATACTGGTAGATAGATAGATAAACAGACAGATGATAGATAGATAGATAGATAGATAGATAGATAGATAGATAGATAGATAGATAGATAATAGATAGATAGAAGTAGAAGTAGAGATAGAGCTAGTGATAGGGACCCTTCCCTTCCAAAGCCTCTATAAAAACACAATGAGGACAATTCTTTTTATTGATTTGCATAGGCATAACATAATTGGTTTGCAAAATTCCAGATGATACTAGAAGATAATTAGAGGGACAGAACTACCAGTAGTAGCCTTCTCTTGTTTAGATTATGCTTGTTATTGTACAATGTCATTCTGGTTTTATTTAAAATTAATTTTCCTTGTACTTTATTTATTTATTGGTTGGTTGGTTGTTTCAACTGCCATGTCTAGTACAAAAGTTGGATATAAATCTAATGAAAGAAACAAGTAAAAATATTCCATATGGTTGCAGAGTTTTCATAAAGCGGTTTTTCCTTTTGCTGGTCAGAGCTTTTCAATTCTTTTTCACTCTCAACTCTTTTAACCTCTTTTTCACTTTTTAGCCTTTTGCATCAAACTATATACAAGAATTCATGCTACAAATTCAAAATACATTAAGATAGGTAATTCTCTATATTCAATACATTTTGTACGAGTAATTATCCTGCTTCCTGGAATATATAAAATATAAGAAACCATCCTTACGATCCCTTAGCATAATTTCTGAGGCTGAACCTACATTATCTTGAATAAGATATCAATTAATTTAAATTCCCAAAGTAGCTGTCTAGTGAAATAAATATATCTAGCTTTGAAATGTTGTTACAAGCGCACCTGGATTACTTACTCCTCTGCCATGTATAGCAGACTATCAGACCATTGAGAGGAGAAACTGTAGACTTGAAACCTTTTTGAAGCTAATAATGGACTCTAAGTGATAGTCCGGGCTTCCAGAACACCTGGTTTATAATTAAAAATATTTAACACAGAGGCTTCAGATGAAAGTCTGGAAGAACTGTAATACTCACAGCACACGTCTAATTCCTGCAAGCAACAAAGCATAGAAGCCTCTGGCATGAAAATTAATGAATGCAGCCTCGTTTCAACATTGTTCAAGCCCTCACCCTCCTCTCTGCCGATGCTCTATTGTTACAACTTCAAAGACCAACTGCTGGCTCAGATACAGTCAATATGAAAAGAGAAGAAGGCCCCCTAAATTTACTGCTTGACTGCATTCTCTTTAAATGGATAGCACCGTGGTCCTCTTTCAAAGGAGGTATCCCAGACATAGATCATCTTTATAGGACATCACATACAATAAAACAAAGCTGTAACTTTACAAAACCCAGAAAAACCAACAACCCAACCCAACAACAAACCACGTGAATCACCTTTAAAGATTCCCCATGAGGTGAACATTCCTGTTTTTTAAAAAAATATCACTGTGGCTACCAGTTTGTAAAATCTTTGGTGTATTCCAACCATGGTTCAAAGCATATTAATAATGTTACTTAACCATTTTAGTTTTTAAAAACAGATTTATAATTTAGCTGGGTTTGCATTTCCATGTTTGATATTCTGAAGTGTATTTTTTTAAAAAAAAAAAACACACACCAGATAGCCTTGAAGTATTTAAATCTTGGAATCATTTACAAAGGCATTTCTATAAATTTACTCACTGAAAAAAATAAAATTGTATTTTTAAAAAACCCTTCCCAACATTGTTTTACCTTCAAATAATTTTAATCATGGCATATATCTCTGACCTATAAAGTAGGAAGTGCTTTGCTGTGAAATAAAACTTACCCCCACATTAAACTGTTTTGTTTCCAACCTGAGCAATGCATGTTTTGTAAACTACTTGGTCCAAATAAAGCTTAAGATCAGTTACACATAATGCCTCCAAAGTCTACTTTTTCATTCACTACAAGAAATTTAATCCATCCTTGTTACTGAGCTATTTTAATGTTTGCAGATGCTACAGCTATGTTAAAAATGGGACTGTAGTAGCTCCAGATAGGAGGCACACTATAGATGGATGAAAACCACATCCCCAGAGTCAGAAAGGGCACAATAGTATTGATTTACTTGATCAAAAGTAGTCTTTTTTTAAAAAAAATCACAATAAAGCTTAAGCTTAATAAAGATTAAGTCCATGATCAACTAAAATCTCAATCAATAATGAAAACATCTTCATGTTTTCCAGAAAGTATTTATTCAGAATGTCAAGCAAAACATGGTGAACACTAGATGAATATGATGCAAGGGGGAAGACAAATATAATATTCTAAGAGTTAAAATATATATAAAATACATCCGAAATAGTTTGGATATAGAGTGCTTGCTTTGGAAATGAACAGCTTTATTTTAATACAATAAACGATGCTGACATTTCTTTTATCATATGCAATAACTTCACTACCTTCCAACATGTTTTGAAATAAGCTGGTCTCAAGTTATCAACTTTCTGCAGGGAGAAAGTTGTCTCGCATAGCCCTGGTATTCTGAGTATGTGAGGACTGCAGTAAGAGAAAAGGTGAAGAAAAGCTAAAAGATTTCCAATTATCTTTTTAGATTAACGGGAATTAAATCTTCCAGGAATAATATGGTACAACTTGAATCAACTTTGCAAAAAGCTGGCAAACATCTGGAATCTTTTCTACATGTGTTCCCATGTGTCCCCACTAATACTATGACTCATCTGGTACTTCAACCAAAACACCTGACTCAGTTTCTGCTCCCCAGAGAAAATGTATGATTTTTTCCCCCCTTGGATTTGTAAGCAAGCTTCCCATTGGCAGGAATTCCCAGCAATTTCTTCTTTTCTCTTGTAACCCAAAAGTTGTTGCCACAATCAATATTTCTCAGAGGACAGCTTTGCCTCTCCCATCGCAAAATGGGGAACGATTGTTATTTTATTCCCCTTAGGGAATAGGAAAGAACAAATGTGGGAAAGGAAAAATGAAAGAGTTAACATTTTTGGTGCCCTCCCACTGCCCCGTTAAGAATGCTGGTAAATTCTATTGAAGAATGGATACAACAAAGAGAGATGTACATATGATGCAAAATGTTGAAGAGAATTTCAGCAGCTGCTTGGATGTTTCCTTAGAACAGGCTTCCCCAACAAAGCATCCATCATATGTGCCAGCTTTCATGAGAGCTACTACTGCAACACGGGAGATTTTTGGGACAGCTGTTCCAAAATAATTAGCATTTCTAAGAACATGCTGAATAGAGATAATATCTCAGCGAGAGAGAAAAAATCTAGTTTTTAAAAAATCAGATGCTCCAATCTTAAGAAGTCCTGATAGGAACAAATCGTAGCATTTACTTAAATTTTCTGACAAGAAGCCCTTTTACTCCCTATACCAAGATTCTTTATATGAACTTCCAGGTGGCTTAGCTCTATTGTCCCAAATACTCACCTTCAAACATTTTCTGATCAAAATACTTCTGTTCTTAAAGCACTTATCTCATAATGTTATATGTAGCACACAATTTTACTATCCTTTGTTTTTTTCCCCAACATGACGGGCATATTCTGTTTATATTTTTCTAGCACAATATTATAATAAAATATATTGACTGTTTCCTAGTATGATTTGATTGCTTATTGTACCCTATGACTATTATTAAGTGTTGTACCTGATGATTCTTGACTCTTGATGAATGTATCTTTTCTTTTATGTACACTGAGAGTATTTACACCAAGACATATTCCTTGTGTGTCCAATCACACTTGGCCAATAAAGAATTCTATTCTATTCTATTCTATTCTATTCTATTCTATTCTATTCTATTCTATTCTATATAGTAAGAAAGTTTAAGGGCAGAAGTTAAGAAGCCAAAGATGCTCAGCTGCCTTATATACCATTGGGCCCCAAGGTGGAAACTTCATGTGCATATACGCATACAAGCATGCAAGTGGGCATACACACACACAAACACACACATTCACACACACACACACACACACACCATGCTGGATTTTATAATGAACAGTTTGCATTAGACCCCAAAACATTGGAAGCAGTGCAGCTGTTACACAAGTGAGTCACACAGTTCATAATTAGCAGCCCCGATAAATAGTCTGGCCATACCATTTTGAACTAATTGAAGATTCCAAACCAGAGGTGATTATTCAGCAAGTTCTGACCAGTTCTGGAGAACCTGTAGTGGAAATTTTGAGTCGTTCGGAGAACCGGCAAATCCCACTTCTGACTGGAGATTTTACAATATCCTTCCCCTGCCTCGCCCACCGAACTGGTAGTAAAAAAAAAGGGGATATACTTAAGGCAATGGTTGCTACAGAGATATTACTTGTTCCTAGCAATATATGGATTTGGCCATTATACTTCTCTGTGCAACTATTCTCAATTTCAGATTCAGGCTGATGTCGACACTGCAAACCTGCCTATTCCAAAGGAAGCATAAGTTCATTTCAACACAGGTAGCGTTCCTATTATCTGATCCGCAGTTTCCAATAACACGAATTCAGTTTTCTGTTGTCTCTCTTGCATAAATTCAGTTTTCCATCTTTCCTCCAGGCCTTTACAAGACTCTGTTTATGGCTTGATTAGCTCCCATGGGACTGAGATGAAAGGAAGAGCTTTCATCTCAAAATATTGGTGCCACTGAACTCAACAGTGCCTGCAGCAGTTTCATAAGCATGATGAATACTATGAGATTTTTAAAATTCAAAAGGGTGCCATATTGCGCCAATAGTTATTGTGCCAGATCTCAAAAGCACCACCTTCTGAAATTATCTATCTATGACAAAATGGAATTAGATAATATATCTCCAGCCATGACTTCTTTTTCTTTTTTTAAATTCTTGCATAATACCTAGGTGCTTGAAATATCTCATACATATTTAATATTTAGACCCTAATGTTAGCCCCTCCTCTAAATACCTGAAAGAAAGTAGACCAGAGAACATATCATTTGGTCATTATGTCATATCAATGTACTGTTTCTAAATGTGTGTCGATCATTATTTTAAGGAAGTTCAATGCTATCATGAAAACTGACATGATTTCAATGCTTCAGCTTCAATTAAAGGTCAGTGCCTTTTGGTAAATTACAACCCACTGGGTTGGATCAGAAAAGAGCTGAGTTCTGTTTTTAAAAAAGGAACCGATAATTTTGATCCAATACGTCATTGATAGATCAAGAAAAGAGAAGAGGCCAGAGGAGTAAGGGAACATTGCTTAGATAACTTAGATGTCTCAGATGCCTGTAGAACAGGGTTGTCAAACTTGCGGCCCACGGGCCAGATGCATCACGAGCTGGTGACGCCCACACCTGGTTTAGTGAAGGGGGGGAAAGTCGCAATACATCACATGATGCTGCTGTGATGACACGAGTTTGACAGCCCTGCTGCAGAGTCAGGCACAACAAAGGTAAGCGGTACTGGTCTGAAAACAAAATCCAAATTCACTGTTGGGAATTATCTTCACTTGAACCAACAAAAATGTTACCAAAAAGTGTGCACAGTTTCTGGTACTCTTTCTTAGGTTAGGTGATACAAGCAGCAGCTTTGGAAGAAAAAGCAACAAAACAGAATAGGAATAGGAATAGGAATAGGATAGGATAGGATAGGAATAGGAATAGAATGGAATAGGAATAGGAATAGGATAGGATAGGATAGGAATAGGAATAGAATGGAATAGGAATAGGAATAGAATAGAATAACAGAGTTGGAAGGGACCTTGGATGTCTTCTAGTCCAACCCCCTGCCTAGGCTGGAAACCCTACACTACTCCAGACAAATGATTATCCAACATCTTTTTAAAAAACCCCATTGTTAGAGCATTTATAACTTCTGGAGGCAAGTTGTTCTACTGATTAATTGTTCTAACTGTCAGGAAATTTCTCCTTAGTTCTCTGTTGCTTCTCTCCTTTAGTAGTTTCCACCCATGGCTTCTTGTCCTTCCCTCAAGTGCTTTGGAAAATAGCTTGACTCCCTCTTCTTTCTGGCCACCCCTGAGGTATCAGAACACTGCTATCATGTCTCCCCTAGTCTTTCTTTTATACTAGACATACCCAGTTCCTGCAACCGTTCTTCATGTGTTTTAGCCTCCAGTCCCCTAATCATCTTTGTTATATGAACATATCACAAAGCCATGTGCTACGATAATACCATATGAACATGTAACAAGCCATGAATCTCATTTATACATTTATATAATTCATGTATAAATATGCTTAGTTTTTCAACATAATAGCAGCGAGCAAAATAAGGAAAGGGAATTAGATATACTCAGATTCCATTTATAATCCAAAGGCAAAATTCCAAACTAATGAAAGAGGACAACAACAGAATTGGGAATGTTCACTTATTTGGATCTGAGCTTCATAAGTTTAAAAAAAGTGAACAAGAAGTTACTTGTTATAAAAACCTTCTCGGGTCTGGTATCCTTCAGGTGTGTTGGGATTACAATTTCAAGGATTCCCAACCGTCAGACAGAAGACTGGTTTATATGTACAAGGTCTGCTTCATTTTTAGCATCTTTATATATAAATCTCTATAACTTTTTCTTCTTCTTCTTCAATCTGTACTATCTTGTATAGATGGGTAGGTATTAAAGCTTGCTTTATTTCCACTTATTTTCTGGTTTAATGTTTCTATTGTGAGTTTGATTTTGGCTTTATAATTGTGACTGTTTTAAGACTACAAGGTGGTCTTCAAAGTACAATCATTCGTTTAGCAACTGTTCAATAACTTAGGACTGGCCCTGGCACTTACAACCATCACGACATCCTCATGGTTACATGATCAAAATCTTGGCGCTTTGCAAATCGGTGCACGTATACAATGTTTGCAATATTCTGGAATCATGTTGTCATCATCTGTGACTTTCCTTGGGGGCTTCACACAAACCAAGTCAATGGGGGAAGCTGTACTCACTTAATGACTGCACTATTCAATTAATGACTGTGGCATAAAATCAGGTGTGACTCATTTAACAATTGCATCGATTAACAGTGGATGTTCTGGTCCCAACTGTGTTTGTAAGCCAAGAACTACCTGCAGCACATTGTAAACTGGTGGGAATCACACTGTTTCAGTGATATATTAGTACAGTAAGAATGAATTTTTTTCAGAATTCCAAAATAAGGGTACAGACAGATAGCAACATAAACCATGATATCTGTTTTGGGAAAGTCTGAGGGAAATAATAGATGTTAACATAATTACTGTCTCCTGGATTAAATAAATGAGTGCTGATTTTTGAGCATTCTAGAACTCTGAATTTGAAACCTATTATTTATTATTTGAACACAACAATAAAACAATCAGATAGAATGAGAAGCATGTAGTTGAAATTTATAGTCTCAACTGTAATTGACTAATTACTAATTGTACCACCAATTGTAACTGTATAACCTTTGAAGTTTGCTCATTCCTGCAGGAAGATATTAGAATTATGAAGTTATCACTGGAACTTCTCCTTTAATTAGACATACTAAAAATTAGACAATCTTTTAATTTTATTTTAAGGTTTCTTAAAACCCAAACTACTTCATTCAGATGCATCCACTCAAAAAAGGGAGAGAAAGGCCTGCCATTTTTCCAAACACTTGCTCCATGTCGAGTAACCCTTTAAAAGGGCTGCAAGAGACATGCATTTCCCAATACTATGTAAATCAAATTGAGTAGCATCTCAGGTGGAGAACATTTGCCAACCAGCTAAAACCACTGCTCATTTGATTTACTGTCTGCAAGATCAAAAATGTTTCTACAAATGTTTTTAAAGAAACATTCCAGATTAGCACAGTTGTGACATGGAACAACAAGGTAAAAGGAAAGGTTTAAGAAAGTGGTAAAATCCATTAGGGCAATATCTGAACAATTAAACTAACAAAAGTTTCCAAAAATCATTAATTTATTTTGTGTTGTAACATATAGATCAAATATTTTACACTTCCACCTGTTTAACTGCTCTTTAACTGCTTATTGTGATATCCAGTCTATTTTTTGCCCTTAATGTTTTCAAGTTTCAGCTTTTCCAAAATTCAGAGCTGTAAAATCAATTAAGTTAGGAAGCCCGTAACTCTGAATTGCTACACATGGCAGAATATATGAATATATGAACATCTGGATCAGATGTTCAAAGCTGTTTAAGGGCAGGAGGTCATTTTAATAGAAACTGTTATGAGAAAGTGGGGGAATTTCATGAAGTCAGAAATCTGTGTATACATCCTTGCGTTAAACAGAACGTGCATTTAGAACTAGATAATCAGTTTTTCTAAGCTTCTCTTGTTGATACTTACAAGCAATTCTTTCAGGAAGTAACTTCATTTGGACTTTTCATTAGCTCAGCTGTATCTCTCCATTAAGAAAGGTAAATACAGAAATATCCCAAATACCTTATTAAAAAAAACCCACACGATCATCTTTAGTTCACTCTTTTATAAATATTCATAAATATAATAAATAAATAAATGCTAAGCATCACAGGATAGAAAATTCTTAAATCAGGAATGATGTTACGGTCGTACACAAGGGCAAGAAATCCTTCGAATGATTGCTGTTCAATATTCCTATCCCTGAAGTAAACAGATCTTAAAATTCAATCATGGGATAAAGGCTACTAAGAGGACAGAAAACTCTTATTTCTGAGTTAGAAGATCATGCATAATGGAGCAGCAAATTTTGTAAATCCGATAAAGTCATTCCAAATAAAGCAGGTGTTTGTCAAATTTTCTTCATAAATACTCTTTCTTTATATATGAATCAAATGCCTGGTCTGTTAAAAATATGACGAACTTTGTTCAATAGCCTCGTCTCCATAAAGAAAATTGGACTAATTATATATATGTGTATTAAGAATTTCCCTTAAATCAATCAAAAATAAGAAATATTTATTTTGTATGGGGTTTGTTTTGTATTCTATCTTCCAACATGAGTCACCGAGAGATGTTTTTGATTCGGGTGCATACAAATATATTTAATAATTAAAAGCTTTCTAGCTACTTTCTTCCATCTGCCTAAAGAATTTGTTGGGAGTACATTTTTACAGGTGTCTTTACTTCCTATGGATGCACCTGATTGGTAGATTCCCTTTCCTCTGCTCATCATCTTCTATGCACAACAAAGGGTTTTGAAAAAGCCTTCTCCAATTCTGTTTCCCTTAGAATTTTGGGTTTACCAATTTCACACGCTCAACCATCATGGTCAGTGGTTTGAAATTATGGAAGCTTTCAACCAAGACACCTGGAAAGTCACAGACTGAAAAACCCTGGCAGTAAAATATGGATCTTTTGCCTGTGAACTCCCCCACCCCCCTCCACTTCATATTCCTTGTTCTTTGTTTCTGTTATGGAAATAAGCTGTAAGATTATCTGGAACAAGTAACTCATTTTTATTCATATTAATTTGCAGCCCTAAATTTGTCTGTGTGTTTCAATAGCCAAACCTCTGTCTTAAATGCGCAGGTAACATTTTCTGTCAACATAGTTTACTCAGGAGGAAAGAAGTTCTGCTGTACTAACGCACAGAAAAGGCACCCATATATTCCTTTTACAATATAAAAATTAAAACTTCCACGGAGATCAGCAAGCTTGCTTTCGTGGCTTGAATTATGGCAGGCAATAGTAGCCTAGGGATTTGCTAAGTGTAGGTTGGGCTCCTGAAGCTCAGTTCCCCAATATTTCACTCTCATGGGCATCTCATACATTTCATCCACCAATAATACCAACTACCCAGAGAACCCGATGCAGAATGCCGGATTGGTATAAGAGTTCTTTGCATTTACAAAAGATGAAATATTCAGTACTTAATGAGAAAGTAATGCATGTCAACAGAAGAAGTGATTTGTTAACATTCAATGGGTGTCCTAATGAATGTAGGAAGGTTGAGGAGATGCCAGTTATCTCCATAAGTCAGTGGTGCTAATTCAATTTTTTTTACTACCGGTTCTATGGACATGGCTTGGTGGGCATGATTTGGTGGGCGTGGCAGGGGAAGATACTGTAAAATCCCCATTCCCTCCCCACCCCACTACCCTGCTTTCCAGCTCCGTTCTCCTGTGCAGGGCAACAAAAGAAGACCCAGCCAATCAGCTGGGACTCAGGAGGCAGTCACGGGGCGGGGCCAGTCAGAGTTGGGATTTACCAGTTCTCTGAACTACTCAAAATTTCCGCTTCAGGTTCTCCAGAACTGTTCAGAACTGACAACCGCTTCTGCCATCAGTGTTCAATGCCCTATGCATCCATTGGGAAACGGGTTTTAAAAAGTCAATTTAGTGGTCCCACCTATATGACCAAAGCCTCATCCATTTTGTATATGTATCATCATCTTCACACACACATGGCTCGAGATCAACCATTTAAAGGTCGTAACTGTAGACTTTTTGACACCCTCGACCCTGGTCCACCCACAGATGCCACTGCTTGTTGCCCATCTATCATCCATGGATGTTCCAGCAATGCTGTGCTTTGCAGCCAGAGGCACAAAGATGTTCCAGAGTACCTGACATTCTGACATATTTGCAACTCTTTCAAGAATTATGTCTTTTCCTTTGATTGTGTAGCTGCCCTCTGAACTCCTGCATGCTCTGAAGTAGTTATTGGACTTTAAATCCAAAGAACTGTACAGCTCTAAGAGATACTGAACAGCTAAGAAAGAACTCATGCCCAATGCACAACGGATAGTTTCTAACACTTTTCCTTTTCTTCATTTTAATATTTCAGCTGAACTTGGACACAGTCTCCTGGGTTCATTTCTTGGCCATAAATCAAAAGCCTAGAACTGCTGCAATCTGAAATCGGGAAAAGAACCTTCTCTCTTTCTCAAACATATTTATAATGTCACCAGATTAAATGTGTGATTTTTGAATGTGTTATAACTAGAAGACCGATACCAACTATCCACCTGCTCTGTGCTTAACAGAGGTAACAAGGGTAAAAGTCTATGAAAGAATATAGAAAGCTATTTATCCAGAGATTGTATCTTTGAGAAGACGCGGTTCCTAACCCAGCACATTATCTGAAGTTAATCGTCTTTAGATTCTTAAATCTGAAGTTCATTCCTTTCAGAAGAAATATTTTTGCAGCAAAAATTTATTCTTAGTTAACATTTCTCCAAATGCTTCTAAGTGCAGAAGAGAGTAGAGGATATTTGGGTTGGGGGATATAGGCATAGAATAAAAAAACAACAACCTTGGGTTCATTTTCTTTTTTAGCCTTGTGGATTTATTAAAATCAGTCACATATAATGACATGCCATGACTTCTGTGTTATTAATTCAAATTGCAAACCCACTTTTCCCCAGCCAGATGACCCCAAGATTTGTTTTTTTTTATGTATTCATTTATTTATGAAATGCATTGGCCACACATCTTACCTCAAGGTAATTCTGGGTGGCTTACACTCATTTTTTAAAAAAAGTAGACTGGAACTACAATTGCCAGAATTCCCAACCAGAAGGGGTCAAAACAGGTCTCCCTGGGAATTCTGTGACCTTTAACCCCAACAACCTGGAAGCTTTGAGAACACTAATGTAAACAATGAAGCTAGTAAACAGACAAGTATGACGTGGCATGATAGGACATTTAAAGTTATAGTTTTTTATGTGCCCAAACAGCCCCCAACCACAGCTTCAAACCAGGATATATTCTTGATACATTAATAGTAGCATAGCCAGCCATAATAAATCACGATCTCATGTTTGGGCATCATGCACAGTTTTGTCTGCCTGGTTTCCTCATCTGATGGTACAAAGGATGAGTGGAAATAATCCCCATGCTCATACATGTTCTAATATAAATACTCTTTTTAGCTTATTGTTAAATGTGAATTTGGCCATTATTTCATTAAGACATTTGGTCTATACCGGATGACGGATGCCATTTACTCATAAAGTATGTAATTTGTTTACCCTGCAATGAGTAAAAAGCATTAATCAAAAGGTGCTTTTAAAAAGTGTGCACTGGGTCCTTTTCATTCATTCAGTAACGGGTTATGGGGCAGCAGGACAGGAGAAAAAACGTGCTTCAGGAAGACAAGGAAAGTTGTGAATAGAGCCTTCAATGGGTGAAAGAAACCTCAGGCAAATAGGTTTCAAACTCAGGAAAATCTGAAGATCATACATGGCCTAAGCACACAGTAATGAAATGATGGTTTTTGTTACCAGACCAAAAGTCCCAGCATCTCTCCTTTGGCCACTCTATATGGGCCAACAGCATGTCAGAGGTGCCAATTCTCTACCCCAAGAAAGGTCCATAACCTGTCTTTGGAATGAGCATGTGGAGGTCAGATATAGGATCAAAAAACAATAAGCATTCAATGGAAGGGTGAGCCACTTGAAACATACCTGACCAACTAATGTAAGAAAAGAGAATTGTATAGGACTGAAAATTGGTCAGGTTTTGTGCACAGGGCCGGTGTACAGTTCAGACCGTGGACCACACACTATATGCTTTGCGCACACAGATAGTAAGGGACAATCCTGAAGGATTACACAAAAGGCACAAAAGAGGATGGGAAAAAGATTCTAGGGGAATCTTTTGCCAGTTTTAGACTTCCACCTCAATTCGGTCTAACCTGCACAAAAATGTGTGTGTATATGGGGGTGTGGGGGGGGGGGAACTTGCCTTCAATTCTTGGCAATCCCAATTCAACAGAGCCATAAGAGGGAAGGGGAGAAAAAAAAACCCTCTTAGGAGAGAGTTGGGTTTACTCTTCCACATTTCCCAACCCGTACGGCCCTTGATGGCTGGGAATTCTGGGGTGGCCAAGCAGGCAAAGGCTATCCCGAAGCTAGCCAGCCGCTCCGGGCGTGCTTGGCTGGAGGAACTGTTGAAGGCGGCTTCCCTCAGAAGGCGCGCTTTACGAATGTTTTTGGGACAGCTGGACGCTCGGAGGCGGGATGGCTCCAGGGAAAAGAGGGACCGGGAAGATGTAAAAAGCCAAAAGATGGCTGTAGATGTAAAAAGCCAAAAGACTCTTGGGGGGCGGCCCTCAAGAGCCTTTTGGCTTTTTACATACCTACAGCACAGCCTCGCTCCGCGCTCTCACCTGCTGACGCTGGCTGTGGTTGCCCGGCGGCGCTCCGGGATCGCTGCCTCGCAGCACCGTGATGTGCAAGGTAAGCAGGAGGAGCCCCAGCAGGAGCAGCAGCTCGGCCGCTAGACGCATCATCCTCCTGCAGAGGACGGCTTTAGGGCTCCGCGGCGGCGGCGGCGGCGGCAACTGAGCAGCAGGAGGAAGAGAAGGAGAAGGAATAAGAGCCGCCGCCGCCGCCACCGCCGCCGCCGCCGCCTGCCCGGCCGCTAAGGAGTCGAGAGCTGGAGTTCCCGCGCTAGCAGCGCCGCTCTCGGGGTCGTTCTGGCCAGCAGGAGAGGAAGCGTCGTCGCAGGCAGCGCCGCCGCCGCCACCGCCGCCGCGCCGCCGCCACCACCACGGCGGAGCCACTTCGGGATGGGAGGAGGTTTCCGAGGCGGCGGAGAAGGACGACTGAGGACGCTCGGGCGACGGCGACGGGGCGGGCTGCAGGGGTCGCTGCTGCTGCGCTCGCAGCCCTGCGCTCGCATGGGGTCTTTGCCTGCCTTGCCAAAAATATAAAAAAAAGCGGCCGCGCGCCGTGGCTGGGGGCTGCCGGGGTTTTCTCTCCCGCGCCTTCGAGCGCGCCCCAAGAGACGTGGCCGGGCGGCCCTCGGGTTAAAAGCGGAGGGGGGCGGGGGGAGACGTGCTGGGCTGGCGGCTCGGGAGAAATTGGGGCGCTGGTGGTGTAGATGCCCGGCCTTGTCTGCAAAGGCACCGTGAAAGGGGTCGGCCGCCGTCCGCCCCTGCTGGCGCCGAGCGGGAAAGCCCCGCTTGGAGGAGTCGGTCCCGCTCCTGCGAAGTCTGTCGCCTCTGGCTCTCGCTGTCCGCGCCAGGAGGGCTGTTTTCTGCTCTCCGCCTCCGGGGTGAATTCGCCCCGACGTCTCTCAGGAGAACCAGACCCGCCACCCGGGCCCTTCAGAGAGTCCAACCCCCCGCTGTCTCCTCTCCACAGCAGCCTTCGGGAGCCTTCGCGCTGCCCTTAACTCGGGTGCGCTTTCAACCGCGGGGCGCTTTTCTCCTCAGCCCATGAAGCCCTGACGAGCGGCTGGCTGGCTGTCAGTACGGGCTCGGCTCGTGTGTCAGTCGGGAGCCCCGCGCGAAGTTTTCCCGCCTTGCCTCGGCTCCGTTTGAGGGCGAGTCCCGAGCCTCCTTTTATTTTCTCCCGGACCAACTTTCACCCCCTCGGGTCTCCCCGGCCTTCCCTTTCCTCCTGCTTCTTCTTACGGCCGCGGCCGGTCCGAGGCTAATTCCCAGGCAGAGAGGCTGCGGCTCCTCTCGGCTTCTTAGTCTCCCGCGGGGTGTGTGATCCGCCGCCGAGAGGGAAATCCAGTCTGAAGGGACGGTCGAAGTCTTTGGCTGGGAGCCTGGCGGGGGGACACTCGAGCCCAGCCAGTTGGGATGGCGAAGCGAGGGAGCAGCGCTGGTGCCCGCGCTGAAAGGCGGGCTCCCCTTCTCCGTCCAGCTTGGCTTTCTCCTTGCGTGTGTCTCATGCTTTTATACGAGGCTCTTTTCCTTCTCTGCTGAGCTGTTGTCCCCCCCTTCTCCCTCCCCCCCCTTTTAAAGTTTTCTTTCTTCTGATCTCATCACAGCCGCTCTTTTCTCCCCTCCCCTCGCGTTTTATTCCCTGTGGCTAACTTCTTGTTTGCCCCTCGCTGCCATCCTGGAGCGTTACAAGCCAGATCATCAGCAGGAACCATGTTCCAATTTCCCTTGCATTTTTAATATAGTCACTTGTGGCCCCTCTTGAATGGAACCAGTGCTCCCCATTAGACACTCAACAGTTTTTTTTCCTCCTTAAGGGAAGGAAATTATTCCCACTCCAAAGGAAAAGACAATTTCTTCCCCAGGTTAATTCTTTAGTTGACTTTTCCATCCACTTTGCTCAGCGCTGTTGAAGACAGGCTCTTAATCCAATATTGTTTCCATTCAGTATATGGATAATATTAATCAGTAGCAAGTCCATTACGGGTTTCTTTAAAATATGAATCAGGAGGTACACAATGTATGTAGGTTCTGTGAAAGAACCAGAGGTCCGTAATTTGCCTGTAGATTTCTTACTACCATCTGAATGGCTGCGATGGAAACAGAAGGATTGAACTAAATAGGCCTTCCATATATTTTCTGTTCATTTCAAAGTACAAGATTTTGGGGAATGGGCAGGTTACAAAGATGGTAACGTTACTTTACCAAATAAAACTGGTACTTGGACTGATTCTCCAGATCTTCTCCCACACCTTTAAGACCCTAGATCTGGGGTGGCCAACTATGGCCCCCTTTTTAACCTGTGGACTTCAACTCCCAGAATTCCCAAGCTCACCATGCTGACTCAAGAATTCTGGGAGTTGAAATCCACAGGTTGTAAACGGGCCATAATTGCCCATTCCTACACTAGATACCAAACAGTATTTTGGGGGCCTGAAGTATGCCTGATCTAGAGCCCTCCTAATATCCACATTCAGCAATCTTAGGTGTAATAGGTAGGGTTGTGCTAATTGCCTGTCTGTTATTTTCATTTATGTAAAAATGAAGGAGTCCAATAATGTTTACAATATTGCCTAGTTTATCTTCCTGCAGAGTTCCTCATGCATTTTTCCCTGCTGAGAAATAGGGGCAGCCTACCTATCTGAAAACAAACACCATTTAAACCAGCAGACTTTAATTCTGAGAAAATATGAACAAGATTCCTAGCCCAGCAGTAAAATACAACGTGCCATGCTGTTTAAAATCTATAACTATGTTGATCACAGCATATATGAATGCTTTTTAGAGCTTTGATACGGATAATTTTTAAAAAATATATTTCATGGCTAATATGTAATGTAACACCACAGATGTATATTTGTGAACTAGCAATACTGAACCTTGTTGACAGTGAACTACAGTCAAGCAGAACTGGGTACATTTTATAACTGAATCAGATGAAATCTTTCCATGCTCCCTGGAATGTTACAAGATATTCCTTCTGTTTTTGTTTCTGGGAAATCAGTCAACCCTCAGTTTTTCCAAGAAATATTTGTGCAAAAAGTCAGGCTTATATTCTGAGTGCATTTCTGAGCTATCCAGATTTATGGTTGTCAAACTTGGTACTTAATTTTTAACATAAAATATTTTAAAGCCACTTTTAAGGACAGCAAGCAATAGTTAAAATGTCAGGGACAACTGAAAAAAAAATGGCATTGCAATTAAGTCATATCCCATTAAGGGAACAATGATCCAGATTTAAGAGGTGAAATTCAATGTAGGCAAGTACTTATAGTTCACATACACTCCAGAGAATTCTCAATTTGTCAGCAACATTTCTTCTAGTAGAAGAGAGTAGAAGTAGAAAGATCCCTATTGGATATAAGTCTTAAGGAGAAGCAATCTACTCATTCCAGAAATGATGACAAGAATTTCAGTAAGGGGCAATTCCTTAAAGAAAATCTGTTGGCAATTCTGGCTGAGGCTCATGGGGGTTGTAATCCAAAACATATGTAAGGTACTGGATGTTGCATGTGCCTTACAGATAAGAACAATTATGTAATAAATCGAGCTGTGATAATCCTTGTCAAGAAAGCACCAACCAATTTTGTGAAGGAGCACAACAACTAATGCAATCTCCTTTGAATCCAGCTGATCTCCTAGGGATGAAGTTTTCTTGGCTCAGGGTTTGGACTTGCCCTAGGAAGAGGGTTGAGACCTTCCTTACCCTCAAGAGTTTTTAGGATGACTTTGCACCAGTCACTCTCTCTCTCTCTCTCTCAGCCCAATATACCTTACAAGGTTGTTGACATGCATCTATCAAAACAACTAACAACAGCATAGAATATTTGACATTGCTATTTTGTTTCACTACTTAGTCAAGATGGCCCTCATTATTTCCCACTCAAGTACTGATCAAACAGTATCCTTTATCCTTGAAATACTCATGTCGACAAAACATCCAGACATTTGATTTAAGATGCTTTCTTCCTCTCCATAAGGCCAGAAAAAAAAAAGTCACACCATCCCTTTCTCCATTGGCCTTCTGACTCCATTACCTACTCAATTGCCCTTTTCACTCTATTGCTTGCCTCATCTCTCCCAGGCTCTCACCTCCTGCTCATCTGTCTCACACACTCCGTGGTCTTTCTGTCTTATTTTTCTTTTTCTCTTGCTGAACTGCATCCCTTTTTGATCTTTTGCTTTTTGTCAGGGATGCTGGGAGACCCTGATGGGCAAATTCTCCTACTCTACTCTGCAAGTTGCTTGATCGGGCAGCTTCATCTACCTGGGTTAATAAGAAGCCCATGAAATATCACGCCAGCATTTTGTACCCAGTTTCTGGGGTTCCTGTTGCTAAGCTGAAATGGTCATGGAGGGAATTCACCAGGGACTGGAGTGGAAGGGGTGTGCTCTGAAGCTAAAAGGAGCTTGGTAGACCCCAATCCCTGTTCTGCCATCTCCATAACAAAACAGGACATATGTGTTTACAGCAAGACTTGTGCTGGGAAAAGAAACACCCTTTAAATCAGGTCTGTTAAATATGCATAGGTGGCTCCAGCTATGGTTTATGGATGAGACCAAAAATGTGCAATAGTGGTACATCTTTAAAACAAAGTAAGGCCCCACTGAAGCCCATGTAGTTGATCCCCAAGAAGAAAATCTTGGAGAATCCCTTCTCTGGAACCTGCAGGTTTGATCTATGACATCTGGGTGGAAGTAAATGTGAAATTTTGGAGAAATGTTGGGTATGTTATGATTTATTTAAAGGCTATAAATTAATGGCTAGGATGACGGAAATATCATAATATATACCAGATTAAGGGACAGTGTGGTGAAAAGAATTTCTTGTACATAAGATCTGCAGCTGGTTTCCGGGTAATGTAAATTCACTAGATCCTATTAATTTAAAAAAACCATATTTAATCCATCCAAGTCAAGCTTGTATTTGGCGTGCATTTCTGGATACACTGTTAATTTTTATGTGTCAAGATGTTGTGCAATGCTAGTAAAGGGCTGTAAAACACTAATATCGGCAGTTAGAGAGTACATTCTCTTATTATAGGAAATATGTCTGAGCAGGCATCGCTTTACAAAAAAGCTTGTCTTGTATAGATTCAGTGCCAGTGCCATTGCAAGGGTGATTGAGTAGAAATGAAAAAGGACAGGAAACTGTATAAACCATACAGTCTTGCTCTGTTGTCTATGGGGAAGCCCACACAGGGTGACTTTTGACTTGGAATCAAAAGCAGCACACAAGATGAGTTCATTGACACAAAGCAGTGGATCAGAGAGCATTGTTTCAGAGAGCTGTGCCCCTTTCTTTGCAAAAACAAACAGGCAAAGCAAAGAGAACTGGTTAAAGTCTCGGCTTCAATTTAGCTGATTCTTTGTGGTTGCAACCTGTCCGCACTCCAGTTTAAAATGGAGGAATAGATTAAAACAGATTTGTCGTGAATACCAACAAAGTTTAAGAGTGGGATGTGGAAAACTGCCTTACTCCGAGTCCAATTTTCATTTCACTAGATGTTCCCAACATAGTCACTCTGACAGAGATTGGGTGATCCTTTCCCAGCCAACCGCCACACCGCTAAATTTTTAAATCTAAGAGGTCTGCAGTGGGTGCAGCATCATTAGAAGGGAGTGGCCATGATTTTAGTCTTCTAAGTAAACATGCCTTTGACAGAGTTGTACACACAGGGAGCCTTCGTGGTAGAAAGTCTTAAATGGTATAGTTGTTTCATTCAGATTCTACTACTTTATGATGTGTGAATAGATATGTTTACATGGCGTCTTTTCCCCTCTGCCTGCTTGTTTACTATATACACGGAATTTCTTACATGGCAGCTTTGAAAGTTTGGCACCTTTCCTGTCTGCAGTCTGAAGTAGTACAGTCCAGAATTCTTTACTGTATGTAATGTGGAAAATACCTGTAGGAGGATCTTTCCTCGTGTGATTAATATCCATGGGTAATAGATTCTGAAACGAACCCTGTTAGACTCAGGTAATATTTACTGCCTCTTCTTCATGAAAGAAGAGATAAAGAAAAAACAGACCAAGTCAGTGGACAACTGTCTGCGAGGCCTGTTTTGGGGAAGCAAAGCAGCTTTTCTTCATTAGGCCTTTTAAAGCTGTTGAGGCTGCAACACCCAGAGTTCCCACTTGGATTGGAAAAGGGCTATATAGGGAAGAGAAAGGAGGTTCACTGTTCCCTAAGACAGACTGAGCCATGACGTAACATTCATTCATTAGATTGGGGGGAGGAGAGAGTTGTTGCTACTTCTACACCATCAATAGTGAAAGCTCTGAACAATTTTATCCCATGGAAGGATGAAAGATCACAGGCTCTCCATCTCTGGAAAACTGAAAAAAGAGAAGCTTGACAGCCACTTCTCGGGGAAGGTTGAAAATGGTTTTCTTATACGTTGCAGAAGGTTTGACTAGATTGTCATTGGGATTCCTTTCACCTCTGCAATTCTGTGGAGACTCACAATATTCCTCCTCCATTTTAGTGGGAGGGTATTTAAGGACAGGAAATGGGTTACGGTCAGGGCACTTTTTTTCACATTCACATTTCACTTTTTTTCTCTCATTCACATTTCTCTTTCCACCTCTAGCTCCTCTTGCTTCTTTTGATGCCAGCTCATCCTGGGGTGTCTATAACTCTGCTAAAACTCTTGCTCCTTTAACTGGGCAAAATAATGCATCATAGGGCAACAGGTTTTGAACCAAGGTACCTCAGACGGGCTAAATTACAAAATGCATCCAAAATCTGGGACCCATGACCTTCTGATGGAATGAAAATTTTGAAAGTTGGGATGCTTCAGCTCTGCTGAGCCACTGCTATGGCCGTGTAATGCTCATTGTGACTATTTGTGACACCTTGCAATCCTTTGTGTCTGCCCTACAGTTATCAGCAGCCACTTACCGGCCTGATGGGAAGGCAAAGTGAAAGGAAGGGAGGTGAAGCTGGAAGGAAGGAGCTTCCATGCACCCTTCCTTGCCCACACTACCATGTGTGTACCCTTGCAACCCTTACTGGCCTCTGTGTGTCTTCCCTGACCCACATGGTATCTCATATACACATCCACACACTCTCCCTAATCCCCCCACCCCATGCCTTCTGCAATCCACAGAACACCTCAGGGACATTCACACTAGTGATGGGATTCAACAAAATTTATTACCGATTCTGTGGGCGTGGCTTGGTGGGCATGGCAGGGGAAGGATACCACAAAATCTCAATTCCTCTCCACCCCACTAACCTGCTTTCCAGCTCCGTTTTCCTGTGCAGGGCAACAAAAGAAGACCCGACCGATCAGCTGGGACTTGGGAGGCAGAGAATAGATGGGGGCAGGGCCAGTCAGAGGTGGGATTTGCCGGTTCTCCAAACTACTCAAAATTTCTGCTACCAGTTCTCCAGAACTGGTCAGAACCTGCTGAATACCATCTCTGACTCACACACGTTTTTCAACCCACATCATGCACCTAGACACCATCCCTGACCTGCACAGCACCTCTCGCGCACTCTGAAGCAGCGCCAGGCACCCTTCCTGACCCGTGCCATCCTTCACTCCCCTCTCTGACCTGCACCTCATCTCTCCCACACAAGCCATGCACCCCTCCCATGCACCTGGCCTGACCCTGTGGCACCTCTCACATACCTTAATGACACCCCACACTACCTTCTGGATCTACACTGCCCACTCATGCCTCCAGACTTATGTGGCACCTCTCCCATGTGCCCATTCATTCTTCCTGAGCCATGGCCATCTAGGTGCCTTCTCCGATCCATTTCTTGAGCACACCTGCACACCTTTCTTGAGGGAGGGGAGAAGGGAGAGGGACACTACCTTTTGCCACTTGTGGGTAATCTGGTTTCTCTATTTACCTCTGAAATGATGACCAACGGGACACCCAAAAGAAGCCTGGAGCAGCAGCCTGGGAGAGGCTCCCTGCCTGCTCCTTCTTTGCCTTTAGGCTGTTGAAGCTCTGTGAGGGAAAAGGGGATATCCACACAAATGCTAGATGCTGCTGCTTTTATGAGAAAAAGAGGTTGACCATGGAAATCACTGTGATGTAGGGCTACCATAGTGAAATGAAACAGAGCAAGGGATTGGTTGTGATCCAGAGTTTATGTAGACCATCTGAGGGAAAGAGGCTAACTGATGATTGACTTTGTCTGCATAAAAAAGAGAGGCTAGCCATCAGAACTCATGCTGACCTTGATTTGCTTTTAAGGATGGAGATGTCCTTAAATATAAATGAGACATGGACTCGCTTCTCCCTAGACCAGCTCAATGTTTCTCTCATTCTCTCAATTAAATTTTTATTTTCCTCCAGATCAAAAGGCGGGTCTCACTTTCCACAGGTAGTATGTGGGATACAGGATGGCTGCCATCCTGCCAATTGCCATAGAGAATGTCTCTTGTATGATGTGGCCTTTCTATTATTTGTCTAATAATCCACTTTTGTGAGAGAGAATCGAAAAGCCAACTTGACAATGACTAATTGCTCTACTTAACATTTAAATCTAAAATTAAATTAGAATAGAATGTAGTTTAAAAGCAGTTAACCAAGAATTCATTCCTTTATTCATTGCATTTGTATCGCCATCCATCTCATGAATGTGACTCTGGGTGGTGTAAACTAAAAACAGACTATTAGCAAAACATTAAAACTCATTCCATAATAAAAATATTAAAATTATTTAGAAATAATTTTGTTTGTGCATTAAGTCTTTACTATTATCTTTAAAATTCAAAAGGAACTTTCCATCTTTCCCCCTCATAATATAAACTCATCTGCAAAGTTGTCATAAATCAATTTTTAGGTTTGAAACTTTAGCTTTAATACTGTCTGGAGCAACTGACTCTGATTTTCATGTCTCGGCTTCTTGGATTCTGGAACCGATACCCAAGCAAGATTTCTGTCTGCTTTGAGAAATAGGATATAACGGGAAGAAAAAGATGCAGGCAAAAAGTGTTGTTTTGCTGCTTATAATTTAAAATTAGCTCAGTGGCTGAGAAGCCATTTAGCTCAGTGGTAAGTAGGAAGTAGGGGTATGCCTAGAAAATAATAGGTTTGGTGGCTACTTCCTCTGCCTAGCATTCTGCAGAATATTCCCACGATTAGACCAAATGAAGTTGGAGAAAGTAGGCAGTTAGCAGCGTAATCTCAGTGCCTGCCTCCCCGCTCATTAGTCTCACCATTGGAGAATAGTAACTATAGCTTGTCCAGCATCCACTAAACTAACTTGCTCTACCTAGATGGAGTGAGGACTACATTCCTACCTTCAGCAAGCAGTACAATTTAACTCCGATGTCCTATTAGAACAGCTTTACCTGTAACCTCTATGGGACACAAGAATTCCAAGAAAATCTTCATACTGTCAAGGGAAAAAAGCATTATAAGTGCTTTTAATACGGGTATGTTGTAACTTAGAGAGAGAATACCCAGAAATACAGTAAGGAATTTCTTCTCTTTGCTCTTCTCTGCTTCTTATAAGAGAGTTCTGGATACTTTTCACAGCAAAATACTACTTGGTTGACTTACATATGTGAAATTTAATTCCTATCACTTGTCTCCTCCCTCCCAAAGGTAGGAAAACAGACAGATTAACGCTAAGCCTCTTCAAGCTGTATAGCAGTTGACATAACATGTGTACACAAACATCACAAGCAGACACAGAGGCACTTGAACAGTAATCTGATCTTGGATGTAACAAAGCTTACTTATGCTGTCTGATTTCATTATTAGCAACCAGAGGTTTTTTTACTTGTATCTTTTTGGTACCATGGAAACTGTCCATTATTAGAAAGAAGGAGGTGGCTAGTTCAAACAGATACTCCTGGGTCATTGTGGGAAATGGTATGAAGATATCAGGGACAAATGGAAGATCTGGTGCACCTACCATGTTGAAGTAAGATATTGTTCATGTCCCCAAGGTCACGTTTGAGACGGGCAACTATACAATTTGAATGAATGAGTGAATAAGTGAATGAATGTGAGAATGAATGAATGATTCACCTGGACTTTGTATAAGGAAACCAGTTTGAATCAGGAATAAATTATACAAGTTGATCAATGGCAACCACATTATATGTTTTAGATTTATTTAACTTTTTAAAAATTCTGTTTTTATAGAAAGCATTTGAAAAAAATGTAGGGACTGGAAAAGCAGAAAAGTACATGAATAAGAGACAGAAACCATTTTTCCAAGTATCAATTATAACCAGAAGTTCAGATTTTATAACATCCAAAATAAAATCATACTTACTACAGTATATGTAATTTGGTTGTGCATCAATCACAAGTTTTATCACAAAGATCCAGATTATCAGATTATATTTAACAGATTATCATTTCTTGAACTTTCGCTAATTAAGTTATAAGTCAAAGGCTTATCATCACAGTTGAATTAAACTAATATTTAAATTACATTAAATTACTATTGTCTCTCATGGAAGGGAATATCAACTCTAAATTTTAAAGATACCCGTTTTTATTATTTTTATTCTTCAGAAAGTCAGCAAATTTAAAATACATACAATAATTGCTAAGTGGTAAATTTCTCAAACTGCAATGACTGGTATTTCTGAATTTTACGAAATTCAAATATAAACGTTTTTTGTTTAAACATTCTATATTTAAGCTCATCAGATAAACATCATTAAACATGCTATACTGGATTCCAAATGGCCCTCTATAAGAGTAAGGATTGATAGATTTGTAACCTGGAGGATATACACATGTAATGAAAAAGAAGTATTGCAATTGTATTGTGTATAATAACAGTATGCCTTTGTAACTTGGCTTTATTTGAAGAGCCAACAATTGTGCCAGACCGTACAAGTTGACCATATCTGCTAATTGCTGACTTGTAGCATAATACATTTGGGGAAGCTTGTTTTAAGCTTCTGTCTCAGCACTAAATATCTGTTGTGATCTCTAGGAAGATCAGATTGAATATTTAATCCCACCAATTTTTTTTTACTACCGATTCTGTGGGTGTGGCTTGGTGGGCGTGGCACAGGAAGGATACTGTAAAATCTCCAGTCAGAGGTGGGATTTGCTGGTTCTCCGAACTACTCAAAATTTCAGCTACCGGTTCTCCAGTACTGGTCAGAACCTGCTGAATACCACCTCTGCATTATAGGCC